>NC_080178.1:55351566-55956272 GCF_950295315.1 Erinaceus europaeus | reverse complement strand
CAAGATTAAATAAAGAGGAACTAGATAATATGAACAGGCCCATCACAGCTAATGAAATTGAAATAGTTATCAAAAACCTTCCCAAAAATAAAAGTCCTAGACCAGATGTTTTATAAATTAATTCTACAAAACCATCAAAGAAAAACTAATAATTCTACTTTTAAAAGTCTTCCAGAACATAGAAGACACTGGAATACTCCCTTCCTGCTTCTGTGAAGCCAGCATTACTCTGGTATCAAAAGCACAGAGGGACACAATTAAAAAAGGAAACTACAGACCGATATTTCTGATGAACATAGATTCTAAAAGATTGAAAATAAATCTAGCCAACCAGATACAGCAGTATATTAAAAAGATTGTTCATCATGACCAGATGGGGTTTACCCCAGGGATGCAAGGTTGGTTTAATATATATATAAATCAATCACCATGATTCAACCACCTCTATAAAAGCAAGAATAAAAACCACATGGTCATATCAATAGATGCAGAGAAAGCCTTTGACAAAATGCAATATCCCTTTAGATCAAAGCACTACAAAAAATGGGAATAGATGGAAAATTCTTAAAGATAGTGTAGTTTATATATATCAACCGTACAACCAACGTCATACTCACTGGTGAAAAACTGGAAGCATTTCCCCTCTGATCAAGTACTATCTATGGCTGCCCACTATCACCATTACTATTCAACATAGCATAGTGTTAGAATTCTTTGCCATAGCAATCAGGCAGGAGTAAGGAATCAAAGGGATACAGATTGTAAGAGAAGAGGTCGAACTCTCCCTATTTGCAGGTGACATGATAGTCTACATAGAAAAACCTAAAAAATCCAGCAAGAAGCTTTTGGAAATCATCAGGCAATACAGTAAGTTGTCAGACTATAAAATTAACATTCAAAAGTCTGTGGCATTCCTCTATGCAAACACTGAGTTAGAAGAAGATATAACCAAGAAATCAGTTCCTTTTAATGTAGCAACAAAAGCAATAGAATATCTAGGAATAAACCTAACCAAACAAGTGAAAGATTTGTATACTGAAAATTATGAGTCAATCTTCAAGGAAATTGAAAAAGACACAAAGAAGTGGAAAGATATTCCATGTTCATGGTTGGAAGAATTAACATCATCAAAATGAATATGCTACCCAAAGCCATATGCAAATTTAGTGCTATCCCCAACAAGATACCAACCACATTTTTTAGGAGAATAGAACAAGGGCTACAGATGTTTATCTGGAGACAGAAAAGACCTAAAATTGCCAAAAACAATCTTAGAGAAGAAACAACAGAATGGAAGGCATCATATTCCCAGATCTCGAATTGTGTTATAGGGTCACTGTAATCTGACTGCTTGGTAGTGAAACATGAATATACTCACTGACCAGTGGTATAGAATTGAGAGCCCAGAAGTAAGCCCCCACACCTATGGACATCTAATCTTTGACAAAGGTGCACATATTATATTAAGTGGGGAAAGGGAAGTCTCTTCAACAAATTGTGTTGGAAGAAATTGGTTGAAACATGCAGAAGTATGAAACTGAGCCACTATATTTCACCAAACACAAATGTAACTTCCAAGTTGATGAAGGACTTGAATAGTAGACCAGAAACAATCATATTCTTAGATGAAAATAATAACAGAACTTTTCCCACCAAATTTTAAAGACATCTTCAATGAAAAGAATCAAATTACAGAGACTGAGGCAAATATAAACCTATGGGACTATATCAAATTAAAAAGCTTCTGCACAGCAAAAGAAACCACTACCAAACCCAAAAGACCCCTCACAGAATAGGAGAAGAACTTTACATGCCATAACATCAGACAAGAGGCTAATAACCAAAATATATAAAAAGCTTGCCAAACTCAACAACAAGAAAACAAATAACCCCATCCAAAAATGGGGAGAGGGCATGGATAGAATATTCACCACAGAAGAGATCCAAAAGGCTGATAAACACATGAAAAAATGCTCCAAGTCTTTGATTGCCAGATAAATGCAAATAAAGACAACAATGAGATTCCACTTCACTCTTGTGAGAATATAATACATCAGAAAAGGTAGCAGCAACAAATGATGGAGAGGTTGTGGGGTCAAAGGAGCCCTCCTGCACTGCTGGATGTAAATGTAAATTGGTCCAACTCCTGTGGAGAACAGTCTCCAGAAGTCTCAGAAGGCTAGAAATGGACCTACCCTAGACCCTACAATTCCTCTCCTGAAGATATATCCTAAGGAACCCAACACACCTATCCAAACAATCTGTGTACACATATGTTCTTGGCAGCACATTGTAATAGCCAAAACCTGGAAGCAACCCAGGTGTCCAACAACAGATGAGTGGTTGAGCAAGTTGTGGTAAATATACACAATGGAAGTCTACACAGCTACAAAAAATCATGTTAAGTGAAATAAGTAAGAAACTGAAGGATGAATATGGATTATCTCACTCTCAGTTAGAAGTTGAAAAACAAGGTCAGAAGAGAAAACACAAGTAGAACCTGAACTGGAATTTGTGTATTTCACCAAAGCAAAATACTCTGGGGAGTGTCAAGGGGAGAATACAGGTACTAAAAGGATGACAGAAGACCCAGTGGGGGGTGTATTGTTATATGGAAAACTGGGAAATATTGTGCATGTAGAAAATATTGTATTTACTGTCAAATATAAAGCATTAATTCCCCAATAAATAAATTAAAAAGATAAATACTTTAATCCATGGAGCATGGATTTCCACATTTCTTTCATCAGTTTCTTGCTATATGATCTTATGTAGGTCACCAAAAATTTCTGAATTTTCTTTTTTTTAATTTTTTTTATTTAAGAAAGGATTAATTAACAAAACCATAAGGTAGGAGGGGTACAACTCCACACAGTTCCCACCACCCAATCTCCATATCCCACCCCCTGCCCCAATAGCTTTCCCATTCTCTATCCCTCTGGGAGCATGGACCCAGGGTCATTGAGGGTTGCAGAAGGTAGAAGGTCTGGCTTCTCGCTGAACATGGGTGTTGACTGGTCAGTCCATGCTCCCAGTCTGCCTCTCTATTTCCCTAGTAGGGTGTGTCTGGGGAAGCAGAGCTCCAGGACACATTGGTGGGGTCTTCAGTCCAGGGAAACCTGGCTTAGCATCCTGATGGCATCTGGAACCTGGTGATTGAAAAGAGAGTTAACATACAAAGCCAAACAAATTGTTGAGCAATCATGGACCCAAAGCTTTGAATAGTGGAGAGGAAGTGTTAGGGAGGTACTCACTGCAAACTCTAGTGTACTTCTGCTTTCAGGTATATATTTTGCAGTAGTTTATGGATACGTGTGAACATATGCTCTCTCTCACAGAAACTGGTGTATATCTAGGTTTTGGGACTTTGTTAGAAAGTGAACCACCTGAGATGAAATTAGAGTATACTATAAAAGGAAAGGTCTCACCCGAGTAATGAAGCTGAAGGGTTGTCATTCCACACGTGAAGTCTCTGGACACAGTCTGAGGTGAAGCATGTTGAGGTGGCAATCGTTGCTTTGGTTAGGTTGTGATCAGCGGATGCAATATTATTTGATGTGGATTGGGAGAGGCATACGGGAAAGTGGGCCCTATCCAAGGGTTCCAGGACTGGGCGAAGTAGGGGCTCTATAGTGGAGATGTGAGGTTCCTGCTGTCTTAGGGTTCAAAAAGACAATCATTTTCAAAGTTAACCCAATTACCAAATAATGTGATGATAACATTAACTATCGATTGTCTTTTTGAACTTTCTGAATTTTCATTTGGGTGTATCACACAGGTGGTGTGTTGTGGTCATACCTAAGACTCATAGAACAAAATATTCAACAATGATGAAATGTATGCAGTGTTACATGCAAAAGTCAAAGATTTGTGGTATTCTCTTCATATTTACCTAGGAGATTTGAATAAGAGCTCTGAGAAGCAGTACCCAGAATTTCAAATATTAACTTAGTCCACCCCCATTATTAGAGACAGAACTAAATCTTTTTCTTTTCTCTTCTTTTTTTCTCTCCTTTCTATTGGTGATTTAATAATGACTGACAGGACTATGGAAACTGCATCTCAGAAAAATGGAGTGACTCACTTAAATCACATTCATGAACAGTGATGACTTAGAGAATGGTGACTGACCATCTGGATTCCCTTTTCCTTTTTCTCTGACCTGATGGCCTACACATTGTGTGTGTGTGTGTGTGTGTGTGTTTAATCTATTTCATGTATTCATTCATTCACTTTTAAGGATAGTTTATTCCAGTAACTGTTTTTGGTGTTGAGGAAACAAGCATACAGAAAACACTATCCTTATGTGCATATAGTCTAGAGGTGGCAGTACAGAACAAATATGTAAATATAAATTAAAATATTTGCAGATAGTGAAATAAAATGTTACACAGAAACCAAAGGGGTTAGATTACAACCTTTGGTTGCTCACTGATCAAACCTGTAGCTTGAGTAATCATTTAAAGTCCCTTAACCTCTATCACTTGGTCTACAGTGGAGGAACTTTTATAATTTTATAGCTACTATACTGATTTGAGATATGCATATAATGTATGCATATTACAGTAGTTTTTTATTTATTTAAAAATATTTTATTCACTTATTTTGTATATAAAAGAGAAACTGAAAAGTAAAATGGCAGTAGTGAAAGAGAGATAGACATACCTGCAATACTGCTTTACTGATAGTGAAGCTTCCACCCTTCAGGTAGGATTGGGGCTTGAACCAGGTCTTTACACACTATAATGTGTACACCCAACTAGGTGTGCCATCACCTGGCCCCACTAGTTTTTTTATTTTATTATTATTTATTTATTTATTGGATAGAGACAGAGAAAAAAATGAAAAGGGTAGGGGGAGATAGAGAGGAAAGAGACAGAAACACCTGTAGTTCTGATTTACCACTACTAAAGCTTTCCCCCTGCAGGTGGGGAATAAAGACTTGAACCTGGGTCCTTGAGCACTATAATGTGTGCACTTAACCAGCTAAACCACTATACTGAATTTCTTTTTTATTATTATTATCTTTATTTATTGGATGGAGACAGTCAGAAATCAAGAGGGAAGGGAGGGGTAAAGGGGGTAAGAGACAGAGTGACACCTGAAGCACTGCTTCACCGCTTTCCCTGCTGGTGGGGACTGGGGGTTGAAACATGGGTCCTTGCACATTGTAACGTGCACTCAACCAGATGTGCCACCACCCAGCCCCATTCCTTTATAAGTACATCATAGCTGCAGCTGCTATTACTACTTGTAGTTCTATTATTATTAACACTACTTATGTCTAGATACCATAGTAAGATACAAATTTTGTTTTAGTCACATAAGAATGCCATGGAATAGATATTATTGTTGATCTAGTTTTCCAGACAGGAAAATTTTGACCCAAAGAGACTAGTATATATAGTGTCAGACCACTAGTCAGTTTATGTATGGCTCATCAACAATTTACTGGACTGGATAAGGGATTATGAAATGGAATACTATTTTGCAATTAAAAGAAAGGTGATGTTATGCTTCTAGACAAAATGAATGGAGCTAGAGGTGTTTATGCTAGGGAAAATAACCAAAGAGGTAAAAGAAAACTACAGAATGGATTCAGTGGACTATAGGAAACTAAAACAAGGAAAATTTTAAAAAATAATAGCATACTATTTTACAAACTGTGGAACCAGGTGGTGATTATCAGAAAAGAGTAGCATGGGGAGAGGAAATTTGGTGATGAAAGCAGTGAGTTCTACACATAAAAATGCACATACAAAACTGCATCCCTAAAACATTATAATTTTTCAAACCAATATTATTTCTATAATAGTGAAATTTATTAAACATGTTAAGATAGTGCAGTCCATTCATGCTTAAATAATCAAGCTACAAAACTCCTAATGAGAATTTCAAACTACTCCTTAAGTGTGAACTAGGGGGGCATGGGAACAGGAGACACTGTCTTCTGACTTTTAGTTAGCAAAAGTAAGTGGGTTGTCCTGAATAGCTTTCTTAAGTCTCATTATTGATAAAGTTGAAGTAATCACTCCATTGCCTAAGTGACTTAAACATTTGTGAATCAGTGTCAAGTACATGGTTCATGAAAGCAATGATGGAAAACACCCATCCTGTTACTTCTACATTATTTTTTTAACTTCACAAACATCTCATGATCTGGGAGGTACTTCAATTGATTCATTCAAGTGTTTAAATATTTACCAGATACACAAACAGATCAGGTACAGTGAGGGGAAAAATAAATAAATCGAGCATTTAGAATTTTTTTATATTCTAAGATATTTTGCTACTTTATGCCTTTTCAATGCAGTCATAATTGTATCATTATCATGATTTGAGTCGCCCTATTACCCTAACATGTCTAACATACATTTACTTATATATTAATATATGTTTAAATATAGGCAGAAAATGAAAGAGACCACAACACTAAAGTCCCTTCAGTGTATAGGAATTGGGTTTGAACCTGGGTCATGCACATGGAAAAGCAGCACACTATTTCACCAGCATTAACCCAATAGTGTCAAGCCTGTTTGAAGGCTGTAGTTAAAAGTCCACATCTGGGAGTCAGGCAGTAGCGCAGCAGGTTAGGCGCATGTATCACAAAGTGCAAGGACCCGAGTAAGGATCCTGGTTTGAGCCCCCAGATCCCCACCTGTAGGGGAGTCACTTCACTGATGGTGAAGCAGGTCTACAAGTGTCTGTCTTTCTCTCCCCCTCTCTGTCTTCCCCTCCTCTCTCCATTTCTCTCTGTTCTATCCAACAATGACGACATCAATAATAACAATAATAACTACAACAACAATGAAAAAGAACAAGGGCAACAAAAGGGAAAATAAATAAATTTTTAAAAAATTTTAAAAGTCATCTATTTTGTGGCTCCAACACAACCTTAAGAGAATTCTAGATTAAAACAGCCATTGTGTGTATGTCTATAAGCAGAGAAAAGCTACACCCTGGTAAACTGCAGTGCCATGCAATACAGAGGGCAACATTTGTTTTTAAAGCATTCAGTGGTCACTTGTAAGGATGTGCCTCTCCCACTCACTCAGAGTGAATTTCATTTTTATTATTTCCACAGCTGTATATAGTTTATCCCAGCAGATGCAACTGGAACTCCCAAATTGGTCACAATTAAGAGTCTGTACAACTTGTGTGTATAGAGGGAAGGGATAAAGGCTGGACAAGAACAGCTATGACTCACCAGGGTAGAATCCTTTTGTCAGATTCCATGCTTTCTTTTAGTGTGAAGCCTTTCCCACACATAAGGTTTGCCAGCTGTGTGCACAGAACAGGGCTGGTTTGAAGACAGTATGTGGGGAGACTGCACAAGGGATAGGGCTGTAAGCACATTATTTGGGGGGTGTATTTATGGCATGAATCCTAAGCATATGAAGTTCATGACTATCTATGCTGCCTGCTCCTGAGAAGTCAGAGTAAGCGGTATTAAGCTCTTCCAATAATTTTCACTTCTCCTGGGTAATTGAAAGAAATCTGGGAAATACAATGCCCTTTGAAGTTCATGGCCCTAGAAGGACAGTGGTAGAATACAGTGGTTTTGGTATGGAATCTTGTAAGCCACACAGACTAGGCCACCACTTGTCAATGGCATAGTCTTAGACCACATGTCTCTTAACTCTATATTCACTTCCTAGTCTATGAAATTGTTTTTTTAAAAAGCAGCAATCAGCCCACTAGAGACAGAAAAGAATATTGAAATGAAGTCACTAATAAGCATTGCCCTGCCTGTTTAGCATTGTCCAATTAAGCATTGCTATAAAATTGCATGGAAATATGATCTAGGCCAGAGGGATGACTCAGCAGTATCATGGACAGCATAAAAGTGAACAGTAAACAAATTAAATGTGAAAGTATGAACTTAAAGATTGCAATGCAATGGACTTAATTAATTAATTAATTTTTGTCCTTATCATGACTTCTCTCCCATCTGGGTTGACTATTTCAGATAAGTGTAGAAAGTCAGAAACAGTGGTCCAGAAGGTGGCGCAGTGGATAAAACATCAGACTCTCAAGCATGAGGTCCCGAGTTCAATTCCTGGCAGCACATGTACCAGGGTGATGCCTGGTTCTTTCTCTCACCTCCTATGTTTCTCATTAATAAATAAAATCTTTTAAAAAAAGTCAGAAACACAAAGATAAAGAGAAATGGAAAGACAATAAAACACCAAACTTCCTCCAGTGTAGTGGGGATCAGGCTTGAACTGGGTCCTGTGCATGACACAATAAGTGTGCTATCTGGGTAAATTATCTTTATTATCTTGCTAGCCCTTATGACGTAGTGCATCTAAGTGTTGGTATGCTTCTAGTTCTGCTTCTGGGATCCCTTCTGTTACATTGCTTGACGTTGTGGTCTATTTACATGGTCATTCTGTTACATTGGTTTGGTCTCACTCCCCCTGCCTCTGGGAGATTTTGGTTTAGTCTTTGCCTTTTAGCGCTTCTTACTTCTCCCCCGCCCCCTATCCTACATACTTCCTGGTTTCCTGATGCTGCCGCCCAAGGAGAAAGATGCAAGACAGATTTGGGTTGTGATTAGATTAGTTTTTTGAACTGTTCGCTCGTGAATAAAGAAATACTGCTTCTCCACTCAGCTGTGTGTCCCTGGTCTCTGTCTCCTGCCCATGAAGCTAGCCTGGCATACAGGCACGCTGAACTTTGAATGACATATGGCGCCACAAGGTGGGACCTGACCTGCCCATCCCCCAGATAAATGAAGACATTTGGCTACCTATCCACTATGGGCTGCTTTTCTACTTGTGAAGAGGTTTCCAAAGGCCTCTGCCCTTTCTTCATGAGACTGTTTCTGTTTCTGGAACATATCCCTCTGGGCCACACCCTGGTTTCTGCCAGCCGCCCATCGCAGGAGTCTGCTCCCCACCGCGGGGCTCGGGGCAGGGCTCGGAGACACGCTGCCTCCGCTGCTGGCACAGTTGCCACAGCCTTGGGAGCTGGGAGCGGGGCAGTGGGCATGGTGGGCAGAGCTGCAGCCCATCCTGGCCCCTGCCCCGGGGCACCTGGCCCGTGCCTTCTACACAGCCAGCCCGCCCGCCCTCCTGCTATGAAGTCTGGGCAGATCCTGTAGGCTCCCTGCTGGGACTGGGCCCCCTGGCCGAGATCCCCAGCTGGGCTCTTAAGGCAGAGGAGCTAGAATACGCAGAGATCCCTGAAGTGATTGCAACCTGCAATTCCTGGAGCTGAAGTTGGGCAAGAAGCCACCGCCAGACAATGCACCGCCCAAACAACTAAGACAGTACAGATCTGAATTCGTGTTTAAAATGTCATGTCTTCGTAACAAAAGTTTTTCTCCTTGTGTATTGAAGACCATGTTTATGTGTATGTTTGAAGTTTTGTAAACATTAACTTTAAGGTTAGAAATGTAAATTTAAGGCTATATTTTTACCAGGCAAAGTTAAATGAAAAAGGTTTTCAACATAATTCTCATAAAGGTAAAATTAACTTACATTTAAAGCCTGAGGTAAAAATTAGTTAAAAATCAATATATTTTAACTAAGTTGGTCTAAAAAACATGCACACACCTAGGGTGTGTCTCCATCTTATACGGGTGTAACAAAAGGTTAAATAAGACGTTTTTGATATGTAAAGCTCTCAAATACCTTCTCATTTAGAGGTAAAACCAGCCCAGGCATAAGATAGATTGCACAATGGTTATACTAATGATTCTCATGCCTGAGGCTCTAGCAGTGGTTCTTTGCCTTACCACATTTTATTGCACTTAAATTGGTTAAGGAGCCTTAAAATGAAAAGAAAAAGACCTTCCAAATTTATAAAGATACTTAAACCAATCATAATCATCGAGGTATCAATTGTGGTAAACTTCTAACCTGCTACAAGTTTTGTTTCACAAGTAAGTAAATTGCAGCTGTCAAGTTCTCTACAGAAAAGCGGAATTCCAGCGGCTGACCTTCCTCATGCAATGTTCCATCCCCTGGCAATTCTTCAGTGGACAACTGCTTTGAACTGGCACTCCTATCGGACTTACTGGTACACAACTCTACAGTAGCTTCCCTTTATGCTGCTGGGTTTCTCAAAGACTGACTGCAGTCAGCTGCCTTGGGACTCTATAGGAAATGCCCTCCCTCCTTGCTAGGTAATGCCCACAGAGACAGGAAATGTTCTTTAGCTGATAAGCCTTGCCCACAGAGGCAAGAAACGCCCCCCTCAGGCTGTCCCTTGGCATCACACTGGTTCTTGTTGCTCGCTTACTTGTTCCTCCATGTTTGTGCCACTTTCTTTTTTGAAAATGCCTGCACGATATATGTTTCTGTTCACCCCACACTCCTGATACTACGGTCAATTAGTTAAAAAGAAAAGGGGGAATTGTTGGTATGCTTCTAGTTCTGCTTCTGGGATCCCTTCTGTTTCATTGTTTGACATTGTGGTCTATTTACATGGTCATTCTGTTACATTGGTTTGGTCTCACTCCCCCTGCCTCCGGGAGATTTTGGTTTAGTCTTTGCCTTTTAGTGCTTCTTGCTTCTCCCTGCCCCCATCCTAGAGACTTCCTGGTTTCCTGATGCTGCTGCCCGAGGAGAAAGATGCAAGACAGATTTGGGTTGTGATTAGATTACATTAGTTTTTTGAACCATTCGCTCGTGAATAAAGAAATACTGCTTCTCCGCTCAGCTGTGTGTCCCTGGTCTCTGTCTCCCACCCATGAAGCTAGCCCGGCATACTGGCGCGCTCAACTTTGACTGATATCTAAGACAATAACCAATAAAAATATATATATATAGTTGTTTGAAGGTTTCGAAATATTCTATAAGACTATGTAAATGCTTTGAATCTCTTCTTTGGGGGAGATCTGCCCATGCCCCCCCTCATTTTTCAGTGGGGTCATTTATATTATTGATGAGTTTGCTTAGTTCTTTATGTATTTTGGTTATTAGTTCTTTGTTTGATATACAACACATAAAGATTTTCTCTCACTTCATTGAGAGTATCTGTTTTGGCAGTGATCCCTTTTATTGTGCAAAAACTCTTCAGTTTGATGTAGTCTTAGTGGTTTATTTTTTAATCTTGTTTTACATGTGATTTGAGTTGGGTCATCAGACATGTTTTGAAAGGTCATATTAAAGAGAGTTCTGCCAGTGCTTTTCTCTAAGTATTTTATGGTTTCTAATATAACATCTGGGTGTTTGAAGAAGTCATCTCCTTTGCCATATCTTGAACAGAACTTGAAAAAATCACAGTGAGTGATATAAACCAGAAAGAGAATGACCAATACCAAATTATCTCACTCCTAGGTGGATCTTAAGAAGCAAGAACAGTAAAAGAAAACATGTGGTGAAATTTAGACTGGGTGTGGCATATTGCAGCAAAGTAAAGGTCTCTGAGGAAGGAGAGAAAGGGATGAGAGTGAGAGTTACTGGGGCCCTCATCTACTGTGTGGAAAAAAGATCTAGGTTGGAGGAGTGAGTGTCTTGACAGACACCTATCATAGAGCAATAACTTAGGGTTCAGATTTGTTGCAGGAGCAGAGGATGCAGGCTCAAAATCTGCCCATTAAAATGTGAAGTGTGAAATGTCTCAAGGAACTGTCAGTTGTTTGATATGTCTTAAACACAGGTTCTAAAGTGGCAAGGGATGACTGGAAATGAAGCTACAAGGATGATAAAAGCCATCCCATGAAGGATATTGAACACATTTACTTAGATTTTATCTCGTACAATAACAAATTGAGCAGGATTTAAGAAGGCAGTTAAGTGTTGTAAATATTTCACCTTGCATCTATATGGTTTTGTTGCTTTAGATCACTTTCTTACCTACATTTGACCAAATGAGATTGAAACATTATAGAGCACTGGATAAGACTGCATCTTAAAGACTAGGCTACAGTTTAAGGTATAGTTCCCTAGACCCGTATCTTTTTTGGAGTGACCTGTGGCAATTGCTCACAACACCAACCCACAGAACTATCTCCAGGCTTTGTTTTTTAATTTCCTTTTTGTCATTTCCTTTTTCATTTCCTTTTTGTCATTAAATTATTTGCATTCAACTTCACTACTCCCAGTCCCACATCTAGCATGGGATTCTTCTATTAGAACTTACTTTTTTAGAAGACATTGCACTATAGTTCTGCTCCTCACAAAAAACTCTAATTAATAAAGGCAGAGTGAAATAAGATAATAAGAAGACCAGCACCAAACAAACACCACATTAATGTTGCAAACAAGATCTACCAAAAGATGCTTAGTTTCAAAGATGAAGCTTACACTAAAAAAGTAGAACTCTCATGGTTCTGGAGCATCTCCCTCATAATATGTATCAACTACAAACAACAAGATAGCATTTTGACAGTGGTAAAATATAGAAACACTAGAGCAACCAGATGAGCAAAGCTAATATGACCAGTGACACAGTTTAACATCATTATAAATTACTTGAGAGTATACACTGAGAAGAAGAGGGCTCCTATTGATAAAAATTGACACCCTTGCCCAATCACTAGGAAGCATCAGAGAAACTGAAAGTGAGGGTTGTCTTACAAAATAACTGATCAGTTCTTTATAAAAATGTCATGATAACAGCTTTAATAGTAAAAAAAAAAAAAAAAAAACCTGAACTACCTAGAGACAAAAGAAAACTAATGGAGAAAAATATGCAATATAAGGTGCTGGATAGGGTCTTGGAAGAGAAAAAAAAATAAATTTGTAGAAATAGTACTGAGTGTTGATTAGAGTTTATGGTTTAACTGATAGTACAGCACTGATGTGTATTTCTTATTCTTGCTCCATATACTGTAGCTATACAGATTGTTATCACTAGGGGAATTAAGGAGACAGAATCAAATAAACCCTTTGTCCTACTTTTGTACTGGTTGAAAATCAGTTAAAATTAAAATTAAAAAAGAACCATTATAATTTGCATTATATTCATCATAAATACAAACATCTGGAGATAATATTAAGACTCGGTGTCTTTTTCCAACTCTACACTGTCTACACACAGTAATATTGTGATGTGATTGAGGTGGTGTTCTGGTAATAGTCTCATATATAGATCTGTCAGCCTGATATATATATACCTTAAATTTGCTAACTGTATCGCAGAATATTTGGGTGGAGCACAGGCAAAAGACCTTTCAAAATTCCAGGGACATTCTCTCTAGTTACATGAGTGTGTAGATACTTTAGTCCAGGAGTGTGTAGATACTTTGACACACAAATGCTTCTAAAAATCTATCACTGTGCTTCAACTAATATAGTCAACTATATTATGTAGAAAACCATGGAGAAAGTAATAGAACATTAGAAGGGAAATATCTCCATATACTGCTTTTTTTCCATTATTGTCCATTTACATGTTTCATTATTGTCCATTTAATTTTTTTTTATTTAGTCAACAAGACCATTGGATAAGAGGGATACAATTCCACAAAATTCCTACCACCAGTGTTCTGCATCCTATCTCCTCCAGTGGAACCTTTCCTATTCTTTATTGCCCTGTAAGTATGGAGCCAGGATCATTATAAGATGCAGAATGTGGAAGGCCTAGCTTCTGTAATTACTTCTCTGCTGGACATGAGCATTGACAAGTCGATCCATACTCCCAGCCTGTTTTATCTTTCCCTAGCCTGGCCTGACTTTGAAAAGGTGGTGTTCTAGGACACACTGGTGAGGTTGTATGTCTAGGGAAGTCAGGTTGTCCTCAAGGTAGCATCTACAACTGATAGCTGAAAAAATTAAGATACAAAGAAGAATAAATTGTTTAATAATCAGGAATGTAAAGGTAGCAGATTAGAATGTGGGTGTTCATGCTGGGAGGGAATAGGAAATCTATTTTAGGTATATTTCAAGGAGGCCCATGACTTTCCACTGCTTTAAAAACCAGGTCCCTATCTTTGTAGGCAGGCTTCCTGCAGGAGGTGAAATGGTAGATATTGTTCCTGTTAAGAAGACTTCCCTGGACAGACAACCCCACCAATGTGTCCTGGAGCTCCGCTTCCCCAGAGCCCTTCCCCTAGGGAAAGAGAAAGACAGGCTGGGAGTATGGACCGACCTGTCAACACCCATGTTCATCAGGGAAGCAATTACAGAAGCCAGACCTTCAACTTTCTGCATCCCACAATGACCGTCTGTACATAGTCCCAGAGGGTTAAAGAATAGGAAAGCTATCAGGTAAGGGGATGGGATACAGAGTTCTAGTGATGGGAATTGTGTGAAGTTGTACCCCTCTTATCCTATGGTTTAACCAATGTTTCCTTTTTATAAATAATTTTTTTAAAAAAAATGCTAAGATGACAGCTCTCTTCAGAGGTGAAACAATCTAAGCACTAATTGCAGGACCTATCACAGCAGATGGTGCCTATCTTTAATGTTTTGTTGTATTAGATCTTCCTATGATTGTATACCGAGTTAATAGCAACAACTAAAAAGAGGAATAAACAGAGACTTGCAGAGTTAAGTGTGACATTAATGTGTCTAGGACGTGAGCATGAGTGCTAATTTTGGCTTCCAATTTTTGGCTTCTACAAATTGTATTGCTGTGAACACAGGTGTGCATAGGTCTCTGAGGATAGGTTTCTCTGATTCTTTTGTATATATCCCCAAAAAAGGAGTTGCCAGGCTATAGGGTAGGACCATTTATAGTATTCTGATGTGTCTCCAGTCTGTTTTCCATAAGCATTGGACTAATTTACATTCCCACCAGCAATGTAGGAGAGTACTTCCCCCTACCCTATACTCAGATACATTTCTGTTAAATTTCACATGAGATAAGGTATTTAAAATTATTCTGGCGGGACCTAGCCCAAAGCCAAGAGTCATAGTTTTGCTTGTCATTGCAGATGTCGTCACAATTGCTGCTCTTTGAATGATAATGAACCAGTAGGTGATAGCTTGTTTGACTAACATTTAGACCCAGGACTTTAGCCCTGAAATATACTCCCTATAAATAGTCTGCTTCCCCAGCACACATCTTCATCAAGCATCAAGGAAACACATATAATTTTGATTTTATATACTTTTATCCTTTTGATTTATTTATTTATTTTTATTTTTTCCCCTTTTGTTGCCCTTGCTTATATACTTTTAAATATAATCAGAGTCGACCTGTTCAGACCAATTACAGCATTTGGATTTGCTACACCAGCTGGCAGTCTTGTTTTCATATTTATGTGTGTAAAGAAAGACCAAAGGCTAACTAACAGTACTACATAGCAAGTAAAACCCAGACAGTGATCTGTTTCTGCAAAGTAAGCAGAGAAAAGCCCATTAGCAACAACTCCCAGCCATTCAGGCACGCCTGGCACATCAGGCTGTGTAATTGAAAGAGCCATTGGGCCAGAAACCGAGAAGTTGTGTGTGTTCTGTTATTTGCTTTATAACTGCTAAGCTCAGAACAGAAATCACCTGGAAGGTAAGGAAGTGTGTTTGGAGATCTTTCAAGCCATATCAAGGAATTCAACTTCAGCTCTGGTGAGGAAGACAAGTTAAGTACCACTCAGGCAAAAATCTGTTTGTTTTTAGAGGTTTTAACTGATTATGCATTGCTAAGACCTTTGTCCCAAACAAAATTAGAAAACAAGTCAGTGGTACCCACACTAATAATTACCCCTTTAAGTCTAAGGACTTCCCAGTGCCCAGATTTTCACTTCTCATTTGCTTATTGGAGATTTCCAAAGGTTAGGCTGTTACACTTGTTCAGAAGCTGAAATAGAACAGAGCTGTTTACATGTTTGCATTTAACAAAATTTCCAATATTCCATTATTTAAATGACTGCTATAGTTAGCCCCTGTAGCATTGATAACAGTGATCATCTGTTGAATACCAAAAGGCATCTTCAAGCATGGAGACACTATTTCCCTACTCCTTAAAGACTGCATGAAATTAATTTTGCAGGTAAGGGAGTGTTGGTGTTAAAGAATTTGCCCATAGTTGTATATTTTGTATAGCCAAGGTAAGAGTCAAGCCAGCCTCACTGATCCAAATGTACTCCTTCACATTTTCTTTTCCTTTTTGTCACAAGAAATAAATGTTGCTTGTACAACTCTACCCTTTTTGGTAAACTCCCCCCCTTTTTTAATATTTATTTTATTTATTTATTCCCTTTTGTTGCCCTTGTTGTTTTATTGTTGTAGTTATTATTACTGTTGTTGTCGTTGTTGGATAGGACAGAGAGAAATGGAGAGAGGAGGGGAAGACAGAGAGGGGGATAGAAAGATAGACACCTGCAGACCTGCTTCACCACCTATGAAGCGACTCCCCTGCAGGTGGGGAGCCGGGGTTCGAACCGGGATCCTTATGCTGGTCCTTGTGCTTTGCGCCACCTGCGCTTAACCCGCTGTGCTACAGCCCGACTCCTCCCTTTTTTTTTTATAAAGGAGTGCAAGACAGAAATACATAGAGGGAAACACCAAAAGACAAATAAGGAGAGACATCACAGTACCCCTCCACCATTTTTGAGTCTTTCTATTTGCAAGTGTACCCATGTGGTAACCCAGGACTCAAACTTGGGTCTTTGCTCATTGTGATATATGTGCCAGGTGAATCACCTGAGGGGACCAAAGTACATTATTTTACTGGCTCATATTATCTCTTTTTAAAATATTTATTTACTTATTATTTAAAAAATTGATAGGACAGAGTGAATTGATAGAGGACAGAGAGACAGAAAGAAAACACCTACAGCACTAAACAACTGCTCCTGAAGCTTACTCCTGTAGGTGGGTATCTGGAGTTCAAAATCAGCCCTGTGAGCATGGGAACTTGTTACACTTTGTCAGCTACACTACTCCCTGGTCTCACTGTGTCATGTTCTATACAGACATGCACTATCATGAATAGAGTAAAACCAAATTCAGTGATGTGTAGATTTCTGTGCCCTAATAGCATATCCTTGGGTTTTGTTTCCCCTCCTCCAAAATGAGCTCTGTGTAGGACTTGCAAGTGATGGATTTGTAGTGCTAGCACAGAGCCCCAGCAACTGAAGGAAAAAAAGAAAGAACACAGCAGCTTAAGCTCATGTGGTGCAAAGTGCAAGGACCAGCATAAGGATCCCAGTTTGAGCCCCCAGCTCCCCACCTGCAGGGGAGTTGCTTCACAAATGGTGAAGCAGGTCTCTGTCTTTCCCTCCTCTCTCCATTTCTCTCTGTCCTATCCAAAAATGACATCAATAATAACTACAATAACAAAACAACAAGGGCAATAAAAGGGAATAAATAGATAAATATTTTTAAAAAGAAGGAAAGAGAAAAGAAAACAAAAGAAAAGAACAAATATAGTGGGTATCACAGTGGTGAAGCGCAGGGTTTGAATGTATGAAGTCCCCAGTTGGATCCCTGAGTGAAAATGGTGGTGGTTCTCCTTTCTCACCACCTCTCTCTCTCTCTCTCTCTCTCTCTCCCTCTCCCTCTCCCTCTCCCTCTCCCTCTCTCTCTCTCTCTGTCTCTCTCTCTCTCTCATTGGGTATAGTTAAATTTCATTCTCAGGAATGGATTGAAGCCAACTACCAGGGACTAGTTTTATCTATGCTCAAGTAAATAAAAAAATAGAGGGAGTCAGGTGGTAGCGCAGCATGTTAAGTGCACATGGCATAAAGCGCAAGGACCAGCATAAGGACCCCGGTTCGAGCCCCCTGCTCCCAACCTGCAGGGGAGTTGCTTCACAGGTGGTGAAGCAGGTCTGCAGGTGTCTATCTTTCTCTCCCCCCTCTGTCTTTCCCTCCTCTCTCCATTTCTCTCTGTCCTATCCAACAACAACATCAATAATAACTACAACAACAAAACAAGGGCAACAAAAGGGAATAAATAAATAAATAAATAAATAAATACTAAAAAGAAAGAAAGAAAAGAGCAAATATAGTGAGTATCACAGTGGTGAAGCACAGGGTTTGAATGCATAAAGACCCCAGTTGGATCTCTGAGTGAAATGGTGATGATCCCCCCTACACATTTCCATCTCTCTCTCTCTCTTCTCTCTCTTCTCTCTCTCTGTCTCTCTCTCTCTCACACACACAGACACACACAAACATATTTTTAAAAAGAATACATGCAGGTCTTAACACCCCCTTCACACTTCACACATTTACCTTCTAAGTGCAGGTAATTATAATGAAGAGCAATTACCACCGAGGAAGGAATTTCTCACTCTTTAGTGTGAAAACTAGTGAGGGAAATGAGATATCAGCATGTGCAGTATTTTCCCCTATTTCCTGAAAGCCAGAGATGAATATATTGATCTCAAGGGGAAGACAGATACCCATCATTCTTCACTTACTTTGGACAAGACAGTACACTTAGGAGATAGCCAAATCCAGAAAATTTCAGCTGCATGAGTGCACCTTTCAGTGTTTTCTAGATCTGATGCAATGACTTTTCAGGCTCCAACATAGCCTGAATCACATTACAGGAAACTATCTCAGGACTGCTGTCTATGGTAAGGGATGTCCATGAAGTAGGTTCCCCATCACTCATGACCAGGATGGGCTGCAAGGATAGTTATGAATAAGGAATAAGCGCATTAATAGCAGCTGCGAGCTCTTAATCAGCCAGTGTACCCTGGCTACCGGTATCTTCACCTTAAGGTTTGAGTCCAGAGAAATGTCTGCAGTCTTGTTTCCAAAGCCCTTGACATTGACCTACATGAGATTATTTGACTCTGGTTCCCAAGAGTCTTAAGATTTTGTGTTCTTTTTTTATTTTTATTTATAAAAAGGAAAAACTGACAAAAAACATAGGATAAGAGGGGTACAACTCCATACAATTCCCACCACCAGAACTCCACATCCCGTCCCCTCCCCTGATAGCTTTCCTATTCTCTAACCCTCTGGGAGTGTGGACCCAGGGTCATTATGGGATGTAGAAGGTGGAAGGTCTGGCTTCTGTAATTGCTTCCCCACTGAACATGGGCGTTGGCAGGTCAATCCATACTCTGGGGCTCTAGGGAAGTGGGGCTCCAGGACACATTGGTGGGGTCATCTGCCCAAAGAAGTCCAGCTGACATCATGGTAGCATCTGAAATCTGGAGCCTGAAAAAGGAATTACAATATAAAGCCAAAAAAATAGTTGACTAATCATGAACCTAAAGGTTGGAATATTGCAAATGAAGATTTGGAGGTCTCCATTTTGAAGATAGCCAGTAGGCCTATTTTAGTTATACTCCAAAAGGCCCATGACTATACTAGTTTTTTGTTTTTTGTTTTCTGAGCCTTTCATCTGATATGCAGATGGACTGAAGTTACTGTCTAGGGAGATGATGTAATGGCTGGAAAAAGGGGTAGAAAGCTGGATCAGGGAAGAGAGTAGCTCCCAAATATGGGAGAGGTGTATAAATATTCTTGACTATAAACACATTGATTTGATCTGGGGCCCATATTCAGCTTAGGAGCCCATGTAACCTCTGCATCCGTGTAGATCTGAGTTCACATTCTGTGGACATGAGTAGGAACGTTCCAAACTCCCCCAATTTCAGGTCCCATCTTAAGTCTAATGCCTCCTAGAAACTTGAGAAGAAATCTCATCCTCTGAGAGAATGAAAGTGGAAATGTACTAAGTAATCCTTTGCATTCATATCACTATTTCCAGAGGTATAAGGAGTGGAGCATTCTGGTGTGTATTAAAGAAGGAAGTCTGGCTTTCTCGGAGTCAAAGGGAAGGTGACAGGGAGGAAGAAGTGTTGACCAATTAAATAATAACAACAACAACAACAATAATAATAATAATAATGAACCAGATTGTAAAGTCTTAAGAAGCCCTTTGCAGAAGCTAGGGCAGCATCAATGGGGATGAATGTTGGCTTTTAATCAAGGTATTTATAGGATCAGAGATGCACTAGAAAAGACTAATCAAGAGCAATGGACTAAAATGTTGCTTGGGAGCAAAGGATTTGGAGACCCATATTAGGAAGCCTTTGCAGTTATTTAGGCAAAAAATAAAATAAAACAAGATACAATAAAATAAAGTGATGAGGGTGTAGCTGGTGAGAGCAGATTGGCTCTCTTTGGGTATCAAGACGGTGGGCTTGATGAAGTGTGGTTTCAAAGAGAAGAGAAATGTGTAGCAAAGAACTGAGAGTTCAGAATTATGAAAATATCTTTGCCTGTAATAAGGAACTAAAAACTGGGCCCTAAACAGTGGGATTTAGCTAAGAAAACCCTGGTTTTCAGTTCCTACTGCTAGAAAATTTGAGAGGCAGAGTGTAGAGTCCTGAATTTGAAATGCTTGCCCCTGATTAGAAAATTCATTACACCCAGGAGATAGCATAGTGGTTATACAAAAAGACTTTAATGCCTGAGGCCCTGAGATTCCAGGTTCACTCCCTAGAACCATCATGAGCTATAGCTGAACAGTGCTCTAGTAAAAAAGAAAGAAAGAAATTAAATTAAATTCCATTTGCTCTCCAAAAATTTCCAGTGCCAGTTCTAGTCATGACAGTGGAAATAACTAATTGTGGTGCTCTTTACATGTTAATGAAAATTCCATTGCAACTAAGACAAGAACACTCATCCTCGAATTCCATTCATTATCAGTCTTTGGCAAACATTCCCACTGTTTGTTCCTCTCCTCTCCTCTGACTTTAAGACTATATTTCATGGAAGGTCCTGGTCAGTTTCTATTATGTTAGTGTGGTCAGAGTAATGGCAATGTGAACTCAGGGTCGTTCAGGGGATAGTGTGAAGTCAGGGAATAGCTATGGTCCTTCCTTGAATGAATGATGCTGACAACTAGGAATCTAGTCCCTACCTTTCACTTGCATCCCATTGTCAATCAGGTCACTGGATATTATGCTCCTTCCTTCTTGATTATGAACATAAGCTTCAGGACACAAGAAATCTATGTGCTTTGCATTCCGATTACCAAGAGACCTCTGGATTCTGATAATTATAGGCTCAAATCTTGGCCAACTGGCTAATTTATTGAGATTGAACAAATTATGTAAAACCTCATGGTTTTTACCTGTAAAAAGATGAGAATACTGATCTCTTCTTTATAAGATTGCTGGAATTATTAAAATGATTGATAAATTTAAATGAGATGAATGAAACACATTGGTCACATTGCAGAATAATCCCCCTTTATTTATGCTTTAGTTCACAGTGACTTCAACAATTGTGATCAACCCAATCAGAAAACTTTACAAACAAGTTTCACATAACTTTTTTAATATTTTTTAATTTTTTAATTTATTTAAAAATGAGACATTGACAAAACCATAGGATAAACGGGGCTCATAACTTTTATTACATTATCTTATTAGAATCATTCTACTTGATTACTAGTTACAGGTTTCTTTGTTATTGTTGTTGCTTTTAATTTTTCATTATCTTTATTTATTGATTATATAGAGAGCCAGAAATAAAGAGGGAAGGGAGTGATGGAGAGGGAGAGAGATAGACACACACCTGAAACACTGCTTCAGCACTTGCAAAGCTTCCGCCTTGTAGGTGGGGACTAGGGTCTTGAACCTGGGTCCTTGAGCATTGTAACATGTGCTCTCAACCAGGTGTGCCACCACCCAATCCATCTAGTTATAGGTTTTAAGGTCTTACTGTGGTAAGACCTTGAAACCTAAAAACATACAGTAAGTTTTGCCATAGATATGCATATGTGAGGGTCAAACAATATCCATGGCCTAAGATGCCCGTCCTCTTTGGAATATATCTCCAATGAATAAGGGAACATTACTTTAAATATATAGTAATACACATAGCCACACATTATTAATTTTTTTTTCTTCTCATAGGTTTGGATCCTGTGTTAATTTATCTCCTCTACAAAATGAGAGCCAATATGTTTATTTCCCTAGCCTGATTTCAAAGTATATGGACGTGGGAGATAGGCTCAAAACCTAGCCAGCTCATCTGATTTAAATGCAATCTGTGCTAAGAGGAATTTTTTATTGATTTAATAATGATCGGCAAGACTGAAGGATAAGAGGGGCACAATACCACACAGTTCCCACCACCAGATTCCCACATCCCATCCACTCCATAAGAAGCTTTCCCTATTCTTTGTCCCTTTGGGAGTATGGACACAGAAGCTGTAAGGTCTGGAATCTGTAATTGCTTCTGCACTGGACATGGGGGTTGGCTGGTCGATCCATAATCTCAGTCTGTTTCTATCTTTCCCTAGTGTGGAGCCATAGGAAGAATTGTTCCAAGTCATTGATTGTCAGAGAACTGCAAATAAAGACAACAATGAGATACCATCTCACTCCTAAGAGAATGCCATACATCAGGAGAGGAAGCTTTGAGCATTTTGTTTACTCCTATACTCTTAGTCTAGAAACCATGGGTCAGAAATATATATTCAGTAAACACTTATAGAATGAAATAGGACCCTGAACTGTCCCCTATTTCTACAGCCACTGGTCTAGTTTAGATGTAGAAATCATTCTCTTCACTCTTTAAGTCTTTCTTTTTTATTATTATTATATTTTATTTTTTTAAATTTCTCAGTGCTTTTATTTTCTCTCTCTCTTTTTTTAATTTAAAAAAGGACAAATTAACAAAACCATAAGGTAGGAGCCATACAACTCCACACAATTCCCACCATCCAATCTCCATATCCCACCCCTCCCCTGATAGCTTTCCCACTCTCTATCCCTCTGGGAGCATGGACCCAGGGTCATTGTGGGTTGCAGAAGGTAGAAGGTCTGGCTTCTGTAATTGCTTCCCCGTTGAACATGAGTGTTGACTGGTCGGTCCATACTCCTAGTCTGCCTCTCTCTTTCCCTAGTAGGTTGGGTCTCTGGGGAAGCAGAGCTCCAGGACACATTGGTGGGGTCTTCAGTCCAGGGAAGGCTGGCCGGCATCCTGATGACATCTGGAACCTGGTGACTGGAAAGACAGTTAACATACAAAGCCAAACAAATTGTTGAGCAATCATGGACCCAAAGCTTGGAATAGTGGAGAGGAAGTGTTAGGGGGATACTCACTGCAAACTCTAGTGTACTTCTGTTTTCAGGTATATATTTTGCAGTAGTTTATGGATACCTGTGAACATATGCTCTCTCTCACAGAAACTGGTGTATATCTAGGTTATGGGACTTTGTTAGAAAGTGAACCACCTGAGATGAAATTAGAGTATACTATGAAAGGAAAGGTCTCACCCGAGTAATGAAGCTGAAGGGTTGTCATTACACACGTGAAATCTCTGGACACAGTCTGAAGTGAAGCATGTTGAGGTGTCAATCGTTGCGTTGATTAGGTTGTGATTGGCAGATGCAATATTATTTGATATGGATTGGGAGAGGCATTCGGGAAAGTGGGCCCTATCCAAGGGTTCCAGGACTGGGGGAAGTAGAGGCTCTATAGTGGAGATGTGAGATTCCTGCTGTCTTAGGGTTCAAAAAGACAATTGATAGTTAATGTTATCATCACATTATTTGGTAATTGGGTTAACTTTGAAAAGTCCTTTTGTTATGGTTTGCTGTACAGTATCCAGTATCTTGCATATAGCTGTGCTATTGGTTGCTTCTGATCTACTTGGTCTAGGCTTTTGAGAGAGTCCACATATCAAATACACAACCTATATATTAAAAAGATTCAGTCTGTGTTTTAAAAAACTTCGAGACATACAATTAATTTTCCCCCTCTCATATTAACTAGTGATTTATATGACTACATTTTGCTAGGAGTGTACATAAACACCATTCCCACCAAAAGATTGTGACCCATCCCTCCCACCCACTCCCACCCCCCACTGTCCCAGGAAGCTGCATGTCTACCCCTCACCACAGGGTTTTTACTTTGGTGCCCTACTTACAATTTGATCAAGTCCTGCTTTTAGTTTCCCTTTCAGATCTTCTAAGTCAGCTTCTGTTGATGAGTGGGATCATCCCATACTCATCTTTATCTTTCTGACTTAGCTCACTTAACTTAATTCCTTCTAGCTCTGTCCAAGATGGGTCAGAGAAGGTGGGTTCATTGTTCTTGATAGCTGCATAGTATTCCATTGTGTATATATACCACAGCTTTCTCAGCCACTCATCTGTTGTTGGGCACATGGGTAGCTTCCAGGTTTTAGCTATTATGAATTGTGCTGCTATGAACATAGGAGTACACACCTCTTTTTGGTTGGGTGTTATGGAGTCCTTGGGGTATAACCCCAGGAGAGGAATTACTAGATCATATGGAAGGTCTATGTCTAGTCTTCTGAGAGTTTTCCAGACTGCTGTCCACAGAGGCTGTACCAATTTACATTCCCACCAGCAATGTAGAAGGGTTCCTATGTCCCCACAACCTCTCCAGCATTTGTTGCTGCTGTCCTTTTTGATGTATGCCATTCTTACAGGAGTGAGGTGGTATCTTAGTGTTGTCTTAATTTGCATTTCTCTGCCAATCAGTGACCTAGAGCAGTTTTTCATATGTTTGTTAGCCTTTTGGATCTACTCTGAGGTGAATGTTTTGTTCATATCCTCTTTTTGGTGCTAAGTTTGCTGAGCTCTTTATATATTTTGGTGATTAGTTTCTTGTCTGATATATGGCATGTGAAGATCTTCTCCCATTCTGTGAGGGGTCTCTTTGTTTGTTTAATAGTTTCTTTGGATGTGCAGAAGCTTTTCAATTAGATGTAGTCCCATTGGTTTGTTTCTGCTTTAGTCTTCCTTTTAATTGGGTTTGATTCATCAAAGATGTCCTTGAGGTGTAGGTGTGAAACTGTTTTACCAATGTTTTCCTCTAAGTTTTTGATCATTTCTGGTCTGACATCCAGGTCTTTGATCCATTTGGAGTTTATTTTTGTTTCTGGTGAGATAAAGTGGTTCAATTTCATTCTCCTGCATGCTACAACCCAGTTTTCCCAGCACCATTTATTGAAGAGAGCCTCCTTCTTCCATTTAATCCTTTGGGCCCCCTTATCAAAGATTAGATGTCCATAGGTGTGGTGATTTATTTTTGGGCTTTCTATTCTGTTCCACTGGTCTGTGTGCCTATTTTTGTTCCAGTACCATG
Source organism: Erinaceus europaeus (assembly GCF_950295315.1). Lineage (NCBI taxonomy): Eukaryota > Metazoa > Chordata > Mammalia > Eulipotyphla > Erinaceidae > Erinaceus > Erinaceus europaeus. The sequence continues at coordinate 55,931,335 of NC_080178.1, read as the reverse complement.
CTGTTTTGATGATGATGGCTTTATAATATAGTTTAAGGTCTGGGAGTAAGTCTTTCTTAATAACCTAATCACGAAAATAACATGTATTTTTATGATCCCTTTTCTACTTAAAAATATACAGTCTCAATAAAAACAGAAGGGAAAGCACAAAGCAGAACTAGGCCTGGAGTTGATGCATATTACCAAAGTAAAAGACTCTAGGTTGGGGGTGCAGGGAATCAGGCCCTGGAACACAATGGCAGAGGAGGACCTAGTGGGGGTTGAATGAAAATGTAGAAAACTAAGAAATGTTACACACGTACAAACTGCTTTATTTTCACTGTCGACTATAAACCATTAATTCCCCAATAAGAATCAAAAAAAAAAAATCTAGTCTCAGCTACTTCCATGCTTTAATTAAAAAATTTTTCCAAGTTTGCTTTCATTCATTGACTCTTAAACTAACTAAGATCAGCAAAATAGAAACATATTCTTTTGCACATAGAGTTTCTGGTTTCCATTGTTTTGGTTGGATTCATGATGATTTTTCTGGATGAGTGCCTTTCAGTGAAATATTCTATGGTAAGAGTTCCCTCTATGTCTGTAGTACTCAGTGAGATCTCTAAAAATCATCAATAGCTATAGAGTGAACACAAGAAATAAGATCAGCTCAAGTGAGGAGTTTGCTTTTTTATTTTCTTACTTATTGTTATTGACATTGGGCTTATCTTTGGGGCTCAGTGCCTGCAAATCAAACCCATTACTCTTAGTGGTCATTTTCCTCTTTCTTTCTCTTATATTTTATGACAGATAAAAATTGAGAAGAGAGGGAGAGATAGAGATGGATAGAGAAAGAGAGACACCTGTAGTTCTGTTTCACCACTCATGAAACTTCCTCCCTACAGGTGGCAATTTTTTCCCCCAAAAATCATTGTACTTTGAAGATAAGAGTTTTCAGGACAGTTGCTGCTAAATATATGAAGTTTGTCATCTCTCCATGTTAGTCATCTATATATCACTCCAACCACCAGCCTAAATCTCTGTTTATCATCCTGTTATGGGTACCTGAGGCCTTTTCCATGCCTCCCTGCCCCATAGGCCAGAGACTTTTGCTGCCCAAACCCACTGCACTGAAGGAAGCTCCTGTGCTATGGTTTCTTGCTCTCTCTCTCTCTCTCTCTCCCCATCTTACAGTGTCTGAAAAAGTTAGCTGAGAGTTGTGAAGCCCCAGAGATGATAGAAAGGAAAAAGAAAGATAGTAACTGTTTTCTCAAAAGAAATCCACCTTAGTATTTTCAAGCTATTAAAATTCACATGCAAATTTCTACTGTTTTATTCCAGTAAGAGAGCTTTGGTAATTTTAGCTCTCTACCTCATTTTATTTATTTATTTATTTTTAACTCAGCTATCGTTGCAAAATATGTTCAAGGAAATGAAATGGCAGGATAATTGCCGCAGGCCCCATCATGGTAATTAGCTTGCATTCATGCCTCCGTGGTGCTCCCTCTGTGTAGCTGGTTGTCCTTTGAATCCCAACTTGTTTTCTGTTATTCTTGGAATCCTTCATGGTACAAACTTGTGATGTCATTTAAGCAAAAGGCATTGTATGGAGGATGGGGAAAAACTCTTTCCTTTTTCTTTTCATTCTATTATTATTATTATTATTTTATTGCTACCACCAGGAGTACCACTGGAGCTTGATGCCACACTATGAATCCACTGCTCTCAGTGGCAATTTTCTTTCTTTCTTTCTTTCTTTCTTTCTTTCTTTCTTTCTTTCTTTCTTTCTTTCGCCTTCTTATTTGCTAGGACAGAGAGAAGTTGAGAGGGAAGGGATAGGGAGAGAGAGAGAGAGAAAGAGAGAGAAAGGGAGAGAGGGAGAGAGAGAAAGAGAGGGAGAGAGAGAGAGAGGAAGAGAAAGAGAGAGAGAGAGAGAGACCATCAGGCATGCTTTACTACACGTGAAGAATTCCATCCTATATATGTGAAGCAGACACATGAACCTGGATCTTTTGCCCATGGTAACATGTGTGCTCAACCAGGTACACTACTGCCCACTCCCCTCCTCCCCCATTTTTAAAAATTTCTAAAACCAGTTTTCCCTGATTTGATTGAGTTTAAGCCCACTCTCTTGGGAGAATGATTCTTATGAGCAAATGCTTCTGGTTTATAAAGCCAAGAGACCTGGTAAGTACTCCTTAAACTCAGTATGCATTGAATGGGCTCTCAAAGTGTAGTTGTCAACCAGAGTTAATTTAATTCTCACACTTACTTTACAATAATGAAGATTTTCTCTTTGTCAACCAGATAAGAAAAAGGATATTTATGGGCTAAGATTTCTTACTCAAGTTCCCAAAAGCTAGCTTGTGTTTGAGCTACATTCCCTAGACACAGAGCCTTCTACTCACTGCAGAGAGATGGTTCCTTGAAAAATGCGTTATGCTGGGAAGATAGTACAATGGTTATGCAAAAGACTTTCATGCCTGAGGCTATAAGGTCCTGGTTCAATTCCCAGTACCAGCATAAGCCAGAGCTGAACAGTATTCTGTTTTCTGTCATTGATCTCTATATATCTATCTATCTATGTGTCATATATCTATCTTCTCTGTCATCTATCATTATATCATTAAAATGCAATGAATAAAATATTTTCAAAATGTTTTCTTTCTCTATAGTTGAAACCCTTCTGAGAAGACTTTCTCCAGAATGAGTTTGAGACATATGCCAGATTTATTTTTCTCTGGAGTTTGGACTTTTTGGACATACTCAATGGAATATATTTCTCTATGTTTTTTCCTAAAAGATTATCACTGGAGCTTGATACCCACACAACTCCACCAGAGAACATTTATTCTATTTTATTTTATTTTTATATAGAGTGAGAGGCAAAGAGAAATATATGAGAGAAAGAGAAAATAGATACCTGCAACTCTTTTTCACCACATTGCTGGTGAAGATTTTGCCTGTATGAATGTTTACTTTAGATTATCTCAATACCTGTCCAGGTTAAATAGCTGGGATATTGTAAGTTTCCTCATGGAAGGATGAACTAATTGCAGCTTTTTATCAAGCTTGCATGGGGTGTTTGGAAGAGCACTAATGAAGACATTTTAGAAATTAACCATTGCTTTGAAAATGTTTTGTTCCATGTTCAGCAGGGAAGCAATTATAGAAGCCAGACCTCCCACCTTCTGCATCCCACAATGACCTTGGGTCCATACTCCCAAAGGGTTAAAGAATAGGAAATCTATCAGGGGAGGGGATGGGATAAGAAGTTCTGGTGGTGAGAATTGTGTGGAGTTGTACCCCTCTTATCCTATGGTTTTGTCAATGCTTCCTTTTTATAAACAACAACAAAAAGAAAATGTTATTTGTTTACTTATGCAAATAAATAAAGTGATATCAGGCTTCTGCTTGTCACATGAGAAGTCCGGGAGTAAACTTCAGGCTTCCCTATACAAGCAATGTTCACTACCTGACTAGCCAGCTCCTTGGCTGCTAAGTATTATTTTCAAGCAACTATTTCCATGCCTGAAAAAAATATATGGGGTTGTAATATTAAGCACCATTCAGAATTCTTTTCAATAACATGAGTGGCAAAATTGTAGTATTTAGGACAAAATAAGATAACATTTTTCTGTGAGAGGCACGTACCTTGTGTCTTTGACCACTCTTCCATAGCCCCAGCTCCTGTTTTCAGTCAAATATAACTTTACTAGAGTACCCTGGTCTTGTCTAGCAAGAATGTCCATGTCACTCTTTAATTATTCACACTTCTTCCGCCAAAGTGTTTGTGTCAGTCATCACAGAGACACGTCTTTTCTAATACTCCTCTTTCTTTCTCTGTATGGGGAGAAGCAGGTGCACTTAAATGTACTCTTCTAAGGCTTACAATGCTAGACTTCAGTAGAGACTGCTGAGTCCATTTGCCAAAACCTTTAATTCCACTAACTGTTACATTGTAGTTATTAAGCTATTTTGCAAGAAACTGTTTCCATCTCACCCTTCCCTCCTTCCCTCCCTTCCTCCTTTCCTTCCTTCTTCCCTTCCTTCCTTCTCCCCTCCTTCATACCTCCTTTCTGCATTTCTCTGACCTAAAGGAGACACAATGTAACCAATGTAAAGTGAACTGAGGTCCATCTCTCCTTATATTCAACTATGTATAGCATTCAACCTTCACTGAATGTTTATGCCTTCATTCTGTCTCCTAGCCAAAATCTCAAGTCTCACAGTTCAGGACAGCAAGACAAGAATACTCATAAAGCATCCTTTCAGACACCCAGCAAGTTTTCCATCTTCCCTTTGTTAAATCCTGTTTTTTTTTTCAACTTTCTTCAACATGATCACCTTAGCCAAATAAAGCCAATATATATTTTTCATAAGTCAGTTGAGTCTTTCCTAATAAGAGGATGTAAAGAAATGATTTTTCCTATAAAAGTATAACTCTTTGCATTTAATAATTCAGTTATATGGAAGTAAATGCTTTCCTAGATATAAACTTCTTTGATTTGTTCACATGTTATTACAGTCTATTCTGTGCCTACACTGTCTTTCAAAGACTTCAGTAAGTGGAAATATGTCTGAATTGAGAATGTTTCTTTACCAGAGTACTGCTAAGTTTATGGTAGTCCTGGAGGGTTAGAGGATTGAACCCGGATCTTTGGTACCTCTAGGATGAACATCTTTGTGCAAGATATCTCTCTAGCCCTCATCTGCAACCACCAAAAGACACATTATGTGAGCAGCAGGAAGTCTGGGAGCCCTCTGAAGTTGTATGTACCATTTGTTTTTTAAACAAATACATATACATTAATGGGGGAGGACTCAAAACTTGGGTCATTTTCTCAAAAAATGATAAAGTCAGTATGCACATCAGGACTACATAGAAAGAAAAAAAAAAAAAAAAAGGTCCACCTTCCCCCTAAAACTTGCTGATTTGAAATCTTTTGGAGGCCTAGGGAGATAAAATAAAGGTTATACAAAACACCTTTATGCCTCAAGCACCAAAGATGCGAGGTTTAATTATAGCACCACCATAAGTTAGAGCTAAGCAGTGCTCTGGTGTACATGTTGTAGTGGAAATGGAACTAATTTAGGAGTGAGAGTGTCCTGCAGACAGCTATCACAGAAAGATGAGAAATTGTGTTCATGTGTCAATAACTGTTCTATCATCCATTAACCTCCCCTAAATTATATATATATGTGTATATATATATATATATATATATATATATATATATATACTTTTGTGAAATTTGAATTTTTCATATGTCCCACAGAAGAGTCTCCCCACTTGTCACAGGTTCTTGGGCAAATCATTTTGGAATCATCTCTAAGAAACTGCTGATTTCATGGCTAGTGCAATAGGATTCTAGGTCTGTGTCCAGCCTAGTCTTTCAGTATTATACATTTGTTCTGGATTCTTTGTGAGGAGATTTTTAATTCCCAAGCACCAGGTGACAAAAAAAAAAAGAGGGGCTCAGTAATCCTTGTTTATACACTACCCTTCCATGTTCCATATCTTTATTCATGATCTTTGAATCAAATATGGTAAATGTAATTAATGTTCACCAAATATTTATCCAATAGATGAATAAGTGAGGGACACACAAAGAGAAACACAAATCAAATTATATTAATGGCATGATTAGAATTAATAGTCTGTCCTTTAAAGACCTCCTGAAGGACAAATTGCCTGTGTGGATGAATTAATGAACAAACACAGTGTAAACATTGATGGCTTGCATCTGAGAGAGTGTTGAACAGCAGTGATGGAAATCCTTTGTTGATGCCTCCTGCAAGTGACTAATTCCTCAGCTTGGTCAAGTTTCCCAGTCTGAGTTTTTGAGTCTGCTTGGTGTTTATCTCTTTTCCGTGTCAGAGAGAAAGAGCATGTTGTCAAAGTATCACAACACTCTGATTAAGTCACATGTTTCTTAGAAGTTATTTAGGATGAACACAGTTGTCTTGGGCTCTTCCTCAAGGCGTTAGTGGGCACCATTGTTTAATAGAAGTTTGGTTATCACATAGAAGGAAAATATTTTATTGAGTAAGGAGTGAATGACCTTGGGAAGGTTATTTGAGCTACTCAAGTCTCAGTTTCATAAAAAAAAGTTTTATAAGCAAAATAAAAACTATATTATCTGCTTCTGTACATCATGTTTAGGAGATAATGTATGTTGGGTTACAAAATAGCTTACCTAGATAGTGCACTTGTTTTGTTATGCACACATCTTTCCCTCACTCTCTGTCTCTCTAGTTTTTCTATCTGAAAAGTAAAATATTAGCTCAGAGCCAAAAACCTGTGGTGAAGACAAAAGATAATGTATGTAGGTATAGAACATCAAATCTCAAATCATATATATATATGATATTTATACACACACACACACACACACACATATATATATATATATATATATATATATATATATATATAATCACCTTGCTGAACATATGCTTTCTTTTTTTATTTTTATTTTTAATTTCTTTATTGGGGAATTAATGTTTTTTTTATTTTTTATTTAAGAAAGGATTAGTGAACAAAAGCATAAGGTAGGAGGGGTACAACTCCACACAATTCCCAACACCCAATCCCCATAACCCACCCCCTCCCATGGTAGCTTTCCCATTCTCTATCCCTCTGGGAGCATGGACCCAGGGTTGTTGAGGGTTGCAGAAGGTAGAAGGTCTGGCTTCTGTAATTGCTTCCCCACTGAACATGGGCGTTGACTGGTCGGTTCATACCCCCAGTCTGCCTCTCTCTTTCCCTAGTAGGGTGTGACTCTGGGGAAGCTGAGCTCCAGGACACATTGGTGGGGTCTTCAATCCAGGGAAGCCTAGCCAGCATCCTGGTGGCATCTGGAACCTGGTGATTGAAAAGAGAGTTAACATATGAAGCCAAACAATTTGTTGAGCAATCATGGATCCCAAGCTTGGAATAGTGGAGAGGAAGTGTTAGGGAGGTACTCACTGCAAACTCTAGTGTAGTCCTGCTTTCAGGTATATATTTTGCAGTAGTTTATGGATACGTGTGCACATAAGCTCTCTCTCACAGAAACTGGTGTATATCTAGGTTATGGGACCTTGTTGGAAAGTGAACTACCTGAGATGAAATTAGAGTGTACTATTAAAGGAAAGGTCTCACCCGAGTAATGAAGCTGAAGGGTTGTCATTCCACACGTGAAGTCTCTGGATACATTCTGAGGTGAAGCATGTTGAGGTAGCAATCGTTGCTTTGGTTAGGTTGTGATCGGCAGATGCAATGTTATTTGGTTTGGATTGGGAGATGCATACGGGAAAGTGGGCCCTATCCAAGGGTTCCAGGACTGGGGGAAGTAGGGGCTCTATAGTGGAGATGTGAGGTTCCTGCTGTCTTAGGGTTCAAAAAGACAATCAATAGTTAATATTATCATCACATTATTTGTTAATTGGGTTAACTTTGAAAAGTCCCTTTGTTATGGTTTGCTGGACAGTACCCAGTATCTTGTATATAGCTGTGCTATTGGAAGCTTCTAATCTACTTGGTTTAGGCTTTTGAGAGAGTCCGCATATCAAATACATAGACTATATTAAAAAGATTCAGTTTGTCTTTTGAGAAACTTTGAGACATACAATTGATTTCCCCCTCTCATATTAATTAGCTCCTGATTTATATGTCTACATTTTGCTAGGAGTGTACATAAACACCATTCCCACCACCAAAGGACCACCCATCCCTCCCGCCCATTCCCACCCCCCACTGGCCCAGGAAGCTACATGCCTACCCCTCACCACTGGGTTTTTACTTTGGTGCCCTACTTACAATTTGATCAGGTCCTGCTTTTAGTTTCCCTTTCAGATCTTCTTAGTCAGCTTCTGTTGATGAGTGGGATCATCCCATACTCATCTTTATCTTTCTGACTTAGCTCACTTAACATAATTCCTTCTAGCTCTGTCCAAGATGGGTCAGAGAAGGTGGGTTCATTGTTCTTGATAGCTGCATAGTATTCCATTGTGTATATATACCACAGCTTTCTCAGCCACTCATCTGGTGTTGGGCACATGGGTTGCTTCCAGGTTTTAGCTATTATGAATTGTGCTGCTATGAACATAGGAGTACACACCTCTTTTTGGTTGGGTGTTATGGAGTCCTTGGGGTATAACCCCAGGAGAGGAATTATTGGGTCATATGGAAGGTCCATGTCTAGCCTTCTGAGAGTTTTCCAGACTGCTCTCCACAGAGGCTGTACCAATTTACATTCCCACCAGCAATGTAAAAGGGTTCCTCTGTCCCCACATCCTCTCCAGCATTTGTTGCTGCTGTCCTTTTTGATGTATGCCATTCTTACAGGAGTGAGGTGGTATCTTAGTGTTGTCTTGATTTGCATTTCTCTGATAATCAGTGACCTATAGCAGTTTTTCATATGTTTGTTAGCCTTTTGGATCTCCTCTGTGGTGAATGTTTTGTTCATTTCCTCTGCCCATTTTTGGATGGGGTCATTTGCTTTTTTGGTGCTAAGTTTGCTGAGCTCTTTATATATTTTGGTGATTAGTTTCTTGTCTGATGTCTGGCATGTGAAGATCTTCTCCCATTCTGTGAGGGGTCTCTCTGTTTGTTTAATAGTTTCTTTGGATGTGCAGAAGCTTTTCAATTTGATGTAGTCCCATTGGTTTGTTTCTGCTTTGGTCTTCCTTGCAATTGGGTTTGATTCATCAAAGATGTCCTTGAGGTGTATGTGGGAAAGTGTTTTACCAATGTTTTCCTCTAAGTATTGGATTGTTTCTGGTGTGACATCTAGGTCTTTGATCCATTTGGAGTTTATTTTTGTTTCTGGTGAGATAAAGTGGTTCAATTTCATTCTTCTGCATGTTTCAACCCAGTTTTCCCAGCACCATTTATTAAAGAGAGCCTCCTTTTTCCATTTAATCCTTTGGGCCCCCTTATCAAAGATTAGATGCCCATAGGTGTTGGGATTTACTTCTGGGCTTTCAATTCTGTTCCACTGGTCTGTATGCCTATTTTTGTTCCAGTACCATGCTGTTTTGATGATGATGGCTTTATAATATAGTTTAAGGTCTGGGAGTGTGATGCCTCCATTTCTGTTTCTTTTCCTTAAGATGGTTTTGGCAATTCTAGGTGTTTTCAGGTTCCAGATAAATGATTGCAGTGTTTGTTCTATTCTCTAAAAGAAGCCTGGTGGAACTTTGATGGGTATTGCATTAAATTTGTATATGGCTCTGGGGAGAATATTCATTTTGATGATATTTATTCTTCCAATCCATGAGCATGGGATATCTTTCCATTTCTTGGTATCAGTTTCTATCTCCTTGAGTAGCGACTCATAGTTTTCAGTATACAAGTCTTTCACTTCTTTGGTCAACTTTATTCCTAGGTATTTGATTGATTTTGCTGAAACAGTAAATGGGAGTGATTTCTGGATGTCTTCTTCTTCAGATTTAGTGTTTGCATAAAGAAATGCCACTGATTTTTGTACATTGATTTTGTAGCCTGATACCTTGCTATATTGCCTAACATCTTCCAGTAATTTTCTACTGGATTCTTTAGGTCTTTCTATGTATACTATCATATCATCTGCAAATAGTGAGAGCTTGACTTCTTCCCTTCCAATCTGTATCCCTTTGATTTCTTTCTCTTGCCTGATTGCTATGGCAAGAACTTCCAATACTATGTTGAAGAGTAACGGTGACAGTGGACAGCCCTGTCTAGTCCCCGATCTGAGGGGGAATGCTTTCAGCTTCTCTCCATTGAGTATGATGTTGGCTGTAGGTTTGCTATATATAGACTCCACTATCTTGAGGAATTTACCATCTATTCCCATTTTCTGTAGAGTTTTGAGCATGAATGGGTGTTGGATTTTGTCAAAGGCTTTCTCTGCATCTATTGAGATAATCATGTGGTTTTTGGCTTTGCTTTTATTGATGTGATGAATGACATTGATTGATTTACGGATGTTGAACCAGCCTTGCATTCCTGGTATGAATCCCACTTGGTCATGATGAACAATCTTTTTGATGTGTTGCTGTATCCGGTTGGCCAAGATCTTGTTTAATATTTTGGCATCTATGTTCATCAGAGATATTGGTCTGTAGTTTTCCTTTTTTGTTCTGTCCCTATCAGCTTTTGGTATCAGGGTGATGTTGGCTTCATAAAAGGTGGAAGGGAGTATTCCTGTTTCTTCAATCTTATGGAATAGCTTAAGAAGTATGGGTATTAACTGTTTCCTGAAAGTTTTGTAGAATTCATTTGTGAAGCCATCTGGTCCAGGACTTTTGTTGTTGGGGAGATTCTTAATAACGGTTTCAATTTCTTTGTCTGTGATTGGTGCATTTAGATTTTGTAGTTCTTCTTGGTTCTTTTTGGAAGTGCATAGGTTTCTAGGAATTGTTCCATTTCTTCCAGATTCTCTAGCTTGGTGGCATATAGTTCTTTATAGAAGTTTCGCAGAATTCTCTGGATTTCTGTGGTGTCAGTTGTGATATCTCCTGCATCGTTTACAATTCTATTAATTTGAGTCTTCTCTCTTTTTTGTTTGGTGAGTCTGGCTAGGGGTTTGTCAATTTTGTTTAATCTTTCAAAGAACCAACATTTGGCTTCATTGATCTTTTGTATGGTTCTTTTATTTTCGATGTTGTTTATTTCTGCTCTAACTTTAGTGATTTCTGTCCTTCTGGTTGCTTTAGGGTTCCTTTGTTCCTCTTCCTCTAAGTCCTTGAGGTGTGTAGTAAGGTCGTTCATTTGGGCTTCTTCTTGGTGTTTAATATGTGATTGTATGGCTATAAGTTTCCCTCTCAGTACTGCTTTCGCTGTGTCCCAAATATTTTGATAGGTTGTGTCTTCATTTTCATTAGTTTCCAGGAACATTTGAATTTCCTGTTTGAGTGAGTCTCTGACCCAGTGGTTCTTAAGGAGCATGTTGTTTAGTTTCCAAATTCTATGTCTTTTAATAATTTTCCGTTTGTTGTTAAAAGTTAGTTTTACTCCACTGTGGTCTGAGAAGATACTTGGGATGATTTCAATGCTCTTGAATTTATTGATGCTGTCTTTGTGGCCTAACATGTGGTCTTTCCTTGAGTATGTGTTGTGTGCATTTGAAAAGAAGGTGTATTCCAGTTTTTTGGGGTGGAGGAGTCTGAAAATGTCCAAGAGGTGTAGTCTGTCAATCTCTTCATTCAATTCTCTTGTATCTTTATTGGTTCTCTGCTTTGTTGATCTGTCTAAGTGTGAGAGTGGGGTATTGAAGTCTCCCACTATTATTGTATTACTATTGATGTATTTTTGAAATTCTTTCAATAGGTGTTTAATGTATTTAGATGGTCCCTCATTGGGTGCATAGATGTTAATAATTGTTAAGTCTTCTTGGCTGATTGATCCTCTAATCATTATGTAATGTCCTTGCCTATCTTTTATTACTTTATTTAATTTAAAATCTATCGTGTCTGAGATGAGAATGGCTGTTCCTGCCCTTTTTTGTGGACCGTTAGCCTGTATGATAGTTTTCCATCCTTTCACTTTAAGTCTGTGTTTATCTTGTAGTGACAAATGGGATTCTTGCAAGCAGCATATGGTTGGGTTATGTTTTCTGATCCATCCCCCCACCCTGTGCCTTTTGATGGGTGAGTTTAAGCCATTGACATTTATTGATATTATGGATTTAATGTATTGTAGTGCCATTGTTCTAAAAAACGATTTGTTTACTCTGATATATTATAAGTATTATAGTGATGTTCTTGTTTATAAGAGGTCTTTTAGTACCTCTTTCAGGGCCGGCTTGGTGATAGTTGCCTCATTTAACTGTTGTTTGTCTAAGAAGGTTTTGATCCCTCCATCTAGCTTGAATGAAAGTCTAGCAGGATATATTATCCTTGGTTGAAACCCTTTTTCATTCAGGGCTCGATAGATATCTTGCCACTCCCTTCTGGCTTTTAGAGTTTGAGTTGAGAAATCTGCAGAAAGTCTTATGGGTTTTCCCCTGTATTTGACTTTTTGTTTCTCTCTTGCAGCCTTTAGGATCCTTTCTTTATCCTTCCTTCTTCTCATTGTGACTATGATGTGTCTTGGTGTTTTCAGGTCTGGGTTGATTCTGTTTGGTACTCTCTGGGCCTCTTGCACCTTGATATCCTTTCTGTTATTCAGGTCTGGGAAATTTTCTTGTATTATTTCCTCTAGAATGTTTGCTTCCCCTTCCTCTCTTTCTTCCTCTGGCAGGCCAATTATACGAATGTTACTTCTTTTGAGATCATCCCATATGTCTCTGTTGATGTTTTCAGTGTCTCTCAATCTCTTTTTAAGCTCTTTCACCTCTTTCTTAGTTTTCTCTAACTCATCCTCTGTCTGACTAATTCTGTTTTCTGCTTCTGTTAGTCTGCTTTCCCTTGCCTCAGCTTCTTTCTTCATTACAGCTATTTCAGCTTTCAGTTCTCTAATTGTCTCAAGATAATCAGTATTTTCCTTGGGGGTCTCAACTGTTGTTTCCCTAATACTGCCATTCCTTTCCTCCAATGTTGTTTTCATTTCTGTGATTAATAAGTTTATTATTGCTTGCATACTTTTCTTATCTATGGTTACTTCTGACTGATTTGTGGTTTCTTCTGGGCTCTTGTCTTCATTCATTGGGGTAGCAGTTTTATTTGTTTTTAATCTACCCATTTTTTTTTAATTTATGTGTTTCTCTCTTTTTTTTTTTAATGCTCTGTTGCTCCTCAGTTGTTGTGATTTGAGCACAAGTAACACTGTACTAAATACCTTTATGACAATTGCACTCACCAACCTCCGGAATTACAGTAGCAACTGAAGTAAGTATTGAAGGAGTTTAATCGTTACCAGTTAGCCAAAAAATTTCTCCAGTCCATGAAAAAATAGTAACCAAATCCCAGTGAAGAAAGAGAAAAGAGAGGATAGCAAGAATAGACAGTTATGCAAATCTACTATCCAGTGTATATTCTAGGGGTAACAAGAGTGTAAAGGGAACTAGAGCAGATATACACACATAGAGAGTCCACTCTGGGTCAGATTTCTTCCCCAAAGTAATTCACAAATTCAGAAAGGCAAAGAAGAAAGAAGTGTATGACAAGATAAAATAATAATAATAATAATAATAAAAAGAGATAGAGAGAGATAAGAGAGAGAAAAGGGAGAAGATAAGAAGAAGGGTTGTAATTAAAGAGCAGTGCGAGGAACTTCCCAAATGTGTATCAGTGAGTTTAAAAAAAAAAAAAACCCTGTTTGGTGGTATGGGGTATCCTGCTAGTAGCTGGTCCCAGGCACTGCTTATGGGGGGGGGGGGGCGCGGTGGGAAGGATGTACGCTTGAAAATTAAAAGGAAGAAAAAAGAATTTTTTTCCCCTATTCTAATTCTTAACCCAAATTAAGTTATAGACACATCCTTTGTATGACCGCTATGGCCCCTTATTGGCTGGCCTGCTAAAGGCAGAAAATCCTATTGTTTACACGAGATGTGTCCGGACCTCCAAGGCTAGCCGCTTCTCAGTCCGCCATCTTCCGGGAAACCCCTCCCTCCAGACTTTTTTAAAGGATTTCTCAAAAATGAAAACTAGCTCCAAATCCTTTGATCCAATGAGAGCTATACTCAAGAAGTCTTTGGATCTGTTCTCAGGGCCGCGGTGGACCCTGCAGACTCCCAAGAGAAAGCTCCCGAGCTAAAGTGCTCTCTCAGGTTCCTCTGCCCGCCGCGCTCTGCAACCGGCGGAGGAGCCGCCTTCCTGGGCGGGCGGAGGACAATGCCCGGCGCACTCGCCTTGCCCGGCGCCCTGGGAATTCTGGAGCCCTGCTAGTCCGTGTCACCTTTACTCTAATTCTTAACCCAAATTAAATTGTACTCACTTTTTGGTGTCATCCCTTATTAACTTGCCTGCTAAAGGCAGAAAATCCTACCGTTGCCGACGATGCGGTCAGAGCGCTCGCTGTCAGCGACTTCTCAGTCCGCCATCTTCCTCTCCCCTCCGAACATATGCTTTCTATTCTTCCATTTGTGTTTGTAGGCCTGGGGTCTCATGCTGGCATCAGATGGGAGTACCATGAACAGAACCAAGAGAGTTCCATGGATGGTGGAGTTGTGCTGTGATATCTCTTTATTTCAGTTTCTCCCTCTCTACTTCTCTCCTCTCCATCTGAAATAAAAAGAATGATAAAATAAACCAGAGAGTGATGGTTTTGAGTATGTATAAGGACATAGCACCATATTAAAAAGACATATATGTATGTTCTGAATAGGAGTAGTTATAATAGTTCATCACAAATAAAATGGCATTATTAGAAATCAGGTGTATTTAAATAAGAATCACAGCTTATTGAAACTAACATTTGTCACTTCATTTAATTTTTTTATTATCTTTATTTTATTTACTGGATAGAGACAGCTAGAAATCAAGAGGGAAGGGGTGATAGAGAGGGAAAGACAGAGAGACAACTGAAACCCTCCTTCACTACTGCAAGTGGGGTCTGGGGGCTCAAACCTGGGTCAGTGTGCACTGTAACATGTGCGCTCAACCAGGTATGCTACCACCTAGCCCCTGTCACTTATTTCTGTCCTCATTACAACCCTATCATGAATGGAAGATAAGCTGAAAGATCTAATTTATGTTAAGAAACTGAGACATAAAATAGTTGACTGACTCAAGTGTTTTTGGCATATAGAATATAAGAGACAGAATAATAAGATCTGTAACCTAGACTGAACCGGTATGTTTAATGTTCTTTTACCCTGTTCTTTTATCATTATAAACATAATAACATTATGTTTAATGTTTACTGATACTGTCATATTATGCTGTATTCTGGAAAGTCTAACAATAGTATGGGTGTATTTTGTCTGGAAACAATGTTGAAGATGACATAATGTGATAGTTACTATAGGAGGGATTCAGAGAAGCAGCGGAATGCAGAAGTGAAAAGGGCAAAGGCATGTAAGGTTACCAGTATGCCCACGTAGTCTGAGGGCAAAGAGCAAAAGTACGTAAATATCTGCTTGGGGGCCTGCTGATGGCATACTGGATTAATCATACATAGTACAAAGCATAAGGACATGCACAAGGATCCCAGTTTGAGCCCCCAGTTCCCTACCTGCAACCGAGTCACTTCTCAAGTGGTGAAGCAGGTCTGCAGGTGTCTATCTTTCTCCCTCTCTATCTTCCGTTCCTCTTTCAATTTCTCTGTCCTATCAAAATAAATAATTTATAAAAATGACCACAGGAGCAGTGGATTTGGAATGCAAGCAAAAATCTCCAGCACTAGGAAAAGCTTTGCTAATTGTTCTTAATAATGTTTGTAGTGCCTTTATGATCTCAAAAATAACATGTAGCCTATAAAGAAGTCAGAAGAAATAAGTAAACTACAAAGAAAAAGCAACTAACCACCCCCAAGCTTAGAAAATATGTTTTATAGGAAAATTCCCCAGTAATTATGAGTACATTCAGCCTTAGCGAATTTAAGTGATTTACTTTAGTGCTCAAGGGATAACATTAATAACAGACCTGCCTCTTGATGGAGTTCCAAATTTTGCAATTTGTATATCATGCACCTGGAAGAATCTCAATTATTCTTGGGTCATTTAGAAACTCTAAAATACCTCCACTGTACAGAAGAGTAAACTTGAACTTCAGAAACGTTCAGTGGCTTCTCAAAAATAGTGCATCCTTTCAAGAGAAGAGTTGGGATGGAAATATAGATTATTTGCTTGTAAATGTGTGTTTTTTCTACTTGATCATATATTGACTTAAGTATATGGAAGCAATGAAACCCTTAGAGCCTATTTCAGAATTTGATTATTCTCATTTTATAGAATATCTGTCTCCTTTTATTCTGCTAGGAAACTATTTAGCTGAACTATTTGTTTCTAGACTTAGTTCTAGTTGTGTGAATTTATGTACACCTGCTTCCTTTTTTCTGGGGCACAGTCAAAGTATCTAGAAAAAATACATAAATTAAATGAGTTCTCTGTTATCTTGTACATCTTGCTTGAATGAGAAAAACAAACGAGCAAAGCAACTGTAAGAGTCAACCAGTAGAGACCAGCATCCTCTCATATCATGTTAATCTGCTCTTGGGTGATTCTAAACTTTAACCTGCTCCTCAAATAATCTCTGCTTCAAACTATGGTAACACTCATGTTCTCACAGTGTCTACTCAAGAACCACATTATGACAGGCTAGTCATTAGAAAAAGGGTAAGTATTCTTTGTAAAAATCTATTTTTAAAGAAAGCAAATTGTTTCTAGATTCTTTTTGGCATATTTCCTCCTCCGTTCCACTATTAATAGACCAGGATTTAATCACAGTGTTCCAGAACAAATTACTGACAGAAAATAATTGTCATAGGATATATATATATATATGCTTGGCTTCCATACATTGTATAATTATGCTATCTAAAATGACATAATTTTGTCTAACATATTATTGTTTTCCTAGTAGAACTATAAAATTTTCTTCTTGTATTCATATCACCTCTTATTTCTGCCTGTCTTATAAGATAATAGTTTGTAGTTACGTTACAAACACACACATACACACAAACACATACACACACACACCGTTTTCTTTCAGATTCACAAAACTAAAATTTTTAACACTTCTTCCTTTATTAGGGGATTACTGTTTTATAGTTGACAGTAAATATAGTAGGTGGTACGTGCATAACATTTCCCAGGTTTCCACTACAACCCCCACTAGGTCCTCTGCAAAATTAAATTTTGAGTGAAAGCTATGAAGAAATAACAATTTAATATGCTGGTGTTTGGTAGTTAAAATAACCTATACAAAAATAATTGGAAAATACATTTGAAAATCCTAGTTTTGGGTCCAGTTTAGTCTGTTAGAGCAGCAACTTGCATGCCTGAGGCTTCAGAGGTTGAAGGTTCAGTGCCAAGCACCACCATATGCCAGAGCTGAGCTGTATTCTGACCACTTGCTCTCTTAAAAGTAAGTGAATAAATAAATGCATAAATAAATCAGTTTATTAATTTAATAGGTGCCCTCTGCTAGACTTTCTTTGACAAAACTATTCTCACAGTAGTAACTCATTCAGTTTATATTCCAGATAAAATTGTACATTGTGAATTACTGTCAGCAGCAGGATATGTATTTAAAACTATTGAGTTGCAAGCTATAGCTTACCTAACAGAGCATGTGCCTTGCCCTGCAAATAGTCAGCTTTTGAACCTGGTAACACCATGGATCTGCCAATGAACTAAGGCAAGGCAAGGCAAGGCAAGAGTAAGTGAATCGGGGGCTGAGCAGTAGTGCAGAGGGTTAAGCACACATGGTCTGAGCCCCCAGCTCCCCATCTGCAGGGGAATCACTTCGCAAGCGGTGAAGCAGGTCTGCAGATTTCTCTCTTTCTCTCCTCCTCTCTGTCTCCCCTCCGCTCTCATTTTTTTTCTGTCCTATCCAACAACAACAGCTATAAGATCAATAACAATAACAACCACAACCAGGGCCACAAAATGGGAAAAAATAGCCTCTAGGAGCAGTGGATTCATAGTGCTGGCACTGAGCCCAAGCAATACCTTTGGAGGCAAAAAAAAAAAAAAAAAAAAGTCAGTGAGCCCCTGATACAAGCTCACAAGCTCTTAAGGGGTAGGAATTGAAGAAGGTTGAGAGTACATAGTAGGGCTGGGTCAAATTAACTGTCCAAAGTATATATAGGGGGGAGATGTAGTTAGTCCTTATTCCCTTTTTTCTTCCCTTTTCCCCCTCCCTTTTTCTATGCACTTTCAGAGTTCAAACCTAGAGACACCAGCTTCCTAAGTATCCATTCTATTACTGAACCTCCTCCGCCCTGGCCCTACAGTGTAGACCTTTCTAAGCTATCAGTTATTTGACTAACACCTGTAAAAGAGAAATTATGTTTCCTTGCAGTGATTTAGCATGAGTAGTCAGCCTCACATATTTCTATTAATCAGTGGGTTAAGGACATGAAGAAGCTGCTGAAATAGCACAGGGTTATGATTTGCAAGCCTTGCAAGCCTTACAGAGGTATGTTTGTGCTTCAAACTTAAAGCCCTTCAGACCTCCTGAGCCATTAGTTTTCAACATAATTAAACATTTGGATTTATTTTGCCATTGGTAAAACATTATTTCTATAGCTAAACAGATATTAGAAACTTCACATGGTCACTTAGAAAATGGTTAGATTTTTTTTTAAAAAAATCAATATTTTTGTATTTCATGCAACTAAGGACTTTGCAGACTTTTCTTATAAAGTAGAGATGAATACCATATTTGCTGGTGAAGGTCTATATCCAATAGCCTTGCAGTTTGCTTTACAAGCAAACACAAGATTTTGATACGAAGAATTATCTTTCTTCAAATGCCAGACTGCTTAGGAGCTAGTATCCTTTGGCTTTTCCTTTTACTCAAAGCCTTGTCATACGTAACATTTTACTTAATGGTTATAGATGCTTAGAATCTAACCGGTATCTGAGTGGCACCTGCATTTCCAACAGGCAGGTAAATATTCACAAACTGAGGTAAAGCTGTGAAACTGCTTTCTCCAAACCTGAGCTTCTTGAAGACAAGCCTCAGTCTGCTCACACCAATACCATTTCTATTATTATTATTATTATTATCTTTATTTATTGGATAGAGACCGTCAGAAATTGAGAGGGTAGGGTAGATAGAGAGGGAGAGAGATGCCTGGAGCACTGCTTCAACATTTGCAAAGCTTACCCTCTACAGGGTGGGGGTGGGGGCCTGGCCCCTAACCTGGTCCTTGCACATTATAACATGTGCTCAATGAGGTGATAAGTCACCGTATCATCCACCCAGTACCACTTCTTAGAGTTGAGAAGTACTAAATGAAAGTAAGTTCATGGCACATTCTACATACTAAAAATAGTGGCTATAGTATTTAAGAAAGAAATGTCTCGAGGCTCATTTTAGTATTGATTTAATTATGAACTACAAGGCCATTAGATTAGAGGGGTACAGTTCCCACCACCAGAGTTCTGCATCCCATCCCCTCCATTGGAAGCTTTCCTATTCTTTCTAGGCTCATTTTTGTATAACATATTGCTTTTTCTTTTTTCTTTTTCCCTTTTGTTGCCCTTGTTGTTTATCCTTGTTATTATTGTTGTTGCTATTGCTTTCATTGTTGTTGGGTAGGACAGAGAGAGAAATGGAGAGAGGAAAGGAAGGCAGAGAGGGGGAGAGAAAGATAGACACTTGCAGAAACTTGCTTCACCTCTTCTGAAGTAACCTCCTGCAGGTGGGGAGCCAGGGCTTGAACCAGGATCCTTGCGCTGGTCCTTTTGTTTCACACCATGTGCACTTAACCTGCTGTGCTACCGCCTGACCCCCATACTGCTTTTTCTAAAGTTCATTAGTTTTAGGGGTTGGAAAGTGGTACACTTGGTTGAGCACACATAGTGCAAAACACAAGGACCCACACAAGGGCCCCGGTTCGAGCCCCTCACCCCTTACCTGCAGAGGAGAAGCTTCACAAGTGGTAAAGGACTGCAGACGTCTTTCTCCCTCTCTCTCTCTCCCCATCCTCTCTCAATTTCTCTCTGTCATATCCAATAAATGGAAAATAATGGCAAAGTATATTGATTTTATCCTATATCCTTTTTAAAACTGTATCAACATGAATATGTGTGTGTCTGTATGTGTGTGTGTGTGTGTGTGTGTGTGTGTGCGTGTTTAACTGACATCACATATATGTGATTTTGCTGTTCTAGGTCCCTTCTTTATTCCAATAGAGAAAGTGAAATCACAGCCCTGGAGCTTTCTCCATTTCCATAGCACCACTCACAGAATGCCAGCTTTCAGTCCTGGAACCCAAGTAAGGCAACACAGGCATTCTACCTGGTAAGCTGTCACTTAGGCTGACCAGCTACTTTGCATTCACTAGTCCTACTTAGTTCTAAATAAAGCAGGCAAGTGGAAAATCATAGGGCCCTACATCAATTAAGTCTTTGTCCCTGATCTGTGCTGCTGCTGGCGATTTTACCTCACCTGATGTGTCATATGTGTGTCTCCTTAGGTTTAGTATTCCACTTGAATTGAGTCTCACTGTCCCTAAGGTGAGCTACCACGGTGCTATTCTGGCCCTGAGGGGACCTCCAGATGTAACACTTACAGTGCTCAAAAATCAGTCGCAGACATATCTGAACAATTGGTTACCTTGTGCCTTGTTCTCTTTATTAAAACTCACAACTCGACTTCTAGAAGCTCAGTGTGAGACATTTCCTCATAAAATGCTTGGCTTCCCATGTTATATTCTTTCTATCCACACTGCCATAGACTTTTCAGGGAGAAAAGCAGTTAATGAATGGGTATTTATAATCCCATGTAAATTTCCCTCCCACATTTTCCCTTAAACTTTGGCACCTGCTACCACTTGTCTGCTAGCAGGAAACAAAAGGAATCAGAAGGAACAAACAAATGTTAATGAGAAAACTCAGAAACAGCTGAGATGCTTAGTTTTCAACAGCTTTCTTTTTCTACAATCATATGGACACATAGTTTTAATTCTGCCCCCCGCCCTAGCATATTTATAACATGGTTTTATTTTTCCTGGTAGTCAACCTATTTTTAGTGCTTATGATAGGCTGGGATAATGAAGGGTAGAATTAATGTCAATAAATGGTAAGATTTGTTAGGTCACTGTCATGTGGCAGACACTAAGCTGAGCAGTGTGATGGTGTTAGCTTGCCTACCCTTGTAATGGTTCTGCTACCAACTGCCAACATGGAGACAGTGGTGGTTTCTGCTATGGAGCTGTAACCCCTCGCCCACCAGTAGCAGCTCCCATGCGTCTTTCAATTCATCTTGTTTCCAGCAATATCCACCTGGAGACAATCTCGGATTCTACTGGTGAAGGGTTCAAACCTTTCTGACAGTTCCACTGTCACGATTTCAGATGCCAATGGCAAACTCAATCTGGCCAGCTTTATTTGTGTTCTAGAGATTGATCCCTCAATGATTTCAGTTATCGTTATAGCATATTTCACAAAACTTAGAGAAGCATTTTATTTACTAGATTATTGGTTAATTATGAAAGACTCTGAAATAGACACTTGAAACAGGCAAACAGGCAAAGAATACAGAGCACTTTTGCCCCCATGATTTCTCCAGCTAAGTTTTTATTCAAAGAGCTATGTGTTCCCATCAGTTAGGAAGCTCTTTAAATCTAGCCTTGGGGTTTATTTTATTTTATTTTATTTCTGATTCAATATTGATTTATAAAATTCAAGGTAACAGTTATTATTCCACACCATTCCCATCACCAGAGTTCTGTATCCCCATTCCCTCCATTGGGGGGACTTCTCCCAATATTGCAGATATAGGTTAACTACTACTTCTGCAACTGTCTGTTAATATTTGTATGTATTTGTTCACTTTTGAATGTCCCTCCCTTTTTCTTCTTCTCTCTCTGGATCCTGGTGGAGTTGGAGTTCAGAGCTCTCTGGTCATCTTTCCCCTACTATTTTTTTCCTCACTGGGAGAATGGACCAAAATTCCTTTTGGGGTGTAGGAGGTGAAAGGTCTGGCTTCTGTAATTGCTTCTTTGTTGGACATGGATATTTGCAGGTCCATCCATACCCCCCACCTTTTTCTATCTTTCCCTAGTGGAATATGACTCTGGAGAGGTGAGGTTCTTGGAAAACCTTGGAGTTTTTTTTTTTTTTTTTTTTTTTAGGACAGTAATTTTAAAAAATATTTTATATTTATTTATTTTCCCTTTTATTTCCCTTGTTATTTTTTATTGTTGTTGTAGTTATTATTGTTGTTATTATTGATGTTGCCATTATTAGGAAACAGAGAAATGGAGAGAGGAGGGGAAGACCGAGAGAGGGAGAGAAATATAGATACCTACAGACCTGTGTCACTGCTTGTGAAACGACCCCCTTCAGGTAGGGAGCTGGGGGCTTGGACGAAGATCCTTACTCTGGTCTTTGTACTTTGTGCCAGGTGAGCTTAACCAGCTGCACTACTGCAACTCCCAACTTTGGAGGTCTTTTTTAAATATTTATTTTCCCTTTTGTTGCCCTTGTTTTTTTAATTGTTGTAATTATTGTTGTTGTTGTTATTGATATTGTTGTAGTTAGACAGGACAGAGAGAGAAATGGAGAGAGAAGGGGAAGACAGACAGGGGGAGAGAAAGACACCTGCAGACCTGCTTCACCACCTGTGAAGCAACTAGCCTGCAGGTGGGGAGCCGGACCAGGGCCTCTAAGCCAGATCCTTATGCCAGTTCTTGTGCTTCGGACCATGTGCCCTTAAACCTTGGAGGTTTTTATGGAGAGTTTGTCCCATAGTTATGACTGACTCCCTCAAGGACCATTGAAGATTGATTCAACCCCTAGCCCTGCTCCCATTGACTGACTCCTCACAACCAGTCAACCTTAGTTTATCCACAAGCTTTTTGAAGTCATTCTGTCAAAATAGTAAGTTATTTCTTCTCACTAGGGAAATTCTAACAGTCTTAGCTTAGTGTGAGAAACAAAACAACAACAACAAAAAAGAAGGCTAAATAGACATATTCTAGACACCATAACATCACCTTTTATGAACTGTATGAGTCAGATATTATACCCATTACATTTAAACAAAATGGAGACTGAGAGTGGGTAAATCATTTCCTTAAGATCTTAAGATTAATTGAATAGAGGTGGCAACATAACTCATTTGGATAGTATGTTCCTTTGCCATGTGCTCCACCTAGGTTCACGCTTGGCCTCCAGTGCAATGAAAGAAATATTTCATGTGCAGGCTGCATCTCTCTCTCTCTCTCTCTCTCTCTCTCTCTCTCGTCTTTGAAAAAGTCATCTGAGTGGTGATAACAAGAAAGATGATTAAATGTCTGGTTAAAATGAAAAAGATGATATTAAAACAAAACTGTGCCATTTTGTCCAGGAGGTTTCAGTGGCATTTCTAGACTGTATGCTACAATACACTCCCTTGGTGTTAACTTTTGCATCATCATATTTACTTGACTCTCCTATCTGCACAGGATGCATTACCTGACAAAAAGTATTTCCATCTAATCCTTCTGAGTCATAGGCCTCATAAGCAAACTCAGGTGGCAGTAACTGCTTAGTAAAGGTAATGGTGAGGTGACCTTGGGCATGGTAGAGAGATAAAGATGGCTCAGCCTGAAAATTTTGAGTTTGAGCATGAAGTACAACAAAGTAAGAAAAGAAGGCAGAAGGAAGTAAGGAATCAAAAAAAAAAAAGAAGAAGAAGAAGATTTGAAAGGAGAATGAGGAGACTAACAGGCTGGAGAGGAGTTTTTAGAAAGAGTTTTGGATATGTAAACAAGGACAGGTCATTGCTTCTCAGTCAGCAGGGCTACATCCAAGTTAGCTTCCTCAGCTCTACAGGGGTGTGGCTTTAGCTTTTAGTGTAAATGTGCATTATAAATAGGCTTGTAAATGGCTCAGCATGGGGGCTGAAAGTTGGAGGCAGCTTTTGGCAGAGGTAATAATGAAGTGAATCCCATTACTGATGGCAATGCAATTAAGAAAACTTCAATGAAGCTCCAGATCTGAGCATTCAACTGAAATATTGGGATTTGGGAGGGGGAAAAAAAAGGTTAAGCACTAGGAGGCTGTTTATAATGACTTTAATTAGTTTGAGGATGAATTGCCTTGCTCTTTTCTCCCCCCCCCCCCCAAGTTTGCCTTTGAGGGAACAGAGCATGTGTAGCAACAGTGAGGCACAATTTTCAGGGATCAAGTGTAGGAGACTTTCAGCTAGTGGCAGTGATCACTTGGCATGGCCATTCTCCGCACAAGAGTAGGAGCAGGTCAGCTATTTCAGTACTCCAATCTCAGCGGATAAAATGTCACTTTGTTAAGGAGGAGAATCTCTGTGTGACTGCACCTTTCATCTACTCCCTTGTACAAACCAGGTTGAAAATCATCTTCACAGGCAAGGAAAATGTAACATCATAGATTTTGGCAACCCAAATTATTGCTTTGACTCATGCTTGGGACACAAAGGAGCCCACACTGGATTTTGATATTTAACAACTGAGTAGAATAGAGGAAAGCTTTAATCTTCACATTCTGTATCATGTCACAGGTAAAAACTGATTAATGTTATTAATCATCAATATGGCATTGCATAATAGCTGAGGTTGATGAAGTGACACATTGTGTCTTGTTCTACCCTCAATAAATATTTTGATTGAGTCTCTAATAGCTTTGTAATACAGGTAGGGAAACTGAGTTTCTAGCAGGTTCAGTGATTTTCCAAAGTCATAGAAATTTGCAGAAACCAGACACAATGCACAAAATGAAGTAAAAACCAGATAGTCTTTTGCTTCCCAGTGCTGTAGAAAAAGCCAGAAATCTGCTTATTAGACTCTTGTATAAAAGGAAAAAGCTGTATTGTGCAGTCTTAGGCCACTGTACTGTTTACTCCAAACTTGTTGTAGGTAAAGCAGGGAACAGGGTCTGGGGTGCCCCCATTGGAAGCCCACTAGTAGAGTCTTAGAGAAATGTCAGCATTGAGGAATCAAGAGATTCTATCAGGTTTATGGTAGGATAAGTGTTTCCTTAAGTGAGTATAGCACTAGAAAGGAGAGATACCTGTAGTCCTTCAAGAGTGAGAGAGATCCTATTCCAGTCCTTCCCTAGTTCTCTAGTGGGTCCAGGTTGGGGGCAATATAATAATTGTTTTTGCTCTGTGTCCTGTATCACAATGTTACCTGTAGGCATTGTGCATCCTCAGTTCATGGCCTCAAACCAGAATGGTATTGGGGGAGGGTTAGGGTTTTGGTGTAACATTGTGCAGTCTGGTCCCTCTTTCATGATATGTGATGAATGTGGCCAGGCGGATGGTATAGATTTATTCAGCTAGTTTGTCCAGCTCCAAGTTCTTGGTCATGAGGTATGTTTTTTAACACCCTTCAGGATCATTCCTGTGTGGTTCATGAAGCTAAGCTGATGCTAACAACATAATCTTCCATAGTAAATCTGCTCACTCTTCCTATTTGTGGGGATGGTGTAGGTCCAGAAAATGAAGACTAGATTGTTCTCTCCCAAACACCAAAGAAGGTGGAGAAGGATACCTATCTGGGACTGTATTCTCTGCCTCCTGTAACTCCCCTCCCAGTCCCCAGTGTCACATCTCAACTGCTGGAGTTGTGTTTTTCCCCATCCCTCAAATTGGGAAAAAGGGGAAATCCCGTTTCCCTCCAGTTCTTTCTGGAGCTACATTTCAACACCTCTTTTCTAAACAAAGTCTCTAGTCCATATTATCCCTCCCACCTTCCCAACCCCACACATATTGTACAGTGGCTGACTCTTAAGTAAATTGTATTTAGATGCACCATTTCAAACCTTCCTACCCAGCAAGTGAGAAGCAGAATACCAGTGACTGTCCTAGTATAGTTGATACACAGCTAAAGCCATGGCCTGTCTGTCTGCAGTGTCCACTGAGCAGACCCTAATGGGGATTCACAGAGGAAAAGTAGGTGCTAGTGCCTGACTTTTAACTTCATGGTGAATCATAAAAAGCTTTTTATTATTATACCAGCGATTGAAAAGTATCAGTTATTTTTAGTTTTGAAAGTAACCTGGAGGTTGGACAGCCCTCACCCTGCTGGTGGATAGGTTTCCATGGCAACCGATTATTAGGCAGAGATTGATTCCAGAGGCAGACAGTCCACAGAGCTCCCATTCTCAGCCTCTGCCACACATTAAAATCACTGGAGAGCATTTAAAAGGTGCTGAGGCCTTGGGTCCACCCCTAGAGGTTCTTATTTAATTGGTTTGGAGTATAGACCTAGCATCAAGAATTTTTAGGTGCCTCAAATGATTCTAATGTGCCACTCAATTGTGAACTGCTACTATAGACCATGACTTTTTTTAAAGATTATATAGTCTGTGAGGTTTCACTGCCTATGAATTGTAAAGAGCTGGAGCTTGTTTTTCTTCTTCCTTTTCTTTTCCTTGCATCCTCTTTCTTCTCTCGATCTTCCCTTCAATTCCCTTTCTTTTCCTTTTCCTTTTCTCTTTCTTTCCCTTCCACCTTCTCTCATTCATTCCTTCCTTACTGCCTCCTTCCTTTGTTTCCTTAAAATAAAAGTATGGAGGCCAGATGGCTGTACACACAGTAGAACATAATGCTAAAGTGCACAAAGAAACAGGTTCAAGCCCTCAGTCCTCACCTGTGGGAAGAAAGATTCACTAAAAAAGGAGCAGTGCTGCAGGTTCCTGTCTGTCTTTCTTTCTTTCTTTTATTTTTTTAATTTTTTATTTTTAAAAAGGAAGCATTGACAAAACCGTAGTATAAGAGAGGTACAGTTTTGCACAATTCCCACCACCAGATCTCCGTATCCCAACCCCTTCCCTGATAGCTTTCCTACTCTTTAACCCTCTGGGAGTATGGACCCAAGATCATTGTGGGATGCAGAAGGTTGAAGGTCTAGCCCCTGTAATTGCTTCCCAGCTGGACATGGGTGTTGACAGGTTGATCCATATTCCCATCCTGTCTCTCTCTTTGCTTAGTGGGAAGGGCTCTGGGGAAGCAGAACTCCAAGGCACATTGATGGGTTTGTCTGTCCAGGGAAGTCTGGTCGCATCCTGCTAGCATCTAAAACCTGGTGGCTGAAA
Organism: Erinaceus europaeus; assembly: GCF_950295315.1. NCBI lineage: Eukaryota > Metazoa > Chordata > Mammalia > Eulipotyphla > Erinaceidae > Erinaceus > Erinaceus europaeus. The sequence continues at coordinate 55,904,771 of NC_080178.1, read as the reverse complement.
AGAGAGTTAATATACAAAGCCAAACAAACTGCTGGACAATTATAGACCTAATGGCTGGAATAGTGCAGATTAAGCATTGGGGGGTCCTTCATTTTATTGATAGCTACTAGGCATATTTTAGTTATATTTTGAAGGGCCTGTAGCTATACTAGTGTTTTGTTGTTTTTATTTATTTATTTATTTATTTATTTATTTATTTATTTATTTTTGCCAGAGCCTGAAATCTGATATGCAGGTGAATCCTAATTATTATCCTAATTATTGTCTGGGGAGATGATGTCATGGCTGGGAAAATGATCAGAAAGCTGGATCAGGGAAGAGAGTAGCTCCCTAATATGGGAAAGGGGTATAAATATTACTGTAAACCCAATCAAGTTGATTGGGTTTACAGTAACATTTATACCTCTTTCTTTCTTTTCTTTTTTCTTTCTTTCTTACTCTCTTCCTTCCTTTCTCTTTTTTCTTTCTTTCTTTTTCTTTCCTTCCCTTCTCTCTTAGTTTCTGTCTCTATCAAATAAATAAATAAGATATTGAAATATGTATTTTATCTGTTACAGATGAAATAGAGTTTCACATGAATCAGAAAGATAAATAAAGCAGAATATCTAGTACATGTGACATCAGGGATCAAGCCAGGAACCTCAGGTGTTCAAGTCGAGGGTGTTGAGTTGAGTCACCTCCCCAGGCCTCCTCTCTTATTTCTAGGAATATGTACTGAGAACTCATTCTCATTCATTGTCCTCAATGGTGCCCCAACCACCATCACTGCAGCTTTGACCTCATTTTGTCCAGCTTGAACTGTCTGTCGAATTTCTCACCAGCATCTTTGCCTCCATTCCCTGATCCCTATAAAAATCTACTTTTCCCAACTTTCAGAATGTTTCTTCAAACACTTCCCTGCTTAAATTCCTTAGTATACCCCTTTGGCAATCTCAGGCAATAGACATGAGACATGTCAAGCACAAAGCTCCTGTAACCTGGCTTCTTCTTAAAATGTTCAACTTCATGTTCATTTTAAACCCCCAAATGGGGATATGGTAGAGTTTGGGGCCACAGCAGAAATAAATACCAAGTTCTTTCCTCTTAACATCTAGACCAGTGTTTCCATCCTGCCTAGCACTTCACAAAGCACCAGGGTAAGTTTTGATACCACAGTACTAAAAAAAAAAGTATTGAAAAATATGTATGAATTTTCTGAAATTCAGTCATCCAGAACAAATAATCAACGGAGATCAATCAGTTTCTTGGCAAAAGTTGGGTTTGTTTTTTTTTTCCCCTTTTTCTTTTCCTTGAAGGAGCCCGTTGGAACACTTGATCTCTGCTTTCACTGAAAGCTAAGAGCAACATTACCATTGACAATTCTATGGAACATTACCATTGACAATTCTATGGAATCTAAATTTTTGGTCAGTTTTTCTCTCTTACAATTCATCTTTGTAGCCTTTACCAGAAAAATACTATAAGATACAGTTCTTGCAGAGAACTGAAAAATGTTCTGGGTCTGCAGTATTTCAATTTCTAAAGAGAAAATATCAGGAGAAGAAAGTGACATGTCTTTCATTGGGCAATCATAGTCGTCACTGTTTTCACTTTTTTATATTATTTGAGCTGAATTTTGAGCAGGCTTCAGAGTGAGGTCTAGATTCTTAGGCTCTGGGGAGAGGCTTCACTGTTTGACTTAGTGGACAAAATCTAAAGGACATGAGTCATCCATCTTAGAAACCTGGCAGCTTGTATTTGGTTTGGGAGAGTTTTGATGTACAGCAAATCTTTGACTTGTTGTATAGACTTTTAATTTTTTTAAAGACAATGTAATAAAGCAAGACTTCTCTCTTTATTAGTATATTTATTTATCAATATATTTATTTATTTTAATGAGATTAAGATACAGAGAGAGAGAGAGAAGAGAGACATAGAGAGAGCACATGCCAATGCCATGACCAGGGCAATGACCAGCTCTCGTTTATGGTGGTGTGGGGGAATTGAACCTGGGACAAGCATGAGAGTCTCTTTCTATAAGTATTATGTTGTCTACCCTGCCCCCCCCCACCTCAAGAATTTTTAGAAGACTGATTCCCTAAATTCATGCTTGATTTCTTTACTTCTGCTTTCTGTTTGTTTATTTTTCTTTCATCATCACTGTGACTTTACCATTTTGTGATGATTTTTTTTTTTCACATGGATATGAAACAGAGAAAGAGAGAGAGAGAAGATATCAAGACCGTAATACTGAAACTTCCTTCAATGTGATAGGGGCTTGACCTGGGCCTTGAAAATGGTAAAGCAGTACATTTGGATTTCTTTATAGATCACTGAATAGAAAACATACTTTCAGTTTGATTTCAGGCTGAGAGGCTTGATATTCCTTCTACAGTCTGCTTAGAGATTTGTAGTTTTGGCAAGTTAATGTTCTTAGTACCCGGATGTCTTCTGTGATTTGGGTGAGGGGTTATAGCACCTGCCTCACTCCACAGGTTCTAGGCAAGGTCAGACATTACCAGTACTCCTCTCATAACCATAGACACTTAATGACTCAGGCAGCATTGCCTTCATGGGGGAATAGGCATTCCAATGATGATACCTGTTGACAATTAAACTAAAGTAAAATGAATCTATACTCAAGGTAAAAATGGCCATATGCGGGGGTCGGGCAGTGGCGCAGTGGGTTAAGCACATGTGGCGCAAAGCGCAAGGACCAGCGTAAGGATCCCGGTTCGAGCCCCCGGCTCCCCACCTGCAGGGGAGTCGCTTCACAGGTGATGAAGCAGGTCTGTAGGTGTCTTTCTCTCCCCCTCTCTGTCTTCCCCTCCTCTCTCTATTTCTCTCTGTCCTATCCAACAACGAACAACATTAACAATGGCAATAGTAATAACCACAACGAAGCTACAACAACAAGGGCAACAAAAGGGGAAAAAATGGCCTCCAGGAGCGGTGGATTCATGGTGCAGGCACCAAGCCCAGCAATAACCCTGGAGGAAAAAAAAAATGACCATATGCAACATCAATTACCTTTCCTTTCATAGTTCACTTTATGAAGAAAAACAAATGTTTATTTTTTATCTTGTTAAGAGTTGCTCCCTACTTACTTTACTTTAATGTGAAATCTGGATCCTGCTTTTGACTTTCCCTAGGCAAAAATCTTCCTTTCTGACCCTTTTTTATTAATTCTGATCAATAATTTCCATCAATAAATAAAAGAAAGGAATGTGATCAAGTGAGCTGTATCTATGTATCTATATAACTATATAAAGATATTGATATATACAGATGTACATATGTATGTATATTATCTATATCCAAATATTTTATGAAACCTGTACCCTTATTGTATTTGGAATTTTAAGAATAACTATTATTGGATTGTCAGGATAGTCATGACTCTTTCTCCTTTCTTTTCTTCTTTTCTTCATTCTCTTTCTTTCTTCCTTTCTTTCTTTCTTTCTTTCTTTCTTTCTTTCTTTCTTTCTTTCTTTCTTTCTTTCTTTCTTTCTCTCTTTATTCCCCAAAGCACTGCTTAATTCTGACATATGGTGGTGCAAGGCATTGAACTTCGGACCTTGGAGCCTCAGATGTGATAGTTTCTTTGCATAACCATTGCGCTATCTCCCCAGTCAATGATGCATTTTTTCTACGCAAAAAAAAAATGTGTAATGACTGACAACCCAATATGTGGACAATCTGAGCACAAGGAGAGGAAACAGTCTTATTATACTCTATGTGCTCTGACCTCACAACATACATAAGTGCTTCTAAGTCTCTCTTACAGCTGAAGGGTACTAATAAAGTGTCCCCAAGCTGGAATCATGCTGTTTTTAGAGAAGATAAGACAGCCTGAAGCACAGTCTGGAGGGCCCATTACGGTGGAGTTAGGTCTACAGCTTCCAGCATCTGGAGAGGTGATGAAAATATAAAACGAGGAGGAATTTGTTGGCACAATACAGACTGTAGACTTTACATGCAACAGTCTGAGATTGAGGATTGAGATCAAGTTAAGGCCTCTAAGCAATATTAAGCAGATTACACTGATATGCATTGTGGCAATTTCTTTTTTCCTTTTTTTTTTTCTTTATTGGGGGGAGGGGATTAATGATTTACAGACAACAGTAAAATACAGTAGTTGGTACATGTGTAACATTTTTCAGTTTTCCATATAACACTCTAGCCCCCCACCCCCACATAGGTCCTGCTCAGCCATCATGTTTCAGGACCTGAGTACTCCCCCTCTTCTCAGAGTCCTTTACTTTGCTGCAATATACCAAATCCAGTTCAAGTTCTGTGGAAGATTTTCATATAGACTTTTCAATTAGTGACATTGGACATAAATGTTTTAGGCACATAAGCAAAGACTGAGAAACTCTGGAGTACTCACTCTCCTAGCATCTCTATACAGGCACATTTAAAAAAAATTTGAGTTTAGTTCCTGGATCACTTTGAGAAAGCAAATTTAGCAATAAAATAAGTTCACACAAACTCTGTTGATATCCTAGTGCATTAAAAGTACTCAACTGGGTATGGCATAGTGGACAAAGCATAGAACTCTCACATATGATTTTAGTGCATGGTTCCACACTGCAACCACCAGCAAAATCCTGTGTACCAACCACCCCACCTCCCAAAGATAACCACCAGAGTTCTTACAGGTGGGCTAAATGGTTTTAATCTATCTGGCCTAAGGTTGTAGGTAATTTAGGCATATGGCTGCTTAAGCAGTTGAAGCCCCAGTGTCAGAATCTGATCTTCTTAGATCAAATATTAAACATAAAATATTTAGGCTCAGGGGAAGAATTAAATGTTTTCCACCCCTGAAATGACAATGCTTCTGCAGATGCCTCAGCTGTAGCTGGTGAGGTTTGTTAAGATCAACAGTTGTAGATATTTTTTCTTGGGGGGATGAGTCTGTTCTGTTCATCCTTGTACCATGTATATGCCTCCCAGAAGTCCAAGGCTACAGTTTTTAGTAAACCATATTATAAGCAAATGTGCTATCACCAGGTTGTATTTTTGCATTTAGATAGCTCAAGTAGAATGTACTTAGCCTAAGTCTTAAGAGCCTATCAGTATTGAAATGGAAAAAGAAAATGTACACATTGCTAAAACTTTATTTTTTCTCCATTTTTATTTACAATCAATAGTATGTTACAAGATTATAAGATTATAGTGTATAATTCCATGCCACACCCACCACCAAGATTCTGTGTACCCACCCTCCTAACTCCTAAGGATAACCACCATGGTTCTAATAAAGTGTTAGAAATAGTTTGCTTGCTTTTGATTTTTTTTTCTATAAGTCCATGTGTATCAGCTCCCTAAATTCCACATATGAGTGAAACCATCTTTCACTTATTTTACTAAGTATAATCACCTCTAGCTCCATTCACTTTGTCCCAAAGGAGAAAATAACATTTTTTAATGCAAAGTAATAATTTATGGAGTATTTATTCCATTGCTTCTTTATCCAATCATATGTTGATCAACATTTAGGCGGCTTCCACTCTTTGGCTATTGTGAATAATGCAGCTATGGAAATAGGGGTGCATATATCCATTTGAATTTAATTATTAGAGTATCCATTAGATACATGTCTAAGAGTGGTATTGCTGGAACATAAAGTAATTACGTCTTTATTTGTTTGAGAACTTTATATAAAGTCTTCTACAGGTGAACACCAGTTTATATTCCCACCAAAAAATAATTTTTGCTTCACAATCTCCTCAACACCTGCCATTTTCTATTTTGTTGATGTAAGCTACTCCACAGGTGTTAAGATGGAATTTCAGTATAGTTTTTAATTTGCATTTCTCCAATGATAAGTGAAATAGAGAATTTTTTCATATGTCTGTGGACCATGCTTCTTTAGAAAACTGTCTGTTTAATTCTTTGACCCAATTTTACTGTGTCATTTAATTTTTTCTTTTGTTGAGCTATACCAGTTCTATATAGATGTTTGCTATCAGTCACTTGTTACATGTGTGATGTGCAAATATCTTCTCCCATTTACTAGATTGTCTGGTTAATCTTGTGAAGTTTTCTTTCAATATGCTGTGATGGCTTTTAAGTTTCATGTAGGTCCATATGTTTATACTTGTTTTAACTTCCCATACCCATGTGGTTGAGTATGTTTGATGTGAAGAGCCTTCAAAATTTCACTGACAATTTCTTTGATAAATTTTAGAGTTTCTATTATAATGTCCAGGTCTTTGATCCACTTTGGTGTGATTTTGGTGTATGGTGTTAGGTGTCAGTCTAGTTTCACTTTTATACATATGGCTGTCCAGGTTTTCCAGCACCATTTGTTGAAGAGACACTTTTCACCCTATTGAATTGTTTTGACCCACCTAATATATGGCAAAGGGGCCAAAGCAGTTCAATAGGGGACAAAACACTTATATATAAATGCATTTATGGATTTTGATTCTGTTCTATTGATCCAAGTGTCCATTTTTATTTTAGTAAGGCACTGCTTTGACTACTATTGCCTTGTAGTATAATGTGAAGTTGGGGAGTGTGATAATTCCACTATTTTCCTCTTTTTTAAATTTCTTTATTGGGGAATCAAAGTTTTACAATAGACAGTAAATATAATAATTTGTACATGCATAAAATTTCCCAGTCTTCCATATAATAATACAACCCCCACTAGGTCTTCTGTCATCCTTTTTAGACCTGTGTTCCCCCCCCCACCCCCCATGCATCCCTGAGTCTTTTACTTTGGTGCAATATGCAAATTTCAGTTCAGGTTCTACTTGTGTTTTCTCTTATGATTTTGTTTTTCAACTGATGCCTGAGAGTGAGATCATCCCATATTCATCCTTCTGTTTCTGACTTATTTCACTTAACATAATTTTTTCAAGCTCTACCCAAGATCGGCCGAAAAGGGTGAAGTCACCTTTTTAATAGCTGAGTAGTATTCCATTGTGTATATATACCACAACTTAGCTACTCATCTGTTGTTGGACACCTGGGTTGCTTCCAAGTTCTGGCTGTTACAAATTGTGCTGCTTAGAACATAATGTGTACACAGATCTTTTTGGATGGGTGTGTTGAATTTCTTAGGCTATATCCCCAGAAGAGGAATTGCAGGATCATAGGGTAGGTCCATTTCTAGCCTTCTGAGAGTTCTCCAGACTGTTCTCCACAGAGGTTGGACCAATTTACATTCCAACCAGCACTGCAGGAGGGTTCCTTTGTCCCCACAACCTCTCCAGCATTTGTTGGTGCTACCTTTTCTGATGTATGACATTTTCACAAGAGTGAAGTGGTATCTTATTACTGTCTTGGTTTGCATTTCTCTGACAATCAAAGACTTGGAGCATTTTTTCATCTGCTTCTCAGCCTTTTGGGTCTCTTCTGTGGTGAATATTCTGACCATGTCCTCTCCCCATTTTTGGATAGGGTGATTTGTTTTCTTGTTGAGTTTGGCAAGCTTTTTATATATTTTGGTTATTAGCTCTTGTCTGATGTATGGCATGTAAAGATCTCCCATTCTGTGAGGGTTCTCTTGGTTTGGGTAATGGTTTCTTTTGCTGTGCAGAAGCTTTTGTAATTGGATGTAGTCTTATAGGTTTATACTTGCCTTGGTCTTCTTTGGAATTGAATTTGTTTCATTGAAGATGTCTTTAAAATTTATGCGGAAAATAGTTCTGCCAATATTTTTCTCTAAGTATCTGATAGTCTAACATCCAAGTCCTTGATACATTTGGAATTTCCTTTTGTGTTTGGTGAAATATAGTGGTTCAGTTTCATTCTTCTGCATGTTTCAACCCATTTTTTCCAACACTATTTGTTAAAGAGACTCTGCTTTCCCAATTTAATAGTCTGGGCACCTTTGTCAAAGATTAGATGTCCATAGGTGTGGGGCTTACTTCTGGGCTCTCAGTTCTATTCCACTGGTCAGTGTGTCTATTCATTTTCCTGTAATAAGCAGTTATGATGACAATGGCCCTATAATACAATTTGAGATCTGGGAGTGTGATGCTTCTAGTTCTGTTCTTTCTTCTCAAGATTGTTTTGGAAATTCTAGTTCTTTTCTGGCTCCAGATAAACATTTGTAACATTTGTTCTATTCTCCTAAAAAATGTGGCTAGGATCTTGATGTGGCTGGGATCTTGATGGGGATATCATTAAATTTGTATATGGCTCTGGGTTGTAGATTCATTTTGATTATGTTAATTCTTCCAACCCATGAACATGGAATATCTTTCCACTTCTTTGTGTCCTTTTCAATTTCCATGAGGAGTGACTCATAATTTTCAGTATATAAGTCTTTCACTTGTGGTTAGGTTTATTCCTAGATATTTTATTGTTTTTGTTGCTATAGTAAAAGGAATTGATTTCTAGAGTTCATCTTCTTATAACTTAGTTTTTGCATAGAGAAATGCTATTGACTTTTAGATGTTAATTTTGTAGCCTGACACCTTACTGTATTGCCTGATGATTTCCAAAAGCTTCTTTCTGGATTCTTTGGGTTTTTCTATGTGTACTATCATGTTATCTACAAATAGGGAGTTTGACTTCTTCTCTTCAATCTTTTCCCCTTTAATCTCTTGCGCCTGCTTGATTGTTACAGTAAAAACTTCCAAAACTATTTTATGTTGAAGAGTAATGGTGATAGTGGGCAGCCCTGTCTAGTTCCTGATCTGAGGGGAAGTGCTTCCAGTTTAACCAATGTATATGATGTTGGCTGTACATTTGCTATATATAGACTCCACTATCTTTAGGAATTTTGCATCTGTTCTCATTTTTTTTGTAGTGTTTTGATCATAAAGGGATGTTGTATTTTGTCAAAGGCTTTCTCTGCATCTATTGATGTGACCATGTGGTCTTTGGTCTTGCTTTTATTGATGTGGTGAATCACGTTGGTTGATTTATGTATATTAAGCTAACCTTGCACCCCTGGGATAAACCCCACTTGGTCATGATGAATAATCTTTTTAATATACTGCTGTATCTGTTTGGCTAGAATTTTGTTCAATATATTAGCATCTATGTTCATCAGAGATATTGGTCTGTATTTTTCTTTTTTGGTTGTGTCCCTGTCTGCTTTTGGTATCAGAGTGATGATGGCTTCATAGAAGATGGAAGGGAGTATTCTAGTGTCTTCAATCTTCTGGAAGACTTTTAAAAGTAGAGATACTGTTTCCTTTTTTCTCAGAAGTCTTTTACTGTTCTTTTTGTGTGTGTGTGGTTCCATACACATTTTTAAGCACGTTGTTCTGTTTCCTTGAAAAGTACCACTGGGATCTTGATAGAATGGCCATTTTAATAATGTTTATTCTTCCAATACAGGAACAAAGAATGTTCTCAATTTCTGTGAGTCTTTCTCTGTTTATTTAAAATGTTCTAAAGTTTTCCTTGTAAAGGTCTCTCACTTCTTTCATGAGATTCACCCCAAGGCATTTTATTGTTTTGGATTTGATTGTAAATGAGATTGAGTTTTGTATTCCTTGCTCTTCTGACTCCTTGTTTGTATACAAAAATTCTATAGATTCATGTATATTGATTTTGTATTCTGCTACTTTACTGAATGTATTAATTATTTCCAGTAGGTTTTTGCTGGAATGTTTGTGGGTATTCAGTCATGTCATCAGAAAATAATGATAGTTTGATTTCTTCCTTTCCAATGTATACTTTTGATATCTCTTTCTTGTATGATTATAGTGGCAGAACCTCCAGGACTATGGTGAATAATAGTGGTTGTATTGGATATCCTTGTTTGGTTCCCAGTTTTATGTGGGAAATTTTCAGCTTGTTCCTATTTAGAGTGATGTTAGCTATAGAGAAAATGCCTCTTAAGAATCAACTGATATGACCATGTGATTTTTGTATTATTGTTGACACAGTGAATTGCATTGATTGACTTGCATATGTTGAGCATCCCTGGGAAATAGGGATACATCCCACTTGGTCTCAGTAAATTCTTCTGTTGGTACTTTGTTATATTCAATTGTTGGATTAAACTTTAAATTCTTCTTCACCAGAAGAATTAACTCTAACAAGAGTCTTTTTCTTTTCTTTGAAATTTTGAAGAAGTCAGGCATTGGCTTGTTTTCTTGAGGTATGAAAAGCCCTAGATGATATCTTCTTGCAGTGTAAAGCTGCATTATCACCATTGAATAGCTATTATTTAAAATAATCACTTTCATCAATGATATTATCTAGATCTTCAGGATAATTTGCTTCAAGTTCCACATCAGCATTTGCTATTTCACCTTGAACTTTTATGTGATGGAGACAATTTTCCCCTTACATTCCATGAACTGGTTTCTGCTAGCTTTAAGCTTGTCCTCTGAAGCTTCCTCACCTCTGTCAACCTTCATAGATCTGAAACTCCTTAAAGCTGTGCTCTTGAGTACTTTTTTTGATTCAAGGGAATGTTGTGGTTGGTTTGATATTCTATCAAGGAAACTAAAACTTTCTCTATATCAATTACAAGACTGTTTTTCTTTCTCATCATTCATTTGCTCTCCAGAGTAGCTTTTTTGACTTCTTTAAAGAAATTTCGCTTTCCATAGCATAAGAGGGGTATAATCCCACACAGTTCCTACCCCCAAAGCTCTGTATCTCATCCCCTCTCTTGATAGCTTTCCTGTTCTTTATCCCTCTGAACATGGGCCCCAGATCAAATATGGGCTGAAATCAAATCTATGGAGTTTACAGTTAACAATATTTATATACTTTTCCCATGTTTGGGAGCTATTCTCTTCCTTGATCCAGCTTTCTAGTCCTTTTTCAAACTATTACAACATCTCCCTAGACAATAACTTGGCCCACCTGCATATTAGATGTCAGGCTCAGGCAAAAACTAGTGAAGTCATGGGCCCCTTGGAATATACCTAAAATAGACCCACTTACTAGCTTTTTCCTAAATGGAGACCCCAAGTCCTCATCTGTAATATTCTTGCCTTTAGGTTTATGTTTAGTCAACAATTTGTTCTGCTTTTTATCTTAACTCTTTTTCAGCCACCAGATTCCAGATGTTACCATGATGCCAACCTGACTTAATTGTAATTCTGAGGCTATACATTCTGACCTCAGGGAGAAAGAGAAGGATGAAAATGGGGGGTAGGGTGAGTGGTCAGGAAGAGAATGGCGTTCTGGCTGCAGTGACAAGAGTGTCTCATCAAGTAACCAGACAGAAGATGAAAAGGTGGAAAATCATTACATTTATGTCAACTGGGACTTGTGAAAATTAAAATAACCAATAAAGTTCATTCTGAGTGGTCAAGGTTGAATTTAAATTCTCATCTTCTGACATCAGATCCTGGACTATAACTGAAGCACTCCTTAAGATGGAGCCTATGAGCTGGTTGACTTATTACAACTAATATTAAAATGGAAGCAGAAATTTACACAATGCTTTCATAGGAATACTAGGGAGTGAAATGAAGTTGGGGAAAATTCACCACTTATTTTCAGCTAGTACACTGACACATCTTTTCCATACTCACTAGACTATATTTCCTTTTTTATTCTTATTCTTTTTTTTGCATTGTTTCAAGTGTTTTTTTTTACCTATAGTTTTTATGTCTGAAAGATCACTGCTAAAATACAATTGGTACTGAAGAACACTGTGGATAATATCACTATATTTTTAACATTTTTTATTATCATTATTTGTTGGATAGAGACAGCCAGAAGTCGAGAAGAAAAGGGGAGAGAGAGAGGGAGAGACAGAGAGATACCTGCAGCCCTGCTTCACTACTCACAAAGCTTTCCCCCTGCAGGTGGGGACTAGGGACTTGAACCTGGGTCCTTGCACATTGTAACATGTGCACTCAAATAGGCGTGTCACCACTTAGTCCCACTATCACTGTATCATCTTTATTTTTTTCACATCACTCCTGTCACCAAAGGCTTGTGTCTCCATTCTCACTCCCATAGATAGCCACTATAGGCCACTATACTTCTCTCACATCTTAGATATAGGTTCACTTTTTTTCTTACTTTCATGTGTTCTGTTTTCTATATTATGCATATGAGTGAAACCATTCTGATGCATTTCTTCTTTTTTAAAAATATTTTATTTATTCATTAATGAGAAAGATAGGAAGAGAGAAAGAGAAAGAACCACACATCATTATGGTAAATGTGCTGCCAGGGATTGAACTCAGGACCTAATGCTTGAGAGTCCAATGCTTTATCCACTGCGCCATCTCCTGGACCACACATTTATTCTTCTTGACTTTATTTTACCTAGATCCTCTGGCTGTATTGTGTTTTCCCAGGAGCAATTAATATTTTTGAGTCATTTTTGGTATATTAATAAAAATAAACATACAGGCATATTTCATAGATGAGGGAAGATAAATTTGCAAAATCACAAAAAAATCAATTATATTCACACAAATGTCTTTACTGATAACATTTTACATGTGACTATATAAAATAGTAACTTTTGGGGACCAGGAGATAGCTCACATCACCCTGAATGAGGACCAGCATTTGACTCTCTGATCACATCGGAAGACCATGGAAAAAGGAACTTTCCTGAGCAGTGGAGCAGTGCTGTGGTATCTGTCTCTGCTTTCTGCTCATTTCTTCCTCTCTGTCCCTTACCCTCTATCTTGAAAAAAAAATGCAAAATAAGAGTTTGTCAGAAGCAGTAGCACTGCAAGAACTTCATAGGTTCAAAACACTGGTGACAGCTGTTAAACTAAACAAATGACAAAAACCAGAGGAGTGATCATGAATAAGCATCACTCTTATTGGCTCTCTTTAAACTTCAGCTTTCTACATATATTTTCAGAGATGCTAATCTTCTCTAAATTATTTTTTACCTTGAAATAATATAACCCCAAGGGCATGCTATATGGTGCCAGCTGATCTAATAAGGACATGGATTTCAGGTCTTCCTCCTTGTTTGTTTGTTTATTTATTTATTTTCTTTTACCAGAACACTAATTTACTCTAGTTTATGGTGATGTGGGAGGTTGAACCTGGGACTTTATTATCAATATACTATAAGGAGACTTAGGGTTTCATAGCAGACATTACAGTCACCATCTTAGATCCGTTTTGTTTTTCTCAGTTCTTTTTTGTGACTCATTCAGTTCTTGGGGATGTGATACGTCTTGTGTCCAATAATTTCTTCTGATTTCACATTGAAATAGCACTGATATGACTCCTAAATAATCTTTCTTCAAATTCTGCTTTCTGACATTGCCTGCTAGTCTATTTCAGAAGTTAGGTGGTAGTCTTGTTTTTAAAACTCAGCAAAAAGAAAACAAATTACCCCATCTAAAAACTGGAGAGGATATGAGCACAATATCCAAAAAATAAGAAATCCAAAAGGCCAACAAACATATGAGAAAATGCTCCAAGAGAAATACAAATAAAGACAACAATGAGATACCACTTCACTTCTTTTCTTCAGAAAAGGTAGCAGCAACAAATGCTGGAGAGGTTGTGGGAACAATGGAACCCTCCTGCACTGCTGCTGGGAATGTAAATTTGTCCAACCCCTGTGGAAAGCAGACTGGAGAACTTTAAGAAGACTAGAAATGGACAGACCCTATGATCCTGCAATTCCTCTCCTGGGGATAGCCTAACGAATCAATCACACCTATCCAAAAATATTTATGTATACCTATGTTCATGGCAGCACAATTTGTAATAGCCAGGACCTGGAAACAACCCAGGTGTCCAACAACAGATGAGTGGCTGAGCAAGTTGTGGTATATATACACAGTGGAATACTACTCAGCTATTAAAAATTATTGAAAATTGTGAATACACCTTCTTCACTTCAACATTGATGGAGCTTGAAGGAATCATGTATGAGATAAGTCAGAAACAGAAGGATGAATATGGGGTGATATCACTCATAGACAGAAGTTGAAAAACAAGAACAGAAGGGAAAACAGTAGGCAAAACTTGTACTGGAGTTGGTGTATTGCACTGCCGGGCTCGCTTCGCGGGCAGGAGAAAGATGACCAGGGACTCATGGCTGAGCTGGGATCACAGTTCAATCTTTATTGATGAGCGGGGATACAGTGCAATCAATCAAATCTCTATTCTTTAGAAAATCCTGTCCTTTATATCTCCTGAGGTGGAAGTGTCAGGAAGAGGAAGTATGTAGGATAGGGGGTGGGGAGAAATAAAAAAGTACAGGAACCAGTGGGGATTAAACAGTGGAAAACAGGATGTGACTAGAAGAGGGGGCAGAGTGGAAAAAGAGCACGAACCAGTGGGATTAAACCAGTGCCCTGCAGGCAGGGCAGGTCTCAGGTAAAACAGTGATTATGTAAATAGATCACAGTGTTAAGCAATGCAAGGGAACCTAACATGATGATCAAAACAGAAGGGGTCTTAGAAGCAGAATTAGAAGCAGACCAACATTGCACCAAAGTAAATGACTCTGAGTTTGGGAGGCGGGGATTCAGGTCTTGGAACACGATGGCAGAGGAAGACTTAGTGGGTATTGAATTGTTATGCGGAAAACTGGGAAATGCGCATGTACAAACTAATGTATTTTACTGTCAACTGTAAACCATTAATCCCCCAATAAAGAAATTTAATTTTTTTTCTGAAGCCAGCAGTGCTCCAAGTCTGGCAAGCAGATACTGCCAATGATTCAGTATCCATTTCTTCAGCTGTCCCAAGTACTTGAGACAATGATGTCAAATGTAGGAGACCCAGTTGAGAAGAAAAATATAAATAGACAAAACATCCACAGAGATTTTAAACCAGTTAGTTGAAGAATGGGAAAGAAAAATGAAAAAAAGTTTTCATGTTATTATGAACATGGAAGTCGATGAATGCCTCCACAGCTGAAATAAGAAACATAAGCAAAGAAATGCAACTGAAATATGATGATATTCACTTGGACATGTGGCAGGATATCTAAGCAACTCTTGGAAATAACCATGAAACAGTTTGCTCCAGATCAACTTGAACATCTAGGTCAGTGCTGTGCACATTTTCGGATCACTGAATAAACCTTAGCCACAGTGCATGGGATGGTGACTTAACAGATTAATGTCTAAAGAAGTGAATGATAGTAAAAATAGGAGAATAAACCAATACACCTTCAGAAGAATTGCATGGCCTGTGTTCAGCTAGTTTCACCCCACATCCTGAAATAGGCTTGATTTTTTTTTTCTATTTGTATAACCTAATGAGAGAAACTATAAGCCCAGTAAGATATAACCCTAGTTGTTTGTTATACTTAACTGACCTTCACTGAGCAAGCCTTCACAAATGAATCAGCTGCAATTTTGTGCAAAGTCAGTCGGAATAGACTTGGGCAGGGGAATCCGGAAAGCTCCAGAATAGTTTTCCTCTCCATCAATCAAAACTAGCAGGGAAGATTGCAAAATGAAGGGCATCTCAGGGCTAGTCTTTCAGCTTTCTGGTGGTTTCTCTGGTGCAGTGGCCTCACCCTGTCTCCTCCTTCAGAAAACCAGTAAATATCTATTTACATGGACCTACATATACCTAAACAGTGGTTAGAGGGCTGCAATTTTTTCTCTCTCTCTTCTTTCTGACATTTTCCTAAGAATTATATAATCTCCATATCCTTCAGATATGTCATCTTAAAAAAAAAAAAGAGCAGCTGGGTGGTGTCACATCTAGTTGAATGTACAAGTTATAGTGCACAAGGACTGAGATTTGAGTCCCTGATCCCCACCTCCAGGGAGAAAGCTTCACCTTCAGGGAGTGGTAAAGTGGGGCTGTAGATATCTCTCTGTCTGTCTCCCTTTCTCTCTTCCCCTTCCCTCTCAATGTCTGGCTGTCTCTACCCAGTCAATAAAGATAATAATATAAAAAAAAACTGAGAAAGAGAAAGAGAAGAAAGGTCTAGTACATATATTGCAATCAACCATGGCATTTCTCAGAAATTCAAAGAAGCACTCGTTTATTTCACTTCATGTCATACATTCTTATTGAGGACTACTAGTGATGAATTTCGGGAACACAGAAGTAAGACAAATAAAACAGAGTTTTCCTTCTCTTTATTTGGAATATGTTTTTCCGCTGGGTCCAGACTACTTGGATACACACACATGTACACACACACTCACACACACACACACACACACACACACACACACACACACACACATTTTTATGTGTATGATTAGTTGTATTTAATATAATCAATAAAATATATTTATGCATATAATACATATGTTTATAAATATGAAAGAGAGAGTCCTGAAGAACATTACAGTAAATGAAGCACCAACAATTACACAAGAGTCTCAGGACTACAAAACCTATACTCAACCAGCTGAGCTATCTGCCCCACTACACTTGACAATAAAAATAGACTTTAAAATAGATTTAAAATAGATAAATAAACGAAACATATTTATCTATGATAGTCTCAGTGACTACTCACTTGATTTATTGGCTTTTGTTGTTTTGGACTAACTGTTCATTCTCTCTGCATATTTTCTGACTCAGTTAACCTTATGGTGCCTATAGTTTTAAAATATTGGATTGCTGCCAGGAATATATGTGTGGGAATTAAAGGCTATCAAGATGCTCCTGGTGCGCCTTGTACTAGGAACCCTGAGCTCGTACATTTATCTGCCAATATTGTGAAGTCTTGATACTGATTTGCAGTCTGTTTGTTCTACTTACTCTCAAAATCCCCACGTATTCAGCAAGTTAACTATTTTGTGTACCAATTAGTAAAATTACCATGAACAAAATTTATTATGATTGTTGTTGTGGTTGTGTATAGAAAGAAATCTAAAGGGAAGAGGGGAGATAAAGAGGTAGAGAGAAAGAGATAACTGCAGTCCTGCTTCACCACTTGCAAAGCTCCCCACTCTCCTTGTTAATCTTCCCCCTGAAGGTGGGTCCCAGGGTCTTGAACCTGGGTCCTTTTGCATGGTAACATGTAAGCTTAAGTGGGTGTGCCACCTCCTAGCATCCCCACACCAGACTTTACTTTCTTTGTTCTTTCAGCAGACCTAGGAAAGGTTATTATTATTTTATTTATTTATTTTATTTAGGGGGAAAGTGAGAAAACTGGGATACAAAGACATGGTTACAAACAAATGAGTTATCTCTAGTGGAGACAGGATGAAAACACAGAAGTTTGAAGTCAAGTTCAGTTTTCTATTTACAATCATCATTGTAACCTCACTGTAACCTCAGCACTGGTTCCCTTGGCTTCTTCTGCCCTGCATAGCACAGTGAGAACCACCAGGTGGCGACAATCTTCATGCTGGTTGCGAAGGGAAGTAATTCCTCCAGGCGGGACAAAGCTGACCCCCTCTGTCACTCTGTGCTGGCCAATTTCCCTATCACTGATGTCCTTCTGCAACACTAATTAATCTTTCCCTTCTTTGAATTCCCAGTATGCCTCTCCTCCTTGTTGGCAGATATCTTGGAAGCCTCATTTTCAACATGTTCTCCAATAACAGCAGCAATTACTCTTAATCATTATTTATACTAATTTGATGCTTCAGAGAGATCATGCATTATGCTTGTCTTTTCTATTTTTTCCTTTTTTTTTTAACTGTAAGTGAGAATCAATGTAAGGGATTGATGTCAAGTTTTAGGTAGCTATTAACATGACTAAGGTTATCTAACCTTATTACTGTTGATTGTATTTTCTCTTCTGTATCTTCCAGCAAAACCTCAAATTGATTTTAAAATGCTGCTATTGACCTAAAGATTCTTAACAACGGGAGGTTTAAATGCCCTTCATTGTTATGCTTCCTGCCTCTAATACCAATTACTTTTCTAAGTTTGCAGCAAAGAACTGAATGTGGGCTTCAGCACAGAGTACAGGGCTATGAGTGCCTTCTGGAGACTTTGCCTCAGAAGAGAGGCCACTTATCATTCAGTTCCAGTTCTCACATCCAGAAGCAGTCTCTTTGCCAACACTACTGCTTGAGAGCAGTTTCTGCTTGAATGATGTCTGGGAGTTTTAGCTTAAGACTGATGTCAACGCAGGAGAAAGCTCTGGCTATAAGTTCAAAGGGCTGAGTTTACTTCTTGCTCTGCCAATAGCTAATTTTGTGGCTTTGAGGCTAATCTCTGATGTTTGGAACTCTCAGTTTCCCCATCTTCAAATTCAAGATATTAGACTCCATTTCAGGGAAGGTGGAGCCACAGAGGGGAAAGTATTAGGGGGCTGCTTAGGGAAAGATTCCTCTGGAAGAAGGACACTAGCAATCTCTGCCCCTGCAGGTAGCCTGGAAGAGGGGCCAGACTCTGAAATGTCTGCATCTTGTACTGGTACCTTCCTTTCCACCTTCTGCTAAAGTCATTAAAACTCAGGTGAATGCAGATGTGTGCACCTAAAGACAATGGTTGAAGACCCTGAGCATCCTAGGCACTTTCAGAAAGCACTTTAAAAGTTAGAAGATCAAGAAACTCAAGGCCCTCACTACTCTGCCTCAGAGGTCTACTGGTCTGCAAAGCATGTGGTTTGTTCTCAAATCCTTGGGCCTAGGCAAACAGCATGTTAGTTATTATAAAAGTTTTCATGCCTGAGACTCTGAGATCCCAGGCTCAATCCCCAGCACTGCTATGAACCCGAGCTGAGTGGTGCTATGATTTCTCTCTCTCTCTCTGTATTTTTCTCTTATTAAAAATAAGTAAATGAAGGAAATATTTTAAAAATAGAGAGATGTTCATTTCATTCCAGGCTGAGCATAACATTATATTTTTGTTTTTCACTTTTAGTAGTCATTTAACAGTTTTGTTTTAATTAATTTCTTTTTTAAATATTAAGATTTCAGAGATATAATTTCAAACCCAAACGTGGTATGTATGAATTACTACTCCTTCCACTAAAGACCATTGCCTTGATAAATCTCTGTAGTTCTCATAAAATCTTAGAGACAGTAGCTACTTTTTTTAATCAATTAGTTTTGTTCCTCTATAGTTCATTGGTTGTCATTCACCTCTTAATTCATTTGGCATATTTCTCACTTTTGAAGTGTCTAAAATTAAATCTGGGCATATCTTATAGCTATTCTATAAGTCATGCCAAGCCAAAAGCATGCCTCAAATTTAGTGAAAAATGTACCAGGGGTCTAAGTGGTGTTTTTAATTAACAAGTGCATGTTTTCAAAGAGAAACTATAGGGTGGCAAATAGAAGCAATGCTCAGTCAACATCACACTTCTCTTACTTTTGCCCTGATAACTGGTTCAACTACTTTTTAGTGCTATCAAACTACTTTCTTTTACATGTTTGAAAATATGTGTCCCTACATTTGGCAACTTTCCAACTCAGCCACTAAGTCCATTCATTCTGCTTCCACTCTGAATCACAGTTAAAGACATTGATTACCCCAGGGTTTGAACTAATCAACTAATGTTCATGAGAACCATGGATGCCATGTTCATGGATATAGGTACACACACTCACATGAGCACTATCTGCCAGTGGTGGCTGACAAAAAAAGTCCTATTGAGGAAAATTACCTAAGTAAATGTTTGTGAAAGTTTTAATACTGCATTTTAAATTTTTTTTCATGAGAGAGAAACTAGGGTACTGTTCAGCTCTGACAGATGACATATGATTCTGAGATTGTACCCACTATTTCTCTACCTTGCATTTAAATTTAAAATATCTTGAAAGTCTTATCTTTTCGCCAACCTAATTGTGTTTGGATTTCCAGTTATGCTATTCTTAGCACAAGTCTAACTCCATTCCATTATGATGAGACTCCTACTTCTGTTTTGACACTTGTGTTTTCCAAGTACAAGTACACTCACTGTAGTCATGCTAAGGACTGGAGTGTGTGGAACCCTGTGTCTCTCAGAATTGATCAGGTGCTTTCCATGGCATGGCTACTTTCTGAAACCTGCTAAATTATCCTTGGGTGTGTTAACTGCCCCCCCCCCCCAAACACAGACACACACACACACACAGACACACACACACACACAGACACACACACACACACAGACACACACACACACACAGACACACACACACACAGACACACACACACACACACACACACACCTCTGTACTTGGTGTAATCTCAGAATGGATCAGAGACCATTGCTCACGAACAGCTGTGTGACCCAAGCCAGTGAAAGAACCTCTCTGTGGCTAATTCTCTTATTTTAAAGATGAAAGGGCAGAAAAAAAAAAAAAAAAAAAAGATGAAAGGGCAGAAGAGGAAATATAGTGCTATCTTGCCTTGCTTTTCCTAAGCATGAAAGTACTAATTGCATTTCAAATGCTTCGTTCACTATAGGGTGCACTCAAAATTACTGAACTTTAAGAATTAAAAAAAATCCCAGATACAGAGTGGAAAGGGCTTTGGCCTTCAGATTCAAAGAATTTGGATTGCAGTTCTGCTTTATATAAAGATAGCTCTATGAGTTACAAAGCTTACTTAACTCTCTATTGTCCTTAGCTTTTCTATAAAATGAATGTGAACACATCTTCGTTGCAATTTTTTAAAAACCTTTCTTAACCAGAGCATTGCTGATAACGTTAATGGATTGAGCCTGGAACCTTGCAGTCTCAGGTATGAGAGACTGTTTTGGGAGAAAAAAAAATTATGCTGCCTCCCCCAATTCATTGCAAAGTTTGTGAGATTAAAAGATCACTTGTGAAAAAAACCTGTCATTAACAGATATTGGAATCTTTAAATAACTAACCTTTCTCTGTGTACTTTAAGAAAGGTAAGTTTTTATTCAAAATAATAATCATTATTTAGGAAATAAACATACCCCCAAATGACATTTGAATAGCCCTAAAAAGTTACTTAAATGAGGATTCAACCGCAAACCAACATATAGTTACTGAGAACATCTGACTTTGCAACTCTTATTCTGTAGTTTATATTTGAAATGACTAATGTTTTTCTGATTGTAAAATATATGTAACACGTCTGCCTGGATCAGCACAAATGCAACCTCTCACTGTATCTCTGTTTAGACTGTTGTAGAATGAGTGTCTTTCACTGTAATTTCTCACTTTTGAGGTATCTGCAATGAAGTCTGTATACATCTCATAGCTGTTCTATAAGTCACACTAAGACAAAAAAATGCCTCAAACTTAGTGAAAAATGTAGCAGTCATGAATTAATTTCATTGTGATTCTAAAAGAAAGTTACTTAAACCAATCAATTAAAAGTTATCAAATCAGTCATCAATTACACCATGCTAGCTGAGCCTAGTCTAAACTAAACACAGATGATTGCATTAGCTTCTATGCTACAGTTCGTGCTTCATTAATGAATAGAGATTAGAAAAGTTAAATATTTAGTTTTTGTATTTTATTTTCTTTATTTTAATGAGACAGGGATACAGAAAAAGAGACCAGAGCACCGCTCAGTTCTGGCTTATGGTGGTGCTGGGGATTGAACCTGGGACTTCATAGCCTTAGGTATTAATGTATTTTGCAAAACCATTATGCTGTCCCCTTACCCAATTTTGAGTATTTCTAAATATGAGTACCTTGTAGGGCCAGGAGGCGGAACACCAGGTTGAGTGCACATTACTATGAACAATAGCCCGAGTTCAAGCCCCTGGTCCCCACTCTCATGGGGCAAGTATTACCAGCTTCACAAGCAGTGAAGCAGTGCTTCAGTTGTCTCTCTTCCTCACTGCCAATTCCTCCCCTCTCAATTTATGTTTCTATCAAATAAATAAGTAAATAAAATATGTTATTTAAAAGATGAGGGACTCAGCTAAGATTAAGAAGAAAGTTAGCATCAAAACTCATTTCTTTTGTGTGTCTGGACTCAGAACTTTTAGCTACAGTGTGAGTTCCCATAATAAGTTCTTTTAGGTCCTGAAGCAGTCACACCTAAAATAGCAATTTCTTTTTCCTCAAGGACTTTAGTATATAGACTTGTGCTGTGCAACATGGCTGTATATTGTACTATTGAAATGTTCAATGGCTGGCACCAGTGGAGATACATTATGTCTTTACAATGCACACCACATTCAGATATTTACAACAGCAGCAAAAGTAATGCAGCTAACATGATGAAATGATATGGCTACCTCAGAGATACTCCAGTAGATAAATTTAAGTATGGTGTGTGACTTTCATATCTTTGCATTTGACAGAATTAGATGATATGACCCCCTCCCCCCTAAATGGCCAATTTTAATTCACATAGAATTTTTTTTTTTTTTGCCTCCAGAGTTATTGCTGTGGCTCGATATCTGCACTACAAATCCACTGCTCCTGGAGGCCATTTTTTTTTCATTGCCCTTGTTGTTTATCATTGTTGTTGCTACTACTATTGTTGCTGTTGCTGCCATTGTTGTAGGATAGGCTAGAGAGAAATCAAGAGAGGAGGGGAAGACAGAGAGGGGGAGAAAAAGATAAAACACCTGAACACCTGCTTCACCACTTGTGAAGTGACCCCCTTGCAGGTGGGGAGCCGGGGGCTTGAACCGAACCAGGATCCTTATGCCAGTCCTGAGCTTTGTACCACGATGTGCACTTAACCTGCTGTGCTACTGCTCAGGCCCCTAGAATTTTTTTAAAAACATGGGCACATGGAAAAGGCCTGGAGACTAGTAAAATACCAAGGGCTTGAGCTACAGAGTTACCACAGAGGTAAAAAGAAGCAAAAGGTTTTGTGAATATTCAGACACTCAGTAAAGTGCAGAGTAGGAAGGCAGAAATGGAAAGTGCCTGCAGGATTAAACAAGGCAAATTTCCCTTATGAAAGAATGGGACTACTTAGTACAGAGGATATTAAATTTAAGTACCCCTCCCCATACTCACACACAAGCCCCATATCTACATATAGTGACTGCAGCTAAGAGCACTAAGCAAAGCTTCTAGCACTTTCAGTTGCTTGAATTTTGCCTAATGTAAATCATATCCTCTGACCAAAGATACTTTTGGTACCTTGTTGTCTTAAAACTCTTCACAAGTGAATCAGGCAGAATTCTTTCCTAAATCACATAGAAGGAAATATTAAAATTAAGATGGGTATGGATATTTCTAGAATCCCTCTCTTCTGTTAGAAATAACCTTCTAAAGTACACTTTCGAAGAATAATCTTTTGTGATTTCTTGTGAAATAGTGGATTTGCCTGCCCTATGCAGCTTTAGAAGAATAATAGCATACCCTTCCCCTAGAGTGAAATGGGTATGCTCAGCCAACTCACAGTTCCCAGCTAAAGAAAACAAGAGTATTCTGGAAATAATTCTCTGACTACAAGAAAAAGAACAAGGGGGTAGAGAACAAAATTTAAGTCAAAGGCACACATTCTCCGTACGCACACTTAGTTCTTCTTTCTAATTTATTCTCAGCTGATATTGTCTGACAATTTTTGAGGACTAAACAAATGGATTCAGCAATACACTGGCATATCAAACCTCTAAAGTCAAAGTGCAAAATTAATTGTCATTAAGAAGAGAACTGATTTCCCCCCCTGAACATTTTTTGCTTTTATTGTTTTCCATTGACTATACTACTTAGGAAATTCCTTCTGATTTGGATATCCTGTGGTCCTATGCATTCAGAAATGTAAGCATTCAAGATGTTATAAATATTCTATTCTTTTTACCATTCAATAGTGGGATTTGGACAAAACTAATAGTAGTAGCAATTGTAGACAAATGTGTTGAATATACAAATCTATTTAACAAGACAAATTTTCTAAGGATTCTCCCCAATTCTTTTTATAAATGTTTTTTTTTCATGAACAAGTAGAGAAGCTATTTGTGTTTTATTTCATTAGAATAAATTATAAAAATATGTCTTCAGGTTTTATTTCATTAGAATAAATTATAAATATATGTCCTCAAAGTCATGTAGGCATTTTGAATAAAACAAGCAAATTTTTGCTACATTTCATTTAAAAAACTCTCAAGAAACTTTACAAGCTATATAGGCTTGTGGTATTTCTCTACATATTTCAAGTAATACATGCAACTCAGACACTCCATGCTTACTATCTGGTAATAGGTAGAATGAAGCAGCTATACTTGAAATTTTGGAGAGAGATTTCCCTAGACTATATTGTAATTCTTAAATTAGTATGTATTTGTGGAGTTCTTGAGTGAAACTGTTTTCTATTTTCCTCTATCCTCCTTCAAAGTTCCCTGGGATAATTCTAACTAGCATTTAGTCAAGATCAATTTGAAAAGAAATAAGTTGTAAGCTACAAGACACAGACTTTTGGAAAATATATGAAGTTTTATATTGACTGCTTCCAAATACAGAGGTGAAGTCATTTTCTACACTGCAATTAAGTTGAAATGCTGATATTGCGGTTTAATACCCTTGATGCAATGGTCATACTTCTGACATATCACATATTTTTATGCTTTGAAAAACTCTAGCAATAGTAAATTACTCCATGAATCAAACTGCACCTATTCTTTCCCAAAGTAGAAAAAAATATCCAATATATTCACTCAATGCATATTTACTGATCAGATAGGATGTGTCTAGATGCTTGGTTATAAATATGGATACCAGAGTTCCTGTCTTGAAGAGTATAGTTCCCTTTCCTTTTATTTTTGGAGCCAGCGTTCCAACTCAGGATCTCATCTGTATGAAGTTTGTTCTCTATCACAGTTACACCTCCGTTATATGTCTTTTGATAGTTATACTTACTTATTTATAAGTGTGGAGAAGAGGGAGAAAACTAAAGCATTACCTTGACATGTGCAATGCCAGGGATTGAACTTGAGTTGTTCTACCCAGTACAATCTCCCAACTGCAAGATTGCAGTTTTCTGAGATAGAGAGAGAGAGAGAGAGAGAGAGAGAGAGAGAGAGAGAAGAAAGAGAATAAAGGCAGATAAAAGATATCTTTGGAGAGGAGCCCAGAGGAAACTAGGATGCATTTTTATATCAGACTGTGGATATAAAACCTTTGGAAGTAGAGGAAAGGAAGACAGCTTGTTCTATAGGAAGAACATGTGATGGGTCACATAGCAGAGGAATTTCATCAAGTGTAGAAAATCCTCTAGTTAAAGGTGCTCAGTGGAGGCATCCTGCTGCTTCATATCAGACGCGCCACCTCTGTCACCCCAGGATGCCTTGTGGTTGACTGGAAACAACCTGCTCAAGCAGGACTTTGACAGGAATGTTTTCAGAAATACAAAAGGGCAGGAGAAATTAATGCTTCCTTTTTGTGTTTTCTCCAGAACCTTAGGCCAATATGAAGGACCAGGGATATCTAGCTGCCAAAAAGAGATGTGCTATTTGACTTAAGGTTTAAGAGTGAAGAAGACAGTTGATCCTTGATGGCTGATAAGGAGAAAGTTGTCCCAAGAAAGAGTCCAAGTTAAAGTACTGACTACATATTGGAACACAATAATGGGGACCAGGTGGTGGTACATCTGGTTGAGTGTACACATTACAGTGTACAAAGACCCGGGTTCGAGCCCCCACCCCACCCCCACCTACAGGAGGGAAATATATATATATATGTCTCCAGGGTTATTGCTGGGGCTCAGTGCCTGCACTACGAATCCACTGCTCCTGGTGGACATTTTTTTTTCCATTTTATTGGATAGGACAGAGAGAAATTGAGAAGTAAAGGGAGATGTAGAGGAAGATAGAAAGATAGACACCTGCAAACATGTTTCACCACTTGTGAAGCGACCCCCTTATAGGTGGAGAGCTGGGAGCTCCAACTGGGATTGTTGCGCAGGTACTTACACTTCATATTATGTGTGCTTAACCAGGGCGTGACTGCCCAGCCCCCATTCCAATAAATAAAGATAATAAAATTTTTAAAAAATCTTAATTATGAAGAATACAATCCCAAACACATAAAATAAATCAGGAGATAGTAAAAATGAGACCACTGACATTAGGCATAGGTAAAATAAAGAACAAACATATTCTGCAATATCTTTATCCAGTGAGTAGTGGGATGCCATTGTTTTACCCAAAGAATGTTACATATGCAATTTACAGGTTTGCTATGATAACTCTCAAGAAGTATAGACAAGAACAGAGAAAACAACATCTATCTAGAAATCGTTTTAGTATTAGGACGACAGTGAGACAAATGATAGGTGCAAGGTGCGTTTAAGATACTCAGGTAAATCAGGTGCAACTATGAAATATTGAATAATTAGAAAGAATTGAGGATGACTTGTATTGACACTACTTAGGTGTCTTAGTAAAGATGTTACCATTATCCAGATGGTAGCAGGAACACAGGCTTATTTATAAAAAATGTGAGAAGAGAAATAGTACAAAAAGACCAGTTGTCTGAGTACATAGCCTTTGGTAGCACTATACATTTATTTAGATGAAGATAAAAGTAAAGGTTCACAATTCCAGATGGAATAGAAGCATCAGCTTCAGAAAGAGAAGAGTTTATTAATCATTCTGTCAGGATAGTGTGAGAAGAGATTGTTATATTTATGGAATATTTAAATTCCGTTAAATGTCACCATTCTTAACATTTCAATGCCATAAGCTTAAAATGAATAGTTTTGTAAATAGAGGTAATGAATACCCAAATCTTACCTCTTCCAAATGACTACATGTTACATTATCTGTGATCTTGAGGTTACCCATATTTGATATTTCTATGGTGGGAATGCACAGAGAATGTGTTGTTGCATCTCTTTCCAACTCAATGTTCATTTTTGTTTATTTTCTTCTTCCTCTTAACTCTAACCCCTAAGCTTTAGGTGATAAGCCCAAGTCTGCCAGGTTTATATTCATTGATAGTATATTAGAGACTTGAGATCAGTCATAGTGGAAATATTTTTTATGAAGGCAATTGGAATGTCATACCAATCAAGTAATTTTGTTTTTTAATTTTTAATTATCTTTATTTATTTGATAGAGATAGCCAGAAATCAAGAGGAAGGTGGATATAGAGAGGGAGAGAGACAAAGAAACACACATCTTCAGCACTGTTTTAGCACTCATGAAGCTTTCCTCCTACAGATGGGGACTGGGGCCTTGAGTCTGGGTCTCTGTGCATTGTAACATGTGCTCAACCAGGTACACCACCACCCAGCACTCCAGTAACTTTTAATAAAATATGATATGATATAATATTGTAAGATTCATATATGAGTATGACCTGTGTAACATAGCAAAATTTCCACCTAGATGTGTAGGAACAAAGTTAATTCATTAGGTATAGTTAAATTTTATTTTCAGGAATGGATTGAATCCAACTAGCGGGGACTAGATTTTTCTATGCTCAGGTAAATAAAAAAATAGAGGGAGTCAGGTGCTAGCGCAGCTGATTAAGTGCACATGGCGTGAAGCACAAGGACCAGCATAAGGATCCCAGTTCGAGCCCCCTGCTCCCCACCTGCAGGAGAGTCACTTCAAAGGCAGTGAAACAGGTGTGCAAGTGTCTATCTTTCTCTCCCCCTCTCTGTCTTCCCCGCCTCTCTCCATTTCTCTCTGTCCTATCCAACAACAATGACATCAATAATAACTGCAACAATAAAAACAACAAGGATAACAAAAGGGAATAAATAAATAAATAAATATTTAAAAAAATAGAAAAGGAGAGGCAAAAATACCCTAGATTTGATATGTGATGAAAATAATATACTCTTCCCCCAGTGAGTAGGAGGATGCCTAGATGAATGAGCTCTCTTGGAGTAGAAGAAAAAATCGAGTAGGAAAAAGACATTTTAAAGTGTGGATATAGTTTAGGAGTAAAAGGTTAGTAGGAAATTTTAGTAAATGGTATGTGAGTCATTGGGAATTCTCAATGAGGTGCTAGGCTCAAGTCATTTTAGAGAATGAGTTAAACTGTATTGGAAAGGAATCAAGTATGGTTAAGTTTAGTGACTTTCATTTCTTTTATTTGTAAAATAGAAAATATTGAAAAAAAACCACAAAATAAGAGGGGTGAAATTCCACACATTTCCCAGCACCAGAGTTCCATATCTTATTCCCTCCATTGTAAGCTTTCCTATTCTTTATCTCTCTGGGATCTTGGACCCAGGGTCTTTATGGGGTGCAGAAGGTGGGAGGTCTGGTTTCTATAATTGCTACTACGATGGACATGGGCATTGACAGGTTGATCCATACTCCTAGCCTGCCCCTATTGGGGTTCCAGGGTACATTGGTAAAGTCATCCAGGTGAGTCAGGCTAACATCAATGGTAGCATCTGCAACTTGGTGTTTGGAATCTGTATTTCTTTGCTTCCTCTTTGTGGGACTTGGTATAGTAGTTCTTGTAAGGTGGGGTTGATTGTGGCAAATTCTTTTAGTTCTTGAATATTTGAGAAAACCTTTATTTCTCCCTCATAATTGAAGGATAAATTTGCAGGGATACAATATTCTTGGCTGGGATTCCCTCTCCTTTAGAACTTTGAATATGCTATTCCACTCTCTCCTTGCCTCTAGAGTTTGTAAAGAGAAATCTGATCAGTCTTATAGCCCTGCCTTTGTATGTAACTTCTTTTGTTTTAAATATTTATTTAGTTATTCCCTTTTATTGCCCTTGTTGTTTCTTATTGTTGTAGTTATTATTGGTGTCTTTGTTGTTGGATAGGACAGAGAGAAATGTAGAGAGGAGGGGAATAAAGAGAGGGAGAGAGAAAGACAGACACTTGCAGACCTGCTTCACGGCCTGTGAAACGAGTGCCCTGCAGGTGGGGAGCTGGGGGCTTGAACCGGGATCCTTACTCTGGTTCTTGAGCTTCACACCACCTATACTTATCCCACTTCACTACCGCCTGACTCCGTGTATGTAACTTCTTTCCTTTCACTAGCAGCCAGCATTTTTTTTCCTTGTCATTGACTTTTGATAGTTTTACAATAATGTGCCTTGGCATTGGTCTTTTTGTATTTATAAATCTGGGTTCTGTCTCTTGGATGAGAATGTTCTGATGGTTTCCTAAGTGAGTGACGTCTGAGCTATAATTGCTCTGAAAATGGACTCTGGGTCTTTGGACTTGTCCTTTTCCTCAGACTTCTAGGAGGCATGACCATGTAATAACTGAGACCAAATCATCTCTCCTCCCAAAACAACAAATAAATACAATAAGAGACTCAACTGAAGTCATTACCTACAGCTGAAAGTTCTGCAGCCTCAGGTGGGTGCTTATGTGCAGTCGAAGTAAGAAAGGGTGTGGACATGGGTTGAAGAACAGCAAAGTCAAATCAGAGCTTTAGGCGGTGTGGGCGACGAGCTGTGCCGTTGCGATTTCACTTTAAGTGCAGCAAGCAAGTACCATTGTTCCTAGTGTCAGAAGAAAAGAAACAGGAGTTTCAAACCTCTCAGTTGGGAGTTGGGCAGTAGCACAGCAGGTTAAGCACAGGTGGCCAAAGTGCAAGGACCCGGCATAAGGATCCCAGTTTGAGCCCCTGGCTCCCCACCTGTAGGGGAGTCGCTTCACAAGCAGTGAAGCAGGTCTACAGGTGTCTTTCTCTCCCCCCTCTGTCTTCCCCTCCTCTCTCCATTTCTCTGTGTCCTATCCAACAACAAGGACATCAATAACAACAACAATAAAACAACAAGGACTCCAAAAGGGACTAAAAAGAAAGAAAGAAAGAAAGAAAGAAAGGAGAAAGAAAGAAAGAAAGAAAGAAAGAAAGAAAGAAAGAAAGAAAGAAAGAAGGAAGGAAAAGAAAACCTCTCAGTCTTTGACTCAGGGAGACTTTAGCTTTCTGAGTTCAAGGCAAGGACACAACATAAAACAGGGCATTTGTGACCGAAAGACAGCCCAAAGCAATGATCCTTCCACACCTTCCCATACACCACAAATCATACAAGCAAGAGAAACACAGAGATCACAATAGCACCACCTGCTGGCCATCAATAACCAGCACAAAGTATGTGCAAGCAGAGAATCAGAGAACTAAACAGCCAACTATGGCATATCATCCAGACAGAAATGAAACAGGAAATCCAAGGAATTGCAGATTTAGAGAGACTCTCAGAGACAGAGTACACAGAGCTCATTATAAGGGCGCTCCAAGAATTTAAGCAAGAATTAAAAGAACATGTTTCTATGGAATTAAGACTCATGAGAGTTGAACTTATAACAGAGATCCCTGAGTTCTTGTAAGAAGAACTTCAATCAGAACTCCAGGGAGTAAAAGACATTCTAACTGCAACCCATGCCCAGGTAGAAGGCTTAGCAAATAGATCCACACATTCAGAAGAAATAATCCCCGATACAGAAGATACAGCCAGGCCATTCTTTCAATTCATTTATGAGAGAGAGGAATGGTTCAGAAAGACTGAAGCAACTTTCTCTGAAATTGCAGACTCCATAAAAAAAATCAAATATAAGAGTGATAGGCATATCTGAGCATAGTGACTTCCCATGTGCACTGGAATTCTTCAGAGCGTTTGGATTCGGCTGCTGAAACAAAGGCATAGGGAATGGGGTAGTGACTCTATGGGTAAGATTCACAGGTGAGGAGTGGCAGGATAACATGGAACAAATAGTTTTGATGTTTCTGGATGAAATTCTATTTATAACATCAACCATAGTACCTAGGCTGGGTAAAGGAGGGGGAAAAGGTCAGTAAGGGAATGAGAAGACCTCAAAGAACACATGGCATTTAACCAAAGATCGGTGTGGAGGTCATGGTGGTGCTGATATGAGAAAAGGAGATTGTCTGGACATCACACTCAGAAAGGACTTTGTTGCTGGGAGAAGTAGGAGTTCCTATGAGAACTGAGGAGCCTACTGTCACTATGGAGGCCACTTCAGGGTCTTTCTTCAGTTTGGGACTTGTGTCAGAGAATGGATCAGTTATCACATATAGTGGATAGACCTGAAGGAAGGACTCTTTTCCCTCTACTATTTTTTTAAAGGATTTTTTAAATATTTATTTGTTCCCTTTTGTTGCCCTTGTCGTTTATTGTTGTAGTTATTATTATTGTTATTGATGTCATTGTTGTTGTTGGATAGGACAGAGAGAAATGGAGAGAGAAGGGGAAGACAGAGAGGCAGAGAGAAAGACACCTGCAGACCTGCTTCCCCACCTGTGAAGCGACTCCCCTGCAGGTGGGGAGCCCAGCGGGGAGACTCAAAATGGGATCCTTACTCTGGTCCTTGAGCTTTGTACCACCTGCACTTAACTCACTGCACTACTCCTGATTCCCTTCCCTCTACTATTATGTCAATTTATTGAGGAAATGTTGATTTACAAGATTGTCACAAGAGCACATGTGCACAATTCCCTGTGGTAGCTGTCAGTGTATCCCCCCCACCCCCATAAATATATTGCTCCACTGTCAGGACTTAAGTCTTCAACCTCCCCATTGTGAATATCTTTCCTCAAATCTGCCATGATGTAGCACATCCTAATAAGGGATCACCCTGTGTTGCTCTTTACTGTGTTTCTCAGATCTCATCTATGAATTAACTCTTCCAGTATTTGCCCTTCTCTTTCTGGGTTATCTTATTCAACACAATTCTCTCCAGTTCCATGGATGCTATAGCAAAGAAGAATATGCAGTTGTTTAATACAGCTCATAGCACTCCTTTGTGGATTTGTGTCACAACTTTAACCATTCATCAGTCACTGGACACTTGTGTTTATCTGTACAATACACTATCTTACATAAACATGGGTATGTATAGATCTTTTATGATGGATGGTTCTGTGTTCTTTGGATAGATGAGACTACGTAATTGTCTGAATACATATATTTCCTTGACTTTTCATGTCTCTCCATAATTTGTTTTTCTTTTTTCCCAGATAGAGGTTAAGAGAGAGGGTGGGGGAGAGGCAGAGAGAAAACAGGTACCAAAATTCTGCTCCACTGCTCATGAAACTTCCCTTATGAAGCTGCTCCCTGGAAACTCATGAAAGTTTGAGCCCAGGTCCTCACACATACTGAGGTATGCACTCCACTCAGTGTGAGCTATAATCTGACCCCTACCTTTCCATATTTTTTTGCTAAGTTTCTACTCTATTTGTAGATACTTTTAAATACATTATTCTATAAAGCTCTGTACTGCACTGCCTCTCCCTGACACACCTCCTGCCTTAGTAGCTATTCGTTTCTTTGTTGATGTCCTGTGTCCATTTTGTGGTATGCCTGGCATTGAGCTTCCTGTTACAAGGATGCTGATGTCTGGATCTATGAGTCTCTCTTTCTCATACTGTCTCCAGAGTGTCCAGAGACCCTGCAAAGACTTCCCCTGCCTCAAACTTTGATTTCAAACCACCCAGTTAAGAAAATGCAAAACCCAAAGTCCCAGCCGTGGCGCCACATGGAAGTGATAGAGGAAGCTGTGATGATGTGTCTAACTCTTAGACTGTGATGATGTGTCTAACTCTTAGACTGATCTAGCAATTCAGAGCAATGAAATCTTACATGTGTGAACCCTCAGGTCCTCAAGGATTCCTTGGAGGATGGTGGAGAGAAGGAGAGAAGAATCAAAGGAAATGGAGAAATAGAGAAACCTGGTGAGAGAGCTAGCATGCGACAGACTTAGAGACTTTGAATTATATTCCAACCTGCACCTCTCCATTAGAGAGTAGTATCACTGCCTCTTCATTCCGCATCTGTCTCATCAAACTGTAGCCCACCAAGGGATTACACAGAACCAGTACAGATGAAACCAGAGGATGGTCTGAAAGTTCAGGATAAAGGCTTCTATGCCTGTTTGATGTATGGGCTGGGTAAGAGTATCCCAGAAATTAACCCACAGGAAGGATTAGGCCAATCTTTTTTGTTCATCCCATATGCCAAGAGCCCCTGCTGATCCTGCTGAAGACAGGAATCACAGACACTGAGCAAATTATTTTAGACAGATTAACCCTGCACCAGATTTTTATAGCACATAGAGCCATCCTAGCCCCCCCCCCTTTACCCATTATCTGCCTATCCCCCTCCACCCCTGTAGGCTGTTTGTCTCAATCCCTGGTCCAGACTGGGGGCAGGGGGTGACCTCCCAATGGCCCATCTATCCATAAGCAAGTCCAGTGCAACTTCAAGGATGTGTCAAGTTCTTCACTTGATCCAACTTGACAGCACTCGGCACTGTCCTCTCTCCAGTAGTCATCACATGTTGACAGGAGGAGCAGCTGCATTTCTTGAGTGCATGGAACATGTTGGTCTGAGCTGCAAGTCATTTTCCAGAGCATAACCCCACTATTATGCAGATGAAAACTTAAGAGCTGTCTCATTCACATCATTTGATAGCTTGGGGGTGACACACCTGTATGCTAGCTCCTAACTGGGCCCTGGAAAACTGAGCTGGAGTCAAAATATTCCTTGGGGGAGGGACCCTCCATAGAGTTTACCTGCTAAAGACACTACTGGCAGTAATTAATACAGTATAGAGTTGGGGAACTTTCTTCCCCTATTTGACTCTCAAAATAATTAGATCTGGCTAAGGCAATCAGAGATTTTTTTTTCAAAGCAGCATCAAATGTTGATTTTAAAAAATATTTAGGGAGTCGGGCTGTAGCGCAGCAGGTTAAGCGCAGATGGTGCAAAGCACAAGGACCGGCATAAGGATCCCGGTTTGAACCCCGGCTCCCCACCTGCAGGGGAGTCGCTTCACAGGCGGTGAAGCAGGTCTGCAGGTGTCTATCTTTCTCTCTTCTTCTCTGTCTTCCCCTCCTCTCTCCATTTCTGTCTGTCCTATCCAACAACGACAACAACAATAATAACTACAACAATAAAACACCAAGGGCAACAAAAGGGAATAAATGAATAAAATAAATATTAAATATATATGTATATATTTAAATATATATATATATTTAATGAATTTATTTATGAGTGTGAGACACAGAGAGAAATATGAAGAAAGACAGAGAGACCAGAGAATTAATCAACTCTGGTTTTAAGGTGGTACTGGGGATTGAACCTGGTACTTCAGAGTTTCAAGCATTAAACTCTTTTGCATCAGCATTATGCTGTCTCCTCAGCCCAAAATGCTGATTTTGGATAATTTTGTCTGGCCTATGAATGGTGGTATAAAGATCCAAATTGTCCTTTAAAAAAAAAAATTCCCCACCCCTGCTTTAGTGTGGCTTATCCTGGGCAGAGACTGCTGACCCAGGCACTGTTCTGAGAACATGAGGGGCATTTTGGGGACATCCCAGTGACAACAAAGAGGTTGCTAACTGATTTGCATTGCCTGAGGACCAGGGGCATCTCGAATCCCAGCCTGAGAGCCTCCATGGCCTTATAGCTAAACCAAGCCTGATCACTTGGGGACAATTGCCCAGAGGAAAGGGGACACCATATATAGGAAAGCTCTGTTGGTGTGCCTAGAGCCAGAATAGATGCTTGGCACATTATTTTAGACACAGTTAAGCTCTCCTTCTCTCCCCTCCCTCCTCTCTTCCACCCCTCCATTTCCTCCACCCCTTCCTCCATCCAGAGTCCCAGACAGATAAGTAAGCCTTCCATGAATCTATCTTCTAAGTTAGTGATCATTCAACAGCTTGGTATATCTCCCCTAAGAAAAAACTAAGAAAAATAACTCCCTGTCCCCACACACATTTTTGGATCACATCTACAGTTTTTCACTGTGGATGCATGTGGTTGCATAATGTAGAGTGCATTGCAAAAATACTCATATTTAAATGGAAAATTGTGGCATTATTTTCCTGAATGTACTCTATGAGATCTAAATATGAGAGTGGTTTTAATAGCCAACAACACTCATTTTTAAAATAACACCAAGCATTTTGTTACCCTTAAGAAACCATACTTTTTCCTGTTTTTCTTTTCCTTGAAGTTGTATTTCCAACCCACTTCCCCTGCTACAATTTTCTCTGATGTCACATATTTGCTATGCTTGAATATCTTTAACAGATTTACCTATCAGACTTCTCTGAAAGAAAAATATGTATGTAAATTAGATTATTCCTATTTCCTGGAACATAAAATTCTAAGTGTTAATTTTGTCTTCTAGACTGACTTCGTATTAGAATTATTATTCTCACATTGATCAAAACTACATACACATATTTTAGCATGAGCAAATAATTACTGAATATAAAAGCAGGGAATATTGGAAAATCATCTCAATCAGAGAAATAACCTTTTTCAATTACTGCATATATTCACTGATTAATATTACTTACAGATATAATGAAACAGGATTAAACATCAATTTTACTTTTTTTTTTTTGCCTCCAGGGTTACAGGGCTTAGTGTCTACACTATGAATCCACTGCTGCTCCTGTGGCTAATTTCTTTCTTTTTTTTTTTTTTTTGATTTTTTTGGATAGGGCAGAAAAGATAAAATAAAACATATTTATTTGTCTATTCATTTATTGAATAGATATAGAATTTGAGAGGGAGGGGGGAGTTATAAATGGGAAAATAAAGAGAGATACTTGGAGCACTGCTTCACCAGTTGTGAAACTTCCAGCTTTCAGGTGGGGATCAGGGTCTTAAACTCAGATCCCTGGACAATGTAACTGGTAACATGGGCACTCTTCTGGGGGCACCACTGCCTGGCCCTAGGACTCATTTTATATTTCTGACCTCACTCTTCTCCACTCTCTCCCAAATGCTAAAGCTTCAGAATAACTCTATGCTCTGCACTCCCACTTCTGGTTCTGACTTGGTTTTCCCTTTATCAATTCTGTCCCATCAAGCTCCTTCCACCAAAATCTCCACTAATGAGAATCACTAATCAATATGACAGGGAAAAATACATTGAATGTCTCAAATTTATTGATGCATAGACCTCAGTTCAGATATTCCTTCAGTTTAAGCACTTAAGGTCTCAGATTGGTAACCTTGATTAAATTTTAACAGCGGGCTTAAATTGTTAATACATTTCTAATATTGACTTTAAAAAAAAATTAAATCACCTATAATCTCAGACCAAGGAGACTGGTTTTGTCAGTACATAGCATAGTTATTTGTAAATAGCATTAAATGACATAAACCATGGCAAGGTCTAGTGTGATACAGCAAATCCTAACCATGGGGTTTTCAAAGTAAATTGAATTCCCAAATAACTTAGAAAAATAACTACTTATTACCTTCTTAAACTGTAAGACAGCAGAACCTTCCCTACTCTCTATAAAACCCATATTTCTCCCAGCCCTGGAACCCCTGGGGTTTTGCTTGTTTTCTTTCATGCTTCACTTGATCCATACCATTTGCTACTGCATCTGCTGATCTCAACCAAATCAATGTACCTATTACCTACCACCTCTTTGGATTATGTTCAGAGATGCCAGATGCCAGGTGTGGGGTTTTAACCTTTCAGCGTGATTACTCTGCCACCAAATTGCAGCTGCTACCATGACACCAACCTGGTTTCCATGAGCCGATGACCTCACCAGGGTGTCCTGGAACCCCACCTCCTCAGACCCCCACCCCACTAGAAAAAGATAGAGACAGACTGGCAGTGTGGATTGACCTGTCAACTCCCATGTCCAGCAGAGAAGCAATTACAGAAGCTAGACCTTCCACCTTATGCACCCCATAATCATGTTGGGTCCATACTCCCAGAGGGATAAAGACTAGGAAAGCTTCCAATGGAGGGGATGAGATATGGAACTCTGGTTGTGGGAAGTGTGTGTAATTGTACCTCTCTTAGCCTATGGTCTTGTCAATCATTATTAAATCAATAAAACCAATCAACCAACAAACAAAAAAAAACAGAACAAAGAAATCAGGACCATAGAATAAATGGACAAACATATATAAATATAGAAAGCTAGTTATAGAAATAATAGCCAGCCCGTATCTGTGATCTTGGTAGAACTAATATGGTTTACATTGGAGGGAATGAGGACACAGAACTCTGGTGGTGGGAAAGGATGTGGAATTATACCCGTTATCTTATAATTTCGTAAATCAGTATTAAAACACTAATAAAAACTGAAAGAAAAAAAGCAGTTAAATAGCCCTAAGACTCAGGGATGGAGGATTGCTCCATAGTTTCAGTTAGAGGAAGTCCAGAATATTCTCTAAATTATCATCATAAAATTCCTTACTCACCTTCTAGTGCTCCTCTCTAAGAAATAAGAGAAGTTAGGGCTTGTGACAGTTCATCTGATAGAGTACACACATTGCCATGTACTGAACCCAGGTTCAAGGCCATAGCCCCCACCTGTGGGGGGAACTTTCAAGAGTAGTGAAGCAGTCCTGCAGGTGTCTTTCTTTCTGCTTCTCTATCATCCTAATCCCTCTCAGTTTTGCTTTATTTATCAAAAAAGAGGAGGAGGAAATTCGGGAGAAGGAGGGGAAGGAAGAGGAGGAAGAAAAGTTGAAGGAAGGGAGGAAGGAAATAGAGAAGGAAGAGTAAAAGAGAGAGATAGAAAAAGATAAAAGGTCACACGCACAGTGAATATTTCAGTGGGAACTAGGTGATTATTTCTATGGTTAGGACATTATAATTTAACCATTTGGCCTAGAAATATTCTCAGAAATGTCAGGCTGTGCAGGTTCTAGGTCAACCTGGTTTTGTTTCCTGTGTGAAAGCCATGTGTGTTTCTTCAGTTCTTAGATAATATGCAACATGTGAGTTCAGGGTTGTAAAGTCTATGCATCTACTTAGGCTTCTTGGTGCCAAAGATTAAGTGTGTACAATCCTTTCTTAAAACCCTTGGTGCTGGTTTGAACTCTCATCACCCATGTGACTGGGGCTTGGATAGATCTTTATCTTTTTCCCTTTTAAAATTGTCTTTTCAGTGGAAAAATGAAAACTAAGTGGATTAAATTTCACAGTTGGTTTCCTACCTAATAGTAAATTTGTTACTATTATTATTGGCCAGGGGCGCACGCACACACACACACACACACACACACACACACACACACACACACACCTCATTGTACCCAACACCAAACTCCCTAAATGCATTCCCCAGTAATCACCATAATTTTCACATTGTCTAAGAGATAGTTTAGGATGTTTGCTTGCCAGTTTATTTGCCTTAGTTATCCATGTAAGTGAAATCTCTTTCCATATAAGTGAAATCTCTTTCTGGTAATTGTCTTCTACTTCCTTCCCTGCATCATTTAGCATAATGCCTTGCAGTTTCATTTTTATTGTGCTCTGAAATATAATCTGATATTTTCCAGTGTCCTAGTAATAATCAAATGGATATTGATCCCATAATTTCTTTATCCAGTCATCTGTCAGTGGGCATTGAGGGTGCTTTCATATGTTGGCTACTATGAACAGTGCTTCTAGATCTTTAAAAATAAACTATATGTTAGCTATTAATGACAGCACGTCTGTTCCACTGTACATTCTTAGGAAATTGAGCCTTTGCTAGTGACCTTTATCTTCCTTGCAAAACCATCAACACAGTTGTTTTCATCCCAGAGTCAGACAACACTGTGGTATTAAGTCAGGTTTATCTTTATCAAGATTTTGTGGCACATCCATTAGTGCACTATGTTAAATCCTGCTAGTCTGTTAACTTCACAATAACCCATTGTTGAGAGTATGACGCAGTGGGGTGAAACAGCTTCCTTGATTTCACATCCATAGTAAACATAGAAGCCAAGATATATGTTGGCGTGCAGGCTGCTCTCTCTCACCACCTCATTCCCCATCAGTCTGTCCTGCTCTGTTCCAACAGCCTGTCACTCCAGGCATCTGGGTATTATCTTGCTATCTGCTCTGTGGTATAGTTTGGTAGATAGGAGGCAACCACAGGAAAAGACTAATAATGAAAGAGGACGATGGAACAGTTACTTTCTCCTGCTCCTGACCTCTCAGACTTGACTTCTGGCAGTAGCTTCACCATCTGTGACCACTAATGAATGAATCCCTTATCATGATTTCCTTAGAAGACAGAGTCTCTTTCCCTATACTTGGCCTCTCTACCTTGTGATACATAAATAGCCTTTCTGTTGTCTGCACTTCCCTGGACACCTCACTTCTCTTTGTCATTCTCTTCAGCAGTAACTATTTCTATGATTATTGTCTCTTTCTTTAGTTCTCTGTACTTAAGTCTTGTGGATTTCTGGGAGTTTCCAGTTGCTTCAAGGTTGTAGGTGGACTCTTCTCTTGCATAAACGGCTTCTGTCTCTGGAAATCTAGATGAGAACCCATACAAGTACTTTTTTTTATTTGTTTGTTTGTTTGTTTATTTGTTTAATATATCCACAAGTGCTATTGCTGGAGCATGGTGCCTGCACGAAGAATCCACCATTCTTGGAGGCCATTTTTTTTCTGTCTTTCTTTTTATAGAGACAAAGAGAAATGGGAGACTGAGAGACAGAGACAGAGAGAGAGAAAGAAAGAAACCCATAGCATTGTTTCAACACTTTTGAAGATGGTCTCCTTAGTGGAAGACTGTGGACTTGAACCCAGGTGAATGTGCATGGCAACATGTGCATTTTACTGGATGTGCCACAACTCAATCTCCCAAGTGCTTGGTTTAAAGTTAAGCTGGGCACAGATACTTAGAAACATGCCTTTCATCAGATTTTATCTGATGTCTTTTGGAAACATCAACACCACCTTAAAATACTTATTCCCATAAAGTTTTAATTGGGCTTTTCCTGGTAGCTGGGAAAATCAGAACAACATTTGATAATTACAGTAATTCAATTTATTTATTTTAGGGCACTTTATTACCTTCTTCAGAATTTTTTACTACCATTGTGACACACAAAGCATCTGTTTAATACATTTCATGTGCTTTATTAGGAGAGGTAGCATATATGCTGTTTGCAATAGATTGGTGTAAGAGAAAATGCTGGAACTGGGTCAGGAACTTTAGTTCAACATGAAGTTGTTCAATCTCTTTAATCTGCTTTTTTATCTGTGACATTTATATAACATGACAAATTTAAGATAGAATCACAACTTTATTATTGATTTATTTGTTTATCTGAACATTACTCAATTCTGGCTTACAGTGCTTCTGGGGACACAACTTGGGACCATAGTAATGCAGACATGACAGTCTGTTGCAGAACCACTATTATATGTTGTCAGTCTAAATGTATGTGTTTTTAATTATAGTTGTTTGTATTTGGAATGATATTCATGAAAATAATGTTAATAGTACTCTTTAGAGAGTTAATAGTCAGAGTATATACAGATATTGGAACCTTCCAGTGCTCCTGGGAAAACTGGAAACTTCCTGAGAAAAGGAAGATAGGATGGGGGATCTTTGGAACTCTTACTGAGGCCAAATAAATATGGAAGTAGTAGGATATGGTATTGGGGTTAACATGCTACAAAAGCTTCATAAGTGGGTACTGAGTTAATAACGGAATCAGCAAGAGCTGTTAAGAATTTTACCAAAATAGGGAGCCTACTGTATTTACTTTTTAGGAGGTTCCCTTCAAATCAGAATTCCAAAGTATCAGTAGGTTCTGGGACTAAAGACATCTAACTGTATCTCCTGAATAAGTATATTAGAGAGATGAGAAGGAAGGTAAGGAGTGATAAAAAGGGATGGCAGAATTTTTTGGCTGTTAGCTTAAGATCCGTAATTAGAATCCTTTCCAGCTGTAGGGACATTGGCAAGAGTTATGAATGTAAGGTCAGACTATTTGGATGTAGAGCAGATAGAAGTGTGTGTGTGTGTGTGTGTGTGTGTGTGTGTGTATACACGCACACCTTATACTGGATTCTCTACTTCTTAGTCAATGACCTAGGAAAGTTCTAAACCTTTTGAAGTGATTTTTGTTTTGGTTTTGATGTCTAATCTGAAAATTGAGGTAATGATAGCATTTAGATTGTTGCTGTGAGGATTACACATAGATATGCTTGAAATGTGTATTGCTTTAAAAGTTACTGTAGTTATGGGTTGTAATAATAAGAACACAGTCCAGGGACAGAGTTGTGACATAAATGTGACCTGCTGCTAAATTCCCTAGAGTTACATTTGATTTAAGGACGTCTAATGCAGACTTTTACAAAGTGAATGACCTTTAACTCATCATTTATCTAACTTAAGGATTTTTAATAAAAGAAGCAAAGGACAGCATGGTTAGATAGAACCAAAATGATGGTAATGTAATTTGAACTAGAACCTGGAAAAACAGTGAGAAGTTAAGATGGAAGGTGGCTTTGAAGCTTCCTAGGGAATATTCTTGGTTGTGAGAAGATCAGCCAGAAGTCATTGACAGAAAAATTATATGAAAGAAATGTTTGATGCTAGAGTGTCGTCTGTCTTCACAGACTGGAGTTAGTTGGAGTGAGGGACCCACGCAGGAGCTTGCCTGTGGAAGAAGACTTATGAATCTTTTAGTCCTCTATATTTAACAAATTCCAGATGAGCAAGACCTCACCTCTTTACTTATGTCACTTAGCCTAATCACCTCAAGTTCCAAACATTTTTGCCACAAATTATAGAGTATTTTTGGGGGGATGGGGGCTTTGTTTTTTGACTGTAGAATTCATTGAGAATTATATCCTATAACATCTTTATCCAGTCATCTACTTTTAGACATTTTGGTCATATGTGGAGGACTAGTAACAAAACTGTCTCTGACTTTGTGAGAAAATCTGGTTGTTTTCAATTTGGGGAGAGGGACACCTAGGACATTGGTAGAGGGTCCAGTGACTTACATGCACCATATGGGTATGCAGTTACATATCATAACTCTTATAATTTTGTAAAACAATGTTAAACTAATCATAATATTTTTTTTAAAATTCTACTGGATGGGGTGGGTATAGTAAGTTATGAGATAGCTTACCCAGCACAGCATGGTAGTACTCTGACTCCAGAGGCACCTTTGCTGCTATGCTGTCTCCTATGCTCTCTTATGTGAAATAAAAATAATGAATATCTCAGCCTGGGAAATTTTTTTAACTTTTCTTTTAATGGGAGAAATATAGAGAAAGATATAGTGATAGAAATCAGAGCACTGATCACCATAAGCTCTGGCTTACGGTGGCACTGGGAATTGAACCTGAGACCTCAGAATCTCAGACTTGGAAGTCTTTGGCAAAACCATTATGCTGTCTTCTAAGCCCAGTCCTCAAAAATTATTAAAACAAGGTTCAATACAAATGTTGTGAGGATTAGTGAAGATAGCTTTAGAAATATCCATGTACATGGTTAACAGTTGGTGCCTAATTAATGTAAAGTTAATTATTTTTTTTTGCCTCAATATTGTTAGAAAACCAACTGGAAACCTGTGTGATTTTCAATAGCAAATCCGTCATTCCACAGCTCAGTAGGATAACTCTGGGTGCAAGAGCAACAATAATGAAAATATGAAATGCAGTCTGCCTCTTTAATAAAAGTGGGGAGATTGCAGGCATAAAACTCATTCATAAAATACAGATGTAATTAGTTCCCTGCACTGCTCACAATATCCTGTTTCTAAAGTGCCCTAAACTAGGAAAATCCACTGACATTCATGATGTTTATTGATCTAATTTATAGTTTTCCCCCTTTTTTGTGCCAGAATCACAGATTAGCAATACTAGACAATATTAGCACAGGAAGTCAGGATTCATCTACTAGAAACACACAATCTCTTCATTTTCCATGCATTCTCAGGAAAGTACCCTTTCTCCTTCAAGTCCAAATCAAGGTACCAAAGACATTTACAGGTTGGCATTTATTTACATGAAACAAATAGATGGAGCAAACACTGCCTTGTTACTTCCCAAAAAAGCATTGTAAATAAAGCTCAGAAGAGGGGAATTGAAGGTAGTTAAGTAAATGTGTTGCTTCACCTCACAGGCAATAAAGATAAGGAGCTCATTAATCCCAGCAGTGATATCAGTCCAA
Source organism: Erinaceus europaeus (assembly GCF_950295315.1). Taxonomy (NCBI): domain Eukaryota; kingdom Metazoa; phylum Chordata; class Mammalia; order Eulipotyphla; family Erinaceidae; genus Erinaceus; species Erinaceus europaeus. The sequence goes on along the minus strand of NC_080178.1, from coordinate 55,862,251 downwards.
CTATAAGTAGAGATAGTGCAATATGCTCAAAAGAATCAGGCAAACTTGGGTTTCCAGCCCAGCTCCATCACATGTCTATCACTGAGTGGGTAACTCAAGAGTTTTCTTGTTCATGGAGTTGAGCCTAAGATTTATTGATGAATGGTGGAGAGTGACGATGGGGAGGCTCAAATCTTAGCAATATTAGTGAAAAGCAGTTTCATAGAGAGGAACATGGAATTTATCTATCCACATCAGTAGGATTAGCAATGACTGCTCTGGGAGCAGAGTTGAGGTTCATTTTGGTGGGAAAGTTGAGGGATATACAAATTCTCTTCTGCCATGAAAAGGGCACTTCAGTATTCTGTCAGCCTCTGTCACCTGAGAACTAGATGCAGTTTGTCTCCTAAAACATGCCGATGCTTCTAGAGAAAGGAAGATATTCTTGCTTTTCTCTATCAAAACCTCATACTTTTAGCATGTTACAAAATAACTTTCTTAAACTGTTTCTTTCCATCTTTTTGTTCCTAGACTTGTGAAATGTGGTCTTTCATTAAGGATCTGATATCACATACAACTGTGCAGTCCTAGCAAAACTATTTTCAAAGGAATTGTATTTCCTTGATTTCATTCATTTAAAAAAAAAAGATTTTTATCAGGAATGACAGAATTTAGTCTTTTAGTATCTTACCAGCCTATGAAATAACTTGTATTATTCACTCCCCATCACCCCAGAAGTGCCTGACATTTGGATTTGGGGATCTGTTCTGTCTTATCACACATATGTCACTAAGGATGAGGCATATAAGGGGGAGGGACTGATAAGATTTCAAGGAAAAGGTCTGAGCACTTGGAAATGTGTCAGCCTCTCCCTCTCATCTTCTTGACTCTCACTCCTTTAAGACTGTTTCTGTTTAATCGAAAAGAGGGTTATGTGTTGATACAATATATGACTAATCTGGACTTCTGAAGAGAGCTTTCATATAATGCATTCCCTCTCTTGGAATGCATTTTAAGAAGGCAAAAGTAAAAGTGTTGGTATAGAATGAAAAAAAATGGTAACAAAAAATTCAGGATTTCTGGAGCTCAGCCTCCATTGCATCGAAAGAAGCTTGGATGCTCTGATATATATTTTTTTCTTTTTTTCCTTTGCATTGGGGTGGTTAATGGTTTACAGTAAGTACAATTATTGGTACATAGGTACATGTTCTCATCATGATAAGTATCTGCAAAGGACTCTCACCTCCTGCCTAGTTCCATCATGCACCAGGGCTTGGAAGCCTCTCCCACACCCTTCCAAGAGTCCTTTCGTTTGGTATAATACACCAAACCAAGTCTAAATTCCACTTTGTGTTTCCCTTTTTCTGTTCTTGTTTCTCACTTCTGAACATGATATCATTCCATCACTTAACATGATTCCTTCAAACTCCATCTAAGATGAGGTGAAGAAGGTTACTTTATCATTCATAATAACTGAATAACCAAGAAGTTTTCCATTGTGTTTATATAACATAAGTTTCTTAATCACTCACCTATTGTTGGACACCTAGGTTGCTTCCAGATTTTTGGCTTTTACATGCTGCTATGAACATAGGTATACAAACATTATTTTGAATAGGTGTGTTTGATTCTTCAGGATATATCCCCAGGAAAGGAATTTCAGGGTAATAGCAGCCGTCCATTTCTAGTCTCCTGAGAGTTCTGCAGACTGCTCTCCATAGACGTTGGACCAACCACTCTGACATTTATTGTTACTATCCTTTTCTGATATATGACATTCTCAGAAGAGTGAAGTGGTATCTCATTGTTGTCGTAATTTTCGTTTCTCTGATGATAAATGACTTGGAGCATTTTTTCGTATGTTTGTTGGCCTTTTGGATCTCTTCTTTGGTGAATATTCCCTCAAACATACAGATATGTAATATTTGAGAGGGGGACCCAACATATTAAATGGAGAAAGAAAAGTATATTCAACAAATGAGACTGGGAAAATTGGGTTGAAATATGCAGAAGAATGAAACCGAAATTTCACCATATACAAAAGAAAATGCAAATGGATCAAGGACTTGGATGTTAGTTCAGAAACCATCAGATATTTAAAGGAAAATATTGGCAGAACTCTTTTCCACCTAAGTTTTATAGGCATCTTCAGTGACTCAAGTTGCAAGGAAAACAAAAACAAAAGTAAATCAGTGGGATTATTTCAAACTGATAAACTACTGAACATCACAAAGAACCACCATCCATACAAAGAGACTCCTTACATAACAGGAGAGGATCTTTACATGACATACATCAGATAAGAAGAGGCTAATAACCAAAATGTAGAAAGAGCTCACCAAACTCGGCAACCACAAACAAATGACCCCCATCCAAATGTAGGGAGAGGGTATGTAATTTTTTTTAACCTTCCCCCTGGTCACTATCTGACAAAAGAAAAGAAAAAAGCAGCTATATTACAATAGGAAGAATTATAACAACAGTACAAGTATTGCTAACTGAAAAATATAACTTCTCCAGAAGTAATGTGGTAGCATTAGAACTTTGAAATTTTATAGATCTGGGTTTGAATACTTTGTGAGCTTGGGCAAATTTTCAGCTTCCTCTTAATATAAAATGTGAATAGGCATTATATTTACATTACAAAGTTCTACACATCACTTGAGATTTAAAAATGATATAATAGTAGTAATTATTATAATAATGACCAGGAAGTTAGCATAATGACTATGTGAAAATCTTTCATTTCTGAGGCCCCAAAGTCCTAAATTCAGTCCCTGGCAAAGCCAAAAGCTGGAGTTCAGTTGTGATTATTGCTTTTGTTATTGTTATTATTTAGTAACAAGTATAGTCAGAATGCAAATGCCAGGTTTTGTTTTTCTTCGACTCATCCTCACTCTACATATTTCATCATACATTGATTCACAATCCAGCAAGGGCTCATCAATAGTCATTTTTAGTGGTCTTTATTTTAGAAGAATAAATTTAAATACATGCCTTGGGGGTTCTTTCAACATTCAAGGAGATGTTTTGTTAACAGTGGAATTGAGCCATCATATTATAGCAGAAGTCCCATAACTTTTATCACATCAAACACAAGGTTTCATTACTGTGATGTATTGAGATGGCCTGTGTCATTCACTTACTGAGTAGTTGAGTGAACAGATGAGTTACTGCTTGCCTGGACTTTTGTGTTGATGATACATTGTTGTAAGGCTATGCTTAAAAATAGCACTGAGGTGGGAGGGTGGATAGCCAACAGGTTAACTGCACTTGGTGCAAAGCTAAAGGACTGGCCTAAGGTTCCAGCCCCTGCTCCCCACCTGCAGAGGAGTCCTTTCACAGGCTGTGAAGCAAGTCTGCAGGTGTCTATCTTTCTCTCCCCCTCTGTCTTCCTCGATACTCTCCATTTCACTGCCCTATCCAACAACGATGACATCAACAACAACAACAATAATAACTACGACAACAATAAAAAACAAGGGCAACAAAAAGGAAAAATAAATATAAATATTAAAAAAAATAGCACTGAGGTGATAGAACTCAGAGGGGACTGATAGTAGTAACTTTGGCAGGAGAAATCCTTCTGGGAACACTGCAAACTCTGCTTCGTCATATCAGACCCTCCTTTCTGGAGCTTGCACCAGAAGATTACTTTTCCCTACATTCTTTGCATGAGGCTATATGACACCATGGTGTACAGGTAAGGAGGATTCAAAAATCTTCAGACAAAGACTTAAGCAATTCACATGTGCAACCTATTAACCCTCTCTGGATTTTCTCTATTGACTTTGGAGGGCCTGGTGATAGAATGATACCTAATCATGCACAAGGACCCAGCTTTATCCCCCAGTCACCTCAAGGGAGCATTTCTTTTTTTTTTTTAATTTAAGAAAGGATTAATTAACAAAACCATAAGGTAGGAGGGGTACAACTCCACACAATTCCCACCACCCAATCTCCATATCCCACCCCCTCCCCTGATAGCTTTCCCATTTTCCATCCCTATGGGAGCATGGACCCAGGGTCATTGTGGGTTGCAGAAGGTAGAAGGTCTGGCTTCTGTAATTGCTTCCCCGCTGAACATGGGCATTGACTGGTCGGTCCATACTCCCAGTCTGCCTCTCTCTTTCCCTAGTAGGGTGTGTCTCTGGGGAAGCTGAGCTCCAGGACACATTGGTGGGGTCTTCAATGCAGGGAAGCCTGGCCAGCATCCTGATGGCATCTGGAACCTGGTGACTGAAAAGAGAGTTAACATATGAAGCCAAAACAAGGGAGCATTTCATGAGCATTGAAGTCATGATGCTGCCTGCCTCTCCCTCTCTCTATCCCGCCACCTCTCCCCCCCCCTTCTCTCTCTCTCATTCTTTCTCCTCACCCGCCCCCATGGGAATGAAAAAAAAAAACGACTACTGGGAGAATTGGAGCTATTAACATAGAAGAGCCCAGTAATAACGCTGTGGGTGGCAAACATTACAATAAAATAAGTATTACTAAACTTAATTGGAAAATGAACTTGGAAAGAACTTGGAAAATGCAGTAGAGACTGTATGGATAGAAATACCCAGGGTTCCTGAGTCATCACATGAACATTGCTAAAAATAAGCATCCTGAAACCCACAAAAATTCTGCTGTACTGAGAAGGGACCCTTTGCTGAGTTAAACCTCTGAAACTTCAAAGTTAATAAGCAAGCCTGGCCTGTCCTGATCTGTAGAGTAGCTAGCACTGAGTACAACCACTGTACTAGGTTGTTTTGAATCCTTTACACCTCTAATTTAGACATCAAACAGAGGCATAGGCCATGTTATGTTATAACATATAAACTGTCATAGTTATTTTCAAGATGAATAAATGAAATTCAGAGTGTGTAAGTAATGTACCTATTATCACCCTTAGCTTTGTAAACAAGTGATGTTTCCAGGTAGTGGGTGAATCATCTATTAGTTGGTACATGGATCTCAGCAAGTCAGGTGCCGATCTGCTGATCATGGGGCCTGGGATGGGAGGTGGCCCAGAGAAGCACAAGGGTCAAAGAGCAGAGCTGGTTGAAAAGGGCTGCTAAGAGGTGTCCTAACATATGTAGGAGGCTGGTCCAGAGAAAGCCTTATCTTCAACCATGTCGCAGAAAGTTTTGAACTATTTCTTAGGGTGACAAGAATCTCTTGAATTGGAGAACTAAGTTTGTGAAATACATTCCTAGTTTATTCTTTTGTGTTGCAATTAGTATGAAAGCATATGTTGGCAAGGCAAGAATTACTGAAGACAAGCATTTTCTTGACATCACTGTGTCTTTTTTTTTCTTTGATTCAGTAGTGATTTAAAAAACTGTATGATAAGAGAGGTACAATTCTACATAATTCCCACCACCAGAGTTCCATATCCCATCCCTCCATTGGAAGTTTTCCTATTTTTCTTATGTATTTATTTACTTATTCATTTATTTATTTGCCTCTAGGATTCTCATTGGGGTTTGACACTTGCACTATGAATCCACTGCTCCTGGAGGCCATTTTTCCACATATTTTGTTGCCCTTGCTGTTGTTATTATTGTTACTATTGTTGGACAGGACAGAGATAAATATGAAGAGATGGGGAAGACAGAGAGGGAGAAAGATGTATATCTGCAGACCTGCTTCACTGCTTGTGAAGTGACCCCCCTGCAGGTGGGGAGATGGGGGCTCGAATTGAGATCCTTGAGCCAGTCCTTTTGCTTTGCACCATGTGCGCTTAACCTGCTGTGCTACTGCCTGGCCCCCAAATTTTTCTATTATTTATCCCTCTGGGAAATCAGTTTGGCATCATGGTAGCATTTGCAAGTTGATAGCTAAAAAGTATTAAGATATAAAGCAGAAAAAATAGTTCAGTTACCATTTTTATGATATTAATTCCTTTTGATTGTAAGTTGCCTTTTTATTTTCTGGACCTGGGCAGTGCAGGAAAAAAAAACATGGTTTCAGGGTTATATAACTTTTGATATTTTTATTGGGTTTTATGTTAAATTATGGTATTACTTATGTTACAGAAATATTCTATATTGCATATACGTAAGTGTTTATATGTTATATGTATGTATATGTAAAATATATGTGTATATGCCATGTTTATGCACATACAAATACTACATGAAATAAGTGTGTGTGTGTGTGTGTGTGTGTGTGTGTGGTAACTAGCATAACTTTGAAAGTACAGTATATCTGATATAAGGGAGGAATAAAAGTCAAGAATTATCCAAGGACAGATGTTTCAGATGCCTCTTACAGAGATAGAGGGGTAGTGAAGAAAAGCTTTAAGAGACTTCTCTAGAGTCAGATATTGTCTGAGCAAATAATTTTACTGATTTCCCAATACATAGTCCTTTGCACATTGCTAATAATTGCTACTAGTAGAGTTCATGATTAGGAGGAGGTTTCAAAAATATTAGCACTCCTGTAGGTGGACTATCTTTTCCTATAATTTCAAACATCAGTTCTCATCCAGTTTTGTTAAGAGTAAATGAACAAATAAAATTTCCTCAATAAATAAAAATTGACTTATGATCCATTAATTGCACACTTAGGCATTTATCTAAAGGACATATAAACAGCAATTCAAAGGCATATGTGCACCCCTGTATTCACTGCAGCATTATTTACAGTAGCCAAAAAGTGGAAGCAGCCTAAATGCCCATTGACAGATGACTGAGTAAGAATGTTATGGAATATATACTATGTGGAATACCATTCTGAAATTAAAGATGATATTGTGTCATTTGGGACAAAATAGATAGAACTGGAGGTGATAATGCTTAGTAAAATAAATGAAGAGTTGAAAGACAACTGTGGTTTCACTCATATGTAGAATGTGGAAAAAATCAAAATCAAGAACTTGGAAAAATATATGGAAACAAACAAACCATTCCTAAGAATTTGTGAGTCCTATGGTGGCTATCATTGGGAGGGTGGAGACACAAAACTTTGGTAATCTTGAAAACCTTTATTAATCATATAGACAGAAGGAAGAAAGGAAGGAAGGGAAATTGAATGCCTTCCATGTTTCATAAGGAAATTCAGAAATGAATTATCTAGCAAAACCTTGCCAAAAGGACTTCTCACACTTGGAATATGCAAACACTCCTCAGTATTTGATCTCTGTCTGCTGTCTCTCATTTTGCTTTGTGGAGAAATGTTAGCTTCCCACCATGGTGCTTTGTGTGATCCCTGGTTCCAAGCATTCCAGCAGTTTCCTAGAACTGACCTCTCCCTGTGATTTCTCAGGTCTCTTAAGGATGTGGGCACAACTTTGTCTGACTTGGAACACCTCGGGAAGGAGGTGTTAATTCACTTTCTTATGTTAGCTAATTAGGTGTGGAATGTTGTGCTTCATCCTTATGGCTCAAGGGAGAGGTGGTTCACTGCTTAGTTTGACAGATACTCAGCACTTTCCTGGTTAGCCAGTGCTGCTGCATCTTTTTTCTTCCATCTTTAAAGCATAAATTTTGAGGACGACATCAGCGGGTGTAACTTCCTTGTGTTTCAGGGTTAGACTTTTGAGTCAGAGGAATGAGTGGATTTATCTCAGAGCTCCCTCATGCCTGCTTTTTCATTTGGGATTAAATCACAAATGCACTGCAAGACTCAGTTGTCTGCTAGAGAAAACGATATTTACTAACATTCTTTATCTCTTACGTTATGTACAACTTACAGAAACTAGTTCCTTTTGCCCCCAAGAGTATTTAAATATTTTCTGAACTTAGAATTGTCTGTTGGGGGCAAGAGAGGTAGATTATTAGGTAGGGTGTGTGTCGTGAGCATGACCAAAGTTTGAGCCCCAGCACCACACAGCAGTGCTAGAGCATAGTAGGAAGTTCTAGTACTATGGTCTCTCTTCTTCTTCCTCTACCTCTTCCTCCTCCTCCTCCTCCTCCTCCTCCTCCTCTTCTCCTCCTCCTCCTCCTCCTTCTCCTCCTCCTTCTCCTTCTCCTCCTCCTTCTCCTCCTCCTCCTCCTTCTCCTCCTCCTCCTTCTTTCTCTTCTTCTCCTACTACTCTAATACTTCTTCTCCTTCTTCTTCTTTCTCTCTCTCTCTGAATATAAAAGTCAGTCAGTGAGCGGTGAAATTGTACATGTGCAAATTCCCATCTACATACACATATACTACCTGTGAAACATGAATTGCATATTGATGGGTTCAAAGTATAGTGAGAGTTACAGGTAAAATAACTATCAAGTAAAATCACTAGTTGCTGCCTTATAGAATAGCATTCTTTTTCACTTTAAATAGTTGAACTAATTTTTTTTCACAGAATTTACTTTCAACAAATGCTTAGTTTTATTTAGATTCTTCCATCATTAAGTAATACTTCCAGAGATTATTTACTGTATTCTTCCCCCTTGAGGTTTTTAAAAACATTTTTAAATGAGTCACTTTGACAGTCCCACCAGTTTTGCTAAACCTGTAACTCAGAATCAAGTGTGGTCCATGATGTTAGAGGAAACTTCAGTGCTTTGATGTCTTTCTCTGTTTTTGTCTCTCTTTTTTTTTTTTTGAAAAAAAAAGTTGGCCTTGAACAGTGAAACCCAGACAGGACAAAAACAAACTTTATAAATTGAGATACTCAGGGTTTATTATGATTCACTGTAGTACAGATTAATTCAAGGTGTGATTCCTGAATTTCTTGAGCTCTCTGTGCCCTTTGGAGGAAATTTATGAAATCAAGAGTGTTTTTGTTTCTTTTTACCTCCAGGGTTGTCGCTGGGACTAGGTGCTTGCACTATGAATCCAATGCTCCCAGAGGCCATCTTCTCCCTTTTGTTGCCCTTGCTGTTTATCATTGTTGCTGTCATTATTATTGTTGTTGCTGCCGTTGTTGTTGGATAGAACAGAGAGAAATCGAGAGAGGAGGGGAAGACAGAGGGGGGAGAGAAAGACAGACACCTGCGGACCTGCCTCACAGCCCCTGAAGCGACCCCCCTGCATGTGGGGAGCTGTGGGCTCCAACTGGGATCTTTATGCAGGTCCTTGCGTTTTGTGCCATGTTAGCTCAACCCCACTGTGCTACTGCCCAGCCCCCAAGAGTATTTTCATTAAGGCTGAGGAGACAGCATAATGGCTACGCATGAGACGCTCATATCTGAGCCTCCGAGGTGCCAGATTCAATTCCCAGCACAACTGTAAACCAGAGCTGAGTAGTGCTTTGGTCCCAGTCGGTGTGTCCCTCCCCTCCCCCCTCGGTGTGTCCCTCCCCTCCCCCCTCCCCCTCCCCTCCCCCTCCCCTCCCTCCCCTCCCCCTCCCCCTCCCCTCCCCTCCCCCCTCCCCTCCCCTCACCCTCCCCTCCCCTCCTCCTCCCCTCCCCCTCCCCTTCCCGTCCCCTCCCCCTCCCCTCCCCTCCCCTCCCCCCTCCCCTCCCCTCACCCTCCCCTCCCCTCCTCCTCCCCTCCCCCTCCCCCTCCCGTCCCCTCCCCCTCCCCTCCCCTCCCCTCCCCCTCCCCTCCCCCTCCCCTCCCCTCCCCCTCCCCTCCCCTCCCCTCCCCCTCCCCTCCCCCTTCCCTCCCCTCCCCTCTCCCCCTCCACTCCCCTCCCTCTCCTCCCCTCTCTCTTTCATTAAGAACAAATTATATATAATTTTCACAATAATATGAAGTGCCAACAAAGAGCACTCATGCTAAGATATTATTTTCTTTTTAAACTGTGTTTGGTATTTGCATTTATCTTGTGGAACCAACAGTGCTTAAATGTGTAGATCTCTTTGACCTGAAGGGAAGTACCAGCCCTGATACTTGCTCTGGTGACTTTGCATCCTTCAGCACTACTCCCAGCCTTTTAACAGCAAATTTCTTTTCAGAATAGCCTTCATAAAGTAGAAGACTGTGGGTTTCATTGAGCCTTGAGCATGAAGGGCGCATCTCTTTATTATCCTTTGTGAAGCAATGGGCAATAACTTTGGTGACAAAAAAGAAAGAGATATTTTTAAAAGTAGTCAGTTCAGCTGATACCTTTCATTACTTGAATAATTAGAGCTCTGCAAGTAATGAAAGGTATCAGCTGAACTGACTACTTTTAAAAATATCTCTTTCTTTTTTGTCACCAAAGTTATTGCTGGAGCTCGCTGCCCCTATTCCCAGCCCCCCGTTCTTTATTTTATTTGATAGAGATAGAGAAAAATAGGAGGGGAGGAAAAAGAGTAAGAAAGAGAGGCACCTGCTATGCTGCTCTACCACTTGTGAAGTTCCACTTCCCACAAATGGGGATTAGGAGCTTGAACCTAGGTCCTCGTATTTAGTAATGTGTGTATTATACTGGTTGTGCTACAGCTGCTTCTTCAAACCAGTTTTTTAAAGAAACATCATTATTACCTCAGAAAACAATTAACAAACACAGTTAATATTACTTTATAGACATTTTCTTGAAAATGAATAAATGGGTCTTTCATTTCAATAAAAACAACCAATAGTATTTGTTGCCAACTTTGGACTTCTGACTGAAATTTAGATTTTATTCAAAAATGTGTTCAATAACATAAACGTAAAAATCTCCCCAGTACTAAGGACACTCGCACAAATGGATGATGGTTTTAGTAGAGGTACTTTTACAGTGCTATGCAATGAAATGTGTCAATATTTTGGAATATTTTCATGACTAAATAGATTTCTAAATTCCTAATGCACAGTAAAAACGTGCATGGGTCAAATGTTCTATTGAAGAAAAATATAGACTGGAAGCTTTTAATGTGGTCAAAAAGTTTATTGACAAGTTTTAGATTCCAAATTTAGAGTAGTTTTTAGAAAGTCCATGTGTCAGGGGCAGGTGATCACACACTTGATTAAAAGCACACATTATAGTGCACAAGGACTCAGGTTCAAGCTCCCCACCTGCAGGGAGAAAGTTTCAAAAATGGTGAAGCAGGACTGAAGGTGTCTCTCTGTCTCTTTCCTTCTCTGTCTCCCTCTCTACCTCTCAATTTCTCTCTGTCTCTCTCTATCCAGTAAAAATAAACACAAAATTATATATATATTAAAGACCATGTGTCAAATTGTGGTATAGTATCAGTTATCTGGAATGAATATGAAAATATTCTTCCAACTCAATTCTGTTCCTAATTGGATGACACTAGTCTACACTCACTTTATTTGGAAAAGGTAGAGGGTAGTGTGCAAAAGATCACACTGTCTTGGTTCTGTTAATTAGCATGTTCAGTTATGAATTAAAATTGCTGAGCATTTCAACAATTAGAGTAAAGAAGGAAAAAACTGCAGCAGCAGGAACCACAGCAGATGTAGGTATTTGAATCATCACAATTGCACTTTCAGAGTTCTTCTGGGGCCATATGGTGACACAACTGGTTGAACACACATGGACCTGGGTTTGAGCCCCTGGTCCCCACCTGCAGTGGGAAAGCTTTGTGAATGGTGAAGAAGTGTTGCAGGTGTCTGTCTCTCACTCTCTGTATCATCCCTTTCCCTTTCTATTTCTGGCTGTCTCTATCCATTAAGTAAGTAAAGATAATAAAACAATTAAAAAAGGGTTCTTCTGAAAAGTTTTAATAAGACAAACAGTTAAAAGTGAAAATGTACTTATATGAATAAAATTACATTATAAACTCAACAAGTGAATTTAATTCTAGGCTATATATGGTGAAAGAAAAAAAAAATGAGTAGACTGGTCAGTGACAGCTTATCCTGGCTAATGATGAGAGCAAAATAGAAACAAATGAAGAAAACATAAAAGTCTAAAACACATTTGTGTTATGGTGAAAAAGCTTAAGATATATGTAATTGGAGTGCCAAAGGTGAAGTAAAGAAAAATAAAATAGGATTAGAAGAACTAACTGAGGAAAGAGCAACTGACTATTTTCTAAAATCTGACAAAATAATCATGATTTCAGAATACATATAACTCACAGTACGAAAAAACTCATCATTCTCATAAACATACATACATTTCAGGTAGAATGGTTATGATGCTTACAAAAAGAGCTAACAGTAGTCTACATACAGCTAAGTAATTATAAAAACTTCTCTTCATTTATACTGCTATATTTGCCATCTAAACCTTCTTTGAGCTTAAGACACTTCCAGTGAATTGCCTTTAGTCAACAGCTGATGTTAGAGTATCACAGTGATGAATTCACTTTCCATGACTTCAAATTGTCATCCAGACCATTTTGTCATATTTGAGACAAATTTAATAACTTTGAGCCATTTTAAAAATGTCCATCCCCCCCACATACGTTTGTATTAGCTTGCTGTTTTGATTTTCTGAAATTGGATTAAATATTATGGAAAACGAAAAAGCTGTCTGCAAGTCAACCAAAGACTTTTGACAGATAGTCCTTATGTTCCTGAGAGGTAAGTAGTCCTTCCTTCATGATGTATAAATTGATCACAGTAACCACTCCAAGGGGTGAAAATACCATTATATAGTCCCAGAAATTTGACAACTTCTACTGACTTTAATGGCAATGTCTGCTGTATGACAGACAAACTTTGACATACAAAATAATTCTTCATTTCAATGAAACTTTGGGGTGCTATGTAATTTTTTGGAAGACAACTAAAATGAAAATTAGGTATCCAAATTTAAATCAGAATTTAGCTTGGTATAATGCTATCAAAGTCCAGCTAAAAGCCCCCCAAAGGATGAACCACAAAATAGTAAGGGTAACATCCAAATGCTTGTTAAGGAAATAGTCACAGGAGTGAGTAAAGAGTTTGAAAGAATTGTCATCAGAAATGCAGAAACAACAAATGAGACTCTGGAAGAAAAAACTAATCTCAAGGTTATTAGAGGGCTGAAAGCTGAAATAGCTGAGCTAAGAACACAACTAGCTGAACCAGCTAAAACAGTACCAGAACAGGGTAACAAAATAGATGGACACCAGAAAACAGTAGAGGGGAGGAGAATAGAATAAATGAGGCTGAAGACAGAGTTAGCAAGATAGAGGAATGTTATATATCAGAAATGGTAGCAGCAACAAATGCTGGAGTCAAATGAACCCTCCTGCACTGCTGGTGGGAATGTAAATTGGTCCAACCTCTGTGGAGAGCAGTCTGGAGAACTCTCAGAAGGCTAGAAATGGATCTACCATATGGTCCTACAATTCCTCTCCTGAAGATATATCCTAAGGAACCCAACACACCAATCCAAAATGATTTGTATATACCTATGTTCTTAGAAGTACAATGTGTAATAGCTAAAACTTGGTTGCAACTCAGGTTTCCAACAACAGATGAGTGGCTGAGCAAGTTGTTGTATATATACACAATGTAATACTACTCAGCTATTAAAAATCATGACTTCTCCATTTTCAGAAGATCTTGGATGGAGCTTGAAGAAATTATGTTAAGTGAAATAAGTCAGACAGTAGGATGAATACGGGATGATCTCACTCCCAGGCAGAAGTTAAAAAACATGATCATAAGAGAAAACACAAGTAGAATCTGAACTGGAGTTGGTGTATTATGCCAAAGTAAATTACTCTAATACATATTTAAAGAAAGAAAACAGTGTCATCTGGAAGTGGTGGATTCATCATACTGAGCTCCAGCAGTACCCCTATTGGCAAATAGATGTGGGGTGGGAGAAATATATATATATATATATATATATATATATATATATATATATATATATATATAGAGAGAGAGAGAGAGAGAGAGAGAGAGAGAGAGAGAATTCATGTATCCTCCAAGTATTCATGAAGTTGTGCTGGTTTCAGCAGTGATTGTCCAAAAGCTTTAAGGAAACACAGTGAAAACAGTTCTTTTTCTCTTGTCATTTTTTCACACTTGAAGGGCAAATGAGAACAGAATCAAACAGAACGTGTTGCCTTCCACCCAAGACTTACATTCTGTATGTTATCTCAGTTTGACAACACAAGCAAATGTTATCATCTGCTCTGACCATTTGTTTCTATTTTCTCAAGGATACTTCTTCAGGGATAGGGATGTCTTTGCTTCCTTGATAGACCATAAGGGTTTCCTATTTCAACCTAGCTTCTTTTTAAAAAATATTTATTTATTCATTCCCTTTTGTTGTTCTTGTTGTTTTTTATTGTTGCTTTTATTGATGTCTTCATTGTTGGATAAGACAGAAAGAAATGGAAAGAGGAGGGGAAGACAGGAAGAGAGAAAGAGAGACACCTGCAGACCTGCTTCACTGCCTGTGAAGTGACTCCCCTGCAGATGGAGAGCTGGGACTGGAAACGGGATCCTTATGCTGGTCCTTGTGCTTTGTGCCATGTGCACCTGACCCACTGCACTACAGCCCAACTCCCTCAACCTAGCTTCTATTGATTACTTCATGTAAACTAACACTGTTACAGGCTATAAACTTGGGAAAGTGCCCAAGTCACTTCTATCCCACTCTTTACTTAGCTCTTGCATTTACTAATAGGCAGTATCTAATGATATTAATGTGGAATCTTCTCTAGTTCAAGATGTTTCTTGATCTACAAAGGTCACCCCCCCCGTACATCACATTTAATAAGAATAAAAACAGATGAAAACAACTTTATTTGACTATTTCCCCTCAAATGTGAGTGCATATATGTGGAAGCCTTTAAACTCAGTCAACAAAATATTTTTCATCTGCCCCTGAATAATTTTCAGAAAGTTTTATTTCACTTACTCCCCAATACAGGTCACATTCTAGAAAGTAAAAGTGTGCCCCTATTATATTTAGGAAAACAAAGACAAAGAAAACATACCCAGCTCAATCTTACTGGTAATAGTCTTCTCTAGTATTACCTTCAAATCTATCAAACATCTAAGAGTTGGATCCTTTTTCTACACCATTCCTTACTGCTTTTTTTTCCCCACCAGAATTAAATCAACCACTAGCCTTCAAGAAAAATCCACTATGTCTGATGGTCTTCCTTTTTCCCTTACTTCCTCTTCCTTTCTTTTTTTTATACCAGCAGAAAGAAATTGAGAGGAAAGGAGAAGATAGAAAGGGAAAAGGACAGAGAAAAAGAAAGAGATCTGACCTGGGATTTGAACCCAGGTCTTTGTGCACAATAGTGTATGTCTTCTACTGGGTTTGCCACCCATCATCTGACCCCTGTTTCCTGCTTTCAATATATTACAGGCACATATTATTAAAATTCTTAAATCAGAATGCCTACAGTGTGGTCTGCAAAATAGCTTAAGTATATAATCCATTTCATTACCATGAACGTGACCCAGATTCAAACCCAGTCCTGTTCTGGTCTTTTTTAGTCTGCCTCTCTGTCATTATAAGACAAATACCGTGTACTAGAAAGTATGTTTGGTCCTGAGTGTAAAATATTGAAATTGCAGACATAATGTCTGGCTATATGTCTTAGGTGACTATAAATATTAGCTATATAACTATTCAAGTAATCAGTGGTAAGGTGAGGTCCATTCTTCTATGGAAAGATGCAGTAGAACATACATTGGATCAATAGAGTTGAAGAAGGTTTGTTTGAAGATGTAACAGACTGTAAATTTAACAAGATACAGGAAAACATTCTAAGATAAAGGGCTAACATACTTGAAAAAAGTTAATAGGAAAGAATGCTAAAATTACAAAATTCCAAGAGTCAAATACCAAACAAAACAGAGTTTAAAAGTAAGCATGGCTAGAATAAATTTTGAGTTTTCAGTGTAATTAGTGTGACTGGTATTTTTTTTTTTAAGGAACTTATAAGAATTTATGTATCTGCCCAAAGAAGAAAACACTTTAAATGTTTAGTCACATATTATAGTTCATCTGTGTTTCAGAAGATCATTCAATAACCAAGAAAAAGTTTTAGGGAATAGAGGATTAAATACTTAACATTATAGATGAAGGCCTACTATCAAACTAAAAAAATTGTGAATGTTATATTACTCCCAAGAATCAGTGAAATAGGACAATGAAACAGAATAGAAAGCTCTGAATAAGAGCCACATTTTAAAAGTCACTTTAGCCTGGCTCCCACCTCGTTGAGTAAGTCTCTATGTTGTAGTCTCTCTCTCTCTCAAAAAATGAAACTAGAATGTGTCAGTGCAATGGGATAAAAATAGTGCTTTCTCTAAATAGTGCTACAAATATGATATAGGAACAGAAAAAATACCCTATGTCTCACAACATAAATTGCATCTATAGATGGATTTTAGACATAAATGCAAATTGAAAACATATATATATGTGATACACACACACAAAGAGAGAGAGAGAGAGAGAGATGTGTGTGTGTGTGTATCAAGGGGGGGTCAACATTTTACTACTACTACTTCTACTAGCGTTTGCCCTTCTTCCGCAGCCAGTCAATAGCATCAGGTTGAGCCTGATGTAAAGTTTCGAGACCTCCTTTGAATCTGGAGAGGTGGCAGCCGTTGACTATGTGGGTCATAGTCTGTCTGGAGCAATAGGGCACACATTCAACCAAACATAATTAGTCATAGTAGTACTATATTTTTATTGATTTAATTATGATTGGCAAATCCATTGGATAAGAGGGGTACGATTCCCAACGCCAGAGTTCTGCATCCCAACCCCTCCATGGGAAACTACTATTATTTATCCCTTTTGGATAAGTAATATTTTTATTACCTTAGAGAACAAATTATCATTTGGTCAAATGTATTACAGGAGCCTATTCTTTGTTTTTTTCCTTAACAACATGTGTTGTCGCATGAATCGATTCTGTCCAGCAAAATGAGCACAGTGAATCTCCATGCTGCTTGGTGTGTTCTTCTTTCATCTGGTATGTGTAGGTTAAATGGTTGTTTTTTAAATTATATTTATTTCGGGGAATGTGTGGTGGTGTGCAGGGTAGGCACACATACTGCCAAATGTAAGGACCTACCCAACAAGCTATGTTCCAACTTCATTCCCCACTCCCCACTGGGGGGGGGGGCTGCGTGTGTTCACAATAATTGAAGGAGGTCAACAGGTTCACAGGTGTCTTTCTCTCTCCTATCTTCCCCCTCTCTTCTCTCCCTTTCAGTTTCTCCCAAAGAATCAAAAAAATGGGCACAGGAGCAGTGAATTCATAGTGCAGGCATTGAGCCCCACCAATAATCCTGGAGGGGAATAAAAGAAAAGGAAAGGAAAGCATATGGGAAAAATGTATTTATTTTATTTTAATGAAAGAGAGATAGAAGGATGCAGACAGGACAACCACAGCACGGTTTGGTTTAGCTCTAGTTTATAGTGGTGCTGGAGAGTGAACACAGTTGGGACCTCAGAGCCTCAGGCATGAGAGTCTTTGCATAACCATTATGCTGTTTTCCTAGCCCACTGGCTAAAGGATTGTTAACAAAGATGAAATAAGGAAAAGATCGGAGCATGATTGTACCGTTGGATTTGTCTTATTGTCATCTCCCATATTGCTAGGATTAGAGAAAACTATTGATAGCTCCTCAGTTAATAAATAAATAAAAGAAGGAATATGAGAAATACCAGGGGAAAGTCACACAAAAACTCAAAGATTTGTGACTGGAGGCAGAATGACTCATCAGAGCTAATGGGTGGTCTGATAGGCTCATCTGAGAAGCCCAGAGGGTACTATTTGCATAGGTTACACTAAGTAAATCAGTCATTAATTTAGTATAAAGTACTAGTAAGAGGAAACATATATCATTTTGCCAGAAAATCCTGAACCAGAAAATCCCAAATCACACCTTCCCTAGTTGAGCTTCCTTAATATTGAATGCAAAATATTGTGAACACCACAGATTTGGGGTCATGTCATGTAGAAAAGTCTCTGATAGGGGCTGGTGCACCTGGTTAAGCACACATATCCACATATCCCCATGCACAAGAACCCAGGTTTGAGCCCCCTCTCCCCATCAGCTGGGGAAATGTTCATGAGCTGTGAAAAAAAAAGATATGTTTTTTTTTTTCTCAGCACTTCTCTGCCTCCCCTTCCCTCTCAGTATCTTTCTGTCCTCTCAAATAAAATAGAAATTAGAAAGAAAGAAAGAAAGGAAGGAAGGAAGGAAGAAAGAAAGAAAAAGGAATCTGAGAATCACTAGTCAACTAACCTTGGCAAGATCTATCACTGTTCTGAATGTTTTCCTGCATTCATTGCGGACTCAGTAGCATCTGAGTTGGAGGAAGGTAGTTTCCCACATGGTCTAGGTATTCTTTGCCTTCAAATAATGATGAAAGAGCTTCCAACTTTTTACTCATCCTCAAGTTATGTTTTGTAACAATACTGCTACCTCCAATTTGTAAAGGAATAATCTCTGAACAAAATGTTTAAATTTGGTTAGTAAGACATTTAGAAATTCTACCACTGGTGTCAATGGGGAATTAACAGAAAGATAACTCTGACTTGAAAAAGAAAAAAAGCCTGAAGTAAACTAGGGAAATGGAAGGAAGTGAATGGATCCTAATGACATTTGTAATATAAAATTGATTGAATTTGATTATAGTGCACTATAGAATTATGAGAAGCACAAAAGAGGAGATTATTACTTGATGCTTTTGATATATGGAGGTCCCCTGCCCTGAAATTGGACACCCAAGTTGCAGACAAGGCTTAGTGGGTAATTAAGACTTTACTTTTGAGAAGCTTGGTAGGTAGTACTTGTTAACATGTCTAGAAAGAGATGTTTGAAAGGCAACTGGATAATATCTGAATCTCAGGAGAGACATCTGTGCTAGGGTTAAAGAGCTATGAATTATACTTACTCAGTAAAGTTGCTTAAGAAAATGCACCATGAAGTCCTATTTTGTTGCATGTGTTTCAGTAAAGCACTTGACTACTTTCAAGACCTATTTCCTCCTCTTTTAAATGAGATACATATGATTATTAATATATGTGGTTTAGTTAAGACCATTCTGATTTTTATTTTGAGATTGTTTTAAATCATGATTATCCATTTGCTTCTATCTGCCATTTTGTGTGAGTGGGTTTCTGTGATGAGTTCCTTATTTATTTCTCTCATACTTTCTGTAAATCTGTGTTCCTTGTTTTGTATTGTGTTATCATAAGTGTAAAAACTAACATAGTGTATCTAAAAAAAAAGTCCTGGTGCCAAATGGTTGTGCACCTGGTTGAGTGCATATGTTACAAAGCGCAAAGACCCAGCTTCAAGTCCCCAGTCCCTTCCTCCAGGGGGAAAGCGTCACGAGTGCTGAAGTAGTGCTGCAGATGTTTCTCTGTCTCTCTCCCTCTCCATCACCCCTTTCTTTCTCAGGTTCTGGCTGTGTCTATCCAATGAATAAATAAAGATAATTAAACATTTTTAAAAAAATTTTGTAAGTCAGTCTTGAATCACTACATTTGACAGAACTACTTTTCCCTTGGTTAATTCTTCTTTCCTGTTTCATCGTTCTTTCCTTTGTTATTATGTTCTTAGTTCTAGTCTTCTGCTGTTCCCCTCACTTAAAGTGTATATTTTACTTTGCTTCTCCTATTTTTATTGCACTCCTTTCAGTTATTCTTGTGGGTGGGTTGATAATGGCAAACTACATTAGCTATTTTAAAGATAGTTTTGCAGAATACACACTCACTGGAATACCCCTGCTGTTAGTACTTTGAGAATGTGATTCCAATTTCTCCTTGCCTCTAGGGTTTGTGAAGAGGAGTCTGATGAACACCTAATGACTCTGCCTTGGTATATAACTTTTTTCCTTTCCTTACCAGCTTGCAAAAATTTTCTTTGTCATTTAGTTTTGATAGTTTTACAGTGATATGCTGTAGTGTTGGTTGCTTTGCATTCATATACCTAGGTGTACACTGTACCTCTTGCATGAATACATCCTGAGGATTTACTAAGTGAGAAACATTTTCCGCTAAAATTTTCTTGAATATTTTCTCTGTTCCTTTCACACTTACTTCTTACTTAGGAATTCTTATCACTCTTACATTCACCCTTTCAATAGAGTCTGCAATTTCACAGTGAGTTGTTTGTTTCTAAACCTTTCTTCTCTCTCATCTTTAAATTGAAAGAGTTTGTTAATCATATCTTCTAGATTAGATATACTTTCTTATGCATAGTAAGTCTATTTCCTAAGCCTTCTACCTGAGCTTGTACTGCACTCAAAGTTTCTTTCATGATTCCTAACTGCCTAGAAAAATGATTGAAGTTCTTCTTTCATGTTTTCTAAAAAATTAGAAAACATGAAAGAACTTAATAGCCTTCTTTTGTGTTTCCTTTTTAATTTTTATTTTAAAATTTATTTATTTGTTTATTTATTTATTATTGGATAGATACAGAGAGAAATTTAGAAGGGGGTATATAGAGAAAGAAAGAAATAGAGACAATTGCAGCCCTGCTTTACCACTTGTGAAGCTTCCCACCTGCAGGTGGGGACCAGGGGCTTGAGCCTGGGTCCTTGCTTCTGGTAATATGTGCATTCAACAAGGCCCCTCTAAAATAAAACTTATTAGAGCAGCAGAGCACTAAGTGGGAGAGGCCCTAGGTTTACTCCCCAGTGCTACATTAAAAATTGTAAAAAAAAAATTAAAGATGAAGGTAGAAAGAAATGAAGAAAGGGAATTCATTAATAAGGTTATTCTCATTTAGATGTTACTTGAGAGAATCAAGAAATAGTAACTGCACTGAAAATCTTGGGGTCTTTCTTGGTATTGTAAGAAGTATCTGAATATTTTTTGTAGTCACTATTGGTCATTTTAAATAATTTTTACAGTAAATACAATAGTTTGTACATGCATAACATTTCACAGTTTTCCATATAATAATACAACCCCCACTAGGTCTTTTGTCATCCTTTTGGGATCTGTATTCCCCCCACCATGGCCTCCCACCCCAGAATCTTTTACTTTGGTGCAATACTCCAAGTTCAGGTTATACTTTTGTTTTCTCTTATGATATTGTTTTCCAATTTCTACCTGAGAGTGAAATCACCCCATATTCATCCTTCTTTTTCTGACATATTTCACTTAACATGATTGTTTTCAAGCTCCATCCAAGATCTGCTGAAAATGGAGAACTCACCATTTTTAAAAGCTGAATAGTACTCCACTGTGTATATATATATGACAGCTTGCTCAGCCACTCATCTGTTGTTGGACACCTTGTTTGCTTCCAGGTTTTAGCTATTACAAATTATGCTGTTAAGAACATATGTGTACACAGATCATTTTGGATGGGTGTGTTGAGTTCCTTAGGATATATCCCCAGGAAAGGAATTGCAGGATCATAAGGCAGGTCCATTTCTAGCCTTCTTCTATTTTATTTTATTTTATTTTATTTTATTTTATTTTATTTTATTTTATTTTATTTTATTTTATTTTATTTTTCCCCTTTCATTGCCATTGTTGTTTTTATTGTTGTTGTTAGACAGGGCAGAGAGAAATGGAGAGAGGAAGGGAAGACAGAGAGGAGGAGAGAAAGATAGACACCTGCAGACTTGCTTCACTGCCTGTGAAGCAACTCCCCTGCAGGTGGGGAGCTGGGTGCTCAAACTGGGATCCTTACGCTGTTCCTTGTGCTAAGTGCTACTTGTGCTTAACCCAATGCACTACATCCTAACTCCCAATTTTAGCCTTCTGAGAGTTGTGTGGGACTATGTGAAAGCTTGGTAAAGCTTAGGGAAGTTCTCCCATCCTTGGATGGAAGTATGGAAAGACACCCCACTTGTTAGCCTCTCTCCTTATAGAGAAGAGCCAAGAGGGAAAAGTCTCCCAGACTCAGTTTCTCCTTGTTAAGTCTCTCAAGTTCACAGAAAGCCTACAAGCCTCTCACACTTAGTTTCCCCTGCTAACAGCAGGCCAAATGGTTGCCTGCTTTAGGGTTCACTCAAAGTTCACACATCCATTTTACCTTTTGATCATAAAGGAGAACATACTCGATCATACACCCTGCAACACCAGACAGTGAAAAGCCCCCAAATCTTATTTACTTGTGCTCTTTGATATCTATGATTCACATCAAGCTTTGTTTTTATTTTTCTCTACCTCACCTTACTGGTTTAACCCCTCTCAAATGCCTTTGGATAATTAACCTGCCTGCATCATGGAGAATAATCGTTTTGACCTTTATGTATCACATCATTTCTTGTCATACCAGCCCCCTACCATAGGGGCAAGCTGGCCTTTAAGAAACCTGTAATTTCTGACATATGTGAAAAATATCCTTTGTTTAAATCTCTTATAAACCTGTACCCATCTCCAAATAAAAGAGTCTTCATACCAAAGTACTCCCTGAGTCCTTTCTGAATCACGAGGTCCCTGAGAGCCGGTGAGGGAGGATCGGTGATTTACCCCCAGGCTAGATCCACTCCACATTAGTGCAAGCAAAGTTAGACCAATTTACATTCCCACCAGCAGTGCAGGAGGGTTCCTTTGATGCCACAACATCTCCAGCATTTTCTACTGATACATTGTCATATGTATGACATTGTTTTTACTTGCATTTCTCTGACAATCAAAGACTTGGAACATTTTTTCATGTCTTTCTCGGCTTTTTGTATCTCCTCTGTGGTGAATATTCTGTCCAAGTCCTCTCCCCATTTTTGGATGGGGTTATTTGTTTTCTTATTGTTGATTTTGACAAGCTCTTTATATATTTTGGTTATTAAACTCTTTATGTATGGCATGTAAAGATCTTCTCCCATTCTGTGAGAGGTCTCTTGGTTTGGTTAGTGGTTTCTTTTGCTATGAAGAAGCTTGTTCATTTGATGTAGTCCCATAGATTTATGCTTGCCTTAGTCTTCTTTGTAATTGGATTCATTTCATTGAAGGTGTTAAAATTTAGGCACAAAAGAGTTCTGCCAATATTTTCCTCGAAGTTTCTGGTCTAACATTCAAGTCCTTGATCTACTTGGAATTTACATCTGTGTTTGGTGAAATACAGTGGTTCAGTTTCATTCTTCTGTATGTTTCAACACATTTTTTCTAACATCATTGTTGAAGAAAGTTCCCTTTCCCCTCTTAATAGAGTCTGGGCACCTTTGTCAAAGATTGGATGTCCATAGGTGACGAGCTAGTGTGAGGGTTCCTCTTTCTGGGTGCGTACTCTCTGGATTGGAGGGAACTCGACCGGAGCCAGCATGGGCTGCTACTCATTTAGTGATGGGAGGGAGATGACTTAGGAACAGACTCATGGTGGTGAGACAATGCAATGTATTATTGATCAGAGAGCCCAGGTTTTTTAAAGGGCAGGTTCAGAAGTGTCAAGTCATAAACAGAAATCGCTAGTAAAGGGGCAGAGAAAGGCTAAAGGGGCCTGGGAGGGTAGCAACCTCCTTAGCAACTGTTGTGAGGGTTTTAACTGGTAGGATTAATATTACCCTGTAGGCAGGGAGGGTCTCAGTGTAGAAAGAAGATAGATCAAAGGATTGTAATGGGTGAGGTCTTTCAGGCAAAACAATGATTATGTAGATAGCCATAGTATCAGGAATGCAGGGTGCTTTGTGAGGCCTCCTCACAATTTACTGGCATTTTCCCCTTTCTTTTTAATGACCATAGTATCAGGAATGCTGGGTGCTTTATGAAGCAGGGAGTCTGATAAGTCGGGGCAAACCTTTGGGGTTACTCATGTCCCTCTGTGCTCAACCTCTTGGCAGAGAGAGAGAGAGAGACTGACAGGATAGACACACTCTTCAGGTTAGGCCCTGCCAAGCTCAACCACATCCTCAACAATTTCCGGACACAGGTGTGAGGGCTTACTTCTGGGCTCTCAGTTCTATTTTACTGGTCAGTGTGTCTGTTCATGTTCCAGTATGAAGCAATTTTGATTACAATGTCCCTATAATACAATTTTAGATCTGCGAGTGTGATGCCTCTAGTTCTGTTCTTTCTTCTCAAGATTGTTTTGGAAATTCTGGGTCTTTTCTGGTTCCAGATAAACATTTGTAGCATTTGTTCTATTCTCCTAAAGAATATGCTTCGGATCTTGATAGGAATAGCATTAAATTTGTATATGGCTCTGGGTAGTATATTCATTTGATGATGTTAATTCTTCTAACCCATGAACATGGAATATCATTCCACTTCATTGAGTGTTCTTCAATTTCTTTGAGTAATGGCTCATAATTTTCAGTATACAAGTCTTTCACTTCTTTGGTTAGGTCAATTGCTAGATATTTTAATGTTTTTGTTGCTATAGTACAAGGAATTGATTTCTAGAGTTCATCTTATAACTTAAGTGCTTGAATGGAGGAATGCTACTGACTTTTGAATATTAATTTTGTAGCTTGACACCTTACTGTATTGCCTGATGATTTCCAAAAGCTTCTTGCTGGATTCCTTGGGTTTTTATGTGTATGCTATCATGTCATCTGCAAATAGGGAGAAATTGACTTCTTCTCTTCTGATCTGTATCCCTTTAATTCCTTGCTCTTGCCTGATTGTTATAGCAAGAACTTCCAACACTATGTTGAACAGTAATGGTGATAGTGGTCAGCCCTGTCTAGTACCTGATCTGAGGGGAAATGCTTCCAGTTTTTCACCATTGAGTATGATATTTTCTGTAGGTTTGCTATATATAGATTCCATTATCCTGAGGAATTTTCCATCTATTCACATTTTTGTAGTGTTTTGATCATAAAGGGATGTTGTATTTTGTCAAAGGCTTTCTCTGCATGGATTGATATGACCATGTGGTTTTTGTTCTTGCTTTTATTGGTATGGTGAATTATGTTGATTGATTTACGTATATTAAACTAACATTGCATCCTTGGAATAAATCCCACTTGGTCAGGATGAATAATCTTTTTAATATACTGCTGTATCTGGTTGGCTAGAATTTTGTTCAATATATTAGCATCTATGTTCGTCAGAGATATTGGTCTGTAGTTTTCTTTTTTGGTTGTCTTCCTGTCTGCTTTTGGTATCAGAATGTTGATGGCTTCATAGAATCTAGTGTCTTAAATCTTCTGGAAGATTTTTAAAAGAAGAGGTATTAGTTCTTCCTTCAAGGTTTTGTATAATTCATTTATAAGACGATCTGGTCCAGGACTTTTATTTTTGGGAAGGTTTTTGATAACTGTTTCAATTTCATTAGCTGTGATGGGCCTGCTCATATTAACTAGTTTCTTTGTATTTAATTTTGGAAGTTCAAAGGTATCTAGGAAATCATTCATTTCTTTGAGCTTCTCTAGATTAGTGGCATATAGTTGTTCATAGAAGCCTCTCATGATATGTTGAATTTCTGTGGTGTCTGTTGTGATATCTCCTCTTTTATTTAACGATCTGATTTATTTGGGTCTTCTTCCTTTTTTCTTTTGTGAGTGTGGCTAAAGGTTTTATTGATTTTGTTCACTCTTTTGAAGACCAAACTTTACCTTCATTGATCTTTTGTATGTTTTTTCTTATTTTTAATGTTATTTATTTCTGCCCTAACTTTAGTGATTTCTGTTGTTCTGGTTGCTTTAGAGTTCCTTTTTTCTTCTTCTCCTAGGTCTTTAAATTATGCAATAACATTGTTGAGTTGTGGTTTTTCTTGTTTCTTAATTTATGCTTATATGTCTATGAACTTCCCTCTCAGTACTGCCTTAGCTGAGTCCCAAATATTTTGATAGCTTGTGTCTTCATTTTCATTGAACTCTCAAAACATTTTGATTTCTTCCTTTATTTCCTCCTTGACCCAGTAGTTGTTAAGTAGTGTA
Organism: Erinaceus europaeus; assembly: GCF_950295315.1. Classification (NCBI taxonomy): domain Eukaryota; kingdom Metazoa; phylum Chordata; class Mammalia; order Eulipotyphla; family Erinaceidae; genus Erinaceus; species Erinaceus europaeus. The sequence goes on along the minus strand of NC_080178.1, from coordinate 55,836,762 downwards.
ATTTTGAGCTTCCACATTTTGGGACTATTACTAATCTTTTGTTTATTATTAAATTTTAGTTTAATTCCCCTGTGGTCTGAGAAGATTCTTGGGTTGATTTCAATGCTCTTGATTTTGCTGATGCTGTCTGGTCTATACATGAGAATGACCCATGTGGACTTGAGTAGAATGTGTATTCCAGTTTCTTGGGATGTATGACTCTAAAAATGTGCAATAGTTCTAGTTTATCTATCTCCTCATTTAGTTTCCTCATTTCTTTATTGATTTTCTGCCTGGATGATCTATCAAGTTGAGAGTGGGGTGTTGAAGTCCCCTCCTATTACTGTGTTGTTGTTAATATATTGCTGTAGCTCTTTCAGTAGATGCTTAATGTATTTAGATGGCTTCTCATGAGGTGCATAGAAGTTAGTAATTGTTAAGTTCTCTTGGTTGACTGATCCTCTGAGCATTAAATAATGTCCATCTCTGTCTTTTAAAATTTCATTTATTTTAAAGTGTATCATGTCAGATATGAGAATAGCTGTTCCTGCCCATTTTTCTGGACCATTGGCTTGCTTGTATGGTAGTTTTCCCTCCTTTCACTTTGAGTCCGTGTTTGTCTTGAGTTAGGTTGGGTTGTGTTTTCTGATCTATCTCCCTAGTCTGTGACTCTTAATATGTGAATTCATGCCATTGACATTTATTGATATCATAGATTGAAGATATTTTAATGCCATTATTGTAGATTTTTAGAGTTTTCTTATATATCACATGTTTATGGCAGTCTGACTATTTATAGGAGACCTTTCAGAACTTCTTGCAGTGCATGCTTGGTGATAGTTGATTGTTTCAACTCTTGCTTGTCTGAAAAGTTTTCCATGCCTCCATCTAGTCTGAACAACAGTCTAGTAGGATACAGTAGTCTTGGTTGAAAGTCTTTCTCATTCAACACTCCATAGATATCTTGCCATTCTTTTCTGGCTTTCAGTGTCTGTGTGGAAAAGCCTGTTGCTAATCTTAAGGGTTTTCTTCTGTATGTGACTCTTTATTTTTCTCTTGCAGCATTCAGTATCCTTTCTTTATCCTTTCTATTCTACATATGATGTTTGTTGGTGTCTTTAAGTTTGGGTTAATTCTGTTTGGGACCCTCTGAGCTTCTTGAACCTTCATGTCTTTTATGCTGTCTAGACTAGAGAAGTTCTCAGCTCTTATTTCCTGAAGGATGCTTTCTTCCCTTCCCTCTCTTTCTTCCTCTGGTAAGCCAATAATGCGTGTATTTTTTCTTTTGAAGTCATCCCATAGGTCTCTGTTATTGTTTTCAGTATCTCTTAATCTCTTTTTGAGATCTCTTATTTATTTTTTAGTTGTCTCTAATTCATCCTCAGTCTTGCTAATTCTGTATTTAGCTTCATTTATTCTATTCTCTCTCCTCTCTACATTTTTCTGGAATTTATCAGTTTTGATACCCTGTTCTGATACTGCTTTAGATTGTTCAGCTAGTTCTTAGCTCAGCTATTTCTTTCTTTTTTTTGTAATTTATTTCTTTATTGGGGAATTAATGTTTTACATTCAACAGTAAATAAATAGTTTGTACATGCATAACATTCCCCAGTTTCCCATTTAACAATACAACCCTCACTATGTCGAAATAAGTCAGAAACAGAAGGATGAATATGGGATGATCTCACTCTCAGGCAGAAGCTCAGCTATTTCAACTTTCAGCTCTCTAATAACCTTAAGATAATTAGCATTTTCTTCCTCAGTCTCATTTGTTGTTTCTGCATTTCTGATGACAACTCTTTCAAACTCTTTACTCACTCATGTGAGTATTTCCTTAACTAGTGTTTGGATGTTGACCTCATTATTTTGTGCTTCAGCCTTTGGGGGTCTTTTAGCTGGACTCTTGCCCTTGTTCATTTCTCCAGTATTTATTCTTGTTGGTTTAGCCATTTTATATCATATGTTATGAGGTCCCTCTCTCAGTACTATTCAAATTACTGATAATTCTTGCCTGGATTGACTTGTGTCTAAGTGAGGTACTTAAAGGATTCACAGTTGTGGAAATTGATAGCTGTTTCAATATTATTTTAATCCCTGAAATTAAAAGCCTCTTTCGTTCTTTCTCTTCTCTGTAGGCTGTGGGAGCCTGAGGGCCTTCAAAGTATAAGTAGGCTTCTTAGCTTAATCACTCACTCCTGACCAAGAGAAAGCAGGGTGGGGGAGAGATGATACAGTGGTTATGCAAAGAAACTCTCACATCTGAAGGATCAAAAGCTCCAGGTTCAATTCAGCTTCTTTGCTAGGCCAGGCAATAAGTTTGTGAGTTTCTAAACAAATCCCATTTATTTTCTGTATGTTCTGAGGCAACTATTTACTATGTTCTCATTAGGAGAATAACATTAAAGGATCCCACCACTAGGCCACCAAGGTGTAGATCTTCTCCTGAGTTTCCTGGTCAGTTTTCTATCTCCAGGTGTCAGCACATAGTCTACCTCCCTGCTGCTCCAGCCTCTGAGGGCAGTAGCAATGGAGATTCACATTTACATTTGATGAGTCTTAAGGGAGTCCTCTCCTCCCATCAGCAATCTTTTTGTTGGTAAAACAGACTGGAGGTAATGCCTCAACCGGTGAACTGTTGGACTGTTACCAGCCACTTAATCATTCCCTAGGCTCCTCTCTGTCCAGAATCCACATGTATCTGCCCTCACCAGTGTTTTGGTGGGTTCCTAAAGTCATTCTATTCCTGCTTTGTTCCATTTTAAATAATTATAAGTAGATTGTTTGCCTCAACCACTCTCATGGCCAAGAGATGAAACAGGGTGGGGGATTGATAGCATAGTAGTTATGCAAAACTCCCATTCCCAAAGGGTCTGAAGTCCTGGGGCTAATTCCTGCATCACCAACAGCTGAAGCTGAGCCGAGCTGAACTCTTTTGAGTCTGTATTTCTGAATGAATCCTAATTTCTGAGGGAATTATTCACCCTTTTTCTTAATTTATCACAAGAATGATGTGAAAAGGTTCCTACTATATAGCCACATATCCTGACCACATTGAGGGAGGCCGGTTTTCCTGAATCACCTGGCCAGCTCTCTGCCCTGCCCCCCCCCATGCCAGTTTAGGGCTTTCTTGCTGCTGTTCCAGCCCCTGAACGGCAATAGCAGTAGAGACCCACAGTTTTAAATTGGTGAGGCTTAAGTTCTCCCTTCAGCAGTCTTTTTGTTGATAAAACTCAGACTAGCGGTGGTGTTGCAACAAATTGCCATACTGGTACCAGCCACATCCGAGTAGGTACAGAATTTTAGGCCCCCAGAATCTCTCCTTAAGTCTGCCTGTCCATGAGCCACATGTGTTTGCATTCACCTGTGGCTTGGTGGGTTCCTGGAGTGATCCTGGTCTTACCTTGTTGTGTTCTCAGATGATCCTCTTTGCTATTCCTACTTGAGCCAGAAGAGCAAAACTCAATTGCTGCAACTCTCTAGCTACAACCTCTGGATGTCCCCAGTCATTTTAAATAGTAGGCATTGTTGAAGAAAGTGCTTAAAAATAACACGAAACACTAGTGTTATGTTTCTAAGACCTGATGTTCAGATTGAAAGCATGCTGTCTCTTCAAGCATCTTTCATAGCTTGTTCTTCTGGTTCTGTCAGTAAGTGTTGATAGAGATGACTTTCTCTGAAAGAGGGACAGGGCTGCGTTCTACTTGCCAGGTGTTTAAATAATTTTTTATTATCTGAATAGTCTTCTGGTAAGGTGTGTGTGTGTGTTTTCCTTTTTATCTTCCCTAGTCCATTTCTAATCCTGAAGGTGATGTAGTAACTGATAATGGAATGACCTTGAGGCCAAAAAAAAAAAAAAAGTGAAGTGAGTAACGTTCAATAAAATGGACTATGACAGGTATTTCATAAAAGAGGTTTGTGAACAGATGATTTTTTACAAAGAAAATAAACTAACTTTGCTTTGTTATTCAGGTGCCAAAGTGATTTGCTTTTCTCTGTTCTAGCAGCTTCTGATGGACTTTTTTTTTCTTCCTGTGAAAAATGAGGAAAGGGAGAGAAATAAAGATTGTTCCATGTGAGTCGTTCAGTAAGAGGGCAGCCCGCTCATAGTTATATTTCTCTCATTTTGCTACTTCTGTTAAAGTTAAAAAAGACTTAAATTTACTTAAATTTCAGAAATAATAGTCATCATTATAAAAATTAATATTTATTGAGTATTGGTAGGTGCCAGTAACTACTTAGGAGGCATCATCAGATGCATTCTCTAACTTTGGGATGAAACTGAAGTAAAGGGAGTTTTAAACAGTCTGTCTACTATTTAGGAATGGCACTGAAAGACAAGTTATCTCTGAAGCCAAAATATATGTCTTTCTAATGTTATTTCTTTTATTACTCACTTGATTTTTTTATGTATGCACTGAGCTAGATGCCAGTGGAGAATAAAATAATGAAACAACAGAGATATATTGACTAAAGAAAATAAGTTCTCAGGGTTTCGGTGGTAGTGCAGTGGGTTAAGAACACATGGTGCAAAGTGCAAGGACTGGTGCAGGGATCCCGGTTCAACCCTCTGGTCCCCCACCTGCAGGAGGGTCTCTTCACAGGCAGTGAGGCATGTCTTCAGGTGTCTGTCTCTCTCTCCCTTTCTCTGTCTTCCCCTCCTCTCTCGATTTCTCTCTCTCCTATCCAACAAGAATGACAGCAATGACAACAACAATAAAAATAATAGTGACTATAAACAGCAAGGGCAACAAAGGGGAATAAATAGCATCCAGGAGCAGTGCATTCATAGTGTAGGCACTGAGCTCCAGCAATAACCCTGGAGGGAAAAAAAAGAAAAGAATTCTCTAGGATAATGTACATGTGCAGGCGTTTGGATGCTCATTGGTAGAGTATGCATGGTAGAGAATGCTAGCAAGTTGCTGGTCATCCACCTGCATAAAGATAGGTGTCTTGGGGAGTTGGGCAGTAGAGCAGCGGGTTAAGCGCACGTAGCGCGAAGTGTAAGGACCTGTGTAAGGATCTTGGTTCGAGCCCCCTGCTCCCCACCTGCAGGGGAGTCACTTAACAGGTGGTGAAGCAAGTCTGCAGGTATCTATCTTTTTCTCCCTCTCTGTCTTTCTCTCCTCTCTCCAATTGCTTTCTGTCCTATCTAACAACGACGACAACAATAATAACTACAACAGCAATAAAACAGCAAGTGCAACTAAAGGGAAAATAAATAAACTTAAAAAATAGGTGTCTTTATGTAAATTATACAAGTGTCATAGAAGACAAGAGTGTCTATATGTATATATTATTAGAGACAGATACAGAGGGAAAGAGGGAGAAAGAGATACCTGCAGCACTACTTCACTACTTGAGGAGCTTCCTTACTGCAGGTGGGGATGAGGGGTTTAAAGCCTGTCCTTATGTATTGTAACATGTGAGTTCAACCAGGTATACAACTGCCCAATCACTGAAAGTGGCATTTTTATAAAGAAGGGGAGCCACACACATGGTATTCCCTTGTGGAGCTTGGGCTAGAACCCCTCATATAGTACTGGGTGAGCCAGATTTTGGTTTGCCTACATACTTTTTAAGTTAAACATTTCTATTATTAATATGATAAATTGGTGGGGGGGAGCAATGGAAAACATAGTCAGTTGGGTTGTCCCTGGTCAAGGACTACAGGGAGTAGATATCAAGAGCAAATGTAAGATGAAAACAATCGTAGGAGGATAGTGGGAGAGGCCTTGAAATGAACCACACTCTTGATTGTTGGAGTTGTGACTGGAGAAGGGAGAGAAGCAGAGAAAGCTCAAATGTGACAGTAGGCCTGGGAGGACATTGTAGTAAAGTACCTCTGTACATCAAATGGGCTGAAATCCTTATTGTGCTTCCTGCTGCCTAGGTGGCCTGTAATAAGTTGTTTGCTTTGTTTTGTGTCTTCTACCGTGGTTATACTGGGGATTATTAGTGCCTGCATGACTCTACTGTTCCCAGTGGCCAATTTTCTTTTCTTTTCTTTCCTTTTATCTTCCTTTCTTTCTTTCTTTTGATAGACTTGAAAGAGATAGAGAGAAAGAGAGACACCATAACCCTATTCCATTGCTCATAAGGCTTTCCTTCTGTAGTACTCCCTTATGGTAGTCCAGGGCTCAACCATGGTTCCTTAAGTAAAATGACTTGTGTATTCTCTTGGATAAGCCATATGTAGCCCCTGTGATTTCTTACTGACAGTTGACCTTGTGTAGAATGTGAGTAAGAATACCACCCTTCAAATGTTCTGAGAACTGATGAGCTGGAATGTTCATATGCAGTTAATTTGATGGTCAAAGAGACTGTCAATAAATATTAAATCCCCTTTTTGTCCCCATATCCAAGCTTGCCACTTAGGGCTGAGTTTATTTTTAAAAATGTTTTATTTATTTGTATATTGGATAGAAACATAGAGAAATCAAGAAGGAAGGAAAGAGATGGAGTGACATCTGAAGCACTGCTCCACCATTAATAAAGCTTCCTCTCTCCAGGTGGGGTCTGGGGGCTAGAACCCAATCCTTGCACACTGTGATGTGTGCCCAGACCTATTTTTATTTTCCTTCTTCCTTTGTTTCTTTAGCGGATGTTGGACCCTTACAGATTCTAGTGAACAGAAGCTGGACTGAACTAGTTCTATCCCTCCAAAGACTTTCTCAAGGAGAAAATGTGCTTTTAGAATTACCAAGTCCAGGGTTCAAGTTAAACTCCATGGTTTCTGGGGACTTGAGAAAGTCAATCAGAGGGTATATGGAAGTTCAAGAAATAAGGAATCCCAAAGGAAGAGGAGGCATAAGAGGATACAAGTGTTTTGAACATCAGCTAAACAGGAATTAAGCCTTACTTTAATGCTTTTCCTACAAGGTTATATATTATGGGCATAAATGTACTGATTCTAACTTATCTTCCTCATAAGTGTGGTTCCAGTTCTTCCTGATGAAACCTAGAAGTAATTATTTTACATTAGGATTATATAGAGAAGTTTCCAAAGTCTCAGAATCTGAATTAAGTCACTAGGTGCTGGATACATTTACAGCAAATTCAGTGTGTGTACATACACTTATCAGAAAAGGGATTATCGAACTGCTTGCAACAACTATGTGATTCATGGCTTTACTCCACTGGCTCCCAACACGATTGGTGCATTGCATAGTTCAGAGCATGGGAGAGAAACAGTACTGCTGTGTTCCATCCTATAAGCCCCTCTTTTATCATGCTAGTTGTACCTGTTTTTGATCATTTCCTAAATTCTACTTTGCCTTTCACTGGACTTGCCAATTGTTGGTAAACTAATTGCAAAGGACTCTCAATTTCTGTCAGCAGTTGTTCAATTGTTCCCTTAGTGATTGTTTCTCTACTAGGATCGACTGCAGTGACTCCCTTGTCTCTACAGCTTATGTATGTGGTGCTGGAAGCTCCTTTAGCAGGCTCTGCAATTGTGTCTGTTGCTTCTTCCTGAAACAGACCTCACATTTCAGTAGCATGGTTGAGGAGGAAAGGTTGGCCTGAAAACAATGAGCTCTATGTTGAGTGCTACCTACACATGGTTTTCCCACCTGTGCATTAATGAATGGCTCTTGAATTCACTCCCAGATTAATTAATCTCCCTAAGTACTCATTCTCAGATCTATTTTATATCTACTTACAAAAGTGTTTACTATGCTTTTGGAGACTATGAAACCCTTTGTGGGTATAAGCGAAGTAGAAACACAAAGTCCCTTTTCTGTTCTGCTGCCTTTCTAGTTTAAGGCAGTCAAATCATGAGGTGGGGTTCCTGAGACTCTGATGAGGGGAAGCAGATGTGGACAGGGATAGGACAGCTGAACATCATGACTCAGCAGTATTTGTCTGGGCCAGGCTGAGAGAATAGCAGGTAGCTAGCTGTAGGTAGCTATAGGGTTCCCAACGTCTGTTCTTCTGTCCAAGCCATTGGCAGTAACCAAAGGATCACAAGCCCACTCTTCTGCCATTTGTCTGCCTCAAGAACCAGTAGGGCAGGGAGATGAACATGAGGTGAACTGGCAGGAGGCCCTCTAGTTCTCCTTTTCAGTCATACTTGGCAAGCCTACTGTTCAGGGGAGTACTACAGAAAGTGTCAAAAGTACTGTTGGGGACCAGGTAGTAATACACCAAGTAGAGAGCACACATTGCCATGCAGAGGATCTGGCTTCAAGCCTCTGGTCCCCACCTGCAGGAAGGGAGCTTCATCAGCAAAAAAGCAGGGATACAATGGACTTTTCTCATCTCTTTCTCTCTCTCTCTCTTTCTCTCTCTCTCTCCTTCTCTTTCTCCCTTTCTATCACTCTATCTCTCTCCCTCTCTCTCTCTCTTCCTCTCTTTCAGGTTATCTCTCACCATCCATAAAAAGTGGCCACCAAAATAGTGTATTCTTATAGGCATTGAACCCCAGCTATAACCTTGGTTGCAAAAATTAAATAAATAATTAAATAAATAAAAAAATAGTGTTGAGCAGCAGGCCACCACTTAGACACAGTGTCTCAGGGAAGCATGTGGTTGGTTATAATAGTCATAAGACAAACTGATAGAATCTACAATGATTAGGTGTTTACTGTGTAGCAGTACTGTGCTAAACACTTGATTATTGTTCCTCCATCACCCTCATCACTGTGAAAGATAAATAACTGCCATATTCATTTTTATCAGATGCTAGGGAATGAGTTCGGGACCTAGTTCATGTATTATATCACTGAGTGGGCTCATGTGCCTATTTTTCATTCTTTGTTTTCTAGAGTTAGTGTGACAGAGGGCGGGGAATAGAACAGAGACAGACAGAGACAGAGAAAATAGAGAGATGTCACAGTACATATCCAGCTCCACCAGCTTTGGAGTTTCCCCTAGATGCTATCTGTGGTGCCCTTCTGTGGTGCCAGGGCTTGACTCCAGGGCTTCAAGCATGGTAAGACATATACCCTACAGGGTGTGCTAGCTCTTGACCACGCACCTATCTTATTTAAATAGAAAAACAGACTTAGGAGGCCAAATGACGGGGCAATTATTTACTCTTAAACAATGAGCATTTGATCATTGAATTTCCAGTATTCTTATAATAACACAAAGAACTGTAAAGGTATGCAGGTATTCTGTTCTGTTGTCATGGTGAATGCTGATGTGAGTTACTGATGACTAGACTGAAGCTAAGAATATGTAAGTGCTGATGAGGAAAAGGACACAGTAGAGAGAGCACAGACAGTCTTCATAAATGTGAGACACCAGGTTCATTCCCTGGCATGACATATGATGACCAACTGCTCTGTTCTTTCTCTGCCCCTCACACACACATACATACAAACATACACACTAAAAACATAGAATGCATATATATATATATATTTTAAACAAAAATTGTGAATGATTTTTGCTAGATTCAACTTCTAGAAATACTTAGAGTTTAATTGATGGGCTATCTTCTGATTTTGAGTTTCTTTTTTAATTTAATTTAATTTTTAATTTTTAAAATATTTTTAAATTACAGAATTACTTGTCGACAGGGGTTTGAATCCACACCATTCCCACCACCAGAGTTCTGAACCTTCACTCTCCCCATTGCAGTATACCACAGTTCCCCTGAAGTTGTAGACATGGACTGACCATCTTCCCTACAGCTATCTGTCTGCATTTATACAAAGTTACACCTTCTTTTCCTGATTCAGACCTGAACCATTCATGAAATGAAAGGTACCTCTATATGTCCCTCTACGTTTCCTTCTCTGTCACTGGGTGCTGATGGAGCTGGAGTGCAGAGTCCCCTTATCTTTACCTTATCACATCTCCCTCACTGGAAGTATGGATTAAGGTTGTTTATGGTGAGGAGAAGTTAGGAGTTCTGGCTTCTGTAGCTACTTCTCTGCTCAGCATGGGTGTTAACAGGTCGATTCATACCTCCAATTTGTTTCTATCTTTCCCTAGTGGGCCAGAACACTGGAGAAGCAAGGGTCCAGGACACATTGGTGAGATCATCTGCCCAAAGAAGACAGGGTGGAGTCATGGTAGCATATGCAGCCTGGTATCTAGAAAGTGGCATGATCTAAATTGAGACAAGACGGTTAATGAACAGGAACCAGAAAGTAGGATTAGGGCAGATGAGATTAGGGATTTTAGGGTAGAAGAAAGCTAGGGAAACCATTTTAGGCATGTTTCCTGGGGGCATACAACTGTAATAGTTTTGCTTGTCATTCCACACCTGAAGTCACTGGTTAGTCTGAAGTAAAGCATGCTGGGGTGGCACTCTTTGCTTTGATTAGGTTGTGATTGGCAGATGCAATATTATTTGATATGAATTGAGAGAAACATGCAGGAAAGTGGGCCCTACCCTAAGGTTCCAGGACTGGAGGAAATAAAGGCTCTATAGTGGAAATGCGAGGTTCCTGCTGTCTTAGGGTTCAAGAAGACAATGGATAGTTATTGTTATCACCACATTATTTGGTAATTGGGTTAACTTTGAAAAATCCCTTTGTTAGGGTTTCCTGTATAATACCCAGCATCTTGTATATAGTGGTGCCATCGGTTGCTTCTGTTCTCTCTGGTCTAGGCTTTTGAGAAAGTCAACATATCAAAGACTCAGCCTAAGTATTAAAAAGACTCAGTCTGTGTTTTAAAAAGTTCTAGACATATGATCAATTTTTCCCCTCTCATATTAATTGAATAGTGGTTTATATGACTACACTTTAATAGGAGTGTACATAAACACCATTTCTACCACCAAGAGACTGTGTCCTATCCCACCCCCCCACCACCACCCAGGAAGCTGGATGTCCACCCTCCTTAACTTTTTTAACCAATCATCTGTGGTGGGAAATTTTGGTTGCTTCCAAATTTTTGCTAATGTAGATAATGAGGCGATGAACATGGGGTGCCATATATCCCTTCGAATTAGTGATATTATCTCTTTTGAATAAATGCCTAGGAGTGGGATTGCTGTGTCATAAGATATTTCCATCTGTATTTGCCTAAGGATTCTTCATACTGTTCTCCATAATGGTTGTACCATTTTGCATTCCCACCAGCAGTGTATTAGAGTTCCTTTCTCTCCACATCTTTTCCAATATTTATCTTCTCCTGCTTTGTTGGTGAAGGCCATTCTTACAGTGGTATCTCAGTGTGATTTTAATGTGTATTTCTCTGGTGATGAGTGAATTAGAGCATTTCTGCATATGTCTGTGGGCCATGCCTATCTCTTCTTTGGAGAACTGTCTATGAATGTCCTCTGCCCACTTTTTAACTGGTTTGTTCTTTTTCTTTTTGTTGAGCCAAATGATATACACACACACACACACACACACACACACACACACACACACACACACATATATATATATATATATATATATATATATATGTTTGATATAAAGTGTCTGTCTAAAGTATGATCTGCAAATATGCTCTATTTGCTGGGTTTCCTGTTTATATTTATGGAGTTTTCTTTGATGTATGGAAGCTTTTTAATTTGATAATAGTCCCATGTGTTCAATCTTGCTTTTATTTCCTTTGCCCATGGGGAGAAGTCTCCAAATATGTCTTTAGTGTTAATGTCATGAAATGTTTCACTGATATATTTATTCGTCTATGTATTTTATACTTTCAGGTCTGACATCCAGATCTTCGATCCATTTTGAGCTAATTTTGGTGTATGGTGTTAATTGGTGGTCTAGTTTCATTTTTCTACATGTGGTTGTCCGGTTCTGCCAACACCATTTGTTAAAGAGACTTTCTTTTCCCCAATGGGCAGATTTGTACCCCTTGTCATATATAAGGTATCTGTATATGCATGGATTGAGTTCTGGGATCTCTATCCTACTCCATTGGTCTATATGACCATTTTTCTTCCAATATCACACTGTTTTGATTACTACTGCATTGTAGTATAACCTAAAGTCTTCTATTGTGATGCCCATATTTTTCTTATTTTCCCTTAGGAGTGTTTTTGCTATTAATGGTTTTTTAAAGTCCCACACAAATTTTTGAATAATATTTTAAAATTTCTTTGAAATATATCATTGGGATTTTAACAGGGATTACATTGAATTTATAGATTGCTATTGGCAAAATTGCCATTTTAATAATATTTATTTGACCAATCCATAAACAGGGAATGTTCTTCCATTTCTTTGTGTCACCCTCTATTTCTCTTAAAATGTCTTATAGTTTTCCTTAAAAAGATTCTTTACATCCTTTGTTATATTTATTCCTAGATATTTGATCTTCTTGTGTTCAATTGTGAATGGTATTCCTTCTTTCAGTTTCATTTATTCTGACCTATCTTTTGTATAAAGAAATGCCATGGATTTATGGGTATTGATTCTGTAGCCTGATACTTTTCTAAATTTATTGATTATTTCCAGTAGTTTCTTGGTATAGTTATGGGGTCTTCTAGGTATATCAACATATCATCTGCAAATTATGAGAGTTTAACTTCATCCTTTTCGATCTGTATTCCTTTGATATATCTTTCTTGTCTGAATGCTATGGCAAGTATTTCTAGGACTATGTTGAATCAAAATGGTGAGATTGGGTACCCTTTTCTAGCTCCTGATTTTAGGGGAAAAGATTTCAATTTTTTCCCCATTGACTATGACGTTAGCCTTGGTTTTTTCATATATAGCCTTTATTATGTTAAGGAGTTTTCTTTCCACTCCCAGTTTCTCGAGGGTCTTTATCATAAATGGGTGTTGTACCTTGTCAAATGCTTTTTCTGCAATTATTGATAGAATCTTGTGATTTTTATCTTTCCTTTTGTTGATATAGTGGATTCCTTTTATTGACTTTCAGATATTAATCCATCCTTGTTTCCCAGGGATGAATCCCACTTGATCTTGGTGGATTATTCTCTTAACATAATATTGTATTCGATTATCCAAGATTTTGTTGAGGGTCTTTGTGTCATTATTCATCAGGGATATAGGTCTACAGTTTTCTTTTTTCGTGGGGCCCTTTCCAGCTTTGGGGATAAGGGTAATGTTAGCTTCATAGAATGTATTTGGGAGTGTTCACTCATCTTCTATTTCTGGAAGAGTTTGAGGAGGATGGATGTTAAGTTATTCCCTGAATGTTTTGTAAAATTCATTAGTATAGCTATCAGGACTCAGGATTTTGTTCTTGTATAGGTTTTTAATAGCTGTTTCAATTTCTTTACTAGTGATTGGCCTGTTAAGTTTATCTACTTCCTCTTATGTCAAGGTTGGTAGTGGATATGACTCTAGGAATGTGTCCATTTATTCTAAGTGTCAAATTTGGTTCCATACAGGTGTCCATAATATTCTTGCATAATCTTTTGAATTTTTACCTCATCAGTTGTAATATCTCCTCTTTCATTTTTGAGTGACTTTACCATAGCGTTCTCTCTTTTTCTATTGGTGAGTGTAGCTAGTGGCTAATCTACTTTATTTATCCTTTCAAAGAATCAACTCTTGGCTTCATTAATCTTCTTAATGGTCTTCTTCTTTTCTATTTCGTTGATTTCTGCTCTAATTTTGATTACTTCCTGTCCCCCGCTGACTGTTGGTTCTTTTTGTTGTTCCACTTCTAGTTGAAAGAGGTGGGTTATTAGATGGTGTACTAGTGATTTCTCCTGTTTATTAATGTGGGCCTGTATTGCCATGAACTTCCCTCTCAGCACTGCTTTTGCTGCATCCCATAGGGTCTGGTAAATGGTTTTCATTTACACTGGTATCAAGATAATTCTTAATTTCTTTTTTGATCTCTTCAATGACCCATTTATTGTTCAGCAGCATATTGTTTAGTCTCCAGGCTTTGGGTAAATTTCTCTTCCTTATTTGGTTGATTTCTAGTTTCATGCCTTCATGGTCTGAAAGGATGCATTTTTTTAATTTTAATATTTACATATCTGTTTAGACTGTCTTTGTAGTCCAGCATATGGTTAATCCTTGTAAATGTTCAATGTGTACTTGGGAATAATGTGTATTCAATATTTTGGGATAGAAATTTCTGAATATATTTATTATGTACCTTTCATTTATGGTTTCATTTAAGTTCGTTATTTCTCTATTGATTTTTTTGTCCAGATGTTCTGTCTCTTGCTGTGAGTGGTGTGTTGAAATCTCCTACTATTATTGTGTTGCTATCAATGTCTTCCTTGAATTCAGTGTCTTTGTTATATATATATTTGGGTGCTCCTAAGTTGGAGACATATATATATATATATATATGATGGTTATATCTTTTTGTTGGATTGAAACTTTAACCATTATGTAATGTTCTTCTCTATCTTTGATTACTTCCTTTGCCTGAAAGTCTATTTTATCAGAGAATAGGATAGCTGTTCCTGCCCTTTTTGATGAGTTATTAGCTTGGAATATCTTGCTACAACCTATTATATTCAGTTTCTGTTTGTCATTTCTCTGGATATGTGTTTCCTGAAGACATATAGTGGATGGATACTATCCAAATCCATTTAGCTACTCTGAATCTTTTGACAGGTGAATTTACACCATTCACATTTAAGGTGATTTTATATATATATATATATATATATATATATATATATATATATATATATATATATATATTTTACTTATGCCCATTCTAATTTTTGTTTTAAGTTTATTTTAAATTGTTGAGTCTTTGCCCATTGGTTTCTATATAACCTGTTGTGTGGAATAATTTCTATAGTGAATTTTTAACTAACTTTTCTTGTGTTTTCTGCAAATCTCTGTTCCCTGTTTTGTTTTATGGTTACCCTATGTGTAATAACTAGCATTGTGTACCTAAAAAAGTTTTTTTTTACATTGACCTTGATTAACAAACATTTGGTAAGGATTCTTTGTCTTTTAATTCCACCCCCTATTTTATTGTTGTTCTTTCCTACTTTATTGTGTTTTTGTTTTTTGTCTGTTGTTGTTCACCTCAATGAGAACTTGTGTTCCTTTGTTTCCTCCTTTCCTGTAAGACTCCATTCAGTATTTTTTGTAAGGTGGGGTTGATTGTGGCAAATTCTTTTAGTTTTTGAGTATTTGGGAATACCTTTATTTCTCCCTCATATTGAAGGTAAATTTTGCTGGATACAGAATTCATGGCTGAAATTCCCTCTCTTTTAGTGTCTTGAATATATCATTTCACTCTTTGTTTGCTTCTAGGGTTTTTAAATAAAACTGATATTTCTCCCTTTATATGTAACTTCTTTCCTTTCCTTAGCAGCCTGCAAAATTTTCTCCTTGTCATTGAGTTTTAATTCTTTTACAATAATGTGCCTTGGTTTTGATTGTTTTGGATTTGTGAGCCTGGGTTATCAGACTGCCTCCAAAACAGGTATATTCTGAGTGTTGCCTAGCTAAGAGAAATTTTCATCTAAAATTTCTCTGAAAATTACCTCTGGACTTTTGACCAGAGGTAATTTTCTACTTCCTCAGGTACCCCTATAACTTGTATAGTTGACCTTTATTACTATTATTTTATTTTATTTATAAAAAAGAAACACTGACAAAAGCATAGGATAACAGGGGTACAACTCCACACAACTTCCCACCACCAGAATTCTGTATCTCATCCCCTCCCTTGGTAGCTTTCCTATTCTTTAACCCTCTGGGAGTATGGACCAAGGTCATTGTGTGATGCAGAAGGTGGAAGGTCTGGCTTCTGTAATTGCTTCCATGCTTCTTCTTCTTCTTCTTCTAGCGTTTGCCCTTCTTCTGTAGCCAGTCAACAGCATCAGGTTGAGCCTGATGTAAAGTTTCGAGACCTCCTTTGAATCTGGAGAGGTGGCAGTCGTTGACTATGTGGGTCATAGTCTGTCTGTGGCCGCAGGGGCAGTTCGGGTCGTCTCTGGCTCCCCAGCGATGGAACATAGCGGGGCACCGGCCATGGCCTGTTCGATAGCGATTGAGGAGGGCCCAATCATAACGTGCTAGGTCAAAGCCGGGTTGACGCTTGCAGGGGTCTGCGATGAGGTGTTTGTTCTTTACCTCAGCTGACTGCCAACTCTGTTTCCAAGAGTCTGGAACAGAGAAGTTCAGTGTAGGCGTAGGGGACCAGATTGGGTGACGAGACGTCAAGTGTTGGACAGGGTGGGCAAAGATATCCGCGTGTATTGGCAGGTCTGGTTGAGCGTAGACGTGGGAAATGAACTTAGATGATGCCGCATCCCGACAAATATCTGGCGGGGCGATGTTGCTAAGAACTGGCAGCCATGGAACTGGGGTGGAACGGATGGTTCCAGAAATTATCCTCATGGAGGAATATAATTTGGCATTGACCAAGTGGACATGGGGGCTACAGAACCATACTGGGGCACAGTATTCTGCAGTGGAATAGCATAATGCCAGAGATGATGATCGTAGTGTGGAAGCGCTCGCACCCCATGAGGAGCTGGCCAGTCTTGCAATGATGTTATTCCTCGCGCCCACCTTTGCTGCAGTTTTTATGAGATGTTTGTGAAATGACAGAGTGCGATCTAGAGTAACGCCAAGATAGACTGGCTGGGCTTCATGCCGGATTCTTGCATCGCCAAGCTGCACATTAAGCTCACGTGAGGCCGAGGCATGGTGTAGGTGGAAAACCGATGATACCGTTTTAGCAGTGCTAGGAATTAGTCACCATTTTTTACAGTAATCAGATATCAGAGACATGTCTTTCGTGAGTGTTTCCTCGAGGATGTCGAACTTTGATGACTGAGTTGCACAGCAGATGTCAGCAGATGTCAGCTTCCATGCTGAACATGGGCTTTGACAGGTAAATCCATACACGCAGCCTGCCCCTCTTTTTCCCTACTGGGGCAGGGTTCCGGGAATCCAAGTTCCAGGACACATTGGTGGGGTTGTCTGTCCAGGGAAGTCTGTTTACCATCATGGTAGCACCTGGAACCTGGTGGCTGAAAAGAGTGTTAACATATAAAGCCAAAGAAGATGTTGACTAATCATGAACCTAAAGGCTGAAATAGTGCAGATGAAGAGTTGGGGTGGGCATTGTTTTGTAGATAGCTATTAGGCATATTTTAGTTATATTTCAAATGGATTGTGGAATATAGACCGTGAATAAATCCCTCTCTCTATTGTTACTGGTTATCTCTATCAGGTACAACAAAGCCGACCCCTTTGTGGGCCCCCATAGGACCTTGCCCTCAACTTGGATCAACCATAGTAGAGATGTTCCCTCCTTTGACAGGAGGCTGGACAACATACTCTATGCTACACCTGATAAAGATGGATCCTTATTGGGGCAGCTTGGTACATTCCCACTCATGATCACAGAATGTGAGTTCAGATCTACAGGAATGCAGAGGTCACATTGGCTCCTAAGCTGAATATTTGACCTTTTATAGAGTTTACAATTTGACAAAGAATAGCTTCATTCTTTCTAAACCTTTCCTCTTCCTCATCTTTGAACTGAAAGAGTGGGTTAATTGTGTCTTCTAGATTGGAAATTTTTCCTTCTGTATGTGTGAGTCGATTACCTAAGCTTTCTACCTGAGATTGAACTACGCTAAAGATGCCTTTCAGTCCTTGTAGTTCTGTTAGAAATTTTTCCTCCATGATGTTTAACTGCTTAGTGAACTCTGCTTTGAGTTCTTCTTTCACACTTTGTAGCTTATCAAATTCCAAAGAAAAATGCTCTTTTAGCTTTTGCTTATATTCTTGTAAAGTTCTCATAAGATTTCTATAGTCTGTCTCTGATAGACTCTCTGTATTTGGAATTTCTTGGATTTTATTTGATTTACTTTTCTCTGTTAGATGTGACATGCTATTTATCTTTCTGCCTCTTTGCTTTAGCATGTGTGGTGTTGGTTATGTTGGCCAGCAGGTGGTGGTGTTGTGGTCTTTGCTTTCCACTTACTTGAATCTGTGGTGGTGGGTGTGGGGAGGAGTGTTTTGGGCTACGTTGTGGGCTGAGTTTTGTCTTTTACTTAAACTCAGACTGAGAGAAAACAAATGCGAACAGAACCCCCTACCCCGAGTCAAATATTGAGAGATTTTAAGCTCCATTGTATTTTCTTCTGGGGAGTCTGCTAACTGTGTTACTGCCCAAGATGTCAGGGGTAGTGCTGAGCACTGCCACCCCAGAGCTTTGTTTTGATGGAATCCTGTCTTTCAACCCACTCCTCTTTCCCCAGCTGAGTGCAGGCACCCACCTGAGGCTGTGGATTTATTTCAGCTGTAGCTTATGTGTCCAATTCGGTCTCTTGTCATGTTTAATAGTTGTATCAGGGAGAGTGAAGATCTGATATCAGCTTCTCCATAAACCACGCCTCCCAGAACCAGATTTTGAGTTTCTGTTTTTCATTTAGCACAGTTGATGGAACTGTCACAGTATAAGGTGAAAGGTGAAGATTACATTTCAAGAATGAACATCGTGGGTCAATCAGAGTTAATCTCTTATCTCTTTTTTTGCTTGTTTTTGACATCTGGAAACACAGATGCATATTGTAGAGGTGGAAATACTTCTAAATATATCCAAAGTACTGACAATGGTTTGCTAATTTTTTCATTTACAATATTTATATACACAATGATAGAAGTTTCTTCCATATTCTGTTATAATGAAGAGAGTGCTAAAAGCTTGCAATGATTTGAGTAAGCTATGGTGATGAGCTTTGCTGTTTATTTGCTCATTGATTGATATGAACAATAGCATCAGGATTCTTACCAAAGATATGTCTCCAATACTTCCCCTGGTTTGCATTTTTCTTTGTCTTTTTCAAATTGAGGAAATGCTGTTTTATGAGACTATTATAAAGAATACTCACTTTTCTTACAGGAGAGTGTGATAAAACTTTGATAACACATTCCTCTCTCCCTGCAAGAATATTGTAAGATGGGCTCTTGATCAAACATGTTTTACCAGGTAGGGACCATTACTCAATGTCTCACTCAAGATTGAACACAATAAACAGATAACCACAATAGCTAGTTTAAACAAGAGTGAAGTACATAAAGGGAATTTGTTTCTTAAAAATGTGTTTGTTTAGGAGTAAAGTCAAATGTGGGTCTCCAGGAGAAAGTCCCAGATAGTACAACTGACCAACAGGAAAGCTACCATCTCCAGTCTTAAAAGATATCTAGAGTAATCCCGCAACCAACCCTGCCACTATCTCTGTTCTCGTTGCAGGTACCCAAAGTATAAGGGAGGTAAACATCAGGGATTAAAACTAAGGCCAGGAAGACTTTGAAACCAGGGCTGCCATGACATTAGGTTTGATTTCTTTCAATCTATTTATTTATTTGCTTATTTTATTTATACACTACCAAGTTCTCACACATTTGAGATTCCTCTGCAGGTAAAAAGATATTTTAAAATATCTATATTTCTGAGGGAGAGAGAGAGAGATGAAGGAGAAGGAGAAGGAGGAGGAAAAAATGACAATGAGGGAGATAGAGTATAGCCACAGGCCCTTTGGAATATAACTAAAATATGCCTACTAGCTACCTACAAAACAGAGACACCCCCCACACTCTTCATCTGCACTATCCCAGCCTGTAGGTTCAGGATTAGTCAACAACTTGTTTGTATTTATATGCTAGCTCTCTTTTCAGATACCAGGTTCCAGATGCTAGCATGATGCCAACTATACTTCCCTGGAGAGATAACCCCACCAGTGTGTCCTAGAGCTCCGATTCCCCAGAACCTAGCCCCACTAGGGAAAAAGAGAGGCAGGCTGGGAGTATGGATCGACCTGTCAACGTCCATGTTCAGTGGGGAAGCAATTACAGAAGCCACAATTTCCACCTTCTGCATCCCACAATGACCTTGGTCCATACTCCCAGAGGGTTAAAGAATAGGAAGGCTATCAAGGGAGGGGATGGGATACAGAGTTCTGGTGGTAGGAAGTTGTGTGGAGTTGTACCCCTCTTATCCTATGGTTTTGTCAGTGTTTCCTTTTTATAAATAAAAAAAAATTTTAAAAAGAATGCTCAAATATGATAGCTTTCACAGTCCAAAGTGTAACACATACAAACAACTTGATTTATCTTCTCTATATAATACTGTTTATCTGCAAATAGCATGCTACTTCACAGTGTCAAAATATCCTACTTCTATGAAACTTAAAAAAGAAGGTAGGTGGTCCCCTTTTCAATGTATCACCACTGCTGTAATGAAGCCAGTCCCCTTCTCCAACCCCATACCAGTTAACTTAGAATTAATGTTTTTCTAGCATACTGGAAGACATAAATGGTGGAAGGAATCTAGTCCAGTGGAAATGAGGTGGCACTTAGGATCACAGGATATTCAGTGCACCTTGGCCTTGAAAGCAACCTTCCTTGCTGAATTCCTGAACCACTCTGAGAGAGGTCCTTTGCCTAGTGTTATTAAAATAAAACCTGGCTTCATATATTCTCTGTGAAAAATAAACAAAAGTCCAAGGCCTCTTAAAATAAAGTAAGTGGTTGTAAGTACTTTCATAACAGGAATAAGTCAGTTTATCTTCATTTGAGTTCTTCAGAGGCTGGTATATTAATACACAAAAGTCAGATCCATAAGAGAAAATTTAAAGAAAAGGACATTACCAGCATATATGCCTCTTGTACAGTTGGGATAGACCAAAAAATTCTGAGTAACTCACCAGGTGGGCCTAGACACTGTGTGAATAACTTCATGAAGACAGAAGACAAAGGGAATAGATGACAAAGGGAGAGTGAGTAAGTAAGGGCATGCAAATTGGTCACCCTGAAGCAGAGACCTGCAGATTTAAGTCCCCATCATTTTCCACTGAACTGATATTTCCTCAAAGATATCTTACCTCTGAATTAACTAACCTTTAGCCCAAAGGCTTTAATGCAGACACTTATAACATCTGTGTTGTGCTTCTGATACAGACATGGTAAGAAGGCCTCTGTGGATTCAATAATAAGCATTGATTGAAATTCAGAGTTGGTTAATCAGATTGAACAACAACAACAACAAAAGTGCTTTTTACATGTAGAATCTATTATAGACCTGTGTCTGGGGGGAAGGCTGAGTGGTGGCACACCTGGCTGAGCACCTGGTTCATGTTAGCATGAACCAGGACCCAGGTTCAAAGTCCTATTCACCATCTGCAGGGGGAAGTTGTATGAGTGGGAAAGTGATGCTGCAGGTTTCTCTGTCTCTCCCTTGCTATCTCCCCTCCCATCTTAACTGTGTTTCTATCCAATAAAATAAATGTAAGTAAAAGAAAAAAGTTACCAAAAAAAAAAAAAGAATTGTGTCTATTTTAGAGTACAGGAACAATCAAGAATTAGAGTTTGCAAATTGAATGTTGTCGACATGAATGACAATTGCTGCCCAGCCTTGAGAAGGTTTGAAGAAGTCTACCCATGGCATCGACACATTAGGTTAGGCAGCAATTGCCTCAGTGACTAAAGGGGAGAAAAAACTCCCTTTGGCAGTCCAAAGATCAAGGGGAGGAAAGATCATGAGCATTTTCAATTAATTAATTGAAAAGAAAACATTCTTATAGTTAGAATGCTCTTTTTTGTTTTTGTTTTTCAGGAGTTGTGGTGGAGGTAAAGTAAAGCAAAAGGTGGTGATGTCCAGTGGCCTGAGATGCATGTTCATTACAGGGAACAGCATTATTATAAGCATGATGGAAAACTTTCCACAGTTTAAAGAGAGTGACTTAAGAGATTTCCCCTGTCTTTTGTCACATGCGCTGGGTCCACTAGGACTAGCCAGCTAACTCAATTGCAAGCCCAGCCTTGTCTGCTAAGTAGGCAAGAAGATGACTCTGAACAAGTCTGTTTTTCTTTGCTTTTGTTAAACTTTTTTAGCTTTCTCTTCTTGGCTATAGGAACCTTCCATTTTGAATATTAGTTTGCAGTACCAATTTACTTGGTAGACTGGATGCTTTCCAATTCCTAGATCATTTGATAAAGTCACTTAGTTCCCTAAATGTCAATTATTTGAAATTTTGTTGTGTAACAGAAGTAATTTTTAACATGTGGAATGCTTTGGATGGAATAGAGGGACATAAGTGTTTCTAAGAGAAGAGGAATTTGGCGTCTGCTTAGAAATGTGGTACAAGAAAAGTTAAGATCAACTATGACACTAGCATTAAAAAATATATATTTGTTTATTTTCCTTTTTGTTGCCTTTGTTGTTTTTTATTATTTTTATAGTTATTGTTGTTGTTATTGATGTCATCGTTGTTGGATAGGACAGAGAGAAATGGAGAGAGGAGGGGAAGACAGAGAGGGGTAGAGAAAGACAGACACCTGCAGACCTGCTTCACCACCTGTGAAGTGACTCCCCTGCAGGTGGGGTGCTGTGGGCTCAAACAGGGACCCTTAAGCTGGTCCTTGCACTTAGCACCACCTGCAGTTAACCCACTGCACTACCACCTGACTCCTAACACCAGCATTTGTAACTGGGCTCATGGGAAGGTCCAGGACTTAGGGAAATGGTGACATTGGATAGAAAGGTGGTACATTCAGCTGGAGGGACTGTATAATGGTTCTGCAAAATACTTTTCATGACAGAAGTTCCAAGCTCCCAGGTTCCACCATAAGGCACAGAGCTGAGTATTTCTCTGGTATTTCTCTCTGTGTCTTTCTCTCTGTATCTCTCTCATTAAAATAAATTAAATAAAATATTTAAAAACTAAGAAATATGATTATTTCTGTTTTATGACTTCTACACCACCACACAAAAGATATCATTACTTTTTCTCTGCAGTTATGAATTGTTACATCACTTATTTATGTTGAAGATGTGCTTGCTTTGTGTGTTGAATATTCTCCTATTCACTAAGGTTCATTATCAGTGTATTAAATAATACCTTGTATCCTTGTTTGCAGGTATTTCTAGTGAACAGTTAAACTGGGGGTTTAAAACCATATTGTTTGAACATATTTACCTATTTTAAACTCCTAGAACATTCCCCATCTCCAGGCTTGAGGAATGTGATATAAAATGAGATAAAGCAAAGGCAACTAGGTTTAGAATGAGAAGAAATTAATGTAGAATGGGTTGAGTCACTTAGTTTACAGTTTAGCACTATGGGTAAGGAAAGAAAGCTGAATATGTACAAAAAATAATCATCGTACTTCAAAATAGCTTCAATTTCATGCAAGTAATTTAAGGAGCTATCACCACTTCAAATATTCCACTGCAGTGGCTGGCAAGATAGCTTATCTGGGTAACGCATCTGCTTTGCCAAGTGCACAGAACAGATGAACACAGCTCTCAGCTGCACTGGGAGAAACTTCAGAATCGCTGTCTACTCTCAGTGAATGTGTTTCTCCTCACCATCACCTCTACTATTGTTATGGCCGTTACTGAGCAAAAATATAGGACAGTTTACATTATCTTGGTCAAACATTATGTCCATTTTGCAAGTCTTCAATGTGAGACTTCAAAAAATCCTCCTCTCTCAATTTCTGTCTGTCCTATCCAACAACAATGATAACAATAATAACAACAAGGGCAACAAAAAATGGGAAAAAATTACCTCCAGGAGCAGTAGATCCCTAGTGCAGGTACCAAGCCTCAGAGATAACCCTGGAGGCAAAAAAAAAAAAAAGATGTATATTGTATAAGGCTTAAGGATGGTGGAACCTGGCCTTATAAGCAGGCTTGGCTATATAATTTTGTATAAATTAACATAATCAATGCAGTTGATGTTCCAAAGAAGCTACCTTAGCTAATAGCACAGCAACTCACTATACGTATATGACTGTCTATATAAAATTAATTATTTAATTCTACTTGTGAGGTAGACATTCTCATCTGGGGAAGAAACAGTAAAATAAACTTACAGGTAGTTAATATTCAGTTTCTTTCAAAGCTGTTGAGGTCACATTTACAGTGAGCACTAAGGTGTGCTCTGTGGTACTTACCATCATCATCTTTTTTTTTCAGATATTCTTATAGAAAAAGGGAGGCAAAATAAGTAACTTTCTTTTTTAAAAAAAATCACACCTGTGCCTGGTGAGTTGAGTGTACATGCTACCATGAACAAGGCCCAAGTTTAAGCCTCTGGGCCCCACCTGCAGTGGGAAGCTTCATGAGTGATGAAAGTGTTGTAAGTGTCTTCCTTCCTTCCTTCTTTCCTTCCTTCCTTCCTTCTTTCTTTCTTTCTTAAATTTTTTTAAATTTTTTATTTTTAATTTTTTTAAATTTTTAAATTATTTATTTTTATTTTTTATTTTTATTTAAGAAAGGATTAATTACAAAACCATAGAGTAGGAGGGGTACAACTCCACACGATTCCCACCACCCAATCTCCATATCCCACCCCCTCCCCTGATAGCTTTCCCATTCTCTATCCCTCTGAGAGCATGGACCCAGGGTCATTGTGGGTTGCAGAAGGTAGAAGGTCTGGCTTCTGTAATTGCTTCCCCGCTGAACATGGGCATTGACTGGTCGGTCCATACTCCCAGTCTGCCTCTCTCTTTCCCTAGTAGGGTGTGTCTCTGGGAGGCTAAGCTCCAGGACACATTGGTGGGGTCTTCAATCCAAGGAAGCCTGGCCAGCATCCTGATGGCATCTGGAACCTGGTGACTGAAAAAAGAGTTCACATACAAAGCCAGACAAATTGTTGAGCAATCATGGACCCAAAGCTTGGATTAGTGGAGAGGAAGTGTTAGGGAGTTACTCACTGCAAACTCTAGTGTACTTCTGCTTTCAGGTTTATATTTTGCAGTAGTTTATAGATACGTGTGAAGATATGTTCTCTTTCACAGAAACTGGTGTATATCTAGGTTTTGGGACTTTGTTAGAAAGTGAACCACCTGAGATGGAATTAGAGTATACTATGAAAGGAAAGGTCTAACCCAAGTAATGAAGTTGAAGGGTTGTCATTCCACAAGTGAGGTCTCTGGACACAGTCTGAGGTGAAGCATGTTGAGGTGGCAGTCGTTGCGTTGGTTAGGTTGTGATCGGCGGATGCAATATTACTTGATATGGACTGGGAGAGGCATACGGGAAAGTGGGCCCTATCCAAGGGTTCCAGGACTGGGGGAAGTAGAAGCTCTATAGTGGAGATGTGAGGTTCCTGCTGTGTTAGGCTTCAAAAAGACAATCGATAGTTAATGTTATCATCACATTATTTGGTAATTGGGTTAACTTCGAAAAGTCCTTTTGTTATGGTTTGCTGTACAGTACCCAGTATCTTGTATATAGTTGTGCTATTGGATGCTTCTGATCTATTTGGTCTAGGCTTTTGAGAGAGTCCGCATATCAAATACACAGCCTATATATTAAAAAGATTCAGTTTGTGTTTTGAAAAACTTTGAGACATACAATTGATTTTCCCCCTCACAAATTAATTAACTAGTGATTTATATGTCTACATTTTGCTAGGAGAGTACATAAATACCATTCCCACCACCAAAAGACTGTGACCCATCCCTCCCACCCACTCCCACCACCCACTGGCCCAGGAAGCTGCATATCTACCCCTCACCACAGGAATTTATTTTGGTGCCCTACTTACAATTTGGTCAGGTCCTGCTTTTAGTTTCCCTTTCAGTCATCTTCTTAGTCAACTTTTGTTGATGAGTGGGATCATCCCATACTCATCTTTATCTTTCTGACTTAGCTCACTTAACATAATTCCTTCTAGCTCTGTCCAAGATGGGTCAGAGAAGGTGGGTTCATTGTTCTTGATAGCTGCATAGTATTCCATTGTGTATATATACCACAGCTTTCTCAGCCACTCATCTGGTGTTGGGCACCTGGGTTGCTTCCAGGTTTTAGCTATTATGAATTGTGCTGCTATGAACATAGGAGTACACATCTCTTTTTTGTTGAGAGTTATGGAGTCTTTGGGGTATAACCCCAGGAGAGGAATTATTGGGTCATATGCAAGGTCCATGTCTAGCCTTCTGAGAGTTTTCCAGACTGCTGTCCACAGAGGCTGTACCAATTTACATTCCCATCAGCAATGTAAAAGGGTTCCTCTGTCCCCACAACCTCTCCAGCATTTGTTGTTGCTGTCCTTTTTGATGTATGCCATTCTTACAGGAGTGAGGTGGTATCTTAAGTGTTGTCTTAATTTGCATTTCTCTGACAATCAGTGACCTAGAGCAGTTTTTCATGTTTGTTAGCCTTTTGGATCTCCTCTGAGGTGAATTTTTTGTTCATATCCTCTGCCCATTTTTGAATGGGTTCATTTGCTTTTTTGCGGCTAAGTTTGCTGAGCTCTTTATATATTTTGGTGACTAGTTTCTTGTCTGATGTCTGGCATGTGAAGATCTTCTCCCATTCTGTGAGGGGTCTCTTTGTTTGCTTAATAGTTTCTTTGGATGTGCAGAATCTTTCCAATTTGATGTAGTCCCATTGGTTTGTTTCTGCTTTGGTCTTCCTTGCAATTGGGTTTGATTCATCAAAGATGTCCTTGAGGTGTAGGTGGGAAAGTGTTTTACCGATGTTTTCCTCTAAGTATTTGTGATTGTTTCTGGTCTGACATCCAGGTCTTTGATCCATTTGGAGTTGGTTTTTGTTTCTGGTGAGATAAAGTGGTTCAGTTTCATTCTTCTTCATGTTACAATCCAGTTTTCCCTGCACCATTTATTGAAGAGAGCCTCCTTTTTCCATTTAATCCTTTGGGTCCCCTTATCAAAGATTAGATTCCATAGGTGTGGGGATTTATTTCTGGGCTTTCAATTCTGTTCCGCTGGTCTGTGTGCCTATTTTTGTTCCAGTACCATGCTGTTTTGATGATGATGGCTCTATAATATAGTTTGAGATCTGGGAGTGTGATGCCTCAATTTCTGTTTCTTTTCCTCAAGATGGGTTTGGTAATTCTAGGTGTTTTCAGGATCCAGATAAATGATTGTAGTGTTTGTTCTATTCTCTTAAAGAAGCTTGGTGGAACTTTGATGGGTATAGCATTAAATTTGTATAAGGCTCTTTGGAGAATGTTCATTTTGATGATATTTATTCTTCCAATCCATGAGCATGGGATGTCTTTCCATTTCTTGGTATCAATTTCTATTTCCTTGAGTAGTGACTCATAGTTTTCAGCATACAAGTCTTTCATTTCTTTGGTTAACTTTATTGTAGGTATTTGATTGATTTTGCTGAAACAGTAAATGGGAGTGATTTCTGGATGTCTTCTTCTTCAGCTTTAGTGTTTGCATAAAGAAATGCCACTGATTTTTGTACATTGATTTTGTAGCCTGATACCTTGCTATATTGCCTAATAACTTCCAGTAATTTTTTGCTGGATTCTTTAGGTTTTTCTAAGTATACTATCATATCATCTGCAAATAGTGAGAGCTTGACTTCTTCCCTTCTAATCTGTATTCCTTTGATTTCTTTCTCTTGCCTGATTGCTATGGCAAGAACTTCCAGTACTATGTTGAAGAGTAATGGTGACAGTGGACAGCCCTGTATAGTCCCCCATCTGAGGGGGAATGCTTTCAGCTTCTGTCCATTGGGTATGATGTTGGCTGTAGGATTTCTATATATAGACTCCACTATCTTGAGAAATTTCCCATCTATTCCCATTTTTTGTAGAGTGTTGAGCATGAATGGGTGTTGGGTTTTGTCAAAGGCTTTCTCTGCATCTATTGAGATAATCATGTGATTTTTGGCTTTGCTTTTATTGATGTGGTGAATGACATTGATTGATTTATGGATGTTGAATCAGCCTTGCATTCCTGGGATGAATCCCACTTGTCATGATGAACAATCTTTTTGATATGTTGTTGTATCCGGTTGGCCAAGATCTTGTTTAATATTTTGGCATCTATGTTCATCAGCGATACTGATCTGTAGTTTTCCTTTTTTGCTCTGTCCCTATCAGCTTGTGGTATGAGTGTGATGTTGGCTTCATAGAAGGTGGAAGGGACTATTCTTGTTTCTTCAAGCTTATGGAAAAGCTTAAGAAGTATAGGTACTGTTTCCTGAAAGTTCTGTAGAATTCATTTGTGAAACCATCTTGTCCAGGACTTTTGTTGTTGGGGAGATTCTTAATAACAGTTTCAATTTCTTTGTCTGTGATTGGTGCATTTAGATTTCTTAGTTCTTCTTGGTTCAGTTTTGGAAGGGCATATGCTTCTAGGAATTGTTCCATTTCTACCAGATTCTCTAGCTTGGTGGCATATAGTTCTTTATAGAAGTTTCGCAGGATTCTCTGGATTTCTGTGGTGTCAGTTGTGAAATCTTCTGCATCGTTTACAATTCTATTAATTTGGGTCTTCTCTCTTTTTTGTTTGGTGAGTTTGGCTAGGGGTTTGTCAATTTTGTTTAATCTTTCCAAGAACCAACATTTGGCTTCATTGATCTTTTGTATGGTTCTTTTATTTTTGATGTTGTTTATTTCTGCTCTAACTTTAGTGATTTCTGTCCCGGATGCTTTAGGGTTCCTTTGTTCCTCTTCCTCTAAGTCCTTGAGGTGTGCAGTAAGGTCGTTCATTTGAGCTTCTTCTTGGTGTTTAATATGTGATTGTATGGCTATAAGTTTCCCTCTCAATACTGCGTTAGCTGTGTCCCAAATATTTTCATAGGTTGTGTCTTCATTTTCATTTGTTTCCAGGAACATTTGTATTTCCTGATTGAGTGAGTCTCTGACCCAGTGGTTAATAAGGAGTATGTTATTTAGTTTCCAAATTCTGTGTCTTTTAATAATTTTCTGTTTGTTGTTAAATGTTAGTTTTACTCCACTGTGGTATGAGAAGATACTTAGGATGATTTCAGTGCTCTTGAATTTATTGATGCTGTCTTTGTGGCCTAACATGTGGTCTATCCTTGAGTATGTGTTATGTGGATTTGAAAAGAAGGTGTATTCCAGTTTTTTGGGGTGAAGGACTCTGAAAACGTCCAAGAGGTCTAGTGTTTCAATCTCTTCATTCAGTTCTCTTGTATCTTTATTGATTCTCTGCTTTGTTTATCTGTCTAAGTGTGAGAGTGGGGTATTAAAGTCTCCCACTATTATTGGATTACTATTGATGTATTTTTGAAATTCTTTCAGTAGGTGCTTAATGTATTCAGATGGTCCCTCATTGGGTGCTTAGTTGTTAATAATTGTTAAGTCTTCTTGGCTGATTGATCCTATAATCATTATGTGATGTCCTTGCCTATATTTTATTACTTTATTTAATTTAAAATCTATCGTGTCTGAGACGAGAATGGCTGTTCCAGCCCTTTTTTGTGGACCGTTAGCCTGTATGATAGTTTTCCATCCTTTCACTTTAAGTCTGTGTTTATCTTGTTGTGACAGATTGGATTCTTGCAAGCAGCATATGGTTGGGTTATGTTTTCTGATCCATCCGCCCCACCCTGTGCCTTTTGATGGGTGAGTTTAAACCATTGACCTTTATTGATATTATGGATTTAATGTATTCTAGTGCCATTGTTCAAAAAAAGATTTTGTTTGCTTGATATATTGCCATTATTAGTGATGTTCTTATTTATAAGAGGTCTTTTAGAACCTCTTTCAGGGCCAGCTTGGTGATGGTTGCCTCCTTAAACTTTTGTTTGTCTAAGAAGGTTTTGATCCCTCCATCTAGTTTGAATAAAAGTCTAGCAGGATATATTATCCTTGGTTGAAACCCTTTTTCATTCAGGGCTCCATAGATATCTTGCCATTCCCTTCTGGCTTTTAGAGTTTGAGTGGAGAAGTCTGCAGATAATCTTATGGGTTTTCTCTTGTATGTGACTTTTTGTTTCTCTTTTGCAGCCTTTAGGATCCTTTCTTTATCCTTATTCTTCTCACTGTGACTATGATGTGCCTTGGTGTCTTCAGGTCTGGGTTGATTCTGTTTGGTACTCTCTGGGCCTCTTGAATCTTGATGTCCTTTCTGTTATTCAGGTCTGGGAAGTTTTCTTCTATTCTTTCCTCTAGAATGTTTGCTTCCCCTTCCTCTCTTTCTTCCTCTGGCAGGCTAATTATACGAATGTTACGTCTTTTGAGATCATCCCATATGTCTCTGTTGTTGTTTTCAGTGTCTCTCAATCCCTTTTTAAGCTCTTTCACCTCTTTCTTAGTTTTCTCTAACTCATCCTCTGTCTGACTAATTCTGTTTTCTTCTTCTGTTAGTCTGTTTTCCCTTGCCTCATCTTCTTTCTACATTACAGCTATTTCAGCTTTCAGTTCTCTAATTGCCTGAAGATAATCAGTATTTTCCTTGGGGGTTTTGACTGTTGTTTCCCTAATACTGCCATTCCTTTCCTCCAGTGTTGTTTTCATTTCTGTGATTAATAAGTTTATTATTGCTTGCATACTTTTCTTATCTATGGTTACTTCTGGCTGATTTGTAGTTTCTTCTGGGCTCTTGTCTTTATTCACTGGTGTAGCAGTTTTATTTGTTTTTGATCTACCCATTTTTTTGATTTATGTGTTTCTTTTTTTTTATATTCTCTGTTGTTCCTCAGTTGTTGTGTCTTGAGTACAAGTAACACTGTACTAAATACCTTTATGAAAATTGCACTCACCAACCTCAGGAATTACAGTAGCAACTGAAGCAAGTATTGAAGCAGTTTAATCATTACCAGTTAGCCAAACAATTTCTCCAGTCCTTGAAAAAATAGTAACCAAATCCCAGTGAAGAAGAAAGAGAAAAGAAAGAAGGGATAGCAAGAATAGTCAGTTATGCAAATCTACTATCCACTGTATATTCTAAGGGTAACAGGAGGGGAAATGGAAGTAGAGCAGAGATAAACACATAGAGAGTCCACTCTGAGTCAGATTTCTTCCCCAAAATAATTCACAAATTCAGAAAGGCAAAGAAGAAGGAAGGAAGAAGTGTATGACAATATAAAAAAAAAGAAAAAGAAAAAGAAAGAAGGGACAAGAGAGATAAAAGGGAAAAGATAAGAAAAAGAGCTGTAATTAAAGAGCAGTGAAAGGAAAGGTTTTTTTATTACTTTATTTTTAATTTAATTTAATTTAATTTTTGATTAGCTAGGAGGGGGAGGGAGGGGAGAGTCTGTAGAGGAGGTAGGATTAAGGAGACAAGTTCCTCCCACAATAGATAAGATGCCCACTACCCTAGCACTGAAATAAGTGCTAAGATTTAATTCTGATCAACCTAAAGGGGGGGAAGATACATGCCTCTATATAATATTAATAGTAAAATAGAGCAGGGTAAAATAAAATAAAATAAAAACCCTGTCCCAGATTACCTCAAACCTTGTTATCAGAGGCAGCTGATTGTTAAGAATGAGAAAAAAAAAAAACAAACCTCAGGACTAGACAAGGATAGCTGAAATAGACAGTTATGCAAATCTATTATCCACTGTATATTCTAGGGGTGGCTAAAGGAGAAAGGGAAGTTGAGCAGAGACACTCGCAGTGAGAGTCCACACTGAGTCAGAATTCTTCCCCCAAATAATTCCAAAATGTGTATCAGTGAATTCAAAAAAACACACTGTTTGGTGGTGTGGGGGCTGGGGGCTGTGGCTTTGGAAGCTGTAGGATTAAGGAAGAAAGAATGACCAGAATGAGAAAAAGAAAAGAAAAAAGAAAGAGAGAGAGAAAAAAAAGAAAAAGATAAGAAAAAGAACAGTCATAAAAGAGCAGTGAAAGGAAAGGGTTTTTTTTTAATTAATTTATTTTTAATTATTTAATTAGCTATGTGGGGTGAGGTGGGGGGGTTGGCTACTATGAAAGAAAAAATGCCAGAGGTTTCAGAAAGGTATAGACTTAGAATGAATGATACTCCCTGGTGGGACAGGAATTTGGTAAAGAAAGAGGCTCCATGAAGGGGAACTGCTAGGAGCTGGTCCCCAGGGACTGGTTATGGGGGGTGGTGGGGGAAAGGGGCAGAGGTATGCTTAAAAATTAAAAGGAAAATTTTTTTTCCCCTTTTTTCTTACTCTAATTCTTATCCCAAATTAAGTTATAGTTACCTCCTCGGTGTCACCGCTAGGACCCGTTATTGACTGGCCTACTAAAGGCAGAAAATCCTACCATTTCCAGGAGATGTGGTCAGAGCTCAAGCCACTAGCAGCTTCTCAGTCTGCCATCTTCTGGGAACCCCCTTCTTTCTTTCCTTCCTTCCTTCCTATCCTTCCTTCCTTCATTCTTTCCTTCCTTCTTTCCTTCCTTCTTCCCTTCCTTTCTCTTTCTTTCTTTCTTTCTTTCTTTTTTCTCCCTCTCTATCTCCCCCTGTCAAATAAATGAAATAAAAATAAGTAAATAAAACACATAATCAATGAAGTCATTGGAGCTGGCACTTAAACCTGAATGTAGCTAATCATAGTGCTAAATGTGCTTTACATTGGGTTTTTTTGTTAAAAAAATTCTTTCTGGTTGATAAGTAGCTTAAGTAGGCAGTCACAACCAATGACAAAAACCACTCTTTAATTGTTGTTGTGCTATCTTGATGATCACCATATTATACTTATAAAATTGAGTTATTGTGGATATGTATTCATTTTTCTACACACTCTAACACTTTTGTTTTTAATGTCACCAGAGTTAATAATGGAGTTAGTAATAAAAACTACTGTCACTAATGTCACCAGAGTTAATAATAAAAACTACTCCTAGTGGCCATTATTTTCCATATATATGGAAGACAAGACCATAGTGTAATATGTGTGCCACCAGATGATCTCTATAATTGGTTTCTTTATTGTTTCAAGTTGCAGATGTTATGCCAGATATTAGACATGTTTGTTAATTTAATGTATATGGGGCTTGTAACTTCAACTTCATGCTTGCATGTATCTGGTGTGCAAAATCTCCCATTGGTGGATTGGAGAGAGACCAGCATCAGAGATTCCTCCATTGACATAGGAATACTCATGCTGTGCAAGGGCTTGAACCTGGGGTGATCACATGGTAATGCAATCACCCTGCCTAGTGAACTACCCCTCCAATCCTGAGCTGTCTCTGCAGTATTTAATTATTATATTATTATTAAAGTTTTTATTTATAAAATGGGAATACTAACAAGATCATAGGATAAGAGGAGTACAACTCCACACAGTTTTCACCACCAGAACTCCATATCCCATCCTCTTCCCTGATAGCTTTCCTGTTCTTTAACCCTCTGGGAGCATGGACCCAAGGTCATTATGGGGTGCAGAAGGTGGAAGGTCTGGTTTCTGTAATTGCTTTCACGTTGAACATGGGCATTGACAGGTAGATCCATACTCCCACTCTGAAGTCTAATATTATGCCTTTTAGGAGGTGTTGTCATTCTTCTCACTGACTAAGAATCTTATAATTCAGATATTAAGTTCTGTAGACAAGTGAGCAAGCCAATATTTGAACTCACACCAGACTGGATGTAATCCCATGCTGTGTTCTTGATAATGTCATTATATTGAATTTATGAGTAAGTGAAGTTCCTTTAGATAGAATGCTAATATAACTACACAAAACAATATTATATTGTTCTTTCTCTGTGCTGGGACTTCTTTTTTTTTTTTTTAACCAAGTGTATAAAAGGGAATTGAGAATAAGGTTAAATTGTCTACAAAGGAGCCCACCCTGCAAAAATCAAAAGGTGTCAAGTTTTTGTAATGCCGTCTCTTGCTATGTGTACAAGAATCCATTGGTAATTTGGACCTTCCCCTTTCAGAATAAGATGCCCATCATAACCCTTCAACCTTAATTTACTTTTTTATGTAAAATATAGTAAATATTTTAATAAATTATAATAAAATATGTCAGTGCTGATAGTCTGGGGTGCTATTTAAAAACATTTATGAGTAGCTTGAAGTGGGTGGTATAAAAAGTTTTTTAAAAAATAGTTTATGGTTTCTTAGTGATTTAATATTGATTTAAAAGAATGTAAAAATCATAGTGTATAATTCCTTACAGTTCCCACCACTACAGTCTTGTTTTCCATCCTCATCCACTGGAAACTTCCCTATTATTTATCCCTCTGGGAGTATGGATTAAAATTATTTTGGGGGAGCAAAAGGTGGTATTTCTGGCTTCTGTAATTGTGTCTCCACCAGACATGGGTGTTGGCAAGTCAATCCATACCCCTAGCCAGTTTCTTTTTTTTTTAATTTTATTTTTTTTACTTTGTCTTTTCTTTTTTTATTTAAGAAAGGATTAATTAACAAAACCATAGGGTAGAAGGGGTACAGCTCCACACAATTCCCACCACCCAATCTCCATATCCCACCCCCTCCCCTGATAGCTTTCCCATTCTCTGTCCTTCTGGAAGCATGGACCCAGGGTCATTGTGGGTTGCAGAAGGTAGAAGGTCTGGCTTCTGTAATTGCTTCCCCGCCAAACATGGGCGTTGACTGGTCGGCCCATACTCCCAGTCTGCCTCTCTCTTTCCCTAGTAGGGTGTGTCTCTGGGAGGCTGAGCTGCAGGACACATTGGTGGGGTCTTCAATCCAGGGAAGCCTGGCCAGCATCCTGATGGCATCTGGAACCTGGTGACTGAAAAGAGAGTTAACATACGAAGCCAAACAAATTGTTGAGCAATCATGGACCCAAAGCTTGGAATAGTGGAGAGGAAATGTTAGGGAGGTACTCACTTCAAACTCTAGTGTACTTCTGCTTTCAGGTTTATATTTTGCAGTAGTTTATGGATACGTGTGAACATATGCTCTCTCTCACAGAAACTGGTGTATATCTAGGTTTTGGGACTTTGTTAGAAAGTGAACCACCTGAGATGGAATTAGAATATACTATGAAAGGAAAGGTCTCACCAAAGTAATGAAGCTGAAGGGTTGTCATTCCACATGTGAAGTCTCTGGACACAGTCTGAAGTGAAGCATATTGAGGTGACAATCGTTGCATTGGTAAGGTTGTGATCGGCGGATGCAATATTATTTGATATGGATTGGGAGAGGCATACGGGAAAGTGGGCCCTATCCAAGGGTTCCAGGACTAGGGGCAGAGCTAGAAGGAATTATGTTAAGTGAACTAAGTCAGAAAGATAAAGATGATTATGAGATGATCCCACTCATCAACAGAAGTTGAGTAAGAAGACCTGAAAGGGAAACTAAAAGCATGACCTGACCAAATTGTAAGTAGGGCACCAAAGAAAAAACCCTGTGGTGAAGGGTAGACATGCAGCTTCCTGGGACAGTGGGGGGTGGGAGTGGATGGGAGGGATGGGGCACAGTCTTTTGGTGGTGGGAATGGTGTTTATGTACTCTCCTAGCAAAATGTAGACATATAAATCACTAGTTAATTAATATGAGAGGGGGAAAATCAATTGTATGTCTCAAAGTTTTTCAAAACACAAACTGAATCTTTTTAATATATAGGTTGTGTGTTTGATATGCGGACTCTCTCAAAAGCCTAGACCAAGTAGATCAGAAGCATCCAATAGCACAGCTATATACAAGATACTGGGTACTACTGTACAGCAAACCATAACAAAAGGACTTTTCAAAGTTAACCCAATTACCAAATAATGTGATGATAACATTAAGTATTAGTTGTCTTTTTGAACCCTAAGACAGCAGGAACCTCACATCTCCACTATAGAGCCCCTACTTCCCCCAGTCCCTAGCCAGTTTCTATCTTTCCTTAGTCGGGTAGGGTGCTGGAGAAGTCAGCTTCCAGGAAGCATTCCTGAGGTCTTCTGCCCAGGGAAGTCAGGATGGAATCATAGTAGCATATGGAACTGGTGGCTGAAATGCAGTAAGTTGGAAAGCAGGATGAAATGTTCAATAAACAGGAACCATAAAGTAGGAATAGAGCAGATGAATGTAGGGACCTTAAATATTTCCACTACATGCATTATAATCATATTAGACAGTACTGTAATTTCTGCTTCACTTCTCAAACCTAATGTAGAAAATTCTATAGGAGAAGGGAACCAAGTTCATTTGCCCATATTTTAGCTAGATGTTCTGTGTTATAAAAAGTGTGATGTTTCCATTCTTTTCATTCTTTCTCTCTTTCCTCTCTTTCTCTTCCTTTCTTTCTCTTTTTTTCTCCCCCCCCCCCCAGGCTTATCACTGAAGCTTGATACCTGCACAGAGACTTCATCACATCTCATGGTCAATTAATTTTTTTTATTTTAATAGAGCATGAGAGAGAGAGAGAGAGAGAGAGAGAGAGAGAGAGAAAGAGATGGAGAGGATATAGCAGTTCTCCACTGCTTGTAAAGATATCCCCATACAGGTGGGGCCAGTGACTGGAACCCAGGTCTTTGAAATAATAATGTTTGTGCTTTACCTGGTACACTTAATCCTGGTACCCATTGTTTCATTTCTATTTATAACTCAGTCATAATGCCATATTTATATATTAAATCAACTGAAATGGATATTGTATCTAAATGTGGAAAAGTGAAACTATATAAATATATATATATATATATATATATTTTGAAAAATAGCAGGAAGTTATATTCAAGATCTGGGACAAGTCAAAGTAGTTTATAGACTTGCTGCCACAATATGATACATAAAAGAATAAAATTTCAGATAATATTTAATAAAAGGTGGCATTTATTCTACAAAAGATTCTGTTAGAATATAACAGGCTTCAGTAAATACTTTTAAACTCCATATACTACATGGATCTAAATTCTATATTAATATAAAAAAATTCTCTAACATTTCAAGACAAACAATCCCATTATAAAATGAACACAATACTTGAGTAAAAGAATGATTTTTACTAATGTTGTTGTGCAGAAGTCAAATAAACATACAAGATGTCAAAAATAAACAGTAGTCTTTAGGGAAATGAAAATTAAATCATAAGGACATATCGTATGGCTAAGATAAACAGTAGGGACAATACTAAGTTACACATTGCTGAGGATTATTTATACACTGCTGTTTAAAGTGAAAAATATAATGACTCTGGATTACAATTTAGTAATTCTTATAAATTTAGGAAGCATCAATCAAATGACCCAGTAATTGTACTTGCATACATGTATCACAGATAATGAAAATGTATGCTCATAAAGAAAAAGTACTCATTGACATTTCTAACATGAGTATTCCTAATAGCCTCAACATGGAAGCAGCCCTGATGCCCTTCTATGGGTAATTGTTTAAACAGATTATGATATATCCACTTATACAATTACTACTCCATAATTAAAAGGAATACATTGTTTACACAATTATCAACCTGTATGAACTTCTAGGGAATTATTCTGTGTGAAAATAGACAATCAAAAAGGCTGAATAGTGGATGATTTTGCTTATACAGTCTTGAAATCAGAAGTAACAGAAATGGAGATGAGACTAATAGCGCTTTCCAGTGGCTAACAAGAGGTTGGAGGCAGGAAGAAATTAAGTATGTTCCTAGGGGCCCATCATTTTAGTAAATTTTGTCTGAACTTGATAGCTAATCTGCAGGTGGACTAAAAATAATGTCTGGGAGATGTAGTCAGAGTTAAGAATAAGACTATAAAGCTGGTTAGGGCAGAGAATAGCTTCCCAACCCAAAGAAAGTATACTAATACCACTGAATGTTTACCTCATCAGTCTGGCCCAGGGCTCATATATATTCACATTTAACACAGTAGCCTGTGTAACCTCAGAGTCTCTTGTCTGTCTGAGTCTGCAGTCTGCTGCAAGGGGATGGGAGTGGAGACACAAACCTTTGGTGGTGAGAATGGTATTAAACTATCTAAGATATACTTATTAGTAGATAAGTTTATTTTTTTAAACACAATTAAAAGAAGTTTATTATGGTAAATTTTCCTCCAAAGCAATAGATGTGAAAAAAAAATAGAGAAAGTCTGGGATTACTAGCCTTCATGGAAAGGTTCCTTCCCAACTTATCCTGTAGTACTTTTAGAGGAGATATTTTCATTTCATCATTCAGTTTATGAATTAATATTTAACTTTTTGCATTTGTTTATTGCTTTCTAAAAAATTCTCATTTAAATATTGAAATGCTATGAAAATTCATCATTCTCCTGTAGAAATGTTTTCAGAGAAAACTGTTTCTTTTTCTTAAAACAGTAGTCCCTTGGCTCTCATTAAGACGCTTAGCCTATACTGTCGAATGTAAAACATTAATTCCCCAATAAAGAAATTTGAAAAAAAGATGCTCAGCTTAAATTTAAAATAGCCATGTATTTTATATAAGATATGAATATGTGTGTATATATATATATAATTTTTCTAAAATATACCTTTCCCATCATGGTAATCTTCCTTTATTTTTTTAAGGTTAATTTAGAGACTCCACTAAAATCTGAGGTGTATTTCCTCCCTAACTTGAGGCCAGACACCACAAACCCAAGACCAGTTTGGATGCAGCTCTGAGTGACATTCAGAGCTTTAACAACTGGGAGAAAGTCTAAACTCCTCAGATAAATAAAGTACTACAAAAGCTGGAAAATGGCAAGAGATGGATTCACTTAATGATGGTGTTTTTGGTCAATACCAGGCCATCCTATCATCTGGGGCTCTGGTCATGGAATCCTTGGGTTCTCACATAGATATGATGGACCTAGTCCTCTAATAGATCCCTCTCTTCACCATCAGTGGTCACTTCCATCAGGAACATCATCATAGGCCCTCTTCTAGGCCTCTGCAAGACCTTGCCCTCAATGTCTAATAGCAGTGGTTGGGACTCCCCAACTCTCCAAATGGATGCTGGGTCAATCTACTCTGACACTTGAGAGAGATTGGTCCTAGAATATTCCCAGCTGTGACCATGAAATGTGAGCTCATGTTAGAGGTTTTTAAGATGCAGTCATTGGGAGTAAAAGAATAATGGCCTCTCATAGTAATTTATTAAAATAAATGTTAGTTGACAACTATTTAAAAATAAAAGTTTGATTTATGGAAAAAATACCATTCTCAAGGTTAGACTATAATATTTTAATTAATTATTCATGCAAGACTCAGTACTGGGCACATAACTCTTGAAAACTATCAACTGCTTTTTCATTGAGCTTAATTAATAAATTAGCAAAAATAAACATGTACAGAAATATTTACTGAAGACAATAATTATTCAAATGGATTTTTGTGGAGTAAGTAGCTATAGTACAATGTCACTCCAAAAAGAATGCATTTAGGGCTGGGTGGTGGAGCACCTGGTTGAACACATATGTTATAGTGCACAACGATCCAGGTTCAAGCCCCTGGTCCCCAACTGCAAGGAGGAAGCTTCACAAGTGGTAAAGCAGGGCTGCAGGTGTCTTTCTGTCTCTCTCCCTCTCTGTCTCCCTCACTTTTCAATTTCTCTGTCTCTAGCCAATAATAAATTATTTTTTCAAAAAGCATG
The DNA here is from genome assembly GCF_950295315.1 of Erinaceus europaeus. Classification (NCBI taxonomy): domain Eukaryota; kingdom Metazoa; phylum Chordata; class Mammalia; order Eulipotyphla; family Erinaceidae; genus Erinaceus; species Erinaceus europaeus. Next base: position 55,797,740 of record NC_080178.1, on the reverse strand, counting down.
CATTTACTTATTTTGTATTTTGTACCACTGCATCTATGAAACAGTTATTTGCTGAGCAGATATTTTAGTCAAACCATCGATTATGTTGTTCTAGTATATGATAGTACAGTAAGAGAAAACTTATCCATTTGCCAAGGTGTGTGGAGGAATATGTTCCCAGCACTTAGACCTCATTAGTGATTACAAGTAGATGGAAAGTCCTGTCCAAGGAATTTCCATTCTGGTCTATATTCAGAGATAAATAGAAACATACAGATTAAAGTTAACTTGCATTGTGATATAGCTGTAGATATGGGTCTGAAGGAAAAATCTAGGAGTGAGAGATTAAATCTAATGTTGGAAACTGGTGTTGACAATATTCACTCCTGTTGAAGTTGCCATCCAAGGTAGGCTTTGATGAGTGTTTATAACTTTAATTAAGTAGATCTAAGAAGTGAGAGACTTCGGTGACAGAGCAAGTAGCACATAGGAACTCAGTTAAGAGAGAGTCTGCATAAAGTCAGAGCAAGAGATCAAAGACAGAATGCCAGGAGGGAAGAAAGCAATGGAGTAGCATTTGGTGGAGATGAGTAAAAATATAATAAGCTAAATATGGAAGAAATGTGAAGGTCAACTCAAAAGGAGGTAATTTAAATTGATTTAGAAGGCAATGCAGAGACAATGGAGCAAGTGTGTCAGGAATTGGACAGCTACTGTCAAAAAAGCTATCAAAATGTTCGGGCATGATTTGTTCGTAATAAACCTTTGGTGCTTTCATTCTGTGATGCCATTGTCCTCGGAACGGTCAAAGATTTTGTTGGTTAGTAATTTTCCATTATCTCTCTAATTACTGATGTACTCCAAGAGACTGTCTCTTAGATATTTGCTTGATGGTGGGAAGGTGAAACTGATTGACCGTGTTTGTGAATGTCCCCTGCCTCACTTCCTTCCTGCTACTTTGGTGACTTGGCTTTTATTTTTTGTAAATCTTAAAAAAATTTGGAAGTCATAATTAGGCTTACTTTAGGAACATCTCTTTCTGCTTGAAATAAAGTCTTGCATTTATGTCAGGCTATGGTGTTCTATTGTCTAGTTGGTGCTAAATTTTCCTAAATATTTGAGATCCTCACTCTTACCTTATTATATTAAGTAGCCTGTTACAAATGGTGATGCTCTCTTACAAATTACCATATTCACATTCACTGTCTTACCATTCTTCTCACTAAATGCTGGATTCTATTAAATGTTCAGGATACCTTGAATGAGGGGGTGAAACTTTATTTGCAAAAGGTTCATTACTGTGTGGAGAGAGAAAAAAATGACATGGGAATCGACCTGGTGTATAAGTCTAATGCAACATGCTGTGGGCTCAAAGACATATACACCTATCCGAGAATAAAGGCATTTTAGGAGATTGTTTGGAACAAGTGAACTTTCAGAATTTGCAGCTTGACAAGGAAGGAACTGGTTTGCTTGGATTGGAGGCAATAATCTCTTTGTCACTCAGAAATTCACTAGAACAATAATCTGTGTGCATTGTGGGACATAATGAGAATAGACTGAAGAGGAAGGTAAGGATGTGATGGCCAAGAAAATTATATTCCACTATAAGGAGTTTGGACATTATCCGGAAGGAAATGGGGAGCCATTTATTGGTGTTGACAAGAAGGAAATGATTGAAAGTTGGTTACTAGGCCACTATCCCCCACATTTCCACTCTTGCTCTGACCAACCAGCAGCCTCCTGTCCACACCATTTATCAACAACCAAACCTGTATCTCCCAGAGGATAAGGGTTAGTCTCTTTGTATTCTGGTGCCAGATATTTTCCATCAAACTTCAGTTTCCTTCCTGGTGAGAGGCTTCTGATTTCCTGCTGATTGTAGAGCCTAGGAGATTCTGAGCTGCTGATTGATTTGATTTCATTCTGCGGTAGTGCATGTAATTTCATGCTTCCAAGTCAAAGGCATCATCTGAAAATTCTCCAATCTCCCCCAAATTATTTAACTTTATATACTTATCCCCAGCTTCACTGGACTCTAAATAACCCAGTTTGGGAAAAATGTGTGGCATGTGAAGCTCTGGTCATTAAGAATCAACAATTACGTTGATTAGCTCTCTTGGACTATTAGAAGCTGTTGCAATGCAGGAAAAAAGTAAACCTGAAGCATACCATCAGACCAAAAATTGCTCTAAAGGTGAGGGGTGCCAATACATCTGTCTTCAAAGAACTAAGGGACAGATTATTTGTAATAACAACAACAACAACAACAATAAAATGACTGCTACTAACAATATACCTTAGGAATACAGTGCAAAATTCCTCCAAAAATTTGGTAGTTTGGCAGATAAATAGAAGTACTCCATTATAATGAAAGTATACCTTTAAGGATTAGGTGGTGGAACATCTAGTAGGATGTACATGTCACCATGCATGAGAGCCTGGGTCCAAGCCCCCTTGCATGCTTTTTAATATACAATTTATTTTAGAATCATTAAAGACATTCAGAATAGTTAACCCAGAGAGACAATCAACACCAAGTTTACTGTATTACTAAGGTTTTGGCTTTAGTGTAGTGCTTTGGTCACAATTAACCATCATATTGTTATTAACTAACATTCATGCATGATCCATATTGACTTAGTGTGACTCTTAAAAATATTAATCTATCATAACTTTGCCAATTGATGTTCCCTTTCTGCTTCTGAATGCCAATGAGCGTACAGTTATTTTACCCTACTTATATTTTTCTCATTTTGCCTTTTTAGGTTTCTTGGCTGTGACACTTGCTTAGGCTAGGAGAATCTTGACAGCATTGAGATAGTAGTTTGTGGAGTGTACATTGATCGGGACTTGTGCTATATATTCTCATCTCATGATTCAGTTGGGGAGGTTATTTATTTATTTATTTATTTGGATGAACCTCTGGCTTGTGGTGAGAACAGGGTTTGAACTTGAAGCTCTTCTGCCTCAGAGGCTATGTGCAGAGCCACTGCACTAGGTTAGCACTCCACATTACTCTCATCTTTTTATTTTATTTTAATTTATTCATAAAAAGGAAGCACTGACAAAACCATAGGATAAGAGGGATACAACACCACACACTTTCCACCACCAGAACTCCATAGCCCAACCCCTCCCCTGATAGTTTTCCTGTTCTTTAATCCTCTGGGAGTATGGACCCAAGGTCATTGTGGGATGCAGAAGGTGGATGGTCTGGCTTCTGTAATTGCTTCCCTGCTGAACATGAGTGTTGACAGGTCAATCCATACTCCCAGCCTGCCTCTCTCTTTCCCTAATGAGGTGGGGTCGGGGGAAGGAGGGCTCCAGCACACATTGTTGGGGTTGTCTGTCCAGGGAAGTCTGGTTGGCATCATGGTGGCTTTTGTCTTTTAATTAACCATTTCTTTGTACTGTTGTTTGAATTCAAGAAACATTTTACTTCCATGTTTTTTGTTTTTTTTTCCTTCTCCTAGAATTGCTTAGACTAGGGCAGGGCTAGATAGTATAATGGTTATGCAAAGAGACTCTCATGCCTGAGGCTCCGAAATTCTAGGTTCAGTTTCCCGCACCACCATGAACCAGAGCTGAACAATGGTCTAGTATTAAGAAAAAAAAATGCTTACACTATTCATAGTCCTCTGTGATTCACACAAAATTTACATCTGTCCAATTTTCCTAAAGAATATCATTGGGATTTTGATAGGGATTGCATTTTATTTATAATTTCTTTTAGCTAAGATGGCCATGTGGCCACTGCCTTGTAAATGTAAATTTCTCCAATACAGTTATCTATGAAAAACAATATTTATTCCTCCAACCCATGAACATAGATAGAGTCTCTTTCCATTTATTTGTATCTTCTCTCATCAGTATCCAATTGTTCTCATTGTAGTAGACTTTGGCTTATTTTGCTAGATGCATTCCAAGCTATCTTTTTTGAAGCACAATTATAAATTGAATTATGGCCTTAAGTTTTATCTTCCCCAATTCATCACTTATAAATATGCAACAGATAAGACTTAGGAGACAGTATACTGGTTATGCAAAAAGACTCATGCCTGATGCTCTGATACTCTGAAGTTCCAGGCTCAATCCCTATCAACATCATAATCTAGACCTGAGCAATGCTCTGATATGTGTGTCTCTGTGTGTATGCATATGTGTGTGTGTTTCTGTTTCTCTTTCCTCTCTTTCTCTCTCAAAACACACACACACACACACACACACACACACACACACACACACACACACACACACACACTTCCTGCATATCTTTCTCCTATACTTCTTTTATTAACAATAAGTAAATAGAGATGGTGAAAATGTGGAGATTTGGAGAGAGTGAAAACTTGGAGAGAGCATGAAAGCTTCATGCCTTTCTGGATATCTATTCAGGTTTTCCATCCAATGGTCCTTTGTATTCACCATACCAACTAATAATAAACCATTGCTCTGGCTATATATATTAGCACAGCAGATCTGTGCACATTGATTTTGAAGATGAAGCTAATTGAATTAACTGAAGGACTGACTGTGGGAATAAGAAAAATAGAAGAAAAAAAAATAAGGAGAATTTGACCTTTATTACTAGGTATGTTAGAATAGCATTTAGTGGCATGGGGAAGACACAAGGGAACAGGGTATATTTCTAGGGGAGAAGGAGTTGGTAAGTATAGAGGAAATTTTACTTTATATTCAGAAAAAAGACACAGATATCAAGTAACCAACCTGATTTACAGTGACTAGAATACAACAGTGACCCACTGAGTAAGTTTTTCAAGCCAGGATGTTGCCATATCACAGACTTAATGCTCAAGTACACCATGTCACTATCAAAACATCATTTATCTTTTGTGTAAATTTCACCCTATTTGTCTTCAAACTTTCTTTCAAAGTGAACTTACTAAGACCTCACGTTTCTTGGAAGCTTGTCTTGGAATATTACCATGAAATGAAGTACGATTCTTGGGACTGGGGGTAGCACTAATGCTGCTCTCTCTTCATTGGTTGAATTACGTTTCTAATTTTTTGACTATTTATTATGCTGAATTCTCATTTTTATTTTGTCTCCTTATCTCAGTTTTATTTAATGTATTTTGTCTTTGCTATTATACAGATTTTTTTTCTCATAAAATAAGGGTCCTGGGGCCTGGTGGTCATGCACCTGGTTGAGTGCATGTGTTATAATGCCCAAGGACCTTAGTTCAAGCACCGGGCCCCCACTTGCAGGGGGAAAGCTTCATGAATGCTGAAGCAGTACTGCAGATGTTTCTCTGTTTCTCTCTCTACTTCCTCCTCTCCCTCAATTTCTGACTATCTCTATCCAATAAATAAATAAAGATAATAAAAAATAATAATAAAAGGAAAAATAAGGGTCCCTTTAGATTCACTTTGCCTTCTCCATACTTCTGATATTTAAGTTTGGGTAATAGAGTTTTCTTATTGATCTGTTAAATATTCTGGTTTGGGGGGTTGGGCAGTGGCGCAGTTGGTTAAGCGCATGTGGCGCAAAGCGCAGGGACCCGTGTAAGGATACTGGTTCAAGCCCCTGGGTCCCCACCTGCAGGGGAGTTGCTTCACAGGCAGTGAAGCAGGTCTGCAGGTGTCTATATTTCTCTCCCCCTCTCTGTCTTCCCCTCCTCTCTCCATTTCTCTGTGTCCTATCCAAACAACGAACAACATCAACAATGGCAATAATAATAACCACAACGAGGCTACAACAACAAGGGCAACAAAAAGGGGGGAAAATGGCCACCAGGAGCGGTAGATTCATGATGCAGGCACCGAGCCCAGCAATAACCCTGGAGAGAAAAAAAAAATTCTGGTTTGTGTTAATGTTGGATGTGACATCTGACCTCTCTGGTCTCAAGGTTCTCTTTTATAAGATGGGGTTGAACTTACCCACAATACCAAAGAGCGTAGAAGACCAATAACTACTGATTCTGATGGCTTTCCTAGCTCTCATCTGACTTCTATTGTAATTCTGTGTGGCAGGTATAAACTCATAAAAATAAGGAAATCCTAGCTCAGAGAGGTTTAGAAAGGTACACGGCCATTTATTTACTCACTCAACATACATATACTTCATGTATATCAATACACTAGCAGCTGTGTAAAGTCCTAATGATAAATAATGAAACAAGTTCTCCCTTTGCCTCTTACACTTGTGGAGAGGAACAGCAGAACCTGTAGAACAATATCTAATGCATCTACTAGTCCACTTTGCAAGGATTTGGCAAGATAAAAAATATTATATTAAAAAGCCCGTGCTTTTAAATATTATATTAAGCTGGAGTCATTAATATCAAGTAGGATACATAAATGCAACCAGAACAAGTATTATTTGAGGAGGGGCAGTTGAATTAAGCACAATTATATCAATTACCAAGTTGAGAATGTCTACTACGTTCTATCCCTATTTATTAAATATCCTTTTAGCCAGAGCCCTCTCAGCAAGAGCTTGTAGATACTGCAAAACTGGCTTAGGCAGGGAAGGTAAGAACTTTATTCTGAAAAATACGAAGTTATCTCATGGGCTCAGCTGAAGGGCAGGCAAGCAGCCAAGCCTCACCGAAAAAAAAAAAAAAAAACGTAGGACTGAGTGGGGGGAAAGTTATAAGGAACCCAGGGACTTTACCCTCTGATTTGGTCTCAGCATCTCTCTGCACATCTGTCCCACTGTTTTATGTTTCTGTAGAGTACTGTTCCATACTACTAGCTCCAAATTCTAAAAAACATGTCTGCTTTCTGCCTCTCTAATTTTAGTTTTGTTTTTCATTGTCACTGTTACTGGTATTTATGATGTTGGCTTTGCTTGTTTGTATGTTTGTTTTTAATATTCCCCCACCCCCTATTGAAAGATAACTTTAGGGTAAATTTGTGTCTTCTGCTCAGCTCCAAATTCCTGATAAATGGTCCTTCCTGGCCCAGTTTGGGATCAGTTCAGCCCTGGTACGTGTATATGAGTAGCTACTGGAAATATAACTACATGAAAACCTGTCTCAACCAGAGACTAAGATTGTAATTCTTGGGGGATTAAGAACCATCAGTCTGAGTAGAACATGCACTTCAAAAGACTATAGAGCACATTCAAGTCCCACAAAACCCTGTACCATGGAAAACTAGGAATCACTGCCCACTTTAAAGATGTGTTAAATGAGAATCAAATGCACCCTATTGGAGAAATGCTAAGTGATTGTTGACTTGAAAACAAGACATGGGGCCAAATGATAGGAATGGGAATGGTTTGTTTTAATACAGATATTTTTAATCTGTACCTTTCTCTTTTTTACTTCATTTGGGGACTATGGACTATGGTACAGTGGTTGTTGGCACATGGGTAACATTTCTTCTCTTCCCAGTATAGGTAGCTAACAGCCCTCTCATGTCTAACTTGGGCTCCTTTACATCTTGATGCACCCCAAAAGCCCCTCTGCAGTTCCCTTCCTCTCCTTCCCCATAGCTTTCTGTTTTTTAAACTTCTATAGATTATTCCCTTCCCTTCCCTTCCCTTCCCTTCCCTTCCCTTCCCTTCCCTTCCCTTCCCTTCCCTTCCCTTCCCTTCCCTTCCCTTCCCTTCCCTTCCCTTCCCTTCCCTTCCCTTCCCTCCCCTCCCCTCCCCTCCCCTACTCCTTCCTTCCTTCCTTCCTTCCTTCCTTCCTTCCTTCCTTCCTTCCTTCCTTCCTTCCTTCCTTTTATCTCTTTCTCTGTTTCTCCTTGCTTTTTATATAGATAAAGAGACATTGAGAATGAGAAGATAGGATGAGGGAAGGAAAGGAGACACCTGCAACATGGTTTTATCACTTGTAAAGTTTACCTCCTTCAAGTGGGGACTAGGGTCTTGAAGCCAGGTCCTTGAGCATAGTAATGTGTATACTCTACCAGGTGCACCACTGCACAGCTATGTAAAAATTATTTTCAGTCAGCAATTATAGTAGTCAGATAAACTAATATATCAAATACGTAATTTTAGTTTTAATAAACACTATGAAAAGGTGTAGGCCTATGAGGGCATGAACCTAGTCTGGAAGTGGTTTGGGGGAAGGAGAGATAATTGCACAGTGTAATTAAAATTGATATGAGCTCTAAGAGATGAATAGCAGTTAATTAATAGATTTAAAAAGACTAGGATGACTTCCAAATAGATGGAGCAGCATGGTAACTCATCCAAAACATTGTAGCCAATGTAAACAGTGTACTAAAGGGAGGAGAGGTGAGTGTGGGGTGGGGACCAACAGATGAATTGCAGCAGAGGCAGACAAGAATCTGAACATTTTGGAGCTGGGGAGAAATTGGAGTGATGGCACACCAGATTTGTTTATCTGAAGCTCTGGAGGTGTCAGCTTTCATCCCTATCATCAATATAAGCCAGATCTGAACAATATTCTTACCTCTTTGTATATCTAGAAAAATTTAAATATAAATATATATATATTTATATACATTCAAATATATATATATAAATATATATTTAAATATATATATATATATATGAAATAATTTGTTCTTTACATTCAGTAGAGAATTCTAAATCCAAAGGATGTCATGATCAAGTTCTGTGTTTCAAAATGTCACTTGGATAGCAAGGTGTGAATTGTGGACAACAATGGAAATAAAGAGAATAACTCAGGGGCCATTTCAGTAGCCTAGAAAAAAAAAGATAAAGTAGTGGCCAGATGGTGGTGCACCTAATTAAGTGCATATGTTACAATGTACAAAGTCCAGGGTTCGAGCCCCTGGTCCCCATATGCAGAGGGAAAGCTTTGTTAATGGTGAAGCAGTGGTGCAGGTGTCTCTCTCACTCTCTGTCTCCCCCTTCACTCTCAATTTCTGATGGTCTCTATTCAATAAATTAAGATAATGAAAACTTAAAAAAGAAAAGAAACAAAATAAAAATATGAAGACAGAGTAGCACCAATCATCATCTTTATTCAAGGTAGAGGTTATGGAAAGAATTTATATGATTCTGTCAAGGCAAAAACACTCTGATACAAGAGTTATAACTGAAATCCAGGGCTGCTTTACTAGAGATTTCACCAGGCTGATTCTGAAATAATTTCCACTGAATCATTTTTAGTCTTAGAATGATACAGAGCTAGTAAAAAAAAATGTGAATGGTACAGTAGCACAATATCTAACAATAGTGAATCAATACAGAAAGAAAAAATTATCTCCTTATATAAAATGTAGAATCTGAATGAAGAACACAACATGTTCTGCATTCTGTCAATATTGTCATGTTGCTTCTCTCTTCAGTTGATCATGGACCATCATGTATGCACAAAGCCTCTTTAAAAGGCTTCTTGTTTCCTATTTAAAGGAAGATATATTTTTAAATAGAAGAATTTAAATTAAAAGCACATATGAAGAGAAAGATGATTTTCCATCTTCTGGGAAACCCAGGAACAGATATATGTAGACTGTATACTTGTCTTTGCAGAAATAGATAAGTTGTTTTTAATCTATGCAGAGATCTCATAAACTTGCTGGTCTAATGAAAGCTGTACCACTTTTGAACCTGCCACCAGAGGAAACTGGTGGGAGTGAAATTGCAGTCCCCAGGGATCAAGAAACAGAAATCCTGAATTCTCCCAACTGCGTGTCCTCCCTTTAAAAGGACCAGGCTGTGACACACCCAGCTGACCACACATGTGACCCTGTACAAACATCCAGGTCCCTATTGTTGGGGTGGGGGAGAAGGACTTCACAACTGTTAAAGCAATATCGCAGATTTCTCTCTCTTCTCTCTCTCTCCTCTATCTCCACCTTCCCTCTTGGTTTATCTCTGTCTCTATCAGATAAATGAATAAAACATTTTATTAGTAACCAACAAGATTATGGGACAAGAGGGGGTACAGTTCCTACCACCAGAGTTCCATTTCCCATCCCCTTTACGGAAAGCTTCCCTATTCTTTATCCTTCTGTGGGTATAGACATGGGCACTGGAATGTCAGTCCATGCCCCCAGTGTGTTTCTGTTTTTCTCTAGTGGGGTACGGCTCTGAGGAGGTGGTGTTTAAGGACACATTGGTGAGGTTGTCTGCACAGGAAAGTCAGGTTGGTATCCTGGTAGCTTCTGCAACTTTCTGGCTGAAAAGCATTAAGCTACAAAACAGAACAAATTGCTTAATAATCAGGTACCTAAAAGTAAGACTCTAACAGATGAGATTTGGGAATTTCGTGTTGAAACAAGCTAGAAAGTCTAGTTTAGCTATATCCCAAGGGTCCCATGACTTTACTAATTTTTGCCTGAGCCTGACAGCTAACATGCGGGTGGGCTGAAAGTATTGTCTTTAGAGATGCTGTTGGAGTTGGGATAGGATTAGAAAGCTGGGTCAGGACAGAGAGTAGCCCGCAAATATGGGGAAAATATATAAATACTGTAAACTATAAACTGTAACTATATAGACTATATGTATTATATAACTATATATAACTATATGTATAACTATATATATAAAACTATATGTGTTATAAACCCTATCAATCTGACCTAGGGCCTATGTCTATTTGTATTTAGCACAGGAGCCTGTGTAACTTCTGCATCCCTGTCAGCCTGAGCTCACATTCCATAGTCATAGCTAGGAACATTCTAGGCTGCACTCATTCCATGAGTGGCAGAGTATGTTGAGCCAGCCTCCTCTTGGAGAGTGGGGCCATTTCTACTATGGTTGTTCTATGTTGAGGCCATGGGCTTGTAGAGGCCCACAAGAGGATTATGAGGTTGTTACTGGCGGAGATAATTAGTGGTGGTAGAGAGCAGGATCTGTAAAAAGAAGGCAGGTGCTTCTTGGTCATGTAACTTGAGGCAAGTTACTATAGCCCTTGATATATTAGTTTTTTTTTTCACACACTAAACTCAATAATTAATTATTTTTATGTTCCTAATTTAAAAATATTTTATCAGTTTAACAGTGTTATCTTTGTTTTAATTAGATTTCAGCAGTGTAAGTGCATACCTACACATGGTATTGTCAGTCACTACACCCTCCAACAAAGTTCCTATTTATTTCATAGTTCAGAAAATGAAATAGATAAATGTGATGACTCTAGAAATAAGTCCCTCATCTCATACATTAATTTATAGGTCACCTATGTCTTATAATCCATTCGATTCATTGCACACAACATTCCATGACTCTAAGGACATAAAATTAACTAGGAAGTGGCCTCTACTCCCTCTTTCCTTTCTTTTTTAAATTAATTAATTAGTTAATTAACAAAATGGGAACACTGACAAGACCATAGGATAAGAGGGGTACAGTTTCCAACACCAGGACTCCACATCTCATCACCTCCCCTGATAGCTTTCCTATTCTTTTAACCTCTGGGAGTATGGACCCAGGATCATTATGGGGTGCAGGAGGTGGAAGGTCTGACTTCTGTAATTGCTTCCCTACTGAGCTTGGGCATTGACAGGTTGATCCATAGTTCCAGCCTGTCTCTCTCTTTCCCTAGTGGGGCGGGGCTCTGGGGAAGCTGAGCTCCAGGATACAGTGGTGGGGTTTTCTGCCAAGGAAGTCCAGCTGGCATCATGCTAGCATCTGGAACCTGGTGGCTTAAAAACAATTACTATTACTATATAAAGCCATATAAAATGTTGAATAATCATGAACCTAAAGGCTGGCATATTGCAAACGAATATTTGGTGTCTCTGTTTTGGAAATAATAGGTCTATTTTAGGTATTTCCTAAGGGCCCATGACTTTATTAGTTTTTGCCTGAGCCTGACATCTGATATGCAGGTGGACCCAAGTTATTGTCTGGGGAGATGATGTCATGGCTGGAAAAAGGGCTGGAAAGCTGGGTCAGGGAAGACAGTAGCTCCCAATTATGGGAAAAGTGTATAAATATTTGGGATGTTGGATAACATACTCTATCTACCACCTAAAGAAGATGGGTCCTGAAATTGGTGTAACTTGCAATGTTCCTACTCATGACCACAGAATATAAGTTCGGACCTACAGGGATATAGAGGTACATAGGCTCCCATGCTGAATATGGGCTTTACAGCCAACGATATTTATGCCCTCTTCCCTTTCATTCCTTCCTTTGCCCATTAGAACAGGTCCCTGAAGTGTCTCCAGAAAAGACACTCTTGACACACCTGGAAGTCAGTCTTGGAGCTCATCTTACTCTCTGCTTCTTGGTGCAAATCCTCATTCTTCCTCCCACATACCTTTGGTCCTCTTCATCCTCTTCCTTGGTGGTTCATCCTCAGTCACTAGATCTCTAAATACTGAAATCTTCTAGAGTCCATTTCTCTAATGTCTTTTAGCTCACATTTATGGTAGCAAACTAGCTAATGTCACACAACTTCGGTGAACTTCAGTGTCACCTTCATGATTCTACATCCAGGTCAGCTGTGCCTTCTCTACTCCAGACTTATGATGCATCTAATTACTAAGCCCATGTCGCCACTTGGATGACTGATAGGTAGTTCAGAATTAGAGTTCCAAGAATGAATATAGCCTCACTATCTTTAAATATAGCCTGTTCTGCAAGCTATCCTGGCACAGAAAAGTTGAACTCTAGCCTTCCAGTTGCTTAAATATTTAGTGCCACCCCTCAATTTCCCCTTTTTTTTGTACTCTATGTCCAACCCATTAGTCAATATTGTTGTTTCTCTTTACAAAATGCATTCACTTTTCACCAACTTCACCCCTCCTTCTCTACAACAAGTCAATACCATTGTCTGCTCCAGGCAACGAGCAAGCCTCTTTGCTGGTCTTTCTGTTTCCCACTTTGTCTCTTATCTGTCCTTGACATGACATCATGATTCTTTAAAATAAATTTAGCACAAGCAATCATCTTTCCAAATTTCTCCAGTACTTGTTCACTTTTTTTGGAGAGGGAGAGAGAAAAATCTGAGTGTTTCACAAGAATTTTGTGGCACTCTGCTCAGACACTGTCATACCCCATCTTTTCCTCATCTTTGACTGATCATTCTGCTTGCTTCAGCCACACTAGTTTCCTTTGACAACTTCAGCATGTGTCTGATTCTATCTTCCAACTCTTTGTCTGAATTACTCCCTTGAGGGCTTTGGAATTCTAACGAAATATCTCAGTAAAACTTTTTCTCTACAAGATATATAAGTTGTACCCCTAATGAGTAGTTGTCTCACTAATTTATCTTCACCTTGGTTATTTTTAAATCTCTCTCTCTCTCTCAGACACACACACACACACACACACACACACACACACACACACCCTTACTAGAATGTCATCTCTATGACAAACCCAGCTTTTTTTGTTTGTTTTTTCCAATGATTTTAGACACTAGACACAAGTCTTATAGATCAAAGGTAAGAGTGAATATTTACTAAGTAAAATGATTGAACAGAGAACACTGCCCCAGACCTTATAGAACAGGCAAGTTCTATTCAGTAGATCCAGTCAGTGTATTATGGACCTAGTAGTGCCAGCCCTAGTCTTGGAGCTGAATCTGTTTACATTAATGGAACATGACTTCTTCCTCTAGGAGATGACAGGCTAGTACATGAAGTGGCTGAGAATGTTGCCCTGGTTACCCCTTTCTCTACTATAACCACACAAATGAAGGGTTTGCGAGAGAGCTTGCCTACAGGTAGCTAATTCTGTGAAGTGACCCAGAGAATAGGGGTAGAGTTCTGGAAAGAGTGAAAGAAGGACAAAGCAAAAGCTAGTATTACCCTTTGGTACTGACCTCATATCCTGTTGGCACGTAGAGTGCAAAATCATGATGCCACTCTTGAGAAGTGGTGTCAACCTTGCCTCACAACTCTGAACCTGAGAAGCATAAGAAAGGGAGCCTTTACTTTCCACACCCTGCTAACTGAGAACTGCCCATGACTTGATAATTTTCTCATGTTTCTAGATTATGCATTTGAGTACCGCAGGTTTTTGAGGTTACCCACTTCGCTCCCTACCCCCTAGGAGATAGTGAGAGGTACCTAGTTCAGAAGAGGGCACTTACACTTGGGTACCACTGGACCCTTACACTGATCTGGGGAAGGGGGTGCTTACTGAGACCATGCAAGGTATCCCATATAGCAGGTGAGAGGCAATGCAAGATACAGCATAGTGTGACCCATGAGCAAAGGAGTGGGAAGCAAGAGTTCCTTAGTTTAATGCTGGCTCTTTATGTGCCAGAGTGATATTCTGCTTCTCTCTCTCTAATAAATAAATATTTCACAATGTAATAAGGCAAGATGATCACCACTTTGGCTAGAAAGGAAAGTTGGGGTAGTGTCATAATTTTAGCAAGACACTGAAAGATGGATAGAATTTAAACTTTGAGTTGAATTAAATTTTAGGCTATTCTCCTCAAAGTGAAAAAGTATACAAAAGGATCAGTGACACATTCATTTCAGTCATTTGAGTTCAGATCATTCTGAAAATGAAGCAAGCATAATTGAGCTCATAAAAGGCCTGGGGCATTGTAGAGGCTTAAAGAATTACTCAGTGTGTGAATTAGACATAATGTGGAGCATCTATTAGGGAATGAAAAGCAGAGAGAGGGGGGTGACTTCCCATTTCTTGTCATTGTAATGCCAATGGAGGAGGAAATGTTCCTGTGAACTTTATGGACATAACATCTTAAATGAATTGTACGTTGTTTAGTAATCCCACCTTTTTCTTTCCTGTTCCATGACCTGTGATAATAAGTGTTCTTCACACAGACACAGTTTCATGGATGGCCTCTGTGAAAAGTGGAATGTCACCATGTCAAAGTAGGTGGTTCCTGTGCACTTTGACTATCTTGTATAAAATAAAGCTTCTTAGGAAAGTTGTTCCTACTAGACTTTGGTGCTATAGCTACACAACTTACCAGGTGTCTTACACAGCAACTACTTCTCATGCTTCTGTGGGGTGGAATTAGAAGATCAGAGTTTCACTGCAGTCAGGTTCCTAGTGAAGGCTCTCTTCCTACTGTGCTCTCCCATGGGATTTCCTCAGTCCCATTGTGAACTCTCCCAGCTCAGAACTGCATGTAAGCCTACTCATCTCCTAAAGACTTCACCTCAGGGCCAGGTACTAGTACACCTGGTGAAGCATATACATTACAATGTACAAGGACCCAGGTTCAAGCACTTGGCCCCCACCTTCAAAGGGAGAGATTCAGTAGAGATGGAATAGGGTTGCAGGTGTCTCTGAATCTCCCTCTATGTCCTTTTCCCTTTTCAATTTCTCTGTGTCTCTATCCAATAATAATAAATAAAAATAAAGAAAGTATCTTCACATCATGCCACTTAAAAAAAAGACTACACCTCTAAACAGAATCACATGATCACAGTGGGGCATTAGGACTTCCACATAAAATTTGGGGTGGATTGAAAATTTAGATGCTAACAAACTGTTTACCAATATCTTGTACTCCTCTTCATATTGTAAAAGTAGATTTTGAAAAGAAGTTGAAGAAGGAGCAGGCATGAGGGTTGGGCCATGGCACACTAGGTTAAGCACAATAGTATAAAGCAAGGGACCCATACAAGGATCCTGGTTCGAGCTCCCCACATGCAGGGGTCACTTCACAAGCAGTGAAGGAGGTCTGCAGGTGTTATGTCTTTCTCCCTCTCTATCTTCCTCTTCCCTCTCGATTTCTTTCTGTCCTATCCAATGGGGGAAATGGCCTTAAAAGTAGTAGATTTGTAGTGCAGGCACTGAGCCCCAGTGATAATCCTAGAGGCAAAAAACAAAACAAAACAAACAAAAATGAGCAGGCATAAAGAATCCTCAGAAAGTAGGAATTTGTACCATGATATAAGGGCAAGAATTCTGAATAAATTGGCTTATAAATCTTATTAGGAAAGGAATGTCAGATTAAGGCTCAGAAGACAAGAGATTGTTAAATGCCAGCCCACCCCACACAGAGCAGTGGGCATAAAGGCTGCAAAATAAATGGTATTATGGTATGATATTTATAAATAACTGGGATAGCAGGGATACATTTGATGTGATTTTGGGCCATCAAACTATTCCTGCTTTCCTGTTTCTACAAAGAGCTGGAGAGAAAGCCTGATAAAGATATAATATAAGAGAGGTATATTACACCTGTGAGCATCTCCATCCTGAACCAAAATGGATGTTAGACTAACAAGATTACCAGTGTTACTTAAAAATGGTAAAGGTCTATGTGTACTTATTATTATGGATGGATTGATGGATGGCCATATAGATGATACATATTTAGGTAGGTATTGATGCATATTCATCAATTAAAAGGTGAATTCCTCCTATCCATTGAAAAAATATATTGGAACAAAAATATATTGGAACAAGCTCCTTTAAACACTATGCTTCTTTGCCATGTGCACGACCCATGTTCAACACTAGCCCCAACCACGTTGAAGGATACTTAAGTGTTACGGTCTCTGTCATACATTCTTTCTTTCTCTACATGTCTGTTTCTTTATGGAAAAATACAACTGCTCTATGTCTGCAAGGATAGGAGAAGGAGTGCATGACCTGTCATTCTTAGTATGATGCATTTAAAGGGGGCCATCAAGAGAGATTGTCTCTGGGCCATGGGGCAGTTAGGTCACTATCTGGTGGCAGCAGTCTTTGTCCACTAGGAGGCATGTGGGTTCAAGGTTTGATCCTGCCACTTGTGGTCCTGATCACAATACCACTCAGGCTATCCTAGACATAACAAAGAAGCAAAAACCTTTGCACTGATCTTTGATCTTCTTTCACTAGCAATGTCTGTGATCCTCCATGTCCTTGTATTAAAAAGGGACCAAAGAGAAAGAGAAAGTGTGTGAAATGTAGCATATTACAACAAAGCATATGCTCAAGTTTGCCATCCTATATAGAATTCACCCATTCATTATTCGTATGATGGGAAAGAGATTGTTTACTTTTTATTGCCACCAGGGTTTTCACTGGGACAAGTGCCTATGTGACAAATCCACAGCTCAAAGTGGCCATTTTTTCCTTTATTTGATAGGGCAGAGAGAAATTGAGATGAGGACGGGGAGATAGAGAGATGAAGACACGTGAAGCACAATACTCACAAAGTTTCCCCCTTGCTGATGAGGACTGGGGATTTGAACTCTGGTTCTTACATCATGTAACATGTGTGCTCAGTCAGGTGTGTTTCTGTCTGGCCTCAGGACGGAGATTATTAATAGTCCACCAGACTTTCAGAAATAATAAAGGGAAGGTCCGAGGTCCACAGTCCAGGGTGCTGAGAGATCTGTAAGACTAGCCAGTCACTGCTTCCCAAAAGAGACAGATTCTGAAATGAGTCTTGAGAGATGGGGGGAGGACAGGTGTTAGCACACCTGGTTTAACTCGTATATTATAATGTACAGGGATCTGGGCATATGTCCCCAGTCCCTACCTGCAGGTGGAAAGCTTTCAGGAGTGGTAAAGCAGTGTTGCAGGTGCCTCTCTGTCTCTCTCCCTCTCTATCACCCCCTTCTATCTCTGTTTCTGGCTTTCTCTATACAATACATAAAGATAATTAGAGAGAGAGGGGGGGGATAGAGAAAGAGAGGGAGAGAGAGAGAGAGAGAGAGAGAGATAGTATTCAGACAAATAACAGTGAAATGATGTTCCAGAGAGATGGGATATCAGTAAACTGGATTTCTATTTCTCTCTTTTTTAAATGTTTATTTATTTATTTATTTATTTATTTATTTATTTATTTATTTATGTATTTTCCTTTTTGTTGCCCTTTTGTTTTGTTTTGTTGTTGTAGTTATCACTGTAGTTGTTACTGGTGTCCTTGTCGTCATTAGATAGGAAAGAGAGAAATGGAGAGAGTAGGGGAAGACAGAGATGGGGAGAGAAAGATTGACACCTGCAGACTTGCTTCACTGCCTGTGAAGCAACTCCCTTGCAGGTGGGAAGCTGGGGGCTCAGACCGGACTCTTAAGCTGGTCCTTGTGCTTAGTGCCATATGTGCTTAACCAGCTGTGCTACCGCCAGACTCCCTATTTCTCTCTTTTTAAGAAAAAGCATAACACATTTGAATAAAAGTGAGCAAGGAGAGACTCCAGCTTCCTCCAGGGAGATTGTCTGTGACATCCAGTTTAGTTTACTCAACAAAGGACAGAGGAAATTCTGTTATGCAGTCAGTCGCTAAGCTAAAGTCTGTTCACTCCAGCCTGTTATTTGCTCTCATGCCACATCCCCTTTGGGCTCAGGAATCAGGTCACCACTGAATAATCCTTGGAACAAACTCTCTGATAGGCACTGAACACATAGGTGCAAGCAGTCCCCCTACACAGAATCTGGGCTATTCTGCAACTGAGTAAGTGGGATAGATACTTGTGATGAAGGAGAGGATTTTTAAAAATTAGATTGGGGAGTTCTTGGCTTCTCCCCACTTGGCTCCCACACTCAGTTAGCTTACTAGCACTCCAAGGCTTCCGAAGTGCTTAATTAAAACCCAGTCAACAGAGAGCTCTGATAGAAACTAACAAGACAAGACAGTAATCAATGGGGCTATTCCCCACCCCTCCTCCTCTTTTCTTGCTATTCTGTCACTCGCAATTCTGGATTTAGCCACAACACAGATATGTGATTATGATACTTTCTCCATCCACTGGTGGTGTGGAGGTCAACTGAGATGCCTGATCTTTTGGAAAGTTTAAAGTCTCTCACCCTTGCGATCTGCCATGCAGTTGGAAGGTGGTTGTGCTGATTCCTGAGTCTCAGTGCTGGAGAGAGCAAACCACATGTGTGGGGATGCTGTAGAGGAGTCCACTAGTGGTGACTCCACCTGTTCAATTTTTAATTTTATTCATTTTGATAGGGTGGGGAGAAATTGTGAAGGGAGGAGGATAGGGACAGAGAGAGAGAGAGAGAGAGAGAGAGAGAGAGAGAGAGAGATTTGCAGCACTGCTGCACCACTCACTCATACACTTGTGAAGTTTCCTATCTGCAGATTGGGATCAGGGACTCGAACCAGGGTCCTTTAGCATTGTAATGCATGAGATCAAATGGGTGTGCCACTGGCCCAGACACACAATCACTTTATTAATTTTTAATTTTTTGTTAATTGCATTTTGTTATAATACTACAATGTATAGTTCCACACAACACCCACAGCCAACATTTTGCATCACTATCCTCCCATATCCCATAAATAACCACCTTAGTTCTTATAATTCTTACAGTTTGTTTGCTTCTGCTTTATTTTGTTGGCAAGTTCATGTAAATCAGATATCTAGATTCCAGATATGCCTGAAACAATCTGGTAGCTATCCTTTTATCTTTGCTTATTTTGCTAAGCATAATTACCTCCAGTTCCACCCATGTTGTCCCAAAGGACACAATATCATCCTTTTTCATTCAACTGGTATTCAATGAAATGTATATCCCACAACTTTTTTTTTTAATTTTTAAATTTTTTAAAAATTATTTATTTTCCCTTTTGTTGCTCTTGTTATTGTTGTTGTAGTTATTGTTGTTGTTATTGATGTTGTCTTTAGATAGGGCAGAGAGAAATGGAGATAGGAGGGGAAGACAGAGAGGGGGAGAGAAAGATAGACACCTGTATACCTGCCTCACCGCCTGTGAAGCCACTCCCCTGCAGGTGGGGAGCTGGGGGCTCGAACTGGGATCCTTCTCCTGGTCCTTGTGCTTTGCGCTTAACCCGCTGAGCTACAGCCCGACTCCCTAATCCCACAACTTCTTTAGCCACTCATCCGTGGATGGGCATAAGGCAATTCCATTCTTATTTGTTTAAGGACTTGCCAAATAGTCTTTAAAAGGCACTGTACCAGTTTGCATTTCCATAAGCAGTGAAGCAGAGTTCCCATTTCTTGTCAGCCCCTCCTATACCTGGTTTGATGTAAGCCATTCTTTCAGGTATGAGATGATATGTTTGTGGAGTTTTATTTTTTAATGTAATTTTAATTTGCATTTATCTAACATTAAGTGAAGTGGAGCACTGCTTCACACAATCATTCTTAATACTAATTTTCTACAGTTGTCACTAATCCCTCCCTCTGAGCCTCGCTTTCTCCAGCAATGAGCTATGAATAAGTTCTAGCATAAATGGCTCCTGTTGACTACTGATTATAAAAAAAAATTATAACCTGGTGAATAGTTTGGAAAATGACTGTAAAACTCAGAAATTGTAGCTCAAGAACTAGCTCACTGTTGGAGCACCAGATTTGCATAGCTGAGGTACCAAAGGTCCCAGGTTCAATCTCTGGCATTGCCATTTGTTTGCCAGCAGAGATATGTTTTGGTTTTAGTGACTATCTCTTTCTCTCCTATGAATAGATCTGTATCTGTATCTATGTGATGCTTTTAGACAACAAAAATTTGAAAATTACACAGGGGGCTGGTTGGTGGCGCACCTGGTTGAACACATATGCTATGGTGTGCAAGGACCCTGGTTCAAGCCCTCAGTCGCCACCTGCAGGGGGAAGCAGGGCTGCAAGTCTCTCTCTCTCTGTCTCTCTTTCTCTCTCTCTCAATTTTTCTCTCTCCCCCTCCCTCCCTCCCTCACTCACTCCTCTCAATTTCTGGCTTTCTCTATCCAGTAAATAAAGATAATAAAAAAATAAATAATAGGGGCCAGGCAGTGATGCACCTTGGTTAAGCGCTCACATTATAGGGCACAGGTACCTGACTTCAAGCCCCTGGCCCCCACCTGAAGCTTCATGAGTGGTGAAGCTGAGCTGTTGGCGTCTCTCTCCCTATCTACCAGTTTCCTCTCAATTTCTCTCTCTCCCTGTCCAATAATAAATAAATAAATGAAATAAAATGAAAAAGAAAATCACACAGAGAATTTTATCCACCATTCTTTGCAATATGTTTATCTTGTGACCTCTGCTGGGTCCAGCAGGTATTAAAGCCATTGTCATTCTGGTGGACACTGCTATCATGGCTATGATAATCATTCCTTCCAAGCCAACACAGGAGTTGCTATTTGGGCTGGAAGAGGGTTGACATAAGGGACAAAACAGACATGGTAGCTCAAGGAAACTCTTAAGACTCCCAAGACAGTATTTTATTTCTATGGATCCTGTAAATAAGCCCTTTTTCTTCGTCTGTGTAGTGCCTATCCCCACAGCCCACAGATGTGCCTTAGCCCCTGGCTTCAGAGGCTCCTGTTTCTGTGTGATTGGTTCCTGGTATCTGAATCACTCGCTTTTGGTTTTGTAGTCTGTAAACCGAGTACTCAGGCAGGGGGTCTTTCCACCCTTTTTGTCAGAAGTGTTTGTCAAGCTCCTGTTCAAGATCCAGGAGGGTGAACAGCCCCCTGGAGCTGCCAGGCTGATGACTGGTGTTGGATGTGGATAGCAGGTATTTTGCCTCATTGCTTCTTGAAAATGACTGTGATAGAACAGGAGACACTTACTTTGACTGCACTCAACTGTACTATGTGCAGAGTGGGACTGCGAGGATCAGATTTTGATAATAGCTAGATTTCACAAAACCTGTGCTCACCTTCATCTGACTCAGAATGAATTCTCAAACATCTTGACTTAGTGGTCATAGTGATTTTCACCAGAAGATCTGTTTTTTCTCTCCCCCTACTTTCTTCTTTCTCTCATTCCTCCTCCTCCTCCTCTTCCTCCTCCTCCTCCTCTTCTTCTTCTCTCCCTGCCACCCGATCCTTTTGCTCTCTATATTTTTCTCTTCATTTGTCCTTTTACTTTGTATAACTTTCTAAATGTAGAGTTACTATTCTCTTTCTCTGTCATCCTATCCTTGCCCTTATTCCTATCCTCTATTTTTTCTTCATTTGCCCTTTTACTTTGTATAACTTTCTAAATGTAGACTTACTTCTCTCTCTCTCTCTCTCTCTCTCACAGTTCTCTCTCACAATTCTTTCCATTGAAAACTGCAATAGTTCTTCCAAGATCACAGATATGGTTGACTATTGTTTCTATATTTATCTATATTTTCCCATTTTTCCTATGACCCTGCCCTCTCTTCCTTTCTATTACTTCTGAGTATCTTCTTCCTCCTCCTCTTCCTTTACCTCCACCTTTTCCTCCCTTTCTTTCTTTTTAGAGCCCTCTGGTTATATCCCCCTAATAATTAAAATTTTTGTTATCTTCATTTATTGGATAGAAGCAGTCAGAAATTGAGATGGTAGGAGGAGATATAGAGGGAGAGAGAAAGAGAGACACCTGCAATCCTGCTTCACCTCTTGCAAAGTTTCCCCTTGCAGGGGGGGACCAGGGGTCCTAACCTGGGTCCTTGCACATAGTAACATGTGTGCTCAACCAGGTGTGCCACCACCTGGTCCCCCATTTAAAAAAATACTTTATTCATTTTATTTTAATAAGAGAGAGACAGACCAGAACACTGTTCAGCTCTGGACAATAGTGGTGCTGGATATTAAACCCGAGAGCTCAGAGTCTCAGGCATGAAAGTCTTTTGCAGAACCATTATGCTGTCTACCCAGCCCTGGACCAAAATTCTTTATGGGGTACAGAAAGAAGAAAGTCTGGATTCTGTAATTGCGTTTTCACTGGATATGGTCATTGATAGTTTGGTCCATACTGCCAGCCTGTTTCTATTTTTCCCTAGTGGGGTAGGGCTCTAGAGAGGTATGGTTCCAGGAAGCACTGGTGAGGTCTTCTGCCCAGGGACTTCATGTTGAAATTGTAGTAGCATCTGCAAATTGGTGGGTGAAATTCACTTAGATATAAAGCAGGACAAAATGTTTAATGAACAGGAACAATAAAATAGGAATAAACAAGATGGGAATAGGAATTTTAAGGTGAACAGAAAATGAGAAAGTCTATTTTAGGTATGTTCCTAGTGGCCTGTGACTGAGGTAAATTTTGCTGGAGCTTGATAGCTAAATATATTGTCTGAGAAGTTGGTGTCAGAGTTGATAATAGGACTAGAAAGCCGGATCAGAGCAGAGAGTAGCTCCCAAACTTGAAAAATGTGTTATTTACCACGTCAATCTGATCTGGGGCCCATATCCATTCATATTTAGCACAGGAGCCTGTATGACTTCTGAGTCTCTGTCAGTCTGTGTTCATAGTCCATGGTCACATCTCAGAACATTCTAGGATGCACTCATTTCAGGACCATTTTTCCAGGATTGCCAGAGTAGAATTACCTAGCCTTTCTTCAGAGATTGGGGGTGGTTCTTACCATTGCAGGTTGATAGGGTCTGGGCCAAAAGAAACCCACAAAAAGGCTTATAATGATATTCATTTTTTAATGTTTAAATGATCTTTATTTATTTATTGGCAGAAATCGAGAAGAAAAGGGGGTGATAGAGAGGGAGAGAGACAGAGAAACACCTGCAGCCCTGCTTCATCACTTGCAAAGATTTTCCTCTGCAGGTAGGGACTGGAGCTTGAACCTGGGTCCTTGCACTAAACCATTTGTGCCACCACCCAGCCCCTCAAAGCTTTTTTTTCCTTTTTTTCATAATGGCATTTTATTTATTTATTTAATTAAAAAAAGATACATTAACAAAACCCTAGGATAAGAGGGGTACAACTCCACACAATTCCCACTACCAGATGTCTGTATGGAAGTGACCAGTGATGGTGGAGAGAGGGATCTATTAGAGGTCTAGGCCCATAATATCCATCTGGAAATTCAAGGATTCTCTGACTAGGACCACAAGTGAAGGGGTAGGCTGGCAGTGACCATGGAGTCCAACTCGAGTGAACCAGTCTCTTGCCCTTTTCCAGCTTTTGTAGTCCCTTCTTTACCTGACGAACTTAGGCTTTCTCCCAGTTCTTAAAATGTTGAGTACGATTTATGGGGTCTGGCCTCAAGTTAGTCAGGAGATACATCTAGGATTTTAGTGGGGTCTAAGCTAATCTTGAGTTTTACTGCATTTACTTGTTTGGTGCTCCTAATAAATGTTGTCATAAAGATAATAATGGTCCTTTAGTTGATAACTACTTTTTGCCAGTAGGTGGGAAACAGGCTATGGTACACCCAGTTAAGCACAAATAGTACTAAGCACAAGGATCTGAGCAAGGATCCGAGTTCAATCCCCCAGGGCTCCACCTGGAGGGGTTGCAATTCACAAGTGGCAAAGCAGGTCTGCTGGTCTAGAAAGCTTTTTGCTAGTATATCTTTTGGCCAGCTGTATACAGTCTTTATTCTAAAGATTGTCAAGGAGTGATAATAACACAGATGCTGTCAAAATGGATTAAGAGTTGCACCTTACTTTCCTTTGTGTAATATATTGAGCAGATAAAGTGATTGAGGGAAATTAAGTAGCAAGTAGGAGAGGAGGGTGTCTAAATCTAAGTAATAAATATTTAATAATAAAATTTACAGTGCCTTCTATAGCCTTTCTACTAGATTGCTGAGATAAATAGTTCTAAATCTAATCATAGAAGACTACTAAGCACCTTTGTTTTGTGGTATATAGTTGCCCCTAATTTATGGATATAATGTACCCAGTCCCCTATGTCCTAGACTTTATCTATGTGACACAGTTAGAGAAAGCACTATCTGCAGTGGAACTATGTAGTCCCATCTGCTAGGAAAGGACTCACCAGATTATTGGGGTTAGAAGGTTAATATCTCTGGCTTCACATCTGTAGATATAATCCAAAGCAAAAAGGCAGTGGCAGCACGATGTTTCATGGTGGCACCAGTTGACTTGGATGCCCAGTGAAAGTACTAGACTGTTTTTACCTTTCTATTCTTATTTTTCAGCTTCTGTCTGTGAATGAGATAATCCCATACCCATCCTTCTCACTGGGGTCTCTCAATTAACATGAGTCCTTCAAGCTCCATCCAAGATGAAGTGAAGAAGGTGAATGAATTACTATTAATAGCTGAATAGTATTCCATTGTGTATATATGCTACAACTTTCTCAGCCACTCATTTGATGTTGGGCAACTAAGTTGCTTCTCGGTTTTGGCTATTACAAATTGTGCTGCTATGAACATAGGTGTATGCAAATCTTTTTGGATGAGTGTGTTTGGTTGCTTAGGATATATACCCAAGAGAGGAATTGCTGAGTCATAAGGTATGTCTATTCCTAGCCTTATGAGAGTTTTCAAGACTGCTTTCTATAATAGTTGGACCATCTTACATTCCCACCAGCAGTGCAGGAGGGTTCCTTTCTCTCCACAACCTCTCCAACATTGGTTGTAATTATCCTTTCTGACGTATGACATTTTCACGGTATCTCATTTTTGTATTTTTTAAATTATTTTGTATTTATTTATTTGTTTTACCAGAGCACTGCTCAGTTCTGGCTTATGGCTGTGTGGGAGATTGAAACCAGGACTTAAAAGCCTCAGACATGAAAGTCTCTTTGCATAACTATGATGCTATACCCCCACCCGGTCTCATTGTATTTATTTACAGTTCGCTGATAACCAATGACTTTGAACATCTATTTTGTTTTTCATATGTCTGTTGGCCTTTTGGATCTCTTCTTTGGTGAATATTCTGTTCATATCCTCTCATTTTTGGATAGGATCATTTTGTTGTTGCTGCTGCTGAGTTTTGTGAGCTGTTCATATATATTTGTTATTAGTTTTCTGCCTGATGTATGGCATTTAAAGGTCATCTCTCATTCTGTAAGAAGTCTCTTTGAGTAATAGCTTCTTTTTCTGTATAGAAACTTTTCAATTTTATGTATTCCCATGGGCTTATTTTTTATTTTGTCTTCCTTGAAGTTGGATTTGTATCATAGAAGGAGTCTAAAAAAGTCAGATAAAAAAGAAGGCTGCCAATATTTTCTCTAAGTATTTTATAGTTTCTGGACTAATGTCCAAATCCATGTTACACTTGGAGTTTACTTGTGTCTGATGAAACTAAGTGGTTCAGTTTCATTCTTCTGCACATTTCAATGCAATGTCCCAGCATTTCTTGAAGATACTCTCCTTTCTTGATTTAGTAGTTTGGGTCCCCTTGTCAAAAATTAGATGAGGGGATGCATATCTTAGGTCTCAGTTTTATCCCACTGGTCAGTGTGTCTATTTTTGAGATCATCCCAAGTGTCTCTGTTGTTATTTTCAGTGTTTCTTATTCTGTTTTTTAGTTCTTTTACTTCTTTAATGTTTTCTCTACTGTATCCTTGATCTTTCTATTTGTTTTCTGACACAGTTACTCTGTTCTCATTTCCCTCAGCTGTTTTCTCTAGCTATTATTTTCACCAACTCAACCTTTCTCCGCGCTATTACTCTAACGCCCAAACTACTGGATAATTCCCACATCAGTAACTGAAGTCTCTTAACTGGGTCCTGATGCCCAATGACAGAATAAAAGATAGATTGAAAGAAAGAATAAAGGCAGAATAATATGGACCCAAAGGGAGGTGGTTCAGGGGTAAAACACAGGCCTTATTCATCTTGCTATTCAGAAGCTGACGTTTTGGAATATAGCCCTCTAAAGTTTCTTTTTCTTGAGTTCCCTCAGCTGTCATCTCTGCATCATAGCAAATTTCTCCTTATTGTTTTTTTATTATTTTTTATTTAAGAAAGGATTAATTAACAAAACCATAGGATAGGAGGGGTACAGCTCCACACAATTCCCACCACCCAATCTCCATATCCCACCCACTCCCCTGATAGCTTTCCCATTCTCTATCCCTCTGGGAGCATGGACCCAGGGTCATTGAGGGTTGCAGAAGGTAGAAGGTCTGGCTTCTGTAATTGCTTCCCCGGTGAACATGGACATTGACTGGTCGGTCCATACTCCTAGTAAGGTGGGTCTCTGGGGAAGCATAGCTCCAGGACACATTGGTGGGGTCTTCAGTCTAGGGAAGCATGGACGGCATCCTGATGACATCTGGAACCCAGTGCCTGAAAAGATAGTTAACATACGAAGCCAAACAAATTGTTGAGCAATCATGTACCCAAAGCTTGGATTAGTGGAGAGGAAGTGTTAGGGGGGTACTCACTGCAAACTCTAGTGTACTTCTGCTTTCAGGTATATATTTTGCAGTAGTTTACGGATACATGTGAACATATGCTCTCTCTCACAGAACCTGGTCTATATCTAGGTTTTGGGACATTGTTAGAAAGTGAACCACCTGAGATGGAATTAGAGTATACTATGAAAGGAAAGGTCCCACCCAAGTAATGAAGCTGAAAGGTTGTCATTCCACACGTGAAGTCTCTGGACACAGTCTGAAGTGAAGCATGTTGAGGTGGCAATCGTTGTATTGGTTAGGTTGTGATTGACAGATGCAATATTATTTGATATGGATTGGGAGAGTGGGCCCTATCCAATGGTTCCAGGACTGGGGGAAGTAGAGGCTCTATAGTGGAGATGTGAGGTTCCTGCTGTCTTAGGGTTCAAAAAGACAACTTTTTGAAAGATAGTTAACGTTATCATCACATTATTTGGTAATTGGGTTAACTTTGAAAAGTCCTTTTGTTAGGGTTTGCTGTACAGTACCCAGTATCTTGTATATAGCTGTGCTATTGGTTGCTTCTGATCTACTTGGTCTAGGCTTTTGAGAGAGTCTGCATATCAATTACACAGCCTATATGTTGAAAAAATTCAGTTTGTGTTTTGAAAAACATCGAGACATACAATTAATTTTCCCCCTCTCGTATTAACTAGTGATTTATATGACTACATTTTACTAGGAGTGTACATGAACACCATTCCCACCACCAAAAGACTGTGCCCCATCCCTCCCACCCACTCCCACCACCCAATGTCCCAGGAAGCTGCATGTCCACCTCTCACCACAGGGTTTTTACTTTGGTGCCCTACTTACAATTTGGTCAGGTCCTGCTTTTAGTTTCCCTTTCAGTCATCTTCTTAGTCAACTTCTGTTGATGAGAGGGATCATCCCATACTCATCTTTATCTTTCTGACTTAGCTCACTTAACATAATTCCTTCTAGCTCTGTCCAAGATGGGTCAGAGAAGGTGGGTTCATTGTTCTTGATAGCTGCATAGTATTCCATTGTGTATATATACCACAGCTTTCTCAGCCACTCATCTGTTGTTGGGCACCTGGGTTGCTTCCAGGTTTTAGCTATTATGAATTGTGCTACTATGAACATAGGAGAACACACCTCTTTTTGGTTGGGTGTTATAGAGTCCTTGGGGTATAACCCCAGGAGAAGCATTACTGGATCATATGGAAGATCCATGTCTAGCCTTCTGAGAGTTTTCCATACTGCTCTCCACAGAGGCTGTATCAATTTACATTCCCACCAGCAATGTAAAAGGGTTCCTTTCACTGGCCTGATTGCTATGGTTAGAACTTCCAATACTATGTTGAAGAGTAACGGTGACAGTGGACAGCCCTGTATAGTCCCCGATCTGAGGGGGAATGCTTTCAGCTTCTGTCCATTGAGTATGATGTTGGCTGTAGGTTTGCTATATATAGACTCCACTATCTTGAGGAATTTCCCATCTAGTCCCATTTTTTGTAGATTTTTGAGCATGAATAAGTGTTGGATTTTGTCAAAGGCTTTCTCTGCATCTATTGAGATAATCATGTGGTTTTTGGCTTTGCTTTTATTGATGTGGTGAATGACATTCATTGACTTATGGATGTTGAACCAGCCTTGCATTCCTGGGATGAATCCCACTTGGTCGTGATGAACAATCTTTTTGATATGTTGCTGTATCCGGTTGGCCAAGATCTTGTTTAATATTTTGGCATCTATGTTCATCAGTGATATTGGTCTGTAGTTTTCCTTTTTTGTTCTGTCCCTATCAGCTTTTGGTATCAGGGTGATGTTGGCTTCATAGAAGGTGGAAGGGAGTATTTCTGTTTCTTCAATCTTATGGAAAAGCTTAAGAAGTATGAGTACTAACTGTTTCCTGAAAGTTTTGTAGAATTCATTTGCAAAGCCATCTGGTCCAGGACTTTTGTTGTTGGTGAGGTTTTTTAATAACGGTTTCAATTTCTTTGTCTGTGATTCATACATTTAGATTTTGTAGTTCTTCTTGGTTCAATTTTGGAAGGGCATATGCTTCTAGGAATTGTTCCATTTCTTCCAGAGTCTCTAGCTTGGTTGCGTATAGTTCTTTATAGAAGTTTTGCAGGATTCTCTGGATTTCTGTGGTGTCAGTTGTGATATCTCCTCCATCATTTATAATTCTATTAATTTGAGTCTTCTCTCTTTTTTGTCTGGTGAGTCTGGCTAGGGGTTTGTCAATTTTATTTAATCATTCAAAGAACAAACATTTGACTCCATTGATCTTTTGTATGGTTCTTTTATTTTTGACGTTGTTTATTTCTGCTATAACTTTAGTGATTTTTGTCCTTCTGGTTGCTTTAGGGTTCCTTTGTTCCTCTTCCTCTAAGTCCTTGATGTGTGAAGTAAGGTCGTTCATTTGAGCTTCTTCTTGGTGTTTAATATGTGATTGTATGGCTATAAGTTTCCCTCTCAGTACTGCTTTAGCTGTGTCCCAAATATTTTGATAGGTTGTGTCTTCATTTTCATTTTTTTCCATGAACATTTGAATTTCCTGCTTGTGTGAGTCTCTGACCCAGTGGTTCTTAAGGAGTATGTTGTTTAGTTTCCAAATTCTGTGACTTTTAATAATTTTCTGTTTGTTGTTAAATGTTAGTTTTACTCCACTGTGGTCAATGCTCTTGAATTTATTGATGTCTTTGTGGCCTAACATGTGGTCTATCCTTGAGTATGTGTTATGTGGATTTGAAAAGAAGGTATATTCCAGTTTTGGGGGGTGAAGGAGTCTGAAAATGTCCAAGAGGTCTAGTCTTTCAATCTCTTCATTCAATTCTCTTGTATCTTTGTTAGTTCTCTGCTTTGTTGATATATCTAAGTGTGAGAGTGGGGTATTGAAGTCTCCCACTATTATTGTTTTACTATTGATGTATTTTTGAAATTCTTTCAGTAAGTGCTTGAAGTAATTAGATGATCCCACATTGGGTGCATAGATGCTAATGATTGTTAAGTCTTTTTGGCTGATTGATCCTCTAATCATTATGTAATGTCCTTGCCTATCTTTTATTACTTTATATAATTTAAAATCTATCGTGTCTGAGATGAGAATGGCTCTTCCTGCCCTTTTTTGTGGACCGTTAGCCTGTATGATAATTTTCCATCCTTTCACTTTAAGTCTGTGTTTATCTTGTTGTGACAGATGGGATTCTTGCAAGCAGCATATGGTTGCATTATGTTTTCTGATCCATCCCCCAACTCTGTGCCTTTTGATGGGTGAGTTTAAGCCATTGACATTTATTGATATTATGGATTTAATGTATTGTAGTGCCATTGTTCAAAAAAATTTTTTTTGTTGTTTGCTCTGATATATTGCCAGTATTATAGTGATGTTCTTGTTTATAAGAGGTCTTTTAGAACCTCTTTCAGGGCCAGTTTGGTGATGGTTGCCTCCTTTAACTGTTGTTTGTCTAAGAAGGTTTTGATCCCTCCATCTAGCTTGAATGAAAGTCTAGCAGGATATATTATCCTTGGTTGAATCTCTTTTTCATTCAGGGCTCAATAGATATCTTGCTATTCTCTTCTGGCTTTTAGAGTTTGAGTGGAGAAGTCTGCAGATAATCTTATGGGTTTTCTCTTATATGTGACTTTTTGTTTTTCTCTTGCAGCCTTTAGGATCCTTTCTTTATCCTTACTTCTTCTCATTGTGACTATGATGTGTCTTGGTGTCTTCAGGTCTGGATTGATTCTGTTTGGTACTCTCTGGGCCTCTTGAATCTTGATGTCCTTTCTGTTATTCAGATCAGGGAAGTTTTCTTCTATTATTTCCTCTAGAATGTTTGCTTCCCCTTCCTCTCTTTCTTCCTCTGGCAGGCCAATTATACGAATGTTACTTCTTTTGAGATCATCCCATATGTCTCTGTTGTTGTTTTCAGTGTCTCTCAATCTCTTTTTCAGCTCTTTCACCTCTTTCTTAGTTTTCTCTAACTCATCCTCTGTCTGTCTAATTCTGTTTTCTGCTTCTGTTAGTCTGCTTTCCCTTGCCTCAACTTCTTTCTTCATTACAGCTATTTCAGCTTTCAGTTCTCTAATTGCCTCAAGATAATCAGTATTTTCCTTGGAGGTCTCAACTGTTGTTTCCCTAATACTGCCATTCCTTTCTTCCAATGTTGTTTTCATTTCTGTGATTAATAAGTTTATTATTGCTTGCATACCTTTCTTATCTATGGTTACTTCTGGCTGATTTGTAGTTTCTTCTGGGCTCTTGTCTTCATTCATTGGAGTAGCAGTTTTATTTGTTTTTGATCTACCCATTTTTTTATTTATGTGTTTCTTTTTTTATGCTCTATTGTTCCTCAGCTGTTGTGTCTTGAGTACAAGAATCACTGTACTAAATACCTTTATGAGAATTGCACTCACCAACCTCAGGAATTACAGTAACAACTGAAGCAAGTATTGAAGCAGTTTAATCACTACCAGTTAGCCAAACAATTTCTCCAGTCCGTGAAAAAATAGTAACCAAATCCCAGTGAAGAAGAAAGAGAAAAGAAAGAAGGGATAGCAAGAATAGACAGTTATGCAAATCTACTATCCACTGTGTATTCTATGGGTAACAAGAAGGGAAAGGGAACTAGAGCAGAGATACACACATAGAGAGTCCACTCTGAGTCAGATTTCTTCCCCAAAATAATACACAAATTCAGAAAGGCAAAGAAGAGGGAAGAAAGAAGTGTATGACAAGATAAAAAAAAAGTGAGAGAAAAGGGAAAAGATAAGATAAAGAGCTGTAATTAAAGAGCAGTGAAAGGAAAGGTTTTTTTTATTACTTTATTTTTAATTTAATTTAATTTAATTTTTTTAATTAGCTAGGAGAAGGAGGGAGGGGAGAGTCTGTAGAGGAGGTAGGATTAAGGAGACGAGTTCCTCCCCAAATAGTTAAGATGCCTACTACCCTAGCAATGAAAGATACCCTAAGAGTTAATTCTGATCAACCTAAAGGAGGGGAAGATATATGCCTTTATATAATATTAATAATAAAATAGAGATGGGTAAAAAAAAAACCCTGTCCCAGATTACCTCCAACCTCGTGATCAGAGGCAGCTGATTGTTAAGAATGAGAAGAGAGAGAGCATATGTTCACTCGTATCCGTAAACTACTGCAAAATATATGCCTGAAAGCATAAGTGCACTAGAGTTTGCAGTGAGTACCCCCCTAACATTTCCTCTCCACTTTTCCAAGCTTTGGGTCCATGATTGCCCAACAATTTGTTTGGCTTAGTATGTTAACTCTCTTTTCAGTCACCAGGTTCCAGATGTCATCAGGATGCTGGCCAGGCTTCCCTAGAATGAAGACCCCACCAATGTGTCCTGGAGCTATGCTTCCCCAGAGACCCACCCTACTAGGGAAAGAGAGAGGCAGACTGGGAGTATGGACCGATCGATCAGTCAATGCCCATGTTCAGCGGGGAAGCAATTACAGAAGCCAGACCTTCTACTTTCTGCAACCCACAATGACCCTGGGTCCATGCTCCCAGAGGGATAGAGAATGGGAAAGCTATCAGGGGAGGGGGTGGGAAATGGAGATTGGGTGGTGGGAATTGTGTGGAATTGTACCCCTCCTACCCTATGGTTTTGTTAATCAATCCTTTCTTAAATTAAAAAAAAATGAGAACAAAAAAAAAAAAAACCTCAGGACTAGACAAGGATAGTTGTAATAGACAGTTATGCAAATCTACTATCCACTGTATATTCTAGGGGTGGCTAAAGGAGGAAGGGAAGTTGAGCAGAGATACTCGCAGTGAGAGTCCACACTGAGTCAGAATTCTTCCCCAAAATAATTCCCTAATGTGTATCAGTGAATTCAAAAAAGCACACTGTTTGGTGGTGTGGGGGTTGGGGCCTGTGGCTTTGGAAGCAGTAGGATTAAGGAAGAAAGGATGACCAGAATGAGAAAAAAAAAAAGAGAGAGAGAAAATAGAAAAAGATAAGAAAAAGAACAGTCATAAAAGAGTGATGAAAGGAAAGAGTTTATTTATTTATTTATTTTTTTAATTCTTTAATTTGCTATGCGGGGTGAGGTGGGGGAGGTTGGCTACTTAGAAAGAAAAAAGGCCACAGGTTTCAGAAGGGTATAGACTTAGAATGAATGACACTCCCTGGTGGGACAGGAATTTGGTAAAGACAGAAGCTCAGCAGGGTAGCCTGCTAGGAGCTGGTCCCCAGGGAATGGTCATGGGGGGGGGGAGAAGGGGGAGGAGGTGTGCTTAATAGTTAAAAGGAAAAAAAATTTTTTTTCCCTTTATTTCTACTCTATTTCTTAACCCAAATTAAGTTATAGTCACCTCCTTGGTGTCACCGCTAGGACCCCTTATTGACTGGCCTACTAAAGGCAGAAAATCCTACTGTTTCCAGAAGATGTGGTCAGAGCTCAAGCCACTAGCAGCTTCTCAGTTCGCCATCTTCTGGGAACCCCTCTCCTTATTGTTATTTATTTTAATTCTTTTTTATTTCAAGTGAAGCAGAAATAGAAACAAGAGCATGACTCTGTTATTTTGTGAGGCACAGGGGAAGGGTGGACATCATCTACACAAGGCTAGTTCTCTCTGCTCAGACTTCTTTCTTGTTCTTCCCTTTATTATTATTATTATTACTATTATTTATATTACAAGGACCACAATGCCCACCACCAGAGTCCTGCATCCCATACTCTCCATTGGAAGTTTTCCTGTTCTTTATCTCTCTGGGAAAATGGACACAGGATCATTATGGGGTGCAAAGGTGGAAGCTCTGGATCCCCTAATTGCATCCCCATTGAACATGGGTGTTAGCAAGTCAATTCATACTCCCGACCTTTGTCTATTTTTCCTTAGTGGGGCAGAGCTCTGGGGAAGTGGGGTTCCAGGACACATTGGTGAGGTCATCTGCCCTGGGAAGCCAGGCTGACATCATGGTAGCATCTGCAACTTCATGGCTAAAAAGCATTAAGATATAAAGTAGAACAACATAACAGTCTATGATATTTATTTTGCATTCAAATCATTTATCACTGTCTCATAGATTGCTTTTTTGTTTACATTTTATACTTTCACTGTGATTTAAGCTTAATAAGCCTTAAAGTTTACCACCACATTTCTAAATCCCAGGATGGTATTTGACTTTTAAGAGTCCAATGCATGTTTGTTTAATGAATAGATTAGTAATGAGTGGAGTCTGTTTTCTGATTCAAGTTGGCATCATCAGTCTTAATAGCTAGAAGTTTCTTAATGCAGCTACTGTAAGGAGCTTACTAGATCCTGGAAAGTGAAATAGAGATCCTAAAATATTCCTAGTAGAAAAAAGTGACTTCCATTTCAATGTTTTTAGTCAAAGTAGGTTTTAACCCCATAAATTATCTATGGTATGACACTATATACCCTTTTTTTGTTTGTTTTAAGCTTTTGAATTTTATTTAACAGTTAGTAAAATAGAAGTTGTAACAGTTGCTACTTTATTGTACTCGTGTAAATATTAATAGAATAATTCACAGGAAAACCTATCAAAGTTTAATAGATATCAATCCATAGTTTTATCAATGGATAGGTAGGTAGGTACAGATACTTTACATGTGGACTTCCTCTAGAGGCTACTATTACAGTTTTCCTTTGCATCACTTGTTTTTTCAAATCTACAATTCTACGGTCACTGTGTCCATCTGTAACACCTGACAGACCCAGATTTCTGTGTGAGTAGACATGCTACTTAGTACAGAACAGTCTCTTACTGATATTAGCTGTTCAACTATGCAGTCATCTCTGTTTTTTTTTTTTTTTACATCTGTTTATTATTGGGCTTTAGAGACTGATGGATTTAAATCCCCTTGCACCTATTGTCTTTGTCTCTCTCTCAAAGTGAATGGCTGAGTCAGTCAGGCTATGTTGATGATGTCTACTTTGGAAGAAGACTTGAGTTTGAATCACAGCTCAAAAATTTACTGTTTCATTAAATGATCATTTCTTTTTGGACTTTTCCTTCTCTGGGTCTCATGCATGAATGATATTGAATACTTTTCAGAACAATGGTAAACATTAAAGATGATAGGTATAAAATCACTATCTACTCTCTTACAACATGCAAGAATTAAAAATAAAAGCAGATGCCAATACAAGGTAAAACATCAAGGACCACAGTCTGCTGCAGTAGGTTTGGGGACTCAGAAGGTGAATGGGAGAGGGGGCTGGGTGGTGGCGCACTTGGTTGAATACACATGTGACAATGCGTAAGGACCCAGGCCAAGCACCAAGTCCCCACCTGCAGGGGGAAAGCTTTGTAAGTGGTGAAGCAGTGTTGCAGGTGTCTCTCTCCCTCTCTATCACCCCTTCCCTCTCTATTTCTGGCTTTCTCTATCCAATAATTAAATATAATAAAAAGGGGGAATGGGAGAAATAGTAAGGTGAGATTGGGTACCTAAGTCACTGTTGGAAGGTGAGATGTACTATCTTGGGGGAAATATTTGGATAAACCTTTGTGACAACAACAACTCTGTGAATTAAAATTTCCTCAATAAAGTGACACTGGGGTAAGAAAAAAATTTCCAGGTATCATTCCACATATGGTAAACAGAGATCTAGAATTATAGGTTCTAAAGTCAGAATGCCATATATATGCCCACCTATAGAAGTACTACAGATATAAACTAATCCAAATGTGCATCAGTTTCCCCATTAGTAAAAGTGGAATAGTGCAATCTCTATCAAAGCATAGGAAAAGACTTGTATAAATTTTGCACAGATAAACATTTGTGTATTAGTGGATGTATTTGTTTGAAATAAAAATTAAGCCCACAGTAATTTCTTATCTTTACTTGCTGAGCTTCTGCCCCCTCAACTGCCAAAATAGTTGGAAAAATCTCAGACACCCCCACCCTCCCTGAAAATCCAGCCTATCTCATTTCCTTCATAACCCATTGGTACATAAGGCTTTCTTCTCATATTCAATATTTCTTTGTACCATTATGATCTATAACTAGAGGTTGCAGTCTGTGTGAAGAATTCTTTATTAAATAAAGCTGCATTTCACTGTACTCTTGGGAGTAAAGGCTGAACTTTGGTGTTTTCTTATCAAATCCTATCTATTAAGGTTCTATGTCCCTGACACTCTTCGATTCTTAAGAAAAAATCCTAATACAAAAAATTAACAGCTTTATACTAAATTAAAAGCACTATTGTATTATAGCAATGATCATGCAGACTATATTATTTGATTTTAAAGTGTCCTTCATGTATCTGATACTTATTTGATTAATAAATTGGGTGTAATTAGATCTGCATTTCTGTATCTCTTTCTGATTTCTAGTTTCTGTAAAAAGAATAGGAGTAGGCAAGTCTATTGACCACTAATCATCCCAAATTTTATCTAAATTGAAATTATCAAGAAATATCTGTTTAAGAGGCCACTGAAATGAATAATTCCTTATGGGAAAATGGGGTTGCAAACAAAGATGCTCCATTATTCTTCCACAAAGACTGCATTAAATGATTTCCAACATATAATATTGTGTAGGATCTTATGTGAGCCTTCTTCTTCTAGCATTTGCCCTTCTTCCGTAGCCAGTCAACAGTGTCAGGTTGAAAGGTGTCAGGAGCTGCTTGTTGCTGGCTTTGAAAGTGACTGGGATCCATGTGGATTCAGTCGGCTAGGAAGGATCCTCAGTTTCCCCAATGAATGGGTACTCACGGGATGCACCACGAGAAGGTCGATCCAATGCATCCCCTGTGAGCCTTGATTCTCTTAAATCAGTCCTCACAAGCTTTTCCTTCACTGAGGAAGTACAGGTATTTCTGCCCTCAGAAATTGATTGTCTTTGAATTTTCCATGTAGTGTAGAGGAAACAGTACAACCTTGGGCTTCATAGGTTTTTGACTCTGAAGGCTGAATCATTGTCATATAATTAATTTGACCTGGGCCTATTACTTGGTTGTTCTAAAAATATTAACTTTTGAACAACAAAGTAATATGTCCAACTCTACAAATTGGATTAATGTTGTGCTATTTGATAAGCCTTCTATGACGAATAAAGATATCAGGCAGTAGAGCATACACATGATCATGTACTACGGACCTGGCTCAAAACCTAGAACTCACATGCAGAGGGTAAGATTCATTGCCAGTGGAGTAGTGTTGTGGGTGTCTCTTCTATCTGTTTCTCCCCCTCTCTTTTTCCCTTTCTACCTTCCTGTTTTCTTCATCCTCTATGAAAATAAAAAATAATCCCCCTGGGAAACAGTTAAGTTGTGCAGACACTGAACACCATCAATAACCCTGGTGGCAAAAAGTAAACTAACAATGTGAGGGGAAGGGACATAGCTTACCCTATAGAGTGCTCATCTCATGATGTATAATGTGTGATGATTAGGGTTTTAGCCTCTAGCACCACATAAGAGCAACATGAATAAGGTAAGAGCCTCGGGAGCAGTGAAACAATGCTCTGGTGTCTCTTTCCTGTTTTTCACCTTCTATCTGAAATAAATAAAGTCTGCCAGAAGCAGTAGAAACTTTCTGTGGGGGGGGGGGCAGGGGATAGTGTAGTAGTTATGCAAAAAGACTTTCTTTCTTGCATGAGGGTCTGAGGCCACTCATTTCATCCCTGCCACCACCATGAACCTGAACTGAGTAGTGTTCTAGAAAAAAAATAAAAACACCAGGTCTATATAAATGAGGCTTCAACTCAGCCCAGGTGGAAAATACATCAAACAAATAAGCAAAAAGCAATGGATCTAAAGTACCTAACTTGTAGAAAGTATGTTATAAATGCAGTTTTATAGTTTTATCCATTGAATTTTGCATTAAGACATAAAAACTTGCCCACTGCCTAGGAGACCTTGTTTTTAGTAAATGGTTGTACAGCTGAAAAGAAAGGAAGAAGAGTGCTCACCTCAGTAAGACCGTGAGTTCAGGCCCTCCTAGTACCATATGTAAACACTATGGTACTAGTGTGGTACTAGTGTGGTACATCTATGGTACATCTGTGGATGGTGGAGCAATACTGTAGTTTCTCTGCTCTCTCTATGTTCATATATTTTTCTTTCCTTCTCTATCTGCCATTTATCTATCTGTCTTCAATACAAAAATAGAAAACACATGATTCCAAGAGGCTGCACAGCAGTATAGCGCATGCGGGAAACCCTGGGTTCCCTCCTCATCTCCACATAAGAACAAGACAGTGTTCTGTTTAAATAATCTAGACAGCATTTAACATGTATATTGTATAAGGACAGAATAAACAGAGCCCTTGATTATATATATATATATATATTTCCAGGGCTATTGCTAGGAATCAGTGTCTGCATGGATAGGCCAAACAGGCAGGGAGAAACAGGACCATCGTTCACACTTTATCTTGTCAGAGAGAAATCTTGGCCAAAGTGTCACTAGGCAGACATATCATGTCACTGGTTATGCTTCTACCAGGAGACTGGCATAGCTTATTAACCAGAAATGAAAGAGAATGGCTGCCATCTTGCATCTGGTTCCTTCAAATTCATATGCTGAAACCGAATGCCAAGTATAGTGCTAGAAAGGGATCTTTGAGGCAGGATGAAGTCATGATATTAGGAACCTCAGGAGGTTAAATGCCCTTACAAAATAAGCGCTCACACCTGTTACATTACACAGGGAGAAGACAGTTGTTTTTGTTCTTCTGTCTTGGTTTT
Source organism: Erinaceus europaeus (assembly GCF_950295315.1). Lineage (NCBI taxonomy): Eukaryota > Metazoa > Chordata > Mammalia > Eulipotyphla > Erinaceidae > Erinaceus > Erinaceus europaeus. Next base: position 55,759,290 of record NC_080178.1, on the reverse strand, counting down.
TGTTCGTTAGTTTGTTTTTGCTTTGTTTATTGAACAAAATGGACTCTCGCCAGATGGTTTCTCCAGCAATACCTTAATCTTGGATTTCCCAACTTCAGAACTATGGAGAATAAACACCCATTTTTCAAATCTCTGTCTGTTGTTATTCATTGCAGCAGCCTGAGAAGACTAAGATAGGCAGGCTGAGTCTGAACCTCACCACCTTCCCTGCCATGTTGCGGAGTTGCATTGAGGATTTATTTACAGGAGGGCTCCATGCAAAGAGCCGCAGGGCAGAAGAGGATGTGCATGTGATAACAATTGAGGACATCTGTGCTTAGGTCTTTCCCAAGCAAGTTGATGAAGCCTAACATTGCTTGGTCTCAGAGTCCTCATTTTTATTTTTAAGATTTACTCATTTATACCAGAAAGAAAAAGGACCAGTTTATCACTCTGGTATGTAAGATGCCAAGGATTCAGGACCACATGCATGGAAGTATGGTGTTCTCCCCACTGGGCCACGCCTTGTTAAAAAGTTAAAAAAGAATAATACGAAGACAGCCAGAAGCTATGGGATACTAAGCAGTTGAAATAATGATATACATTTAAAGAATTAGAAAGTTAGCCAGTATTAAGAGTAAGTGGTATTATTAATAATAATACCTACTGGAATTCATTAGTGTAAATCCACATACAGAATGAGGCGCTTAGTAGAGACAGAGTCCAATAAAGCATGCCCACTTCATTTAAAGGATTGAGGAAAGCATGCCTTAATACTTTTCATGCAATCATCTTTACAAAGTAAATTTCTTCTTCTTTTTTTCCCCTCTGCTTAAATCCAGGGATTAAAAGAACACCTAAGCCTTCTTGTTGAATGTCAGACTCTTCACACTAGCAGGCAGAAGTCTTCTGGCCACATCCCCATTTTCTTCTCTCATTTGTGCCTCCTAGACCCTCCCATATTCTATTCTTTCCACAAAGTTCCGTTGTTCCCATATATGTCATTATCTGTTCTCAATGTGTTTTCTTTCTGCACCTACTTCCTGCTCCATAGATACCTACCTTTTACCTTGTCATTGATGCCATTACCCAAGTGTCTCTTCTCACTGGCATCCTTGATGCTCCTAGACTTGACAAGCTAGTCAGTGAGTAAACTTGCCTGTAAACATCACCATGACAGCACACTCCACACTTTGTCATTTTCACTTGAGTCTCTTAACCATGAAACTCTGATGTCTTTGGCAGGAGGTACCTTATGGCAGGAGACTGATTCAAGTCTGTCCATTCTGAGTATCAGGGACAGGTCTCCATTAAATATATATAGAAGGACTGAAGATAGAGTATGTTACACATCACCTTATGGTTTACAGAATTCCAGTGTTAGAGCACAGAGTAAAGGAATATAGACTGCCTGAACTTGATCCCAGTTTTATATTTTCCTACTTACATGGAATTGTTCAAGTCTGTGTACAAAATAATAATTTAATAAGAAAGATTATGGGGTCCTCGGTGGTGGCACACTGAGTTAAGTGCACATAGTACCAAGCACAAGGACCTGTGCAAAGATACCAGTTTGAACCCCTGGCTTGCCACCTGTAGGGTGGTTGCCTCAGAAGTAGTGAAGCAGGCCTGCAGGTGTCTATCTTTCTCTTCCCCTATTTTACCTTCCTCATGCAATCTTTTTTACCTTCCTTATGCAATTTTTCTATATCCTATCCAATAAAATGGAAAAAATGGCCACCAGGAGCAGTGGATTCGTAGTGCAAGCACCAAGTCCCTACAGTCACCCTGAAGACAATATATATATATATGAAAGACATCCAAAATGGTCAATCACTTTAGTAATGAAGATGGTAACAGAAAGAAAACTTGTAAATAATTATGGCAAGTACTGGGTGTCAAATAGTTCCCTTATTTTGATTTCATGAATATATATGGGGTTGTGTTAGGGATACACATAAAACTCTTACTTAAAAATATTAGTGATTTAATAATGATTAACAAGATTGTAAGATAAAAGAGGTATAATTCTATACAGTTCCCACTATCAGAGTTCCATGTTCTATCCTTTCCATTGGAAGCTTCCTTATTTTTTCTTTTTTAAATTTTTATTATATTTATTTATTAATTAGAGACAGCCAGATATTGAGAGGGTAGGGGTGACAGAGAGGGAGAGAGACAGAGAGACACCTATAACAATACTTATCCATGCGCAAAGCTTTCTGCCTGCAGGTGGGGACCAGGGGCTCAAACCTGGGTCCTTATGCATTGTATCATGTGCATTCAACCAGATGGGCCACCACCAAGCCCTTCTTTCTTTCTTTCTTTTTTTAAACAAAAGATATTGGTTTGTTTATTTATGAATGATAAAGATAGGGGATAAATAACCCGACATCACTCTGGTACACGTGCTCCCAGGGATTGAATTTGGGACCTCATGCTTGTGAGTCCAATGCTTTATCCACTGTGACAACTCCTAGACCACAAAACTTTCTTATTGTTTATGGCTTTGGGAGTATGAACCAAAATTATTTTTGGGATGCAGTAGGTGGGACTTCTGGCTTCTGTAATTGCTTCTATGCTAGACATGGGTGATGGCAGGTCAGTCTATACTCCCAAGCTGTTTCTGTCTCTCCCTAGTGGGACAGAGCTCTGGATAGGTGAGACTGCAGGACACAGAAAAATCAGGATGGAATCATAGTAGTGTCTGCAAATTGGTGTCTGAAAGGTAGTAAGATGTAAAGCAGGACCAATTGTTTAGTAACCAAAAGATAGAAATGGAGCAGTTGAAATTAGGGGCTTTCAAGTGGAAAAAAACAAGGAAGTCTATTTTAGCTATGTTTTAAGGGGCCCATGACTTCAGTAATTTTTGCCTGAGTCTAAACGCTAACATTCAAATAGGCCACAAATATTATCTAGTAAGATATATTCAGAGTTAAGAATAGGGATAGAAAGCTGGATTAGGACAGAGAGTAGCTCCCAAACATTAGGAAAGTATATAAGTACCATTAGCTGTTTACCTAGGGCTTATTTATATTTATATTTAGCACAGGAGCCTGTGTAACCTTTGAGCCCCTGTCAGTCTGAGTTTGCAGTTCATGGTCACAGCTAGGAACATTCTAGACTGCCCTCGTTTCAGGACCTGTCTGCTTTGAGTGGTAGTGTAGGTTAACCCACCCTCCCTTGCTGCTTTATAGTGAGGGCAAGATCCTGGAGAGGCCCACAAGTGACTTATGATGATGTTCCTGAGGGAAGTGACCAGTGATGGTGGAAAGAGAGCTCTATTAGAGGTCTAAACCCATCATAGCTATGTGGGAATCTAAGAATTCTCTGACTAGAGCCCCAGATGATAGTGGCCTGCTATTAACTAAAAAGGCTATAATTAAAGTTATCCAGTCTCTTGCCTTTACTCTGCTTTTATGGTCATTTCTTTATCTGAAGAGGATAGACTTTCTCCTGTCCCCTCCCTAACTTGAAGCCAAATCCTATAAACATTTTTTTTTCTTTTACCAGAAAACTGGCATACTCTGCCTGGGCATTCTTCAAGTCCTCTGCATAACCACCGTGCTATTTCTCCCACATATATACATATCACTTTCTATGTGACAAGCTTCTCTTCATCATAGTATTAGTAATGTCTTGAATAATAAATTAATGAATAAAATTCACTAATTAAACACATTCAGAAAGGGAACTTGTCTTGTCTCACATTCGATGTAATTTAAATCTAACCATCTTTTGTTGTTTGTTTTTTGATCCACATTCCACGCACAGTGTTTATATTTTCAATTTTCCATCTGAGACTTGGGGCTCACCCTATGGGTTAACAAAGGAAGCAGAGATCTGTAGTTCTGTGTGATCTAAACTAATTCATTTTATCAGTCAGTAGCAGCAAAATCAAAGAGTAGATCTGGACTGTGGTAGAGATTAAAAGTCAAGGGTTAAATCAGTGAAGTGATAAGGACTAAAGCAACCATACAGGTTTTTAGGTGATGCAAAGTCCCAACAATCCACAATATATTAGTGTGGTAACCTGGAGGGTCAAGATAAGTGGTCTCAAAGATATGCCATGGTGATTATCTTGTGATGTCTAATTCATTAGGTAAGAGCAAAGGAGGTAGGGTAGTGTGCTTCTCAAAAGTATGAAGCTCTGCGTTCTATCTCTTGCAGCATACATAATGCAGGAAAGAGTGCTGTCTCTCCTTCAGTTAAAAACTCTTTATGACATTTTTCAATAATCCTAGTTTCTCTGAATAAGCTTTTATAAATATGTTATAAATTCATCAACAGATTTATCTAAATCACATTTAACTGTGCCAACAAATAGAGCTAGAATCTGGATATCAAAAAAGAGATCTTAAAAATCACCATTTTAGCCTTTCCACTTAATGTAAGTCAGTTCAGTTTGAGATTGTTTAGTAACGTAGTTCATAATCATTCCAAGAAATAAAATTTGTAAGACTATAGCTGGTGTAGCATGTGAGACTCTTCCCTTCCTTGTCTGAAACTTAGCATTTTAAATTTTCAAGTGGTTCCTCCCCATCCCATTGTGGGAATACTTTAATTGAGAAATAACTCAAAGCTCCCATGCAACAATAACCTCCAGTCTTGCATGTGAAATCCTTAATTTATGAGAAGTGATTTTTCTCCATTTCATAGATGAGTCATCCACTCGTGAATGAGTGATTGAATGTACATAATGGATTCCAGTGGAATGAGTGTGGAGTAGTTGCCTTCTGCTTGCTCATACAGGGACTCTGAATGTGTGCTACAAGCAGGCATAGCACAGGGAGCTGGGGTTGGGTTTGCCTTTTTAAAAAATCAAGCTCTCCTCCATGAATAAAGAGATTAAATAAGTCGGTACCCTCTGTTTCCCAAGGTGATGCATTGAGGACACAATGCCACTCACATTATGTGTAGCAGAAGCAAGGCTTACTCTGAATTTATCATGAGAAGACAATTAAGTAGGTCACATTGAAGAATATATTCTGCAAGAGCATAAATGACCCAGTTGCTTCAAAAAATGTCAGTGTCTTTAAAGTGAAAAAATAATATGCTGGTTGACTTTGAGAATATAGAGATTAAAGAGATAAGTAGCACCAATAAAACCAATGGATCTAGACTGCCCTCCACAGAGGCTGGACCAATTTACATTCCCACCAGCAAGGCAAAAGGGTTCCTCTGTCCCCACAGCCTCTCCAGTATTTGTTGCTGCTGTTCTTTTTGATGTATGCCATTCTTACAGGGGTGAGGTGGTATCTCAATGTTGTATTAATTTGCATTTCTCTGACAATCAGTGACCTAGAGCAGTTTTTCATATGTTTGTTAGCCTTTTGGATCTCCTCTGAGGTGAATGTTTTGTTCATATCCTCTGCCCATTTTTGGATGGGGTTATTTGCTTTTTTGTTGCTAAGTTTGCTTAGCTCTTTATAAATTTTGGTGATTAGTTTCTTGTCTGATGTATGGCATGTGAAGATCTTCTCCCATTCTGTGATGGGTCTCTCTGTTTGTTTAATAGTTTCTTTGGATGTGCAGAAGCTTTTAAATTTGATGTAGCCCCATTGGTTTGTTTCTGCTTTAGTATTTCTTGCAATTGGGTTTGATTCATCAAAGATGTCCTTGAGGTGTAGGTGGGAAAGTGTTTTACCAATGTTTTCCTCTAAGTATTTGATTGTATCTGTTCTAACATCCAGGTCTTTGATCCATTTGGAGTTGATTTTTGTTTCTGGTGAGATAAAGTGGTCCAATTTCATTCTTCTGCATGTTACAACCCAGTTTTCCCAGCACCATTTATTGAAGAGAGCCTCCTTCTTCCATTTAATCTTTGGGCCCTCTTATCAAAGATTAGATGTCCATAGGTGTGTGGATTTATTTCTGGGCTTTCAATTCTGTTCCACTGGTCTGTGTGCCTATTTTTGTTCCAGTACCATGCTGTTTTGATGATGATGGCTTTATAATATAGTTTGAGATCTGGGAGTGTGATGCCTCCATTTCTGTTTCTTTTCCTCAAGATGGTTTTGGCAATTCTAGGTGTTTTCAGGTTCCAGATAAATGATTATAGTGTTTGTTCTATTCTCTTAAAGAAGCTTGGTGGAACTTTGATGTGTATTGCATTAAATTTGTATATGGCTCTGGGGAGAATGTTCATTTTGATGATATTTATTCTTCCAATCCATGAGCATGGAATGTCTTTCCATTTCTTGGTATCAGTTTCTATTTCCTTGCGTAGTGACTCATAGTTTTCAGTATACAAGTCTTTCACTTCTTTGGTCAACTTTGTTCCTAAGTATTTCATTAATTTTGCTGAAACAGTAAATGGGAGTGATTTCTGGATGTCTTCTTCTTCAGCTTTAGTGTTTGCATAAAGAAATGCCACTGATTTTTGTACATTGATTTTGTAACCTGACACCTTGCTATATTGCCTAATAACTTCCAGTAGTTTTCTGCTGGATTCTTTAGGTTTTTCTGTGTGTACTATCATTTCATCTGCAAATAGTGAGAGCTTGACTTCTTCCCTTCTAATCTGTATTCCTTTGATTTCTTTCTCTTGCCTGATTGCTATGGCAAGAACTTCCAGTACTATGTTGAAGAGTAATGGTGACAGTGGACAGCCCTTTCTAGTCCCCCATCTGAGGGGGAATGCTTTCATCTTCTGTCCATTGGGTATGATGTTGGCTGTAGGTTTGCTATATATGGATTCCACTATGAATTTCCCATCTAGTCCCATTTTTTGTAGAGTTTTGAGCATGAATGGGTGTTGGATTTTGTCAAAGGCTTTCTCTGCATCTATTGAGATAATCATGTGGTTTTTGGCTTTGATTTTATTGATGTGGTGAATGACATTGATTGACTTATGGATGTTGAATCAGCCTTGCATTCCTGGGATGAATCCCACTTGGTCATGATGAACAAGCTTTTTGATGTGCTGTTGTATCCGGTTGGCCAAGATCTTGTTTAATATTTTGGCATCTATGTTCATCAGAGATAATGGTCTGTAGCTTTCCTTTTTTGTTGTGTCCCTATCTGCTTTTGGTATCAGAGTATGTTGGCTTCATAGAAGGTGGAAGGGAGTATACCTGTTTCTTCAATCTTATGGAAAAGTTTAAGAAGTATGGGTACTAACTGTTTCCTGAAAGTTTTGTAGAATTCGTTTGTGAAGCCATCTGGTCCAGGACTTTTGTTGTTTGGGAGATTCTTTACAATGGTTTCAATTTCTTTGTCTATGATAGGTGCATTCAGGTTTTGTAGTTTTTCTCTTACATGTTCACATACACACACACACGAGAAAAAAAAACACATGACAAAATATGAATAATGTGTTCAAAGTTAATGCATATAAATGATTTACTGTAGTATCTTGGTAACATTTCCTTACATTTGAATTTGTTTAAAATAGTGTAGAGTTCCAATAAGATTCAAATAAGTTGTTCAAATAAGGGTTCAAATAAGGTGATACTTTCTAGCCTAAATGCTATGAAATTTGTACATAATAGGTAATTAAGGAATACATTGAGTAGATAAATTAATATATATTCTAGGCACAACCTCATATTCACCCCAGTGTTTCTTCTTCCCTTTGAAAGCCATTAATGTCATAATTAATTGTATGTTTGGAGACATACTGAGGGCCAGGTGGTGGCATTCCTGGTTAAACACTCATTTTACACTGCACAAGGACCTAGGTTCAAGCCCCTGTTCCCCACCTACAGGGAGGAAAGCTTCATGAGTGGTGAATCAGGCATGCAGGTGTCTCTCTATCTCTTTCTCTCTATTTTTAAATAATATTTTATTTATTAGAATAGAGACAGAGAGATATTTAGAGGGGAGGAGGAGATAGAGAGAGAAAGACAGAGAGACACACCTGCAGCCCTGCTTCGCCACTTGTGAAGCTTCCCCCTGCAGGTGCAGACCAAAGGCTTGAACCCTGGTCCTTGCACAGTGTTATGTGTACGCTCATCCAGGTGCACCTCTGTCTGCCCCCTCTCCCTCTCTGTCTCCTCCTTCCCTCTCATTTTCCTCTGTCTCTATCCAATAATAAAACAAAAACTATTTTTAAAAAAGAGAAATACTGTATCTTTTTTAGTATTTCTAGTTGACATGGAATTATTATTAAAAACATTCACAGTATACCTTCAAATGTTATTCCTGGGGCTCAGTACCTACACCATACATACTTCTCCTGGAAGATGTTTTTATTTTCCTTTTGTTGCCCTTGTTGTTTGTCATTGTTGTCATTGTTGGATAGGACAGAGAAATCAAGAGAGGACAGGAAGACAGAGAGGGAGAGAGAAAGATAGACACCTGCAGACCTGCTTCACCACCTGTGAAGAGACCCCCTGCAGGTGAAAGATTGGGGGGCTTGAACTGGGATCCTTATGCCAGTCCTTGTGCTTCGTGCCATGTGTGCTTATCCTGCTGTGCTACCGTCTGACCTTCTCAACCTCATTTTTTAAGTGACCATTTTATTTATGTCATTTAGAAAAAGGTACATATGTTTCAGGTTTTTTACATCTCTTCCTGCTTCAACCCAAAATAGTTTTACCTATGGAATGAGGGAAATAAGTCAGTTACCTATAATTAGATCACATCATGTGAAATAAATATGACAGTGTATTGAAAGAGTCACAAGTCACACTTTATCAAAGCAAACTGTACTTGTCATTATACAGGTACACTTTCTGTTGTACTTACTGAAATTTATTATTTTTCAAAATATTCATTCATTAGTAAGTAAGGGAGAAAAAGTGCCCGAGTACTACTAGAGCACATGCAGCAGTGTGTTATCCAACACAGGACGTCATGCTGATCATCCCTGTGCTCTACCAAATGTCTTGAGTTGACCTATTTTTTAATTCTAGTCCCTCATTATTCTTTCATATCACTCTCTAGGATAATTACATTATAAAAATAGTTTCAAAATGTAGTATTGAGCATTTGTGGTATATTAATTGTTGTTAAGTTGATGAGAAATCAGTATTCAAAGGAGTTACGAAGCTTACTTCAGTCATTTTCCTTAGGAGCTGCAGAGTTGAGATTGAACCCTGTCTGCCTGACTCCACACAGAGACCCTTAATCATCTTGAGAATTTGACTCTGGATATTTACTCCACATCACTAGGTAAGGATCTGTTTGGGGGTACCTCTTTTATCGCACATGCCAGTTGTGTGCTTTGTAACAATTCTACTCAAGCCATAATCCCCACAATATATTGTAAAAATAACTGATGTTAAAAAAAAGAGACCTAAGAGAACAGTTTGTGGTTGCGAAAAAGAAGTTCCAAATGCAAGTAAGGGTTCTAAGATAGTTTTAACCAAGTCAGTTAGTTGTTTTCTGATTTATTTCACATAGAGTTCAGAGAAGAGTAAGTGAGAGAGAGAGAGAGAGAGAGAGAGAGAGAGAGAGAGAGAAAGAGGAGTCAAAATACTACCCTCGATATGTGGCCCCAGGGAACCAGCTAGAAACCCAGGTATGCAAGTTTTGTGCTCTACTAGCTGAACTATTTTCCAGTCCAAATCAATTCATTTAAAGCTCTTATTTCTCATCTGAAAAAAAAAAAAAACGTAATTACAAAAACCTATGCAAGTATGGAGGAGGTATGAGAAGATATAAATCATTCAAAATAATGATGATAAATACCTTTAAAATGTAAATCATTAAACAATAATAAAGCAATAAAGAAAAACATAATAAAACTGTGATAGATTGCCATATGGACATGTATGTGATACATATTATATAAGTTTATATTATACTTTATATGTATGCACAACTACAGAGAACTAGTACAAAATTTATTTCACTATTCTTGGATAGTGGTAGGTTGTAGATTGTTGTCTGTGTATACTTCTTTTTTTTTTTAGACCCAGAATCTAAAATCCTCAGTAGTGTACCTCAAAATATCTGACTATGCAGATTAAATCCACCATTGAAAGTGTTTAGGGAGATTTCAAGAATCACTATGGCCTGAATAAACGTTAGCTTCATTAGAATCCAAATTCAATTCTTCAGTCCATTCTGTGTCTCTGGGAGTATTTTCTCTGACACCTAGGGATAAATTAGTCAATGCCTTCATCAATGTTGCCAAATCATTTTTCTTTTCTAACCCCAAAGAATATTTTAATTTTATAACACTAATTTGATGTACAACAACTGATTCAATCTGATGTTGCCATCTGGAGTTGGTATCAGATCCACAAATTAAAGAGTTCAATCCCTCAATTCTACTCCAACTTTAAACAGTCCTGGCAGGGGTAGATAGCATTATGGTTATGCAAAGAGACTCTCATGCATGAGGCTTCAAAGTCCCAGGTTCAATCCCCTGAACCACCTTAAGCCAGAGCTGAGCAGTGCTCTGATAAAAACAACAACAACAACAAACAACAACAAAAAAAAACAGTCCTATACTTCTGGAGAAGTGTACGTGTTAAGTAAGATTCCCACAGTTCCCTCTTCAGGTTCAACAGTTTGCTAGAAAGACTCCCAGAAATTAGGAAAACACAATTTACAAGTAATGGTTTATTATGAAGAATAAAGAAAGACCATGGGTCAGAAACAGCCAAATGGAAGAGGTGTTTAAGGCAAGGTATGTTGAGAGGAGGAGAAGCTCTTCAGGCATCTATACTCTTCCATCTTCTCCTCATACCCAGGAGACTCTTGCAACATCTTTGAAATTTCCAACTAAGAAGTTCCCCCAATATTCTTATTAAAGGATTTTGAGAACTCAGTTTCAAGCCGCTCTCTCTCTTTCCCTCCAGTCCAAGGTCCAGTTAAGAGTTTCTGCTAAGCACACATTTTTTTTTTTCCTTTCAATACCCAGCCAGTCTACTGAGGCAATATGAAGCCTTACACTAAGGCCACCTCATCAGCATAAACTCCGCAGTGATTAAGGGCTCTTTAAGAAAGAGAGAGAACAATCACTGCTGAAATCCCAAGAGTCTTAGTTGCAACATACAAGTTGCTGAAGACAAAGATGAATGTATTTCTTAGTATATGACAATATTTTTAGTTACCTATATATGTATACAGTTGCCTTGATTCCTGTAGTGTTTGTAACATTTTTTAAATGTTTTAAATTATATTTATTTATTTATTGGATAGAGAGGGCCAGAAATTCAGAGGGAAGGGGATGATGGAGATGGACAGAGACAGAGAGACACTGCAACACTGCTCCACCACTTCCAAAGCTTTCCCCTGCAGGTGAGGACTGGGAGATCAAATCCAGGTCCTTGAGCATTGTGACATGTACTCAATAAGGTGCACCACCACCCAGCCCCAATTCCTGTAGTGCTAGTCTCATGTTGTTTTTTTTTGTTTTACAAATGAGTTCATTGTTTTATTTTTTTCTTTAATTTTATATTATCTTCATTTGTTTATTGGATAGAGGCAACCAGAAATCAAGAGGGAAGGGGGTGATGGACAGGAAGAGAAACAGACACCTGCAGCACTGCTTTACCCTTCCCCTTCTAGGTGGGAACCGGGGACTTGAACCTGGGTCCTTGTGCATTGTAACATGTGAGCTCAACTAGGTCTCAGCATAGGTCATTTGGAATGTAAATTCTGAAGTTAGTTTTAAAAAACCAAACAAAACGATGGAGAGGCAATTAGAGGTAAAGGAAAAGGATTTTACCCCCCCTTTTTTTTCAAATTTATTTTTGAAATATATTTCTGGAGAAGTGGAATGCTTGTAAATTCAGACTCTGTCGCCCGCTTTCTAAGTGGGAGGGAAACCCTAGTTTCTATTTTTGGCAAAATGCATTTTGCAAGCTTTTCCTGAGAGTGATAGAAGGAGCCTTTTATAGAGAGATCCAAGTCACTCGATATCAAAGGACTGGAATGCCAAGACCCTAGCATGAGGCAGTCTGATATTCTGAAAGGGTGACATGGGCTTCCCCTCAGTGTGTATTCCCTACCCCTTACAATTTCCCTGTCGTAAGTGAAAATCCTCTCTCTGTTGTGGTTGTCGTCTAATCTAGAATCAATCACCATGATTCAAAATACAGGTTGGTTCTTAGCCATCTGCCATGCCTCTACATCAGAACTAAAGAAGCAAGGACAGAAAGGGAAACCATAAGGTGAAACTGGGACTGGATGTGATAGATTCACAGGGGAAGGAACAGAGGGAAGAGGTAGAGAAAGCAATGGATTCCTGGTTTGCAGTGGTGGAAAAGTGTCTGGGGAGAGAGAGTCTTTCAGAAACCTACCATAGGGAAAGAATTAGTTGTACCTATGTGTCAACACTTGTACTGTAAGGCATTATCTCCCAATAAAGTGGGGTGAGGGAAGAAAGAAAGAAAATACTCCAAAAGAATCCATTGATCCTAGGGAATATGTCAATCAGGCACATATTGTGTATCTTACTTATCACAATCTTTAATTTTATAAAATCCATTCAGAAAGTTAATTTCCCTAGAAAAAAGTATTTTCTATTGAAAACAGCTAAATGGATAAGAATCGGAATTGCCTGCGATGTATAAGTAGCCATGTCTAGGGATGTGGGTATACACATCTGTGGAAGTGTGCTTCAGTGAGTATAAAACAACATACGAGGCTTTTATTTTATTTATTTTTAAATTGTTTTCTTTATTTAAAACAACATACTAGGATTTTATTGATTTTTAAATGGTTTTCTTTATTTTTATTATTCTTTTATTGGATAGAAACAGAAAGAAAGTGAGAGGGGAAAAGAGAGTTGAGGAAAGAGACAGAAAGACACATCACATGCAAGCCCTGCTTCACAGCTCATGAAGCTTTTCCCCTGCAGGTAGGGACCACGGGCTTGAACCTGGACCATTTGCCCTGTACTGTGTGCACTTGACCAGGTGTGCCATCACCTAGTCCCCACACTAGGCTTCTAGGTAACAGATAAATCTTAAGTTATGGATCACTTGTTCCAAATCAGTATTATTTCTTTGCAGGTAGTTTCTATTTGTTAGCAGTTAAGAGGGGGTGGTGAAATAGTTTGCTGCCTTGCCATGCGCATGACCCATCTCCAACCTCACCCTCACTGCATTGAAGGAAACTTTGGTGCTGTGGTCTCATTTTCTCTTTCTCTTCCCTCCCTCCCCCTCTCTTCTTTCTTCCCTTTTCTCTCCCTATCCTTTTCCCTTTCTTCTCCTCCTTATCTATCTTTTAAAAAACGGATGTTCTATTGAATATGATGAGGTTTCAAAGATAGCTTTTATACTTCCTGGCCAATTGGACACCCACCTTGGCTCTGTTGGATTTATTACTGCTCATTCTGACATTAGACAATCTCTTCATAATTCTCCTTCCTACCAAGTGGAGCCAACACTTTGAAATGGCTCTCATTAGACTACTTATAAAACCACTACACACTAGAAAGGGGTTCTATCCCAGAAGGGTTTCTCCATTTAAACTTAGCAAGCTTCTATATAGTTTTATTCCTGATTAGCAATTTGTCCTCCTAAGAGCTTTCAAGGTATACCTTTATACCTCTGTAATTTCATCCCCTTTCCATTTTCCGTTTATCTGCACATTCATGTGTATTTTTACTCTTATCTTGAATCTGTCACTCAGCATATGTCAACTTCAAGAGTGCTGGACTGTAGCAGTGGCTGACAGTAATATTTCAGGGAGAAAAGAAGAGAAATAGGGATTTAAAAAAATCAGGATGCATGAATTAGATTTCAGAAAGCTGGTTGGCTTGATATAGAGCATCCTGGCAAATTATTCTAAATTATTGCCATCAAACAGTCCACTGTCAACCGGCGCTCTTCTCTGAGGGAGCTGAAAATATTTCTTTGACTATATGTTACCAAATACCATGTCTAACTCATCCATATCTTTGCCTTTGAGTACTTCTAAAGCTTTTATTCTAAGCTCTTTTCACTGTCTGCTTCTCCTCCTCAAGCCTCACATTTTCTGCCCTACATTTCCCCTGAGAGGCCCCTGCTTTCTGCCTGATGCAGCTGCCCTTTGACATCCCTTCCCTTCATACTCTGGACAAAGCTTGATCCCTGTTCTTGCCATATTTTCTTGAAGGTTTTGAGCATGTTTTTGCCTTTAAAACTAAAGGACAAACCCTCAGTGAGCAGAAACTACAACTTATTACTTTAACTAGGATGTAGCACATTCATAAATAGCTCAGAGTGGTGGTCCACAAATGCTAGCCTGCTAAGTTAAGAGTTGAATGTGGGGAGTCGGGTGGTAGCGCAGTGGTTAAGTGCATGTGCAAAGCGCAAGGACTGGCATAAGGATCCCGGTTTGAGGCCCCCCCTCTCCACCTGCAGGGGATTCGCTTCACAAGCAATGAAGCAGGTCTGCAGGTGTCTATCTTTCTCTCCCCTTCTCTTATTTCCCCTCCTTTCTCCATTTCTCTCTGTCCTATGCAACAACTATGACATCAATAACAACAGCAACAATAAAACCAACAAGGGCAACAAAAGGGAAAAATAAATAAATATAATAAAAAAGTTGAATGTGCAGATGGATGGATAGACAGACACATGAGTAACTTGACTGTTTTCTATAATCACATAGACTGATACCTTTGTAGAATAGGCATTTAAGTTTATTGAGTTAAATTAACATCCAGAATATGAGGGAAATATATGTAAATAGACGACTATACAAAACATTAGAAATGGGAGCCAGGTGGTGGCGCAGCGGATTAAGCACACATGGCGCAAAACACAAGGACCAGCGTAAGGATCCCGGTTTGAGCCCCTGGCTCCCCACCTGCAGGGGGTGAAGCAAGTCTGCAGGTGTCAGTCATTCTCTTCCCTCTCTGTCTTACCCTCCTCTGTCCTATCCAACAACAATGACATCAGTAACAATAACAATAACCACCACAACAATAAACAACAAGGGCAACTAAAGGGGAAAAATAAAAATTAAAAAATCATTAGAAACACTACTTATGTTATTTTAAAAAGGAGAATGTGGAAGCTGAAAATAGCAATGTACAAATTGAACAGGGAAAAGCAGAGCTGCCAGATTTGTTGCAATAGCGGTTTATATCTCCTTTAGAGAGAACGGATTGGAGTATGACTCACATCGAGGAAAATCAGTTTCCTGAATGTTCACACAAGGAGACATCAAATAGCCTTTCCCTTTTTGATCAATCACTTTTAAAGGAAAGCCCAAAAATATAAGATGTTATCATGTTTACCTGCTAATCTATCACATTGATCCAACAATATTGTAGTAGATTTGGAAACAGAACAGCATGTGGAGAATTCCTGACACTGCCACTACCTGCATAGCAAAAGTGGGACTTGGGAGTTGGGCGGTAGCACAGAGGCTTAAGTGCAGGTGGCGAAAAGCACAAGGACTGGCATAAGGATCCAGGTTTGAGCCCCCGGCTCCCCACCTGCAGGGGATTCACAGGTGGTGAATCAAGTCTGCAGGTGTTAGTCTTTCTCTCTCCCTTTCTGTCTTCCCCTCCTCTCTCCATTTCTCTCTGTCCTATCCGACAATGGCAACAATGATAACCACAACAATGATAAAACAGCACGTACATCAAAAGGGAATAAATAAATAAATAAATAAATGGGACTGAGTGAAACCTTGAAATAATGAAGTTCCTCACAGTTAGATCTGATAGCGGCAGATGGCATACAAAAAACCTACTGCTAATTCTCACAACCCTTCAAGGAGCCATGCATATACTCCCCAGTAGTGATGGTGACACTGAAGCAGACACTGGGCACCTCTACTAGGTCACAAAGCTACCATTCTAGTTTCCTACCACTGCTTTGACATTTTCAGCATCCACACAAAAGAAAAGAATACAGACATTTAAAAGGGTAAGGCTGAATGAATGAGGCAGCTTCTAATTAATATTTGGAAAATATACACTAAAGTATATTTCCTGCACAAATGTACTTGTATAATAATAATTAGTATGTCACTTATTTCATGAGTATTCTCATTGCCTGGTATTATACAAAAGCAAAAGATTAGAAAATAAAAAAAGAATGATAGACAAAAATATTAAGAAGAAGAACCAGCAATAAAACAAAAATGAATGTAAATATAGAAAATTGTTACTTTGCAAAGCTAATAAATAATCCAATATGAGTTAAACTTTGGTGAGCTTGATAAATACAAACAAAGTGCAAATATACAACACTTGAAGTGGAACAGAGTGGAAGGGTGTCAGATAATCAAGAAAGTAAAATGAATCCTACAATACTTTCAAGACAAAATAATGCATTTTAAATTTGGGATTAAGTGAATGATTTTCTAAGAAAATATGTATACAACTGAGCTTCTTAGGGAATATAGGATACTGTACAATATCTATAGTTTATGGGATGGAAGAGACAACTCATCTGGTGGAAAAGACATATAACCATATTTCGCAGGACCTGGGTTCAAGAACCCCCAGCCACCATACAGTGTGGTAGAGTAGTGCTATGATCTCTCCCCTTCTCCATCCCTCTCTGTCTCTCATCCTTTATATGAAAATAAAACAGAGACTGTTGGGAGTGATGGAATAACATAGGAGTCAAGCCTCCCCACTCCCTCTAAAAATAAAACAGTTGACAACATTGAGAAAGTTATCAGAGATCCATAAGCAACGGTGTGTTGGAACTTTCCAGTATCAGTTGTTGAAAGACCATGATGCACATCTCTTTCCATCTCCAAGGTCAGTGGTTAGTGACCTTGACTTTGGCCACTAGGAGAGTATTTACTCTATGGAAATCAGTAAGTGCTCCCAATCACATACTCTCCACCCCAACCGCCATGAAAAACCAGTTTCTGAGCATGTGATATGATAGAATTAATCATAGTCCTGAAAGATGCCAGGACCAGATAAATTAATGCACATTGGAAACTAGTAATTTTTCAGAAAATTTCCTGTGTGTGTGTGTGTGTGTGTGTGTGTGTGTGGTCAAGAGTTACACATGGGGAGCCGGGTGGTAGCACAGCAGGTTAAGTTCAAGAACTGGTGTAAGGATCCCACTTTGAGCCCTCCAGCTCTCCACCTGCAGGGGATTCGCTTCACAGGCAGTGAAGCAGGTCTGCATGTGTCTGTCTTTCTCTCCCCCTCTGTCTTGCCCACCTCTCTGCATTTCTCTCTGTCCTCTCCAACAACAACAACAACACCAGTAGTAACTACAACAGTAAACAACAAGGGCAACAAAAGTGAATAAATAAATATTTAAAAGTGAAATTAAAAAAAGAGTCACACATGGTATGCATTTTAGAATATCTGCATTAATACAAACATTAGATAAGTAGTTCAACAAAACAAAAAAAGAGAGGAAAAAACAGACTGTGGAAACAGGGAGAAAAAAAAAAAAAACCTCAGAAAAGAAATACAATGGAAGATAAAGGCCATCCAGTAGAGTATACCTGTCATCATGTATGAAGACACTTGTTCAAATCCCTGGTTCCCACCAGTAAGGGAGAGCTTCTGGAGCAGTCAAGTACTGCTGTAAGTCAGAGTCTCTCTCTCTCTCTCTCTCTCTCTCTCTCTCCATGTATATAATCTTTATGTTCTGCAACAAAAATAGCTACCTGAAATGGTGTAATTTTGTAGATGTTCAGCCCCAGTAATATCCCTGGTAGCTAATAGAGTGGAAAAGGAAAGGAATAAAGGAGAGGGAGTGAGGGAGGAAGTATGAAAGGAGAGAAAATGAGGAAGAAAAGAAAGACAAGGAAGGAGGGAAGAAGGGCAAGAGGGTGGGAAGAAATAAGCAGAGAGGAAGGGAAAACAGCATAACCCTTCTTGGTTAAACTTCCCTCTAAGTTGTCTAACTAGTTTGGATTCCTAGGATAGCAGCATCATTTCCTAACTCATTCTGACAGATCCAATATAGCACAAAGCCCAAGTCCACTATAAAGGAGGCAGGATGAAATGACTAAGCTAAGGTTTCCAGGACTGGTAGCCAAGTCCTGGCCAAATCATTTTTAGACCCCCAGGGTCACAAGGGCCTAAGTCCAGTGGCAGGTGACAATGTGCTGCTGTGTTTCTAAATGTAGCTGGTCTGTGTCCAAGGGAAGGCTGGACCACGAAATGGAGCAGGGCTGAACCCAGAGAGCTCAGCAATTCTGAGATGGCCAAGTCCTCCCCTGGCACTTAGCAGTTAAAGTAAATAACTTTTTCTTAAAAAAAAAAAAATCCAAACCAGAAGCTAGTTTGGAAAAAAAAATAGTAAGAGAATTACTTATCTCCTCACTTCTGCTTTTCACTGATTAGATGCAGAAAGTTCTCACATTTTTTTACCCAGTATTCAGACAGTGGCAGATTTTGTACATGCTTCTCAGATAACTTCCCTAAAAACTAATCATAAGAGAAGGAAGAGGGAGGAAAAAGAGAAAGAGGAGTAAAAGTAGTCTTGTAAGTGGCTAGTAGTTACACTGTTACTAGTAGTAACATGACAATGACTTCAGTTGTGGCTGCCCTATTAAAAATAGTGTTTATACCACAATTTAATTCCAGCTCCCTTATGTCAATTTCTCAGTTTATATTTCAGAACGTGACCATATCCAGGTTTTATAATTAAGGGTATTGAGTGAGTATACATTCTCAATTGTGCCTAATTTGGGGTGTTTCAATTAAAGCACTTTTCTCTTCATATATTTGTGTTCTCTCACACAAAGCATTGCTTAATGATGCTGAATTTTTGAGAAGTTAGGGCCTACCTTGTGGATATGCATGCATTCCCTCTCCCTGTTGTCACTGGAATTCAGACACAGTTCAGGCACAGAGATGTCAGATGGAGGGGGGATCTTCAGGATAAGCTTGCTGACTACTTCTTAAAGACTCACCTTTTATCTTGTCATCCCTCTCTGTTCTCATTTATAACTTTTTAAAAATATATATTTATTTTAGGTAGAGACAGAAAGAAATAGAAAGGGGCAGGAGTGAGAGAGGGAGACAGTGGGCCTGGCAGTGGTGTACCTAGTTAAGAGCATATACCATCATGTGCAAGGACCTGCGTTAGAACCTATGATCCCTACCTGCCTGAGGTCCACTTCATGGGTGGTGAAGCAGGTCTGCCAGTGCCTATCTTTCTCTCTCCGTCTCTGCCTACCTCCATCCTCTCAATTTCTCTGTCTGTCAATTAAAAAGAATAGAAAGGGAAAAATTGCAGCTGGGAGTGGTGGGTTTGTAGTGCAGGCACTGAACCCCAGTGATAACCCTGAAAGAGAGAGAGAGAGAGAGAGCGCTGCAGCACTACTTCAGTGTTCATGCTTGAATCCAGGTCCTTGCTAACTGAAATGTGTACACTCAACCACACTGACAGACCCATCGGCTTTCTTTTCTAAGAGGAAAAAAATGATAAGTTTGGAATAATATGAGTCATCTGGTTATAAAGAAAAAAAGGTTCCATTTGGCCAACTAAAAGGAATACCAAGAGATTTTATTTATTTTTATAATTTTATTTATTTATTTATTTATTTGATAGAGACAGCCAGAAATTGAAAGAGAAAGTGACAAGTGACGCGGCAGAGAGAGAGGTACAGAACAGAAAGGAAACACAATCCTTTATTGTTGGGTCAGATGGGTGGTTTAGGCCACGTGGAGCCAGCCAAAAATGGTTATCCCCTGCTACTGCACCACCCCTCCATCTGAGGTAAAAACTGGGCAAGAGAGAGAGAAGGAAAAAATGGAAGTGGGAGGGCTTTATAGGGCAACAACCAGGAGTGACGTGTCAGGACAGAATTGGTTGGGGAAAACACCTGAGAGTACCGTATAACTTCTGTGGGAAGTGGCAGAGCCTGAGGGGACATCTGCACAGAAAGAAAGGGTGATAGAAAGGGAGAGAGACAGAGAGACACCAGCAACACTGCTTCACCACTCACAAAGCTTTTCCCCTGCAGGTGGGGACTGGGGGCTCAAAACTGTGTCCTGGAGCTTTGTAACATGTATACTCAACCAGGTGTGCCACCATTCAGCCCCAGTATTCAGGATAGTTTCTTTTTAATTATTTTATCATTGTTTATTTATTTGGAGACAAGGGACATAGAAAGGGAGGAGATTATCAAAGTGCATTAATTACTTCTTCACTGAGCATTTGAGGATAAATCAGGAAATGTAAAGATACCACAAAGTTTAAGGTTGAGTAAGAGCTTGCTCAATGTGATGAGTCCTTCAATCTATGTTGTGTCTTCATGGTCTCATTTACTTCTCAGTCCACTACTCTAAAAAAAGTCTGCAATAAAAGTAGGGTAAATGGTATCCTAAGAGAAGAGGGGGCAAACATAGAGCCAGATAAAAGGAAACAACCACATAAAAATGTGGTTTAAAAAAAAAGACTGCCTGAATCTGATCCAGCTGCTAGAGGAAAGAGGCTCTACTTTACCATTAACCATACCCCTAATCTTTCTGAGCTCTGTTTCCTTCCTTCCTTCCTTTTTTCCTTTTTTCCTTCCTTCCTTCCTTCCTTCCTTCCTTCCTTCCTTCCTTCCTTCCTTCCCTCCCTCCCTCTCTCCCTCCTTCCTTTTTGTTTTTTTGAATAGAGACAGTGAAATTGAGAGAGAAGGGGGAGCTAAAGAAGGAGGGAGGCAGTTCTAGCACTACTTTAGCACTCGGGAAGATTTCCCTCTGCAGGTGGGAGCAACAAAGAGGTCTGAACCCAGGTCCTTGTGCACTGTGAGTGTGCTACCATGGGACTCCCCTGAGGTCTGTTTTGTATGTTTTAAGGTAGGGGGTCATTGTGTCTATTTTGTAGGATTTCAAATAAGAAAGAAACAGACTGTATGTGCACTGATTTTATATCCTGCTACATTACCAAGTTTATTGATAGATTCTAATAGCTTTTTTAGTGGGTTCTCTAGGGTTCTCCAAGTGTTTTGGCTTGTCTTATACAAATAACGATAATTTAATTTCTTTCTTTCCCATCCAAGTATTAACCAGGCCCGACCTTGCTTAGCTGACGAGATCGGGTGTGTTCGGGGTGGTATGGCCGTAGACAATTTCTTTCTTTACAATATGAATTCCTTTGATATCTATTGCTTGCCTTATTTCACTGGTCAGGTTTCCCAGGACTATGAGGAATTATAGTGGTTAGAGTGGACATCTTGTCAAGTTATAGATTTTCAGGGAAACAGTGTCAGCTTTTTCTCACTGAGCATGGTGATAGCCTTGGGTTTGGATTTATTTTGTTGAAACAAATTATAATTTGACTAGAAAACACTTTTTTATAAAGAATAAAAGGCTATAGAAGTGTAAGGCAGTAGTAGTGGGGAAAGCAAGGAGACGCCAGGACTATCTTCAGGGTCTGCAATAGCAATATAGCTCACCTGGATAGTGTGTCTGCTTTGTCATGCATGTAACTCAGGTTCCAGATCAGCATCCTCTGCACTGGCTGAAGTTTCTGTGCTATGATGTCTTGGTGTCTGTCTGCCTATCTGTCTATCCATCATCTATCCATCATCTATTTATCTGTCTATCTTAAAATCTTGGCCTGGAGTTGTGAAACACTTAGTGATAGGGATGAAAAGCTGCATTATTTTGAAAAAATTGGGGGCCAGGAGGTAGCTCACTGGGTTAAGCACAAATCATATATCTCCTTCCAAAGCCAGGAAATGAGACCCTGGGCATTAGAAACAAAGCAGATCTAGTCACCAAGTCCCTGAATGGTCACACTGGTCACTGCCCCAGGCCCTGAGTATTGCCAGCATCCATGGGAAACCATGATGGAGAGGCATCTGTTCTGTTAGACTCAATATATGTGTTCCCCCAAATTCATGCATAAAAACCTAATCCCCAGTGCAGTAGCATTCGGAGTTTTACTCTTTGAGAAGTTATTAATTCATGGTCATGGCTTCTCCATGCATGGTGCTGATGCCCTGATGGAAAAGCCACAGAAAATAAGCTAATCCTTTTACCACGTGAAGACACAGCACAGAGATGTTTGTCTGAGAACCAAAAAGTGGTCCTGATCACACAATGTCTGCCAGCACCTTGATCATGGGCTTCCCAACTGAGGCATAAAAGTCTGTTTTGTATCAGCCATCATACCTATGGCATTTTTTTCACAGCAGCCCAGATGCACTCAGATAGCTGTGAATGTGGTATTTTATTCTCACCTTAGCCCCGCCCCCCAACCCTGCCCACATGCCTGACTCTTAACTGGGTGTTGGGGACCCAGGCTAACACAGATCATCAACTTGGGGACATACATATCTATCAGAAAATGGGAATTGTGTAGCTTTGGGGGAACTCTTACCGTGGGAGGCAAAAATACAGCCAAATTATTTCCTAGGCACAAGAGAAGACAGACACACTTCTTGCGGAAATTAATGAAGTCCTCTTGGGAGAGGTGAATTATTGGAACTGAGACTTGAGCATGAAGGATAATTAGATGTGGTGAGAACAGGTGAAGAAGTTTATTTCAGTTGGAAGGAAATACTCATACACATAATCAAGGTCCCTGCCCATGCTGGAAATCTGAACCAAAGGCCAGAATAACAAGCATACACTTTCAACTGTCAGTCACTTCTTTAAGTACTTAATGCATGTTTACTGTAATTCTCAGAGCAGCCCTGGGAAATAAACATAATTACTATCTCAATTTAACATCTGAGGAAAGTGAGACTGCATAGTTATTTAAATGTCAGAGGAGACTATTTCTGCCCTTTGGACTTCTATGTGCATATATCAGTGATAATGGTGCACAAAGATGCAGTAATTCATAACAACTGAGTAGGACAGAAAGGGGGTTGAGAGAACCAGTTGCAACCTACTTGGTCAAGAGTTTCATGGAAGGCAGATCTTCAAGAGTGAGGGAAGGAAGAAAGGAAGGAAGGAAGGAAGGAAGGGAGGGAGGGAGGGAGAGAGGGAAAAGAAAGGCAGGAGAGGTATGGGGAGGGAAAGACAAGGAAAGGAGGGATTAAAGAATGAAGGAGGGGCCAGGTGGTGGCACACCTGGTAAGAGCACACATTATAGTGCTCAAGGACTCAGGTTCAAGCCCCTGGTCCCCACCTGCAGGGGGAGAGCTTCATGAGTGGTGAAGCAGGGCTTCAGGTGTCTCTCTATTTCTTTCCCTCTCTATCTCCTCCTCCGTTCTCAATTTCTTTCTGTCTCTATCCAATAATAAATAAATAAACAAATAAAATTTTAAAAAAGAATGATGGGAAGATAGAGGGCAGAAAGTAAAGGGAAGGGAAGGGAAAGGAAGAGAAGGAAAGGGAAGGGGAGGGAAGAGGGGGGAAGGGGGAGGGAAGGGAAGGAAAGGAGGAAGGAAGGAAGGAAGGAAGGAAGGAAGGAAGGAAGGAAGGAAGGAAGGAAGAGAATCTGCAGGAGATGAATCCTAGACCAAAGAGGTCATCATTTACAGAGGCATTAGGATCCCAAACCTTAAGGTGAACAATAGGGATCTCATAATAATACATGTGGTGACTAGTGGTCCATGGCTGAGTATGATATGGAGCTGTGGAAATAAATAAAGTTCATCCTGAACAGTTTTGTGAGTCTGCATAGAGTTCAGCCTCAGTTCTCAAGGAAGCAGAGTTTCTAAAGAGTCAGAAGTGGTGAAAATCCCTGATTATGATTCCTTCTTTAGAGGTTGCATTGAGACCAGCATAATAGGTCACCTGGACAGTGCACCTGCTTTGTCCTGCATACAACTCAGGTTGCAGACCAGCTCCCACTGCACTGGCAGGAGTTTCAGTGCTGTGGTGCCTTGCCCCTCTTCTTCCCTGTCACTGTCTCTACTTCTTGGAAAAGTAGTTCACCTAAGGAGTGAATCCCCTAGCTGGCAATGACAAAAAATAATCATATTGGCTATCGGGTAAAAGTGGATGTGAACTGAGAGCTGACAGAGAAGACAATAAAGAGGTACTTAACAATGCTGTACTAGGGGCTATTAAGCTGAGAAGGGCTCATTGCTCTAAGGGGTCTAGCCATGAAAACTAACCAGAAAAAAAAAACCATCAACCATGACAGGAAGTCTCAGTGATGATGGTGACAAGCTAACATCGTAATGAGTCTCATTATATCAGGTCTTCCTCTCCTTCAGCTCACTCTTCACAATGTCTAGTTTAGCAGACTATTGTTGGAGAAGCTAAAATTACTATTATGATCAACGTCCATTATTATCGTTAAAATTGGCTAGGCAGGAAGAGAACAGGAAGTAGGGGGAGACAAAAGGAAATAGCAGCAAAGACAAAAAAAAAAAAAGAGGAAAAAGAAAGGAATGTCTGACTCTAATTCAAAACAAAATGCTGAGAGTCTCTCTTCCAACCTATGATTTGCTGCTACTTGAAGGTAGTACTGAAGGCAATCTTAGTTCAGAGTTATTGGATTCCTCAGAAATTCTGAATAATATCAAGTACTTCTCACAAACTGTTTCATTTAATACATATAATTATTCTCTTTACGACCAGTTTATTTTGTAACAATCCTGACTTTTCAGGTGTAGAAGCTAAAATTAAGGAAGGTTAAAAATTCTATTAGGGGACCTAGTGGTTGCATACTCAGTTCAGCACATGCATTGCAGTATGCAGAGGCCTGGTTTCAAGCCCCTAGTCCCACCTGCTGGGGGGAGGCTTTAGGAGCAATGAAGCAGAGCTGCAGATGTTTCTTTCTCTCACCCTTTCTATCTTAATCCCCCCATTCAATTTTTCTCTCCTCTATCCAATAAAGAAATTAAGCAATCAAATACAAATAAACTTGATTGGGTTAACATATCTAATAAGTACTAAATTTAGATTTTGAATATGACATATTGGCACCAAAGCCATCATTCTCCTCATGGGTAATGGCAAATGTACTTTTAAAAGAGGTAATATTTCTCTCTCAGTGTGTGTGTGTGTGTGTGTGTGTGTGTGTGTGTGTGTGTGCGTGCGCCAAGTTTATAGGAGAGTTAGAAAGGGTTTCCCTCAATTCTTTTTTTTTTTTTAATTTATTTTTTATTTAAGAAAGGATAAATTAACAAAACCATAGGATAGGAGGGGTACAACTCCACACAGTTCCCACCACCCAATCTCCATATCCCATCCCCTCCCCTGACAGATTTCCCCTTCTCTGTCCCTCTGGGAGCATGTACCCAGGGTCGTTGTGGGTTGTAGAAGGTGGAAGGTCTGGCTTCTGTAATGGCTTCCCCGCTGAACATGGGCGTTGACTGGTCGGTCCATACTCCCAGTCTGCCTCTCTCTTTCCCTAGTAGGGTGGGTCTCTGGGGAAGCGGAGCTCCAGGAAGCATTGGTGGGGTCTTCAGTCCAGGGATCCTGGCCGGCATCCTGATGGCATCTGGAACCTGGTGACTGAAAAGAGAGTTAACATACAAAGCCAAACAAATTGTTGAGCAATCATGGACCCAAAGCTTGGAATAGTGGAGAGGAAGTGTTGGGGGGGGGGTGCTCACTGCAAACTCTAGTGTAGTTCTGCTTTCAGGTATATATTTTGCACTAGTTTATGGATATGTGTGAACATATGCTCTCTCTCACAGAAGCTGGTCTATATCTAGGTTTTGGGACTTTGTTAGAAAGTGAACTACCTGGGATGGAATTAGAGAATACTATGAAAGGAAAGGTCTCACCTGAGTTATGAAGCTGAAGGGTTGTCATTCCACACCTGAAGTCTCTGGACACAGTCTGAGCTGAAGCATGTTAAGGTGGCAATTGTTGCGTTGATTAGGTTGCGGTTGGTGGATGCAATATTATTTGATATGGATTGGGAGAGGCATGCAGGAAAGTGGACCCTATCCTAAGGTTCCAGGACTAGAGGAAATATAGGCTCTATAATGGAGATGTGAGGTTCCTGCTGTCTTAGGGTTCAAAAAGACAATGGATAGTTATTGTTATCATCACATTATTTGGTAATTGAGTTAACTTTGAAAAGTCCTTTAGGGTTTGCTGTATAGTACCAGTATCTTGTGCCATAGATTGCTTCTGATCTACTTTTCATAACTCGTGGCCCAACTCTTACAAAGTGTGAGCCCTGATGGATGCTCATATGTGCACTACCTGCTCACCAGGTAGTGAAGGAAGCTGAAGGAATACAGCTTTGGGAACCCTTCAAATGGCCTCAAATAAAATCCTTTTTTGGGGGGGGCTTACAAACCAGGAACTTGGTGATTGCTAGATGGTCAATGTTGACAGTTGGGCAATTGAGGAAGGTAACCCTGGACTTCACAAAATGACACTGGGCCCTAGCAAGTCCAGGCCACTCCATCAAAAAGTGTGGACAGTTTGTGGATAACTTCCTAAAAGTGATGGCATTGTTTCTACCTTGCCAGCAGTGCAAATCCTTGTATGAATCTTGGCCTTGACACTACCCTTTTCCCTCTCGATTTTTAGCAGTTTCCAGTGCCAGCTCTGAATCCTCAATTATTGCTTCTGTCTATTGCCCAGTTGCGTTGTTGGCCCCACATCTGGCATGAGGTTTTCATTCAGTCGTTTTCCCGCTTGTAAAACTATACCGTGGTATTTCCTCCAGAATACTGGGAGAAAACATAATAGGGACATAGATATATCAAGCAGCTATTTTTCTTTCCTGACTCTGCATTTAAAGCTACAAATCAAGCTGGAAAAATAGCTCCCCTGTACAGTGCAACTGCTTTGCTATTCTGACTCAGGTTTGAATCCAGCTCCCACCACACTGGAGCTGTAATTCATTCTCAGTATCTGTTGGAAATAAGTCAAAGCAGTTAATACCCAGAGATGACAAATTAAGATACAAATGATAGCTTGTTTTAAGCTTTCAATATTTTAAAGTTTTTAATGACTTTTAGATGAGCCTACTGTTATGCACGATAGGTACTTCCCTAGTGCCACCTCTTTTAACAGCCCCCAGGATGAATGCCACATCACAGACAATGTGCACCTGGATATTTTTCCTACAAAGCAAGGACCAGGAAGAAAAGATCCTCTATGCTCATTTTTTATTGCTGCCATTGCCAGGCACACAGAGGTGATGGTTTAAACAGTACAAATATATTACCTGACTGTTGTACAGGTCAGAAGTCCAGTATAAGTCTTGTGAGGTTAAAATAGGGGTGTCCACCAGAGTTGTGTTCCTTCCTGCAGTTTCTAGATAAATTCGGTTCTATTGTTTTTCCAGCATCAGTGGCTACCTCCATTTCTTGACTTCTGATGCCCCTTTTTAAAAATTTATATTTATTAGTGATTGAATAATGATTGACAAGACTGTGATTGAAGAGAGGTACAATTCCAACACCAGAGTTCCATATCCCCTCCCCTCCACTGCAAGTTTCCCTATTCTCTGTCCCTCTGGGATTATGGATCAAAGATCTTTATGGGGTACAGAAAATGGACGATCTGGCTTCTATAGTTGCTTCTCCACTGGACATGGGCTTTGACAGGTCAATCCATACCCCCAGCCTGTTTCTTTATCTAGTGGGATAGGACTCTGGAGAGGTGCTGTTTCAGGAAGCACTTCTGAGATATCTGCCCAGGGAAGTCAAGTTGGTGTTCATGGTAGCATCTGCAACTTGGTGGCTGAAAAGCATTAAGATATAAAGCAGAACAAATTTTCTTCTTCAAATCCAACACAAGCTGGTTGAATCATCATTCCCTGATTTGCAAGCTTCTCACTGTTCTTCAAATTGTAACTTCCTTCATCTGTTCAGAGGGCAGGATTATGTCTTCTTCCAAGATATGAGATGATTGAAAGGAAGTATGAGGGCCTGAAAGATAGCTTACTTGAACAGTGTGCTGTTTTACTGTGTATCTTTGACCCAGGTTTGAGCCCAGCTCCCTCTATACTGAAGGAAGCTTTGACACTGCTTCCTCTCTCTCTCTTTCTCTCTCTCTCTCCCTCTCCCATTTTCCTGTCATTCCTCCTTCCCTCTCTGCCTTTCTGTCTGTCCCTCTGTAAATAAATCAATTAATATTTTTTATTTTTATCTATAAAAAGGAAACATTGACTAAACCATAGAATAAGAGGGATACAACTTCACATAATTCCCACCACCAGAACTTCGTATCCCATCCCCTCCCCTGATAGCTTTCCTATTCTTTATCCCTCTGGGAGTCTGGACCCAAGGTCATTGTGAGATGCAGAAGGTTGAAGATCTGGCTTCTGTAATTGCTTCCCTGCTGAACATGGGCATTGACAGGTTGATCCATACTCCCAGCCTGTCTCTCTCTTTCCTTAGTGGGGAGGGGCTCTGGGGAAGCAGATGTCCAGCACACATTGGTGTAATTGTTTGTCCAGAAAAGTCTGCTCAGCATCATACTAACATCTAGAACCTGGTGGTTGAAAAGAGAGTTAACATACAAAACCAGAAGAGGTAATATGGACCATGTGATCAGAGGACCTGCAAGTACAAACACAATGAAAGTAAAGAATGTCCCCAACTGTAAAGTTTGTTGTGAAGCCTGAGTGTGTGATCTTGAGGAGGTGTGTAGCGTAGTCTCCCCTGGGGAGGTGATGTCAAGGGCACAAGTGAAGATTCTCAGAGATTCTGGGAGTCCTGACAGGCCCCCTGAGTACTCATATGCTTCCCTCTTCCAGATGTTGCCCAGATACTGGCTTGCTTAGGGGCTGCCAGGGAAGGGAGGAAGTGCCCTGGAGCCACCATTTGGTCTGTCTTCCTAATAACCTTTTCTCCAGTCCTAGCTGATAGATTCCTGGTTGGCCAAGTTTAGCTTTATTCTGTCTTCCCTGATTGCAAATACCACATGCCTTTCCTGGGTGCATCCTCACTAATGCTCTTTCTAGTCTTTCTTAATTAGTTGAATGCATTCACCCTTGGAGCTGAACAAAACCAGGGGTGCCCTTGTACTTCACTGTGCGTGGAAATGAGGGCAGAAGGAAAATGCATCTCTGTTCTCAGTTCACAAGTCCTTCACTCAGTCTATGTATCTTTTGTTTGGGGCTGCACATTGCTTAATATATCCCAAATCAGAATAGCAGATAAGAAAGAACTTGAATCTTCCCAGTGCCCACATATACTGGGTTAGTTGCTAGGTGCCCTATATTCTACTGAATTTTCATGATGCTGGATTGGTAGGATAGTTGGAAGTAGCTTCTCCAAAGTCATATACTCTGTAGCAGACAGAATCAGAATTAAAATTAGGAAAACAGACATACCTGGCTCAGGAATGTGCATCTACAGCCAGAATGCACCTCTGGGTCTAAAACATTCCATTTTATAAATGAGGAAGTAAGAGTGCCACAGGAAAATACTGTGCCCAGTTAGCTAGAAATACATGGTGCATTAAAACCCTGAATTCTTGACCTCTCTTTATCCAGTGTAATTTCTTTTCATATCCACCTACCTTCTTTTCATGGCTTTTTGTTTTTTAGAAATATAACTTTGTCTTTACTAGGCATGAGGAAGTTTCTGCTTACAGGGCAGTAAAAGGCACAATAATGAAAACTAACAGAAACCCTGACCTTAAAAAAAGCATAAAGTCTAGGGAGAAAATTATAGCACATTTGTCATAAAATAAGGAAAATAAAAAGTTTAAAGAACTGAGTGGTCTGAGAATGGTACAAAGGAATCTCAGCAAGGAAACAACATGACAGTGATGTTTAGGGAATGTACTTTTTCATTCATTCATTTATTTACATGTGTATTTTTTCAACACTGTTAATGCTGGGCTCAGTTTCTCGGTGGTGCCTATACAACGGTAGAGACTGCTCCTGGTAGTTTATTAGGGTTTTTTTTCCCCTAGGGTTTTTTCTGGGGCTCAGTGCCTACAGTATGAATACACTGCTCCTGGAGGCCATTTTTCCCATTTTGTTGCCCTTGATGTTACCTTTGTTGTTGTCATTATTATTATTGTTGTCATTGATATTGTTGCTGTTGGATAGGACAGAAGAGAGAAATTGAGATAGGAGGGCAGACAGAAAGGGGGAAAGAAAGACAGACGCCTGCAGACCTGCTTCACTGCTGTTGAATCGACTCCCCCTGAAGGTGGGAAGCCAGGGCTAGAAACCGGATCCTTGCACCATCCTTGTGCTTTGGGCCATGTGTGCTTAATCTGCTGTGCTACCACCAGACTCCCTGCCTTTTATTACCCCAAGTCTGAAAGTGAGAGACAGACTGAGATAGATACACAGAGTTAGCAGAAACTTTATAGCACACTCCACTTCTCCTGAAGCTTCTGCCCTGCAGGTACTTCCATAGGTATTTGATACCCAGGTATTTGAGCATAGTAATATGTGCACTCTACCTGCTGAATCACCTGATGACCCTATAACTGCATCTATTTTAGGTTTTATGACCCAAAGTTTTCCTGAGGAAGTTGATATCTGAATGACAAAAGGCAGTGATGGTGGTGCTGGGAGGGGTGGGAAGCTAACAACAGGTAGAAATGGAACTGCTCAGAGTACACAGAAGGAGTCTATGTCCACAGCTCAGGGAACAAAGGAGTGTCATTAAGGCAAGGGAAGGTATTTGATTTAAGTGCAGACAAGTTGGGAAGGCATCCCAGCAACTTAACAAGACCTAAGCTGCTATGTAAAGAATGAATTGCACAAGGGGCAAATGTGCAGATTAAGGAGAGAGTGAGCAGCTCAGTGAAGGAGGATGGCAGCTTAGTCTTGGAGTGGGATAGAGAATAGTGAACACATCTGGAATTTCTTTTCTTTTTTTTCCAAACATTTATTATCTTTATTTATTTATTGGATAGAGAAAGCCAGAAATTGAGAGAGAAGGGGGTGATAGAGAGGGAGAGAGGCAGAGAGATACCTGAAGCCCTGCTTCACTGCTTGCAAAGCTTTCCCCCTGTAGATAGGGTGTGGGGGCTTGAACCCAGGTCCTTGTGCACTGTAATATGTGCACTTAACCAGGTGTGCTACCACCCAGCCCCTGGAATTTATTTTCATGGTAGGGTAAAAGACAAGAATGTAAGCCCCACGAAGCAAGAATTTTTGTTCTAATACAGTATCCTTGGTCCCTAGAGGAATGACTGGCATAGCAAGAGTGCTTAAGGAATATGGGTTTAGAAAATGAATGACTGAACTCCCATGTCTTAGTTAACTCAGACCACTGTAATGGAATGCCCTAGACAGTGGCTTAAATAAACAGCACTTTCCTTTCATGGTTCTAGAGGCTGAGACTCCTATAGACACCTTGACAGTAGACTCAGCATTTGGGGAGAGTTCCCTTTTTGATCTTCAGTCAGCCAGCCACTTTGCTCCAGTGTCTTCATATAGCAAGAAGAGAGGAAGACAGAGGGGGGCAGAAAGGATTCCCCATCCTACCTCTATAAAGACAGTAGATCTAACACACACACACACACACACACACACACACACACACACACACACACACACTAACTTAGCTTCTTCTAAGATTAATTATTTCCTAAAAATATGAAGACCAAATAGTACAGAAAATTAGGACTTTGATTTAAGAACTGTGAAGGTACACAGATATCCCTCCTTAAGTCCGGAGAGAAGAATGAGTGGCATCAGGGATGTGGGTTTGAGATCCATCAGCACAATGGATGGCTGTGACACACACTATGAATTGTTAAGGAGGCCAGCAAAATAGCTCAAAACAGTTGTGTGTGCAACCCAGCTACAGGCTCAGCCTCTACTGTGTTGAAGAAACCTTCAGTATTATGTTTTCACTATCTCTCTCTGTACCAGCACCAGGAAGCCCTGTAATGGCAAATACATCTATGAAGGAAGGAAGAAAGCAGAAGGAAAGAATTATGCATTGTAAGAATTTGTGATGAACTAGGGCACAAGGAAGAGGAGCTGTTTGTGATGGTTAAGCCTGAGTTGCCTCTCAGATGTTAGTGTGGTACCATCACTAATACAATAGTGGTACCAGATCCACAAACTGCTTAAGTAAGGTACCAGTGTGTGAACATGGTCCTAAGGAAATGATTTAGGAGTGGTTATCGTACAGAGATCATTTACATTGAAAGGTCTGATGAGATTGTCTATGTTATAATGCACAAGGACCAAGGTTCAAGCCCCTGGTCCCCACCTGTAAGGGGAAAGCTTCACAAATGGTGAAGCCGTGCTGTAGGTGTCTCTTTCTTCCTCTGTATCTCCCCCTTCCCTCTTGATTTCTAGCTGTCTCTATCCAATTAATAAATAAAGATAATTAAAAAAGAAAATTGAAAAAAAGGAAAAAATGTGTGCAAAGAAAAACTGGATTCCTTGCATTGAATCCCTGAGCACTATATTTCAAGGTCAAACAGAAGTTACTGGAAATGATCGGCATCTGGTAAAGAATGTATGTCCCATTCTTTAATATAGTGCTTAGTGGTCAAGTAGGGTTAGGAGTATAATATTACCTCTGTGTTATCTTTTTTAAAAAATATTATCTTTATTTATCAGATAGAGATAGCCAGAAATCAAGAGGGAAGAGGGTGGTAGAGAGGAAGAGAGACAGAGAGACAACTGCAGCCCTGCTTCACCACTCATAAAGCTTTCCCCCTGCAGGTGGGGACTGGGGGCTTGAACCTGGGTCCTTGCATATTGTAATAGGTGAGCTCAACCAGGTGTGCCACCACCTGGCCCCGAGTAATATTACCTCTGGACAGTGTCAGTTGGTATAGTAATTAGGAGTAGTGTCATCATCATGATGGCTTACATGAATTGATGTAGTTGAAACTATATCTAGAACCCAGATAAAATACATTGCACGTTTAATTCACACAATAGTTGTTATGCACATTTATCTCCAGGAGAATAAAGTACTAAACTACTGAGTACTATTTACAAGGGTATATGATTAGTAGTTAAAACTACTACTAGGTTGTCATACAGAACTGACCTCCACTTTCATTTCATAAATTGTAAGAACATAGGAAAGTGATCATAAATACAGATAGCTTAGTGGCCAGTCACATATTGTGTGACAAAAAAAAAAAAAAAGAAAGAAAGAAAAAGAAAAAAATGAAAAAGCCTGAAGGAAGTACATGGACTGAGAAGACTGAGAAAACAATGTGAAGATAGAAGTGGAAGCAGTGTCTGTGGCTGACTCTTTGAAAATGTCTGGCAGTAAAGGGAAGTGTGAACATCCAGCAATAACTTGAGGAAAGTGTGAGCCGTAATTTAGACTCTTGATACTAGAGTTTGCTTGTAAATTGTTAGGAATGGTTCTGCGAGAAGAAGAGACAAATGCTAGGAAAGCAAGCCATAATTGAAAGGACAAAATTCTCCAATAAGGTGGCAGGGGATGGGATACAGAACTCAAAAGAGAGTTGGCTTTAGATGGAAGAAAAGGCCATTCAGTGACCAGAGAGGTGGTGCAATGGATAATGCATTATACTCTCAATCATGAGGTCTACCATTTGATCCCTATTCCAGGGGAGTTGAAATGGTACTCTGATACTTTTTCTCTTTCCATTACTATATATTATAAATTAATGAATATGTGATTCTTTTTAAATAACCCATTCCGCTAGGAGAAAGTAGATTTTGGTACTCATGTGATGTGTGGAGAGTGGCCCCATTCACAGCCATGCTTCTGAAGTGACAACAGACACCAAAGCTGTGTGTTTAGAAATGTTGAGGTTACTCAACAGAGTACCACTCCAACACCTCTGGAATAGGGATCAAATGCTAGACCTCAGGATTGAGAGTATAATGCTTTATCCACTGCACCACCTCTCTGGTCACTAAATGGTCTTTTCTCCCATCTAAATCCAACTCCCTCTTGAGTTCTGTATGTCATCCCTTGTCACCTTATTGGGAGACTTTGTCCTTTCAATTATGTCTTGCAGCCTCATCCAGGCTCAGATTAGTGGGTTATTAGAGCTAACCAGGGTTAGTGCCCTTCCAAGAAGACAGGACAGAGAAGCAATGATTCAGTGTGGTCCAAAGGAGTGCACATAGCTCCAAACCTTTAGAGTTAGGCTTAGAAAGGAGAAACATGGGGACCAAAGGAGATAAAATAAATGGAAAACAGATAGGAAAGAGGGACAGTGAGAAAAGCAGGAAGGATCACATCATCTCCAAGATGGCCTGACCCTTCTTTGAAATGCCTTAAGTTGGAGTGAATTCCAACCATGGACAATCTGACTGGGTGAATAGGTAGTTGGGTGACTTTCAATGATGAAAAGTTTTTATATAATTTAGTTTAGTAATTTTTTTTTTGGTCTCTGGGACTATTTCTCGGGCTCAGTGCCTGCCACTCTCCAGTGTTGCTGGCAGTCCATTAGATAGACTTGTCCTTTAGATAGACTTGGAGAAACCAGGAGAAAGTCAGAGAGAGAAGGAAAGACACTGAAGCATTGCTCCACTGCTGGTGACTTCTGCTCTGCAGATGCTCCCCTGCGGTGACCCAGGATTTGAACCTGGTTCTTTGTGTGTAGTAACTGCATTCTACTGGGTGACCCACTTGTTGGCCCCCTCATGAGAAGTTGTAATAATAAAAGAAAATTGCCATCCATGTATATCCTTTAAAATCAGTATTGACTAATGGTGACACTTCATCTATGTGCTACTCTGTGCTATACCAAGTGGAGGAAGTAGAAAATGTCCTGTCTGCCTGTAGCAACAAAACTACACAAGCACTATGGCCATAGAAATGCACACAGGGGCAGTAACGATGGTAACTCTTTGCTGAAAGGATACTGTCTCAGGTGCTAGGTTGAAGAGTTGTGTTTCCAGAGAGCACAGATTTCTTAAAAAAAATGTAAAGCATTGCTTCAGGCCCTTCCTGTCACTCAATATCAGAAAAGAACCATAAACACAGGTGAGGGAGCTGAGTTTCTGCTCTGTTTGGAAGGCCTGAAACTATAAGATAATGAGCTAGAGTTGTCTAAAGCTCTTCTGAGTGAGGAGCTGGCCATTTTCAAAGTGTCATCTCTGGAGCTCAGGAATAAACCTCCCATATGTCTCTAGCATGGAGGCTATTTGCATGGCAATGTGGTTCCTACAACTTCTCTGCTTTTTTAGTGTCTGTCTCTCTCTCTTCAGACCTGCAAGTTAAGCTGTGGCAGGTTGGTTTCGAGCATCCATAATTAAAAATAAGCAGGAACTTAAAGGAACCCACTGCAATTAGAAGAGTAACCTCTGCATTCAGGGAGCCAAGGCATCAACCCAAGCTCTAATTATAGTCCATAAAGTGTGACAGTGAGCTCAAAGAAGAAAAAAAGGTAACAGTGGCCCGGGAGCACCAGAGGACAAAAGGCCAGGACAGAACTGGATCATTAAATTGTGGAGTGAGGGCATATAGGGTAGTGTGGAAAACACAGACTTTGCCTGGTGGGTGGGCAGGAAGGAGAGAGGATGCTGGAGCCATAGAGTTTCTGGGGGAGGGTAACCTTGGGATGACCTCTTCTCTTAATGAGCTTTACCACTGCTGTTGAGAGACTCTCTTCCTCTCCCTCTCTCTCCTGTTTCTCTTTATTTACTTCATCACCAAGCACCATGGATCTTAAGGGTTAAGACAGCCAGATCAAAGACCTTGGGTCTCTCCTCACTGGTTTAAGTCAGTCAGTTTCATCGAACACTTTTTCACAGTCAAGCACAATGAATACAAAGAAGAGGATGCAGGACTGGCCAAGAGGAGTCCATAAGACAACATGAGACAGGAGGTTACAACCAAAAATGTGTGAAAGATTAGGAAGCACTCCTTGAGCAGACGACTTCACCAAAATGTCTTGGAACCCCACCTCCTCAGGGCCCTACCCCACCAGGGAAAGGAACAGGCTGGGGCGATGGGTTGACCTGTCAATGTCCAGGTCCAGTGAAAAGGAATTTATAGAAGCCAGAACTCCCATGCTCTGCACCCCCAAAATAATTTTTGGTCCATACTCCCAATGTGGGAGAAGTGATAGGGAAAAGATGACCAGAGGGAATTGAACTCCAAGTTGATCAGGACCCAAAGAGAGAAGAGGAAAAAGGGAGGGACATTTAGATGTAGTAATAGGTATATGTGTGACTTGAAAAAAAAAAGATAGAACCATTGGAACAAAATGGACAAATATAGACAGATAGTTGTAGAAATAATAATTAACCCATATATGCTGAGAAGTGCTGTAGCTAACAATGAAGGAAATGGCAATATAGAACTCTAGTGGTGGGAATGGTGTGGAGTTGCACCCCTATTATGTTGTAATTTTGTAAATCAATATTAAATTATTAATAAAATTAAAAGAAAATTGGTAAGCATGAAACAATAAATAGATCTGTTCTAACAATGCCTTGGCCAGTCCCTATATTGTCAGACCCGTCTAAAGGTTGTCTCTATTCTTTTAAAATTTAATTATTAAATATGTATTTATTAGCTAATTAAAGGGAGAGAAAGAGAATCATACTGGATTATTGGATGCCCAGAATAAAATTCAGAACCTCATGCTTGAGAGTTCAAATCTTTACCCATTGTGCCACCTTCTGAACTATGGTCTTTGTGCTGTAGAGACTCTCCATTAGGTTAATCTATTAATATATATTAGTTTTATGACTAATATTCACCATAATTAAATAATATACATGCTGAATTGATGAATAACAGTATTGATAATATTACTTAGTGACCTTGTCAAAAATATAAAACTCAAAAATGCAGGTCTTGGGGCTATCTAATTCTAAACCCATGTCAAGAGCAAAATCCAGGGAACCAGGCAGTAGTGCACCTGGTTAGAGGTACATAGTATGAAATGTAAGGACCCGTGCAAGGATCCTGGTTCGAGCCCCTGGCTCCCACCTGCAGGAGGTTGCTTCACAAGTGGTGAAGCAGGTCTGCAGGTGTCTATCTCCCTCTCCCCCTTTTTATCTTCCCCTCCTATCTCAGTTTTCCCTGTCCTATCCAATAAAATGGGGGTAAAAGTGGATTCATAGTGCAGGCACTGAGCCCCAGTGATAACACTGGAGGCAAAAAAAAAAACTTAGAAAGGATGTTTATTTCTTTTAGGAGCTCTTACATGAGCTGGAGAAGGATGGAGTGAAAGAAAAAGTTGAGTAAATTTGTTTTTCAAACTGGGGTTGTTAGTTGAGCCAAGTGTTGAAGGGCTTACCAAAGAATCCAGACAGAAGTTGATAAAAATAAATGTTAAGGACTCTGACCTCTGGTCATGTCTGATTCAGTCACATTATATTTAGGATGATTTTTCTGACTTGTTTCTACTAGGTGTTTGAGTCCTTTATGCTCTAAATGAGAAAGCTGCTCATAAACATACTCAGAAAGTAGGAGACTTGATACTCATTGAGGCGTGAACCCCCATTGTATGCTTGCTATGTAAGATGAAGATAATGTTTCTAGAATTGGGAAAATAGTTTTAATATTGAGTCATTCATATAATGCGTTCTTTATGAATGCTCCCTCATATCAGAAACTCATTTTTCCAGAGTTTAAAACTAAAACTTCTGTGGCTTCTGGACAGCTTCTCTTGTTTTGTAGGAGGCTTCCATGTCTTACATCCTATCCTGGCTTCTGCAGAATCATCCTAACCTGCTTCTTTGTTCAGATTTCTGCTCTTGCTTGAATACATCTCCCTTCATGCTTCATTCTCATGCTTGACATTTTAAATATTCCTTTTCTTTTCACCCCACTAGATTTTCTCTTAGGGTTTGTGTCTTCACTATTCCACTGCTTCCAGAGGACTATTTTTTCCCCCAGATACTGGGTTGAAAGGCAGAGTGACAGGGAGAGGAAAAAAGAGAGACAGGTGCTACAGCACTGTTTTGCCACGCATCAAAATTCCCACTTGAATAGTGCTCCCATGGTATAATAGGGTGTGTTTTGAGGGGACTCAGACAAGGGTCCTCGCACATAGTAAAATGTACATCTACAGAGTGAGTCATATCCTGGGTCTTATTTTTAACAGCAGTATAGCTAATCACGTGGGGCTGAGTGCTGATGCATTTAGTTCAGCATACCTGTTGCCATTTACAAGGACCTGGGTTCAAGTCCTCGATCCACACCTGCAGGGAGGGAAACTTCCAGAGTGATGAAATGGTGCTGTAAGTCTGCCAGTATGTCTGTCTCCATTTCCCTTCTCAATTTCTTTCTGTGCCAAATAAACAAGTTTTTTAAGGGAATGGGCAATAATGCACCTGGTTAATCTCACACATTATAATGTATAAGGACCCAGGTAAAAACCCCGGATCCCCACATGCAAGGGGGAAGCTTCACAAGTAATGAAGCAGGTACTGCAAGTGTCTCTCTTTCTCTTTGTCTCTCTCCCCAGTACTTCTTAATTTTTACCTGTCCTAAAAAATAGTTAAAGAAAATCTTGAAAGGTAAATGCTCACTGGGGTGGCGGATTTGTTGTGCAGGTGCCACAACCCAGGGATAATCTTGGTGGCAAGAAAAACAATGAAAAAATTAAAGAAAAAATACTATTCAGATAAGAGATTTTGTATAGATTTTTACTTAGCATAAACACTCTTAATAGACATGAAAACAAATGAATGAAAAAGATGTTTCTATTGTATCTCCAATGATTGGGAAAAGCAGAAGTGCTGACCTCCAGGTGAAATAGAGGAGGGATCATAAGGCTCAGAGTCTGTCCCTGGGTTCCAAGAGGCTTTGATGTCTGCTGTATTGTGTGACTCTGAAGTGCCCACTTTCCAAGATCAATGCCAACAATGTTGTCTTTTGTTGCCTTTGTGATGTCAGAAGATCATGTAAGGAGAGACAGCTTTGATTTGTGATGAGAGTGAAGGTCAGTTTAGGTTCCTACTCTAGTTACATGTATTGTTTTTATTCAGTTTGTCTGTCTGCCTGGAGAATCCTAGTTAAGGCATTCATCCTTTGTTTGGGGAATAGAGAAAGGAGACTACCAAACAGCAGGTCACTATATATTGAACACTTTTGTAAGTACTTTTAGATTTTGTACTGGTCATCTTTTAAAAGCTATATAAATAAAATGCTCTACAAAACTTTGAATGTTGACAGGTAGAAATGACTAGAACCTCCATTTTTATGCATAGAATTATCAACAATTATATATATATATATATATATATATATATATATATATATATATGAAAGTGTGGTTGGTAGGTGCTTAAAGTATACCTTTTTCCAGTAGAATAAATAGAAAATGAGTAGCAGAACAGAAACAATACCTATTTTATATATGACTCAGCAATTCCATTTTTTAAAAAAAATATTGTGTTTATTTATTTTGATAGATACAGAAGTTGAGCGTGAAGGCAACAGAAAAAAGGGAGAAACACCTATATCATGGTTTCATGGCTCAGAGGCATCTGCCCTATAAGGAGCTTAAACCTGGGTCTTTATGCACTTTTGCCTTCAGGGTTATTTCTGGACCTTGGTGCCAGTATGACAAATTAATTGCTCCTTGCAGCCATTTTTCCCCATTTTTATTGGATAGGATAGAGAGAAATTAAGAGAGGAGGGGAAGATAGAGAAGAAGAGAGAAAAACACCTGCAGACCTCCTTAGCCACTTGTGACATGTCCCTGCCTACAGGTGGGGACCAGGGGCTTCGAACCTGGATCTTTACATGGATCTTTGCACTACATATTATGTGCACTTAACCCAGTGCACCACCACCCAGCCACCATAAATAGCATATTCTTTAAAATAATATCTAAATAGGTGAAGATTAAATAAGAGATAGAGTTTTCACACCTGTACCACCTCTGCCCCTAGTTCAGTCAACCTTATCTGTCTAAGACTGGGACAATTCTATAATGTTGGTAAGATAAACTTTGTTGCATTGAGCTATAGATCATATACAGCATGACTATGAAATTCAGTTATGGCCACAGTTTTAAGGATAGTTGCACTTACTAACCTCACCCTTCTCTGGTAAACAGCACTGGTCTAAGAGCATTCCTAAGGTTTGACTTCAAGCACTAGAATAAAACTCCAAGATTCTCAGGGCTCACAACAGTAGGCCACAGACCAGGTCTAGGGTTTATCTTCTAAAATGAAAGAAGATAGACTTAAGATTATACAAGTATCTATGATTTGGTAGAAGAATATCATGGCAAAACAGAAATAAGCTAGTCTAAGAGTCAAGTGCTAGAAGTAATACCGATATTGGCTGAGGCAGGTAGTGGTGCACCTTGTTAAATGACATATTACAGGGCACAAGGACTAGGGTTCAAGCCCATGATTACCACCTGCAAGGGTAAAGCTTCATGAGTGGTGAAGCAGGGATGTAGGTATCTGACTCTTTCCCTCTGTACCCCCCTCAGTTTCTCTTTATTTATCCAATAATAAATAAATAAAAATACTAAAAAGGAGAAAGAAAGAAGGAGACAAAGAGAGAAAGAGGAGAAAGAAACAAAG
This sequence comes from Erinaceus europaeus, assembly GCF_950295315.1. Taxonomy (NCBI): domain Eukaryota; kingdom Metazoa; phylum Chordata; class Mammalia; order Eulipotyphla; family Erinaceidae; genus Erinaceus; species Erinaceus europaeus. Next base: position 55,719,238 of record NC_080178.1, on the reverse strand, counting down.
AAAGTATGAAAGAAAGGCCTGTTGAACATGAGATGAAAAGAAAACTAGCAGTTCAGGCTGAATGGGGGACATTAGAAGCTTAAATAAGGTGACACTTTCGTTGACTCCTCAGTGTGCAGATGGAAAATATTCCATATAAAACTAATGGTGTGAACCAAAAATGAAATCACACATTGCTTGTAAATAGTTATAGAAAAGAATCTTAGTGTGATGTCCTACATTAGTGATTATTACTACAGTCCACATCCCCTCCACTCTCTTTACTCGTGGACAGTGTGTTGGTGTACTTTTTCTTTAGAAACATCCAGAAAAGAACATATCTTCCTTTTCTCTGACACGCACGCACACACGCACGCACGCCAGTCAGCTTCTTCCTGATCCCATGTCGACATTCCTTCCTAAGCACACTTGACCTCTTCAGATTACATTGCTGACTTTCTTACGCATTAAATAACTGGAGGAGAACCACTGTTTGAGGTCAAATCATTTACCAGGATCAATAGCTTTGACTGACTCTTCGGTAGATGTGGTGCACTTCCCATATTGAAAGGTCAGAATCTGTCAACTAGCAGGAAATTCTCTGAGCTCAAATAATGCTTGTCAAGAGAGCATAAAATGTTGATTGCCCTATCTGGGGGCCATTTTGACCCACCCTCCATTTTTGTTTGAAATAACCACTAGATGACACTGCTATTTTAAAGTGGATTATTTTACAAATTGATGTGTGCGCCACCAGCACCATCTTCTGCCCCCGACCCCCATCCCATCGTGTTAATGTATGCCATATACATCTAGATTGGGCTGGGTAACTATTCTTCATCCCTTACTCTATCAGTCTTCATCTGCAGAGCAATGGAGGCACATTTACCAGTGGGGACTATTATATTCTACATGACTATTATATTCTACATGACTGTTATTCCATGAACTCTGAAACAATGAATGGACAATTAGTTGTCTAGTTATTACCAACAAGTTCAAAGAAGATGAATACAAATTTACAAAAATTAAATTGATAATGGTCCCAGCAGCTCAGCTTTGCAGGTCATAAGACAAAAAAACTGATGACAAAAAGTGGAGATATTAAAACACTTCCTAATGTCATTTATATCAAAAGCTCTATTAAGAAGAGAAGGAAAAAAATACTTACAGGAACTTATTTAAGCATCACAGTAGACTCAATTTCTAAGTATGTTTTGGTCTTTAGAAAACATAAAAAATATATGCATTTGTTGTAAAATATATTAAAAGTATTATTCATTGTCTTGCCTACTGACCCCTCGTGTTCAGTCTCAAGAGATAAGTTTCCATTAGAATTTAGTGTGAAGGAAATGATAAAGAACCATTATACTGTGTTTTATCAAAGAGCAGGAGTTTATGTGATATGCCTGTAATCTATCTCCTTGACTACCAAGAGTCTCAGAACCATTTTTAATGTTCATTCCAGTATCAACCCTCTTGGCTAGTATGTTCTGATACTTTCCCCCCATTTTTCATGACTTGGAATTCATTTTTTTTCTAGAAAACTTGACATGTGTTTGAATCTTTATTTTTATCATTTATTGCAAATTGTTTCTGAAATGGACTCTAATAATTGCCACATCAAGTATGATGAAATATCTACAATGTATTTTAAAGTTTTTTGATTTGTCAGCCCAATAAAAGCCACTTTAGAATCATTCCATAATTAGGTGAATTGTGCACAGTGCCCCTTGGGTATAGAAAACACAGGAAGTAAACAGCCTTTAATTAGAAAATAATGATGTCAGACACTAAAAAAATATACTATAGATTGTGAAGTCATTTGACTGAGCATTATCTAAATTAGTATAAAAATAAGCTTGAGGGTGTCACAAAAGACAGAAAGAGATATTTGGCCTAGGATCTCTGGAAAGTTTCTTGGTAAAGTATGACTTAACTATAAACTAAGGGTTGAAAATTGTTTAGAGAAACAACAGGACAAAGAAAAGGGAGAGAGGTGAAAACCCACTTAATATCTAAGAAATAGCCAGTTAGATTTGCCTTTGTGAAGATTTTTTCTTTTATTGTTTTTATATAGTGTGAGTACTAAGTAAACATCTATATTGATGTGAAGTCTAACATTTTCCGAGTATGAAATTGATCACTTAAGCAAACATGTTCAGTTATTAGTTTCTGTTAAACTAGAATACCAGACTGGAATCTATATATTTATCCCTAGTATGGAGACATAAAATAGAGGAATATATATGTTTTTAAAAGTCAGCATCTGAAAACTTGAGTGCAATGCTAAGGAATTGTTTGCTATATAAATGTAAGTATTGGGTAAAATGCAGGCTGAAATGAGCATCTATCACCTTGTGATTCAGTGCCATAGTTAAAGCACTTTTCTACTAAACTAACTGTGCATCCTTAGAAAACTCTGAGCTATTTCTTGGGCCCCACAAATAATTGAAAGCAAAGGTAATCAAATATGATTAGTGTATAGGAGACATCTATAGCAAAACTCTTCCAAATTGCCTTGGGTTTTGTTGGATTTGTGTGGCACTAAAGTGTTAGAGTTACAAGGCGTGTAGTCAAGTGGAGTTGGGAGCGCAGATAAAGGAAAATTTTCATCAGAAAACCAAAGATAGGAGTGACAAACTCTCCATGGCCACTTAAGGGGCCTAGAGTGGAGAGTCATGCCCCAGGGTAGACTGGGGGCATTTTATATGTTCAGAACTTGTTTGCTTTCAGCCTGGAAGTCACTGGAAGTCGATATTGTCCCAGGATTTATGACCTAAATTCTGGTTGAGAATGTCCATTGTAACCCGTTTGGCCTGGGCATCGGTATTGTCCCAATTCTGGTTGAAAATGTCCAGTGTAGGTGGGGGTAAACTCCTGTGTGGGCGAGAAGTTTACTTTTATGTTTCAGCAAAATAATCTCTTCCTATGAGATCAGGGAGGTCAGGTCTCTGCATATTTCCTTCAGGTTTACCTTTTCATGTCATCCAGTACAGTGAAATAAAATTCATCCCGACAATATATTTTTATTTAATTAATTAATTAATTTTATTTATAAAAAGGAAACATTGACTAAACCATAGGATAAGAGGGGTACAACTCCACACAATTCCTACCATCAGAACTCTGTATCCCCTCCCCTGATAGCTTTCTTATTCTTTAACCCTCGGGGAGTATGGACCCAAGGTCATTGTGGGATGCACAAGGTTGAAAGTCTTTATGGGATATGAAGTTGTGCTGTACCTCTGTAAAGTACATTGTAAAGTTCATGGAAAGTGCATGTTCAAAGGTGTCTGGCTTATTTTTTCCTTCTATTAATCCACAGATTTTAGCCAGTAAACTTACTTGCTTGTTTGTATTTTTCTTTTCAGTTGGTCTTTTAAGGTTGTAGGGAAGCATTATGTATTGATAATGCACCACATAAATTATGAATAACCCTGCTATCTGTTAAACAGAATTCTTTGGATGCCTGATAAAAGTGTGTATCTAACAAATTGTTCCTATTTTTTCCTAACACAGATTAATCACCTTGATCATTCATTGTGTTTCGTATGACTTTATCCCAGGTACTGTCAGATAAATCTGCCCATGCATTATTCTCCTTTGAACAGTCATGTCATTATTTATATATGTACATACACACACATATATAAAACATATGTATATAAACACATAATTGCTTTTAATGTGTTGAAGCCACATAAACAGTCAAACCAAAAACAGGAATAGTACCTTTATCCTAGCTTTATTAGTTTACATTCATTCACTCAATCAATATTTGGGAAGCACCTGGTACATGCCAATTATTTCACCTAACATATAATTTGATAGCCTCCCACAGAGCTTTCTGCCTAAAGACAGGAAAGATTATCAGCAAACAGAAATGTGTTTACAGTGACAACTATGGGGAGACTACTTCAAGAGGACTGAAAGACTTGTGAGAAGGTGATTAGGGTAGTTTTTATTAAAGTAATGATCTTAAAGCTGACAATGAGAGAATGAGTAGGAATTCAACAATGAGGATAATCAAAGGAAAAAAAAAATCAGATTCTCTGTCTGGACTTCAGTACCCATAACTGTTAAAAAGGGAATGATTTAAAAACAAAACAAGGCTGGGGGGGGCGGATAGAGTGATATCTATGCAAAAGACTTGCATGCTTGAGGCTCTGAGGTCCCAGGTTCAATACCTAGCACCACCGTAAGCCAGAGTTGATCAGTGTTCTGATGCCCCTCTCTGTTTCTGTCTCTGTCTCTATATCTATCTCTATCTTTTATTCTGTATCTGTTTCGTGAGGAATAAATTAAAAATATAAAAAATAAAAACAAAAATAATTTCAGAGCCCTATGGGAAATGAAGAATCAGAATAAAACCTTACTTGATAAAAGTGGTAACTAAGAAGACAGAACAGAGGTTGGGAAAGACCTGTAAGAAGCCTACCTTGGATTTTATCAATAAACTTAATGTAAAAGTGTGGGTTTGGAGCACATACAGCAAGGAAAGTGTCTAGTAGGAGAGGGCAGAAAGTTCCTGAGGCCCCCAAAAGAGAGATCAGACTCTTTTTATAGCTGTCTTCTTCTTAACAGAATCAAAGCAAGCTGTTAGAGAAAGAATACCAAATGCTATTGCTCCCAATCTGCCCTTGACTGCTACGGTTTTTATAGAATCTGATTGTAATCCAAATGCTATTTGGTGATTTTACTTCTTTGCATATTAATTTGATGTGTAATTTAGGTAATGTGTACACCACGCACAAGTGGCCCTGTGTGTGCACCTGCCAACCCCTTGGAATTCCCCTTGACCTTCTTCTGCCTAGGTTTTTGTGGGTGCTTTAGTCCCCCCTGCCTTTGCCTGACTCTGCTATACACAGTTAACTCCTTTAATCTTTTCTCACCCAGTTAGTCCCATTTTCTTAATCATTTTTGTTCCTCCTCTTGCGATTCCCTTGAAAATTGCTTTATCTCATGGTCAATTTATCACAGAGCCATTTAATTTTTACCAGGCACATAAACCTCTCGATGGAAATAGCTGTGAGAAACGTCTTTGCACTCACCGGAGGCCCTGCTTTTCTAAGTGTATTGCTCACTCTTGCCTTAGAGATTGGTTTATGCATGCAGCTCCCAAAGTTGAGTGCAATTAGTAGGATATATGTGTACTAATGACATTGCCTTCTACACTGTTCCACTGGAGGGGGGAGGCGGGCTGACATAGAGTGAAAAGAACAGACCCAGCAGATGGTTCTGTGACTGGCTCAGCCTCTCTCAGCTGCAGGGAGCATGAGGTGTGGGTAAAAAGGTCACTCCAGTGTCAGACTAACAGGATGTACATCTCTGTGTCTTGTAAGCACCATGACCTCAGCAAATGACTCAACTTCTCTTCGTTTTAGAACCCTCTGACAGAAAGGGAGGATGATAGTCATTCCTCTGTATAGGGTTAATGTGAAGACAGACTGCAGGGCACTGAACACATAACCTGAGTAAGAGGGGATCTCAGTAAATGGTGGAGCCATTTTCTATAAAATGGGAATGATGAAATCTATCTTACATAGATATTATGGACACAGGAAAAAAAGGAATCACTCTTAGCTCTACTTAGAATGGTATACTGACAGAAATGTGTATCTATATATGCAATTAACACAGACAGCACCTAGCTATTGCCAATTTTGCAACAGGTTACTAAATTTCTTCCACATATGCTTGTGCTCACGAGTACACAATGAAGTAAGTTAAAAAGTAAGGGAGAGAGAGAGAGAGAGAGAGAGAGAGAGAGAGAGAGAACAATTGAACTTGGATTGAGCACATGACAAAGCAAAACACTCTGTAAATGAGTTAGTTTGTAGGTCCTTTCCTGTCTAGCAAGACCCCTCCCCCCCAAGATTTGTTCTTTGGATTAGTAAAGCTTTTTGGGGAGAAGTCCAGTTAATTCTATGTTATTCCTCTCCATATGACTTCTTAATTAAGCTCTGTCAGTGGGGATTCCTTCATTGAGGCTATCTTTGTGCTGGGACATTTCAGCCTTAATACCCTTGCTCAAATAAACTCACCTCACAGATGTGAATGTAGGAACTTTAAGGTGGATTTGGGGGTGCATGTATGAGGCAACAAAGCCTTCACATCTTTCTTGCCTCCAGTGATATCAGTCTTTCCTTCCCACCTTAGAAGCAAAGTCTTTTCTTTTGAAAAGATGGTATTTCCTTGCTATCTTTAAAGTTTGTAATCTCGGGACTGGTAAAATGATTATCTGGATGGTGCCTCTGCTTTGCCTTTCGAGTTACCCAGGTTTGAGACCTGTCCCCATCACATTGGAGGAAGCATTGGTGCTGTGGTATCATTCCGTCCTTTCAGTGTCTCCTCTGTCTGTGCTGTAGTATCATTCCCTCCTTTCGTCTGTCTCCCTCTCAATTTGGAAAAGTCATCTTAAAGCAGTAGTCTCAACAATGACAAAAAAAAAGTTAAATGCACAAATATTTGTGGTCTGTCTGAAGTAGGCTTACTTTGGCAATTTCTAAACAAAAGACACCTTCTTCTAAGATAGTTCTTACATTAGTTCCTAAGAGGATTACATTCTTCCATTTAATTGTGCTTATTATTTCAAATCCTCACAGAAGTCTTGTAGGGCGTGTACATTCTCATATTTGGTGCAAGAAGAAGTGGAAACAAGGGACATGAGATATTTTCTCAGAATTATACACCAATAGGCAGCTATGTGGACTTAAGAATTAAACTCTTGGGACCTGTCAGTAGCTCTCTCACTGAGTGAACACTTTTACCATTTTCAAGCCCAGGTTTAAGCAAACCTCAACCCCACTTGCAGGAAGGAAGCTTCAGGAGTTGTGAAGCAGGTGCATTTTTTTTCTCTTTCTCCCTTTATATCTCCTCCTTACCTCTCAATTTCTGTCTGCCTATCAAATAAAGAAAATAAAAAGGGGGAAATGATTACCAGTTGTGGTAGATTCATCGTACAGTTATATAGATCCAGTAAATTTAAATGAAATCTATTCTTAATAAGTAAACTCTACTTGTAAGTAAATTATTGAGTGTGGGGTGAAGCTGAGACCTTGTCCCTGATTCATTCCACCTCTCTAGGATGTTTTTTCATTCATTTAGAGGAGAAAGGGTGTCATACAAGGAGAAGAAAGAAAGGAAAACACACCACAGTCCCAAATCTTCCTCCAGTGCCATCACACATCCTATGTGGTGTCTAGCTCCATTCTCAATCAAACATTCATTACCCAGTGAGCTCTCTGCCCAGCCCCAAATTAAATATTTATAGCTTGAAAGATTTGAGCTATTAATGTTCATATATGAAATGAAAATCCTACTCCTACCCATCTAACATTACTTAGCGTACTGGCAACAGCCAGGATGATGAAGATAACAACATAATTATAGTAACATGCAACATAATTCAAGTGGCTATTTTTTATGGAGCATCACTGTAGGTGTTTCTCATGCATTTACTCATGTCAGCCTCACAAAGCAGCTCATTACTGCCCATAGCCCCAGCCTGTGAATAGGAAGTGGAAGTACACCACATCAGCTTTGCAAAGTATGCTACCCACCAAGAAATCAGAGCATCCACACTAACCCAGAGGCAGATTCTGTTATTAGTAGAACTGGCAGTTGAATATCTACAAATAATAACATAACAAATCTGAGTCTCACATTATTTAAGATGATGGTTTTTATGGCTTTTTTTCTTTTAATAGTTTTTATTTTTAATGCAGGAAATTTGGGGTTGGGTGGTGGCATACCTGGTAAAGTACATGCATGTAGACCTGTGTCTCCATCATTACATGCTGTGGGAAGCTTCACAAAGTAGTGTTTATTGTTTGTTTATTTATTTGTTTGCTTACCAGGATTTCACCATTGTTGGCCAAAATTTTCATATATAGAAAGAGAGGGAAAAAGGGAGAGACACCATAGCACTGAAGCATCCTCCAGCCTCATAGTATCCCCACGTGGTATACCTGGGTATCAAACTTGGGTCATGTACATACCTGTGCCTTAACTATTTTTCCCTAGGACCCTTACATAGAAATGAAATTTCTGGGGGTCACGCAGTAGTACAGAGGGTTAAGTGCACATGAGATGCTAAGCACAAAGACCAGCATAAGGATCCCAGTTCCAGCCCCCGGCTCCCCACTTGCAGGGGGGGGGGTCGCTTCACAAGCAGTGAAGCAGGTTTGCAGTGTCTGTCTTTCTCTCCCCCTTTCTGTCTTCCCCTCCTCTCTCCATTTCTCTCTGTCATATCCAACAGCAATGGCATCAATAACAATAATAATAATATTAATTACCGCAACAATGATAAAAGAACAAGTGCAACAAAAGGGGGAAAAAATAGCCTCCAGGAGCAGTGGATTCATGGTGCAGGCACCAAGCCACAGCAATAACCCTGGAGACAAAAGAAAAAAAAAGAAATTACTGTGCAATAATGATTAAGGTTGACTATTTGGGTTTTTTTAATATTTGATTTATTCATAAAATGGAAATATTGACAAGACTATAGAATAACAGGGTACATTTCCACACTATGTCTAACCCCTGAGCTCCATATCCAGTGTCCTCCCTTGATAGTTTCTCTACTCTTTCTCCCTCTGGGAGTATAGACCCAGGGTAATTGTGGGCTGCAGATGGTGCAACATCTGGATTTCATAATTGCTTCTCTGCTGAACATGGCCCAGGCAGGTCGATCCATACTCCCAGCCTGTTTCTCTCTTTATGCAAGTACACTGCCCAGTGGAAAGGTAGCACCATTTGAGACACACAGGAAACTACATCAACAACCTTGATTTCCTATTCCCTTGTCAGCACTGACTAGCTTCACATTAGACTTAAAAGAGTTTATGTCTTTTCTTTTCTTTCTTTCATTTTTTCTTTTTTTGTTTTGTTTTGTTTTGTTTTGTTTTTCCTCTAGGATTTTTGCTGAGGCTCAGTGCTAGCACTATAAATCCACTGCTTCTGGAGGCCATCCCCCCCATTTTAATGGATAGGACAGAGAGAAATTGAGAGAGGAGGGGGAGATAGAGAAGTAGAGATAGTCACTTGCAGACTTGCTCCACCTCTTCTGAAGAGTGCTCCCTCAGGTGGGTAGATAAAGCTCAAACTCGGATCCTTGCTTGGGCCCTTGCACTTTGTACTATGTGTGCTTAACTAGGTTTGCCACAGCCTGACACCAGAGTTTACTTACTTCTTTACCTTCACACCAGTCTGATTTAAAAGAGTGGGCTAGATGTTTATTACCTACTGATACCCAGTTCAATTTTTAGTTAAAATGTATGAACATTTGGTGAATGGAAAACATTATATTCCTATAATTAATGCAACAATGTGAATGTGCTAAATTATGAGATGATATATATACTCGGCAGTGTATTTGAGGGAAGGTACTAGGGGACATTGGATTCAGATAGATGTCAGATCAAATTCTGATTCTCTCTCCCATTCACCATATCCTGAGGCAAAACACATAATCTGAGTCTTACTTTCATCTTCCAATTATATGAACATTAAAGATCCTTAAAAATCTGGCTAATGGGGGGTGGACAGTGGTACACATAGTTGAAAATACATGTTACCATATGCAAGGACACAAGTTCAAGCCCCTACTCCCGACCTGCAGAGGGAAAGCTTCACACATGCCAAACAGTGGTGTGGGTGTCTCTCTATCTCCCTCTCTCTAGCCCACTCCCATTTTAATTTATCTCTGTCCTATCAAATGAAAGAAAGAAAGAAAGAAAGAAAGAAAGAAAGAAAGAAAGAAAGAAAGGCCAAAGGATCAGTGGATTCATCACAGTAGCCAGATCTCAGCAATAATCCTGCTGGCAAAATTAAATAATATAAAACAAAATATCAGGTTAACAATTGATGTCAACTTTGGATTAGAAATTCCTTTAAGGTCTTATTGATCTATATAGTGATACCAACCAAAAGCTTACACATCAGCTGCAACCTAATAATAAATGCAGATTCTCAGGTTACCCTCCACACACCAAGTCAATCAGAATCTGCATTTCAGCAGACTCTCCATGTGCTGTTTAGTCTATGAAGTGATTGGCGATATAGCTCAGTGACAGAGTACATGCATTCCCTGTATGAGGTCACAATGTCATTCCCTGAAAGTCAGTCAGTAAATAAATCAAAGCTACCCTTGTATTTTATATATGCATGGTTACTTCATCTCATCTATAAGAAAATTCAGAATCTCACCAGTTGGAACACATGATAGAGAAAGTATTGTGCAAAGCAAGATGATGCGGCAAGAGACAGAACAAAGATCTCACTAACATGTAGAATAATACTAATGTTTTCTTTTTTTAAAATCAAGAGCATAGCTAAAACCAGGGAACTTTTTTCCCCTTAGATTTAACTTCAGAACTGGGATGCCATAGTGGTTGGGTAAAATACCCACAAGGTGAGAAGAGGTTGGTCACAGAGAGTTAGGTACCTGCGCCTTAGCAGCGGTAAAAAAAAATAAGTATTAACAACTTATTTTTGAAGTGGTATGGAAAGGCACTAATTAAATGTATGCAGTGATGTAAGCCATTTCTAACTCAATAGGAATACATAAAAAGTAGATAAATAAATTGTAACTACTGAACATTAGTTAAGCACATCAGACAGGTAAGTGCCTATTAATAAAATAATAATAACAATGACTGTGGTGATAATGTCAATAATGTGATGTCTTCAGAGTACCCAGCATTTCATAAACCATAGTAATTTTTTTTGGACTACTCATATTTGTCTTGAAGTTAGCATCCTGGACTTTCACACATATGCTTCATTTCTTTAATGCATTCACAACTTCTATTTTGGGATCTTAAGCAATGTGCTGTAGGGGTAGTTTATCTGAGCAGTAATACACAAGACTTGGGAACTAAAAAGGGTTGGATTAGAGTATGAGCTCTTCTACTTACTAAAACCATGCAGAACAATCATCTTCATAATCCTGAGATCCTCCACTCTCTTCTGGTTGTACTGAGACTTTTTAATGGTTTACTTGTTAGATACCACCACACTCCATTGAGCATTTCAAGGATTAGGAATGGTATCCACTAATTTGTGTAGTGATGAAGAAGCTCTAGGCAGTGTTCTGAACTTGAAGTTACCTCATGTATTCCAGTTAAAGCCTTGGTAGTGGATTTATTTTATCATCCTCATTTTATAAAAGAGTGCACAGCTTCAGAGTCAGGCCATCGCTCTTGTCTAAAGTCAAGCAACCTGAAAAAAAGGACTAAGAACTCAAAAAATATCTGCAGTCTTTTGCCAATGGTTTACACATCTTCTTTTGTCCTTTTCAATACTTCCTTCAGGAAGTGATGCCTTAGCTAGGAGAAAAATAAAATTGACAGGTTGTCAATGATATATAAAAAATATTTACCTATTCGTGGAGGAGGGACACCAGATCATCATTTTGGCACTAGTGATGCTGTAGATGAAATTCAAAATCTCATGCTTGAGAGTCCAATGCTTTATCCCTTATGCCATCTACTGGGTTGCTAGTTTTCAATTCTTAATGTCTTCCATTTTTTCTCTCATTCCCTCTTATATCCCCTATTTTTCTATTTTCCTTCTCTCCTCTTGCTCCTATAATCCATTCCTTGTCAAGTGGTAACCACTTGGAGCTCAGTGTAGCATAGCAGTGATGTGAGGAGATATGATTACTTCCCTGAGGACATTATTTTATCTTTAGAATCTTATGATTGACAAGGATTTCAGTAGCTGTGCATGTCTTTCATGTGTATATAATAACCATGGATATGTGTTTAATAACTACTAAGTCATCTACATTAACTAAGCCAATTCTTATCACAGCTCAATGATAGAGGTACTACTGTCACCCTTCAATGTATACAGTGACAGATTTTGTGTCACTTGTTCAAGGATAGGCAGTTATAAAACTGAAATACAAACTCTCAGGCCATATAGTTTATCACTGGGGCTCAGTGGCTACACCACTCTATCATTTTAGATGACTATGTTTTGATTGAAGGAGAAAGGAGAGATAAAGAGAGACAGAGATATGCAGTGACACCTCTAGCACTGTTCCACAGCTCATGGGGCATCTCCCCTACAGGTGAAGATCAGGGGCTTGATCCTGGGTCCTTACACATTATAATTTGTTCTCTGTACTGGGAGAATTATCATATAGCCACTTGATTTTATTTTTGTTGTTGTTTCTTCTACATTGTGGCCCTGATGCCTGTATTAACAGTAGGCTTCTTCTTTTTATGTCTCACCACTGAGACTGTGTTGGAAGGAAAACAGTCCTCCATTTGTGTACACCAGTGCTTCTGCTCTCTATGGTTCTGTCAGCATATTGTCTGTCTACTAATTAGTTAGTCAATGTCCTGTCCCGCGGGACCTTCAACATGGGGAAACCTAGAAGAGGGAGTAAGGACAAGAGACGCAAGAGAAATGAGACAAGACAGGATTCTGATCAAGTCTGTTTATTAGCACAAAAGGTGCTGTTTTTAAGGCCAGGGCAAGGGGGGAGTTAGCACTTGGGGATAGTTGATTGATGTGGCATGTTGTCATGGTGGTCAGCCATTATCTGGAAGGTCCTGGGGTCCTGGGTGATTCATGGGGAAGTAGGCAAGTCACCTGACTTATGAGCAATGGTACAGTGGTGAGGAGCAGAAACTTATCTTTTAAGCAAGGTCTTCTGTGAACGAAGACTCTATGGCCATGCCAATAGCAACCTTGAGGGCACATGTGGCTCCCAACAAGTCAACTGTCTTTTCTCGTATTTTTTTTTTAATTTTTTATTTAAGAAAGGATTAATGAACAAAAACATAAGGTAGGAGGGGTACAACTCCACACAATTTCCACCACCCAATCCCCATAACCCACCCCCTCCCATGATAGCTTTCCCATTCTCTAGCCCTCTGGGAGCATGGACCCAGGGTCGTTGAGGGTTGCAGAAGGTAGAAGGTCTGGCTTCTGTAATTGCTTCCCCGCTGAACATAGGCGTTGACTGGTAGGTCCATACTCCCAGTCTGCCTCTCTCTTTCCCTAGTAAGGTGTGTCTCTGGGGAAGCTGAGCTCCAGGACACATTGGTGGGGTCTTCAATCCAGGGAAGCCTGGCCAGCATCCTGGTGACATCTGGAACCTGGTGATTGAAAAGAGAGTTAACATATGAACCCAAACAATTTGTTGAGCAATCATGGATCCCAAGCTTGGAATACTGGAGACGAAGTGTTAGGGAGGTACTCACTGCAAACTCTAGTGTACTTCTGCTTTCAGGTATATATTTTGCAGTAGTTTATGGATACGTGTGCACATAAGCTCTCTCTCACAGAAACTGGTGTATATCTAGGTTATGGGACTTTGTTAGAAAGTGAACTACCTGACATAAAATTAGAGTGTACTATAAAAGGAAAGGTCTCACCCGAGTAATGAAGATGAAGGGTTGTCATTCCACACGTGAAGTCTCTGGATACAGTCTGAGGTGAAGCATGTTGAGGTGGCAATCGTTGCGTTGGTTAGGTTGTGATTGGCAGATGCAATATTATTTGATATGGATTGGGAGAGGCATTCGGGAAAGTGGGCCCTATCCAAGGGTTCCAGGACTGGGGGCAGTAGAGGCTCTATAGTGGAGATATGAGGTTCCTGCTGTCTTAGGGTTCAAAAAGACAATCGATAGTTAATATTATCATCACATTATTGTGTAATTGGGTTAACTTTGAAAAGTCCTTTTGTTAGGGTTTGCTGTACAGTATCCAGTATCTTGTATATAGCTGTGCTATTGGATGCTTCTGATCTACTTGGTCTAGGCTTTTGAGAGAGTCCGTATATCAAATACATAGCCTATATATTAAAAAGATTCAGTTTGTCTTTTGAGAAACTTTGAAACATACAATTGATTATCCCCCTCTCATATTAATTAACTACTGATTTATATGTCTACATTTTGCTAGGAGTGTACATAAACACCATTCCCACCACCAAAGGACTGTGACCCTTCCCTCCCGCCCACTCCCACCCCCCACTGGCCAAGGAAGCTGCCTGTCTACCCCTCACCACTGGGTTTTTACTTTGGTGCCCTACTTACAATTTGATCAGGTCCTGCTTTTAGTTTCCCTTTCAGATCTTCTTAGTCAGCTTCTGTTGAAGAGTGGGATCATCCTGTACTCATCTTTATCTTTTTGACTTAGCTCACTTAACATAATTCCTTCTAGCTCTGTCCAAGATGGGTCAGAGAAGGTGGGTTCATTGTTCTTGATAGCTGCATAGTATTCCATTGTGTATATATACCACAGCTTTCTCAGCCACTCATCTGTTGTTGGGCACCAGGTTTTAGCTATTATGAATTGTGCAGCTATGAACATAGGAGTACACACCTCTTTTTGGTTGGGTGTTATGGAGTCCTTGGGGTATAACCCCAGGAGAGGAATTACTGGATCATATGGAAGGTCCATGTCTAGCCTTCTGAGAGTTTTCCAGACTGCTCTCCATAGAGGCTGTACCAATTTACATTTCCACCAGCAATGTAAAAGGGTTCCTCTGTCCCCACATCCTCTCCAGCATTTGTTGCTGCTGTCCTTTTTGAGGTATGCCATTCTTACAGGAGTGAGGTGGTATCTTAGTGTTGTCTTAATTTGCATTTCTCTGACAATCAGTGACCTAGAGCAGTTTTTCATATGTTTGTTAGCCTTTTGGATCTCCTCTGAGGTGAATGTTTTGTTCATTTCCTCTGCCCATTTTTGGATGGGGTCATTTGCTTTTTTGTGCTAAGTTTGCTGAGCTCTTTATATATTTTGGTGATTAGTTTCTTGTCTGATGTCTGGCATGTGAAGATCTTCTCCCATTCTGTGAGGGGTCTCTCTGTTTGTTTAATAGTTTCTTTGGATGTGCAGAAGCTTTTCAATTTGATGTAGTCCCATTGGTTTGTTTCTGCTTGAGTCTTCCTTGCAATTGGGTTTGATTCATCAAAGATGTCTTTGAGGTGTATGTGGGAAAGTGTTTTACCAATGTTTTCCTCTAAGTATTGGATTGTTTCTGGTCTGACATCTAGGTCTTTGATCCATTTGGAGTTGATTTTTGTTTCTGGTGAGATAAAGTGGTTCAATTTCATTCTTCTGCATGTTTCAAACCAGTTTTCCCAGCACCATTTATTGAAGAGAGCCTCCTTTTTCCATTTAATCCTTTGGGCCCCCTTATCAAAGATTAGATGCCCATAGGTGTTGGGATTTACTTCTGGGCTTTCAATTCTGTTCCGCTGGTCTGTGTGAAAATGTCCAAGAGGTCTAGTCTGTCAATCTCTTCATTCAATTCTCTTGTATCTTTATTGGTTCTCTGCTTTGTTGATCTGTCTAAGTGTGAGAGTGGGGTATTGAAGTCTCCCACTATTATTGTATTACTATTGATGTATTTTTGAAATTCTTTCAGTAGATGCTTAATGTATTTAGATGGTCCCTTGTTGGGTGCATAGATGTTAATAATTGTTAAGTCTTCTTGGCTGATTGATCCTCTAATCATTATGTAATGTCCTTGCCTATCTTTTATTACTTTATTTAATTTAAAATCTATCGTGTCTGAGATGAGAATGTCTGTTCCTGCCCTTTTTTGTGGACCGTTAGCCTGTATGATAGTTTTCTATCCTTTCACTTTAAGTCTGTGTTTATCTTGTTGTGACAGATGGGATTCTTGCAAGCAGCATATGGTTGGGTTATGTTTTCTGATCCATCCCCCCATACTGTGCCTTTTGATGGGTGAGTTTAAGCCATTGACATTTATTGATATTATGGATTTAATGTATTGTAGTGCCATTTTTCTAAAAAAAATTGTTTACTCTGATATATTTTAAGTATTGTAGTGATGTTCTTGTTTATAAGAGGTCTTTTAGTACCTCTTTCAGGGCCGGCTTGGTGATGGTTGCCTCCTTTAACTGTTGTTTGTCTAAGAAGGTTTTCATCCCTCCATCTAGCTTGAATGAAAGTCTAGCAGGATATATTATCCTTGGTTGAAACCCTTTTTCATTCAGGGCTCGATAGATATCTTGCCATTCTCTTCTGGCTTTTAGAGTTTCAGTGGAGAAGTCTGCAGATAATCTTATGGGTTTTCCCTTGTATGTGACTTTTTGTTTCTCTCTTGCAGCATTTAGGATCCTTTCTGTATCCTTACTTCTTCTCATTGTGACTATGATGTGTCTTGGTGTCTTCAGGTCTGGGTTGATTCTGTTTGGTACTCTCTGGGACTCTTGGATCTTGATGTCCTTTCTGTTATTCAGGTCAGGGTAGTTTTCTTCTATTATTTCCTCTAGAATGTTTGCTTGCCCTTCCACTCTTTCTTCCTCTGGCAGGCCAATTATACGAATGTTACTTCTTTTGAGATCATCCCATATGTCTCTGTTGTTGTTTTTAGTGTCTCTCAATCTCTTTTTCAGCTATTTCACCTCTTTCTTAGTTTTCTCTAACTCATCCTCTGTCTAATTCGGTTTTCTTCTTCTGTTAGTCGGCTTTCCCTTGCCTCAACTTCTTTCTTCATTACAGCTATTTCAGCTTTCAGTTCTCTAATTACCTCAAGATAATCAGTATTTTCCTTGGAGGTCTCAACTGTTGTTTCCCTAATACTGCCATTCCTTTCCTCCAATGTTGTTTTCATTTCTGTGATTAATAAGTTTATTATTGCTTGCATACTTTTCTTATCTATGGTTACTTCTGGCTGATTTGTAGTTTCTTCTGGGCTCTTGTCTTCATTCATTGGAGTAGCAGTTTTATTTGTTTTTAATCTACCCATTTTTTTATTTATGTGTTTCTCTTTTTTTTATGCTTTGTTGTTCCTCAGTTGTTGTGTTGAGTACAAGTAACACTGTACTAAATACCTTTATGACAATTGCACTCACCAACCTCCGGAATTACAGTAGCAACTGAAGTAAGTATTGAAGTAGTTTAATCGTTACCAGTTAGCCAAACAATTTCTCCAGTCCGTGAAAAAATAGTAACCAAATCCCAGTGAAGAAAGAGAAAAGAAAGAGAGGATAGCAAGAATAGACAGTTATGCAAATCTACTATCCACTGTATATTCTAGGGGTAACAAGAGGGGAAAGGGAACTAGAGCAGAGATACACACATTGAGAGTCTGCTCTGAGTCAGATTTCTTCCCCAAAGTAATTCACAAATTCAGAAAGGCAAAGAAGAAGGAAGAAGTGTATGACAAGATAAAAAAAAGAGAGAGAGAGAGAGACAAAAGAGAGAAAAGGGAGAAGATAAGAAAAAGAGTTGTAATTAAAGAGCATTGCAAGGAACTTCCCAAATGTGTGTCAGTGAATTCAAAAAAAGTGCCCTGTTTGGTGGTGTGGGGTATCCTGCTAGGAGCTGGTCCCCAGGGACTGCTTATGGTGGGGGGGGGGAGGTATGCTTGAAAATTAAAAGGAAGAAAGAAGAATTTTTTCCCCTACTCTAATTCTTAACCCAAATTAAGTTATAGTCATCTCTTTGTCACCGCTATGACACCTTATTGGCTGGCCTGCTAAAGGCAGAAAATCCTATTGTTTCCAGGGAATGTGTTTGGAGCTCAGCGGCTAGCAGCTTCTCCGTCCGCCATCTTCCGGGAAACCCCCCCCTCCAGACTTTTTTAAAGGATTTCTCGAAAATGAAAACTAGCTCCAAGTCATTTGATCCAATGAGACCTATACTCAAGAAGTCTTTGGATCCGCCCTCAGGTTCGCGGTGGTCCATGGAAACTCCCAAGAGAAAGCCCCCGAGCTAAAGTGCTCTCTCCGGGTCCTCTGCTCGCCGCACTCTGCAACTGGCGGAGGAGCTGCCTTCCCAGGCGGAGGACAATGCCCGGCGCACTCGCCTTACCCGGCGCTGCCCGGGAAGTCTGGAGCCCCACTAGTCCGTGTCACCTTTACTCTAATTCTTAACCCAAATTAAATTATAATCACCTCTTTGGTGTTACCCCTTATTGACAGGCCTGCTAAAGGCAGAAAATCCTACCGTTTCCAGAAGAAGTGATCAGAGAACACGCTGGTAGCAGCTTCTCAGTCCGCCATCTTCCCTCCTCCTATTTCTAAAATCAGATTCCCTTCCCATTTTTTTCAGATCATATATCTTGTAAATGTTTTTCTTTTTTTTCCTTCAGACTCTAATTATCCCCAAAGTGCCTATGTCAGCATTTTAAAACTCACTGTTTGATGTAAATTATTTGATCACACTTCTCTCTCTCCTAGTTAAAAAGAAATTAAATGAAACTCACATAGAATTAGTAGAAAAGAAGGTGGGTGGTGACATTCAGTAGAGCATACATGTTAGTCACCTGACTTCATGCCACCAGTACCCATCTACACTGGGGGAAAGAATCTTCAAGAGCAGTAGAGAAATGCTGCTGGTGTCTCTCTCCTCCCTTCTTTATTTCTCCGTCTCTCACCCTATATCAAATAAAATAAAAAAAGACTGCAACCAAGAGAAGTAGAGTTGTTGAGCAGGCATCAGTTGCCAGCAAATACTCTGTTTGCAAATTAATTAATGAATTAAATGAAATTATTTTTAAATGTATGAAGCACTATTTACAGTGAATCTCTCCCTAAATTTATCCTCAATATAAAATAAGTCAGGAAAGATATTATTCTTAGTAGAAAAAGTCTGAGGTTTAGAAAAATTAAGTGAGTTGTTGAAAGTAGGAGTTTGTATACTGTAATACAATTTTTTCCCCTGCAATACAAAGTAAGAAAATTAGTGTCTTTTGGGGGCTTAATGGTTATAATACTTCTTAGCTTCTCTGTAAACTTGGATATGCTACATACCTTTTCTAGGTAGGGCTGTCCACTAGTTAAACTAGGGTGATTAAGGGATAGCTTGAATAAAAAATAAAGATTATAGAAATCCAGATACTATGAGTGTTTTATCTAGTCAATTATGTGAATTTTGCTTTATTTATTTATTTATTTATTGTGTTATTTTTACAGAGACAGTGAGGTTGCCTGTCTAGCTTTCTCATGTGAATCTAAGGCTTACACAGGGTAGTTGGCTAAAGATTTTCTGCTTTCTGGCATCTCTTGTTATGCAGTTGATGAGTTGTTTACCTAGGGAACCAAATTTATTCATTATTCAGAGGAAATACTACTGGAATCTTCCATGTGACTTCTTTAAATTGTGGCTGCATGATTTCAGCAAGTCTCCAAGGCACCTTGTGATCTAAAAAGAAACCGCATACAATAGTTTTAATAGTGCCCACTAACCCTATATACAAAGTAAGAAAGAAAGAAAATTAAACAATTTGGGCATCACTGCTCAGGACAGGCAGTACCTGCAGGCAGGTCTTGAGCCCTAGAGTTTCCGAAGAGTAGACTAGTATAATGGGAAGCAGAAGTTGGAGATTCTGAGTATCATTCTTTCTCTAGATCTTAGATCCCCCATAGAAAAATCAAGGGACTAGATTGGAATGGTCCTAGGAATCTAACAATCTTGTCACTGGATAAATACTCAGTATACTGCAGGTACATCTGAGATTCTATAACATGAGAAACTGTCATAAGTATAGACTCAGAATGGGGAATGTAATGATTCCAAGAAAAGAAAACTTTTCCCTGGCAAAGAAAGTGAAATATTGAAAGATGTTAATATTGCAAAGAAGATAACAAGGAAATTATTGACCATTTACAGTGGACAAAGGACCAAGCCCAGAGGAATTGCATGACATCATTCTGTGGACAAAAGGAAGAGGATGAGAAAACCTGATGGCATAGACCTCAGAATGATCGAGAGATCCCACATACTCTCACCAAATGTTCTATGAATTCTCAAATCTTTATCTGGGCTCAAGTGTGACAGCACTTTATCATCAAAGGATGTATCAGATTTTATGTGTCCAAATGAGTCCTCTGTGTTCTGGATAATACTTTGTAGTCCTTTATTGCGGCACTCACAACTCTTTTTCTTAGTCCTTACTCATCTGACTTGTTCTCCTTTAGAATGCGAACCACTCTCATATAAAACTTCATTTTACTTATGCCAGGAAAGGTGACTAGGCCACATAAGATGCTCAGTATGTTTCTCAAAGGACTAAATGAAAAATGAATGACATGGGGTATGAAAGCTGGGCCTTAGTGCCATAAAATTGCCCCTTGGGACTTAATGTGTTTCAGGATAGGATATTTGAAACACTTTCATTGAATTAAACATCTTTAAGATCTTTGTTTGGGAGTTGGGCTGTAGCGCAGCGGGTTAAGCGCAGGTGGCGCAAAGCACAAGGACCGGCATAAGGATCCCGGTTCGAGCCCTGGCTCCCCACCTGCAGGGGAGTCGCTTTACAGGCGGTGAAGCAGGTCTGCAGGTGTCTGTCTTTCTCTCCCCCTCTCTGTCTTCCCCTCCTCTCTCCATTTCTCTCTGTCCTATCCAACAACGACAACAACAATAATAACTATAACAATAAAAAAACAACAAGGGCAACAAAGGGAATAAATAAATAAAATAAATATAAAAAAATTAAAAAAAAGATCTTTGTTTAAGGGAATTAGGCAGTGGTGCACCAGGTAAGCACACATGGTACAAAATGCAAGAATACCACCTATAAATAGGTCATTTCACAAGTGGTGAAGCAGGTTTGCAGGTGTCTACCTTTATCTCACCGTCTCAATCTTCCACTCCTCTCTCAATTTCTCTTTGTTTATAACCTAAATGCGGGGGCGGTGGCTTTCAGGAGCAGTGGACTTGTAATGGCAGCACCCAGCCTCAACAATAACCATGGAGGAATATATATGCTCAACTCCTAGAAGGTCACCAAAATACTATGACTTTTGCAAAAGCAATTTGAAAAGAAAAAGCAAGACCAAGAAATGGCTAACTACTTGGTATGGGGAGCCATTCAGGTTCAGGTGCATCATAAATGTGAATATATGGATAGATGGTGCATATTATGACTAATTTCTCTGTACATGTAAATTTATAGAAGGCAGTAAATTCAGAGAAGTTTTTTTAAAAAAAAAAAAAAGCATAGCACACTGGTTGGAATTTTACCTCCTCTAAGTTCAATATTCATTCTCTCTCCATTATGATCAAAGTCTTCCCACTTAATAGACACAGGTATTCCTATATCTTTGGCATCGAACTTAACTCAATCTTGGCAGACAAGGCTCATGGTTAGAATCCAGCTCCATTCATCATGCCATTCCAGAGATAGTGGGTGTAACAGTTTAATATTTGGACCCAATACGATGACTCTGATTTGGGGTTCTTCTTCTGTAACGATGACCACTGTCTTCAGGTGACCCCCAACCCTTTTGTGAGTGTGTGAGTGAGTGTGTGTGTGTGTGTGTGCCTGTGACAGTACAGAAAGAAAAAACATTGTATTCTTACTGAACAGTGGGAAAACCAAAATTTAAAAAATAAAAAATTAACAACACCAAGTCTCTCTGGCATGTGAGTTGACTCTCAGGCTTCTATCGCCTCGTCTAATATAATTTTCACTAGCCTTCAGTCTGAAACAGCTCTGAGACATTAGAGAGCTTGAGGACACTGGAGGACACCTACTATGGAGACAGATTGCCTTGGATCAGAATCCTAATGCTGACACTTACCAGTTAGGTGACCTTGAACAAATTGCTTAATGTGTGTGAGGCTCAGTTTCCTCTCCCATGTAATGAGGGAGTTAATACCTACCTCACTGAGCTGCTCTGAGAATTAAAAGTATCTGTGAATTAATTAACTTCTTCTCTGCCTTGTACCAGAACAGATTCAAGGTGGCTTACAAGGACACAAGAGTATGATATAATAATGAGGAGAGAAGAAATAAGAACAAGACAGGGAAGTCAGGGGAATGCAATAGCTAAGAATAGGTGAACCATTTTTTCTCTAAGTTAGATGGCAGCAACCTCCAAAAGGCTTCCATGATGGCTATATTGTATACTTTGTTTAACAGCAATTAGACTCATGACTTATATGACTCATGACTTTAATATATAAGAATCAAGGGACAGAAAATAGCTTACCTTATTAGTTAAGAGACACTGGTTTGAGCCATGGTACCATATGGGAAAACTATGGATGACGGTTAGGGGGATTTCATAGATAGTAGAGTGATGCTCTCACTTCTCTCTATTTCACTCTATCTCTTCTCTCTTCCCTTTACCCCCACCATCCAAAATAAATAAATAGGAAAATCAGTCCAGGGAAGAACACTGACTGGTGGCTTTGTTCTTATGCATGTCTCTATGTCACATTCTCTATCTGCCTGCCTATCTATAAATAGCTATCATACATGCAATATAGTTCTCATTCCTATAATTCTATGTTTCTGTGTTTGAAGTATAAGCTATATTTATATGTTTCCCAGATTTCAGATACTGCTTGAAGTACTGCTCCAGGCAGGTATGACCCACCCCTCACACAGGTGACAATCTGTGCAAAGAAGCTAAATCATTATGATACATCACTTCTGTGATATCACCTTTAACAGAAAATGTGAATAATAAACAAGTCAAATAAAATTCAACAAGCTTGACTGGAGAGACAGTACAAATCCCCAGTATAATTATAAGCTAGAACTGAGCAGTGATCTAGTTTCTCTATCTATGTCTTTTTCTTGGTAGCTCTTTTTCATTAAAATTAAACTCACTTTAAAAATTTCCACATGCCAAGCTCAGAGTATAGTTTTGGCACTAGAGAAGGTATTTCATATTTGTATATCCATTTAACACTAATAATCTGTTTTTTCCTGGTTATAAAGTTATTTTATTAAATTGGTTTGGACATATTGTAGGTAAAATAATATTTTCCAAAGATAACAGTTATAGACTTTAAAGGTTGACATAAAATTAGTAGCTTCAAAAGTGTTAGTCATATTCCCCAGCAACAGCATGATAAAATAATTAAACTATGTGGAAATATAGAACTCTAGGACTAGCTGGAAACTTAGAAATCATTAGCTTAATGTTCTCATTTTTTCAGTAAGAAAACTAGACTCAAAAGATTAAGCGATTTGCCCAAGCTCACATACCTAATAGTAATAAAGCTAGAAATCAAACCAATTTCTCCTAAACCTAAAACTCTGTCAGTGATACTTCAATTGGTTCTCTATCAACTGAAAAAGTCTAGGCTTTTCTCTAATGCTCCATACTACTATGATGTAAGTGATAAGACTGCTAAGACACTACAGTAAATTGTAGCTGAATTCAGGTCTGGAATGTTTTTTTAACGTTATTAAGTTGTCTTCTCTACTTGAAAAACAGGCTGCATGTGTGACATGACTCATCAAAAGCTTGTCCACAGATTTATCTGGATTGAAGTCCAGATGTGGACTTAATAATCTGTTTTTAACATTCATAACATATCTATATAGGCCTCTGGAGATACATGATAATCAAAATGGTGGAGAAAATTCTAGCGGTGGAGTAGTATGATAAACAAGATCACTGTACAAAGCATGATGTAGAGAGAATCCTGGAAAGTTCTGGTAGGCAGGTTTCTGGTAATAAGTCACCACAGGACAGTTCAGAATGCATGATTTACCCTATGAAGAGTAGTTCACCAATGTCACTATGAAGACAGCATTACCCTGCCCTTCTGGGACCATTAATATCTTGGTTAATTTGACATCTGAATGGGGCCTTGGACTGCTTGATGAGTGGCTGATTCCTATGAGGCCATTTGTGCTGTCTCTCATATGTACAGAGGACAGTCTCCGCATTGCCATGCTCCCCCCCATGAATTGTTTCACACCTCTGATGGGTTGTAATAACTTGCTCCAAAGAAGAGGTAATCTATGCATTTCCCAGTGAAATTTCAAACATCTGAAAAATAGGTCACAGGCACACACAGGGCATCCAGTAGTGTGAAATGTAATTCAGAGCATGGTCATTCAGGATAAGAACAATTGAATAGCCATTTTATACAAACAAGACAGATATGCACGACACCTAGTGAGCGAAGGTTTGTAAACCACTCTAGAGAAAATAGGCATAGAATCATGATGAGATGATGAGGATTTGAGATATAGTCTCACATTGCTGTTATCTTATTCACTGTGATTCCCTGTCCCTAAGGATTAACTGCCTTAATGTACCCACAGGTCCTCCAGATTCGGTCAAAAGAAGATAATAGGAGACTGCAGGGAGGAAGAGGAAGTAGGTGGAATATTTATTTCACCACCTTGGTTTTTCCATGAATAGCTTAGATTCTTATCCCCTCTGTCTTCCACTATTCCATCGTGTCCTCTCTTTGTCATTCTTTTCTCTTCAAGTTGCCCCTATAATGTCACTGCCTATTGGAAATTTTTCCTGATTTACTGGCCAAATGTAATCTTGTCATCTTCTAAACTCTTACAGCCCTTTATCCAAACTCTGGCACAGCAATTACAGCTACTCTGTACAGCAATTTGTTTGGCATGTGTCTTACATTGCTTGATTTGTTGCTGGAACTGAGCCTTTGGGATTTAAATCTTGACAAGATTCCAAAAAATGGCCCAACTATATAAGACACTCAGAAATATATACCCATTGAAGCAGTGGATAGACTGCTGAAGTTCAAGGTTATCAGTTAGATAGGTATCCTCAAACAACTACCCCAATGTCTTATTGCTTATGCTCATTCTTTTTTAGTTTTTTTATATTTATTTATTCCCTTTTGTTGTCCTTATTGTTTTATTGTTGCAGTTATTACTGATGTTGTTTTTGTTGGATAGGACAGAGAGAAATGGAGAGAGGAGGGGAAGACAGAGAGGGGGGAGAGAAAGATAGACACCTGCAGACCTGCTTCACCGCCTGTGAAGCGACTCCCCTGCAGGTGGGGAGCCAGGGGGCTTGAACCAGGATCCTTACGCCAGTCCTTGTGCTTTGCACTACGTGCGCTTAACCCACTGCACTGTCACCCAACTCCCGTCATGCTTGTTTTTGACAAACATTTCTGAGGTGTGAGGGAGACAGTATAATGACTATGTAAAGAGCTTTGGTGAACTGAAGCTCTGAAAATCCAGTTTTAATTCCCAGCACAACTACAAACCAGAGCTCAGCACTGCTATGTGCCACCCCCTTTTCCTCTATATCTCTTTACTGAAAATAAATAGAATTTATATTATCTAGGGACCTATTACATTACAGGAGTTGTACTTGCAGGCTAATTTCAAGTAAAAAAAATATTTTCGGGGCTATTTCGAGGGAGAGATAGAGATCAGGAACTCTTGGCAGAGCGGGAATGCAAATCTTTATTCATGCGGATATCTCAGAGTGGGTGTGAGCACAGCGGGTTTAGGCCAAGTTGAGTTAGCAAATGGCCTCCTCCCACTATGTACCCCGGTCAGGATGTGGAAGAGAAAGAGAGAGAAAGAGAGCTAAACCAGGAACAGCAGTGGATTTTATAGAGTAAAAACAGAAGTGGCAAGTCAGGACTCAATTGGCTAGGGAAGAGAGTGGAGGAAAGAAAAAGGCATTCTAGGAACTTCCTTAGTTGCAGTTGTTGTAGTTTTAGCTGAGGGAATTAGCAATACCCTGAGGGGATAACATGGTGGGGAATATGTAAATAATACTTGCATGGAAATATAGTGGTTTGTAGATCCTGCCAATGTTCAACCACATCTGTACAATATCCCAACAAAATATCTACAAATTAAAAAGTATATGGTCATAAACTGTACACATTCATGAGATAACTTTTTGATTTATGGCTTTAATCACACATGTGGAAATATAGAGCATATCTGCAGTAGTCACACCATCCTGATGTCTACCATCATGACACTTAATTGTTAATTCTCAATAGAATTTATGCTTACCTCATCTAAAATACAGTGTATAACTGTATATAAAATACAGTGTATACCTGTATATAAAATACAGTGTATACCTGTATAGAGTTGTGTTGTATGTTTTACATTGGGTTCTAGTTCTCCCCCGCCAAGAGAATTGCATCAGTCCTGTTAATTTCGAGGGCCTGCTTGGCCCCGCCCCAAGGGACCCCGGGAGAGGGTTCCTGAGTTCGAGAGTGCCAGAGTTTTCAGGGGGTTCCCGAGTACGAGAGTTCCAGAGTGCCAGAGTTGGAGAGTTCCTGAGTTCCAGAGTAAGGGAGAGGGTTCCTGAGTTCGAGAGAAAGAGAAAGAGTGCTTGTGCCGCCACAAAGAGACAGCAGAGTTCTGTTTGGTGATTAGTTTGTCTTAGTTTATGAATCGTTGTTCCTGAATAAAGAAATACAGCTTCCCTGCCCAGCCGTTGTCTCCGCGTCTCTGTTACCCGCCCGTGAAGCAAGCCAGCCCGGCCAGAGCCTCCGAAATTTTAACAACAGAGTTGTGAGACTCTGACTGCATTGGATGTAAGAAAATCATTAATGTAACTCTAAAATATGGATAAATCAGGCCAGGTGGCAGTGCACCTGGATGAGCGCACATGCTACAGTGGGAAAGGACCTAGATTCGAGCCTGCGAGGGGAAAGCTTCATAAGTGGTGAAGCAGGGCTGTAGGTGTCTCTCTGTCTCTCTCCCCATCTGTCACACCCTTCCCTTTCCATTTCTGACTTTATCTATCTAATAAATAAAGATTCATTTTAATATGGATAAATCCTTATTAGACAATCTTCACCACCCATCCTGACCTGTTGAGCAGGCATTTGCATAAAGACTGAATGGCTAATTTCAATCTAACCATCTTCTCCCTTCCCTTACTTCTCACCTCAGTTCTGATTCTACTCACTAGAATTATTGCTTTATACATTTCAATTACATAGAATATCTGTGTGAAATATTAAAATTGTGTATATACTACACAAGTTGTAAAAGTAGATAAAGACATAGAGGTTCCAAAATGATAAATGAACTGAAAAAAAAGAACTGAATAAACATTTGTTAAAGTGGGAAACAAACATACTAAAAGAGTTACAATTCTTATATTTCAAAAAGATAGCATGGGATAAACTAGAATAAGTCCAGAGTTTCTTCTAACAGA
Source organism: Erinaceus europaeus (assembly GCF_950295315.1). Classification (NCBI taxonomy): domain Eukaryota; kingdom Metazoa; phylum Chordata; class Mammalia; order Eulipotyphla; family Erinaceidae; genus Erinaceus; species Erinaceus europaeus. Next base: position 55,692,383 of record NC_080178.1, on the reverse strand, counting down.
AACATCAGCTCAACAGTAAGATACACATCAATTCCCTTTGTAAGGAATCTACAAAAACAGTTAAGAGGTTCCTACATAACAGGTAAATGTAAAAATAACTGATTTGAAGTCTGTAGGAAAAGTCATGGTGTTTCTTTGCCACAATCCTTTAGCAAGTGCTATGTGGAGGAGGTGGGAGAAACTCCCAACAACTGGCATTTCCCCTGGGAGAAAGAGTGTATGCATCTGTCTAGTGCTCCAGATTTTCAGAAAAATGCCCTAGAGACTGGTTTAACTCTCACCTTGTTTGGGAGCATTGGTGTAATCTGATATGCTTTAGTAACATGGGAACAAATGAAAATAAAAGAGAGGGGATATAACTGTAGTGGCAGAAGACTAGCAGCACAGCCTGAAGAAGTTGATGTACCATGACAGCCTTTCTCTGTGAGTATCATAGAAGGACTGCATTTAATGGTATAATTTGGAATGTAGGACAATGCAGTTTTTTTTATTGTGCTAATAGTGTCTAGTGTACTCCAGTTGTCTGGGAACTTCTGACAATAAAACTTGAGTGCCAGAGTATCTGTGGTAGAGGGGACAGACTCTAGAGGGATTGCAAACTTCTAAAAAATAAAGCTAGCAAATGCTTCTAATTGGGAATTTTGCATAAGTCCAGAGAGGAGTCATCTAGTGGAAATATTCTTCCCCTTAGAATATATACTTGGACAGACTAGTGGTAATATGTTCCCTGATGAATTTAGTTTATGAGGTCAAGGAGAGGAGAGTTATTTATATATTTATTTTTCAAATGTTTCAATGCCAACACAAAGTAAAAAGCACACGAAGAAGTAGGGAAATATGAGTCAATCAAAGAAAAAAAAGATACATTTCCAGAAACCAATCTTAAAAAGCAAAGTTGTGTGAATTACCTGATGACTTTGAAAATAAGCATCTGTGTAGTGAAAAAATAAGCACTTGTGTACTGAACAAAGTGGTACATGAATAAGATAAGACTATCATTCAAGGGATAATTTGAAAAAAGAACTAAGCATAAATTTTGGAGCTAAATAAAACAGTGATTCAATTGAAAATTTTTCTGAAGTGGTTTAACCACAGACCTGATCAAGCAAAAGAATGAAATCAGGAAACTCAGAGCTAGGTCATTTGAAATTATTCAGTGACAATATTTTTATATAAAAAATTAGTGGAGTAAGCTTAAAAGACTTAGGGGATACTATCAAACATGTTAATATTCACCTTGTGGGTGTAATAGAAGGAGAAGCAAGAGATAAAAGTAAACTTATTTAATGAAATAAAAGCTGAACAGTGCCTGCTTCTGAACTAGGAAGTAGACATCCAGATTTAAGAAGTCAACAGAATATTAACTAATTACTCATGTCCAGTCTATCTTGTCTATCCGTACTCTGAGGTTATGGGAAAATCATTGGGTTTACAGTGAAAAATCTGGGCCCAAATCTCAGAACCCACTTCCCAACACTCTAAACTAGCACAATTCACATTTGAAAGTAAATTGAGGTTTTCCACTTTAAAGTGCTGGGATTTTATACTACTATGTTATAGAGAATTTACAAAGCAATTTCATGGCATACTTTTAATCATTGCAATCATCTCCAGAGAATGTTATTGTTTATACCCCTCTTTTGTTTATAGAGAGACTGAATTTAAGTGAAGCACATAGTCAAGGCTACATAATTAGATTTGTTCTGTAAATCAGAACCAGACTTTTGGTTCTTGAAAACAAGTGATTTTCAAAGATAATTTTCTAGGTTGCAAGCATGGACATCACTTGGAATATTGTTAGAAATACAAATTTATTTTTGGACAATGCTATTCAGTGATCCCTGCTTATGAAGTCTCATATGTGTAAGGAGAAATTATCTGGACAAATGATCTGAAATTAAGGTGTCAATGGCTATACAACCCACAGTAGCATTGCTCTTATAGTCTTTCTTTCAGTCTTATCATTTGGCCTCTGGGGATGAAAATATTGAGGAGGGAAATGTTAGCAAAGTTGACAGCTAGGACAAAGTACTGAATCACAATTTTATGGCCTCAATATTTATCTACTAAAATATTATAAATCAGTGGTTTGCCATAATAGCCATTATTTTGTTTTACATATATGACTCATGATTTCTGTGTAGACAGAAATTGAATTTATATGACTGTGATAATGCAGGTAGAAGTAAAATTTTGTGTTCTTAAAAAAAACAACTTATTTATTTATTCATGAGAGAGATGGAACTGGAGCATCACTCCGTCATGTGTTATGCCTGGGGATGAAACTTAAGTCCTTTTGCTTGAGAATCTAACACGTTATTCACTGTCCCAATTCTCAGGTCACCCACCTATTTTGTGTTCTGTCTACAACCAGCACTTATATGTAGGATCACCTTCTAAGGAACTATGCTATCCCCTCTGAAATTTCTCCCCCAGGATCTTCATAAGTAAAGGACACTTTTTTCCCCACAATACAAGGCCAGTTCTTCAGTTGAACCTTCAGAGGTGAGGTTTCAGGACATGTTGGTGAGGTCGTCTGTCCAAAGAGATCAGGATGGAATCATAGTAGCATCTGCAACTTGGTAGCTAAAAAGTGATAAGATATAAAGCAGGGCAAAAATACTTAGTAAACAGTAGGAATAAAGAAGATTAGATTAGGGACACTCATGTGAAAACTCTCTCTCTCTCTCTCTCTCTCTCTCTCACTCTCCAAATGATTAACCCACAAACCATGGGCATAGAGAGTTCCCCCACAAACTACTGCAGTGAAGAGTTTGAAGTTCTTCTTATCATATGGAGCTTCTCCACCCTCATGAAAGGTTTAGACTCTCCTAGGGCTATCTGCTGACTCGTGGACTTATGGTGCTATAACTCAAAGGTAAAACCCTAGGCATCTGGAGAGGTGAAGTTCCAGGACACATTGGTGAGGGTGTCTGTCCAAAGAGATCAGGATGGAATCAGTAGCATCTGCAACTTGGTGGCTAAAAAGTGATAAGATATAAAGTAGGGCAAAATATTTAAGAAACATTAGGAATAAAGAAGATCAGATCAGGGACACTATGGTGGTAAGGAGCTAGGAAGTGTATTTTATGTATGTTCCTAGGGAACCATGGACAATAATTTTTGTTTAAGCTTGATATGCAGGTAGACTAAAAATATTTGAGATGGAATAGAACTAAAAAGCTCGATTAGGGCACAAAGGTCACTATTTCTATGGCAACACACAACCTCCTTGATAATTTATAATTTTGTTTTATTACATTTTAGCAAGTTTTTTATTAGTTATTTAACAGTGGTTTCTAAAATAATGGAATTTCACTCCACTTTCACTTCCATTCACATAATGTGCACACACCACCAAATTTTTGTTCCTACTGTCCCTCTCTGATAACCACCATAGCTCTTCTTCTTCTTCTTCTAGCGTTTGCCCTTCTTCCGTAGCCAGTCAACAGCGTCAGATTGAGCCTGATGTAAAGTTTCGAGACCTCCTTTGAATCTGGAGAGGTGGCAGTTGTTGACTATGTGGGTCATAGTCTGTCTGTAGCCGCAGGGGCAGTTCGGGTCATCTCTGGCTCCCTAGCGATGGAACATAGCAACGCACCGGCCATGGCCTGTTCGATAGCGATTGAGGAGGGCCCAATCATAACGTGCTAGGTCAAAGCCGGGTTGACGCTTGCAGGGGTCTGTGATGAAGTGTTTGTTCTTTACCTCAGCTGACTGCCAACTCTGTTTCCAAGAGACTGGAACAGAGAAGTTCAGTGTAGGCATAGGGGACCAGATTGGGTGACGAGACGTCAAGCGATGGACAGGTGGTTGTGTGTTGCCATAGCTCTCATAAAGCCTAACAGATGACTTGGCTACAATTTTTTCAAGTTAGCTTGTTTTCCTTGTCTGTACAGCAGTTTTGAGCAAAACTCTAGTAGTCCTTCACTTTTTACTAATTTTCTTGTGATTACCTGCATCTATGTTCATCAAAAGTAATGGTCTTTAATAGACACAGACTAGAGGTAAGAATTGACTTGTCAATGCCCATTTCCAACAGAGAAACAACTGCAGAAGCCAGACGTTCCTACTTTTGCACTCCATAAAGATCTTTGGTTCATACTCCCAGGGGGATTAAGAATAGGGAAGCTTCTAATGGAGGGGATAGAATGTGAAACTCTGGTGGTGGAAATTGTGTGGAATTGTACCTCTCTTATCCCACATTCTTGTTAATTGTTATTAAATAACTAATGAAAAACCAATGGCCCAAGGAATCAGAAAAATAGTGGGCAAATTGGTATAAATGTAGATAGTTATAGAAATAATAGTTAACTCATATCTGTGAACTTGGGAGAACCACTGCAATTTCCAATGGAGAGAATGGGGGCACAGAACTCTGGTGGTGGGAACGGTGTGGAATTATGCTCTTGTTATCTTATAATTTTGTAAATCAATATTAATTTACAGACAACTCCCCACAGAAATAATGGTCTTTAATTTGTTACTATCTTTAAGTCCTTGTTTGCATTTAGTGGCAAGTTTTTTTGTGATCACAAAGCATGGTAGAAAACATTCCCTGTTCAGTTTTTTCAACAGTTTAGGGGAAAATGTTCTGTGCCTGGATGCTTCTACATAGGGGTGTTTTCATTTATGTAAGTCCTTTCAGTATTCCTTGCAAAAGCAGTTCAGTGGACAAAGGTTTCTTTATCATTTTTCAGGAAAGCCTATCATTGTTCCTTCAATGAACAGTGATTCCCTATTGGGATGTAGGATGATTCGATGGATTTCTTCTCTATTTAGAACACTGAACACACCGTTCTATTGACTTCTGGCTTATAGAGATTTTTGCTGAGAAATCTGTTAGTTTTATGAGAAGATTCCCTTATACATGACATTTATTTCTAATAACTTTTTATTGTTTTTATTTATTTGATAGAGACAGCCAGAAATCGAGAAGGGAGGGGGAAATAGGGATAGTGACAGAGAGACACCTGCAGCACTGCTTCACCACTCATGAAGCTTCCCTCCTACAAGTGGGGACCAGGGACTTAAACATGGGTCCTTTCGCACTGTAACATGTGCACTCAACTAGGTGTGCCACCACCCAGTCCCTCCAATAACTTTTTGATAATATTCTCTGTTCTTATGTTTTCCATCTTACTTACTATGTTTTTCCATGTACATCTGTTAGATTCTTTTTTTTTACTTGATTTATGTGTGTGTTTTCTCTACTAGTTTGAAGATGTTCTTGGGTATTATTTCTTCAAATGAGATGGCCATCTTTTTCTCTCTCTCTTCTCCTTTTGGAACTCCTAGGAAGTTAGTATTATTTTAATGTCATCTTAAAGATATCTTGTTATATTCATTTTTATTTTTCTTAATTTTTACTTATTATTGTATAAAGATAGAGAGAAACTGAGATAGAGAAGGAAAGATACAGAGAGATATCTGCAGCACTGCTTCACCACTTGTGAAACATTCCCCTGTAGATGGGGACCATAGACTTGAAACCTGGTCCTTGAACATTGTAATTTGTGTGCTTACCCAAATGCACCACCCAATTTTTTTTCTTGCCTTTTAATGTGTTTTTTCAGTATACTATAATTTAATACCTTTATTCTATCCTTTGCTTCATTTAGTCTACTTTTGAGACCCTCTGTTGTATTTTTATTGACTCTTGGATTATTTAGGATTATTATGAATTATTATGACCAAAATTTATAACATTTAGTATGTATGTACATATGTATATATATGTGTGTGTGTGTGTGTGCGTGTGCATGTGTGTGTGTGTGTGTGCTGCTTATGTGTTATTTTTCCTTTTGCTAATCTTCTATTTTTATTCTCCTACTTCCAGTGAACATGATCAGTACTGTTATTTTGAAGTCTTACCCAGGTAGTTTACTTAGTGTTGTGTTATATTATAATTTTAGTCAGGGCTTTAATTTATCAATTGACGTGGATTATCAAGGAATAGTATAGTAGATTGTGGACGGGCTATTATGATCTCAGACTTCAGGTTGGCTAAGCAGTTCACTTAGATATCGAGCTTCTTTGCCATATATATAACCCAGGTTAGAGTCAGGCCTTCCATCCACTGAAGGAAGCTTCAGTGCTAGTACCTACTTCTCCCACTTCCATCCAAAAAAAAAAAAAATATATATATATATATATAGGCAAATACTTCTCTGAGAAGCAGGCAGGAAGCCTGTAAGTCCATGAAGCAGAGGAATAGTTGGTCTGAAGGAGATAGCTGAAGTCAAGCTATGAGATAACCAGTTCACACATTTTTTACTAGCAAACATTTCCCCAAAGCTACAAGTATCTGCATGTACGATGAATGAGTATATCCCCATAGATCCAAGGTAGTGGAAAGGCAGGCAATTTACAACTACATGGGAGCTTGATATGATAAAGTCACAGGGCTTTTCCATGGCTACTGACTTCCGACAAGTTCAACAAGTAGTTTTATCTGGATGCAAAAGCTCGAGAAGCTACTGCAGGTTAGTGCTACCTGGTTACCCCAATAGTTGACTGGCAGCCTGGAAACCTGTGATGGGGAAGGATAATCAACCTATGCTACTGGCATCTTATTTTATTTCAACCTGTGTGTTATCTGCCAGGATTGCCACCACACACACACACACAAAGGAGTCTAGAAGTAGAGTCCAGTAGTGCCTATATTCATGGAGAGTGTGTACCACCTTATGTGCCTCACTATCAGATATCAGTTCAGGACTAGGGACTAGGGAGAGAGCATAATGGTTAGGAAAAGACTCCTGCCTGAGGCTCTGAGTTCTCAGGTATAATTCCCAGCACAACCCTAAACCAAAACTGAGCAGTGATCTAATCTCTCTGTCTTTATCTCTGTGTCTTTGTCATTCAAATAATTTAAAGATATATATCATTTTAACCAATAGAAATTCTTCAGCAAAGTTTATGCATCTTATACAAGAGACCTCACGACCCCACACAGGGAAAGGGTTACTTTACCAAGAGGAGTCTTAGCTCCCATGCATGGTGAGAATAGGTCATGAGCTACAACAGAAGGCAAAATCAAAAGTTTATTCAACACAGTTCTCAAAAATAAATAAATAAATAAAAGCAGGTAGTGAGCTATTTCACAGGCAAAACAGCCCAATTATCTGTAGTTACCTAGTTTTTATATATATATTGATCATTACCTTAAGTAAATATATGAAGATTTCTCTTTCAGAGAAAAGAGGTGATGATCCCTTAGCATCTGGCTGCCATGTGAGTTTCCTGTGACCATATATGGGCATGCTCTGTCGTCACCATGGAGACTGCAGGCTCTGGTGACACAAACAGGAGTTGTTTTTAGTCTGTTAGTGAAGTCCTGATCAGTTTGGGGGTCATTCTTGGCTCAACTGTACCACCATCTTTGATTCAACCTTCTTCTAGCATTTGCCCTTCTTATAGCCAGTCAACAGGTCAGGTTGAAAGCTGTCAGGAGCTGCTTGTTGCTGGCTTTGAAAGTGACTGGGATCCATGTGGATTCAGTCGGCTAGAAAGGATCCTCAGTTTCCCCATTGACAGACATGAAATCAAAATCTCCCTGTCTGTTCTAAGAGCCTCAATGGAAGCATATGATCTTTTCCTTGCCTTGAGGAAGGGGGTAGACTCTTCACATTGCCATGACTTATCAATTCAATTGTTTAAGTCTGAAACAGATAAATTTCACATGGAAGTCCAGAAGACATGGATCAAAGTGTCAGGCACTTAGAGCTAAGAAGATGAAAGCATGGTAGTGGAGCAAGTAAAGCAGACTGAATGGAATTCCATGACCAGCGTTCATTCCTGTCAAGCATTTTGATGATCTTTAGAATTCCAAAGAATTGTACTGCTTTACTCGAAATGTCAGTGCAAAAACCCAGCACACAGGATCGCTACTCTGTGGATCCTCTTATTCTCTAAGGATTTCCATTTCCCACACCTGACTAAAACACCCCACTCTGCAGCATGATATTACCCTCTGATGTGAAATTAGGTTGCTTTAGGCAGTTCAGCTTTTCTTCTTGCCAGTGGTTCTTTTCACCTTTCTTTTAGCAATTGATCGTTGAAGTGTCTTTTCTTTACAAAGATACTGGCTGTAACACAATACAGGTGTATCTTTGCTGTCTCTACATGTGTAGAACTGTCTCCATGATGCTGTAAACTCCTCTCCAGTGCTGAACAATTTTGTCTTCTCTCTGAGTGAAGTAGATGAGAAGACAGCTGAGAAGAAATTGTGTGAATACTGAGTGGCACACTCTTTGAAATACCTCACATGAGCTGGCTCATTTAGTTTCTTTAGTATGACTGTTCCCACACTGGCTAAGTTATTTGCCCACATTAACACAGCAGTGGTGCACTGGCAGAAGCTTTTAAATTGAAACTAGAGAAGGGGGGATTTTGAGATGTTGAGAGATTAGTATCTTCTAGATCTGCAAAACTTCCAAACTGATAACAACTTTATAGCTTTCTTTTTACTGATGGCCTATCTTGGGTCAGAAATATGATTTTCCTTTTTTACATATACCCTTCACTTTTAAAACTGGAAAAACATACATAAAAATCAAACTGTAATTATGATCCTTATCATGAATTCAAAACAAAAATTAAAAAGCAGCTGAAAGGATCTCGTTGAAATGAAAAGGGAACCATTTCAGATGATAAAATATGCTAATTAAAATGATTGATATGTTATTTTCTTAGTGACTCATGTTACCTTGTTACAGTTTCATTCATTTCTTGTTGACTAATGAGCTTATTGAAATAAAGAAAGACATTCAGATTAAATTTTAATTTTCCTTAAGGTTTCATGTATGTTTATATTTCATTCCAGTTGTTTAGAAACCTCTAAAGTTTATTTCTATTTTTGACTGAATTTTAAACTAAAATGACAAAGAGAATAAAAGAAGAACTCAGAATCTGCCAGAAACGCAGGGCCTTATTTGTTGTTACTTTATGACTGTTTAACATAAAAGAAATTTCCTTCCCTTATGAACACATTATCATCAAAGAAACAGAAATCATCCTTGGCCAAATATGATCACCAATAGATAGTTGGGAAAAGTTTTCAGTACTAATTACTTTTCTTCTTATTTTTCTCTTTTATAAATATGAAAATGGAGTCATAGCTAAAATATTAGTAATTACTCTGGTTCAGTCACTTTGCCTCTTTGAGCTTGGTCGGGACACTTGGCAACCCTGAGTTGCCAATAACTTTTTTGTTACAGAGAAACCCATTGTTCCAGCAGAACTGAGGTTAACACGGGAAACTAGAGGAGTATGATAGGGTGTCCCAATGGACTTTGGTGGAGAGATATTGATCTTTTAGAGGGAAAAATGGTGGGGGCAGAAGTGAGAAATTACATTTAAAGAAACATGTATAGGTTTACAAAACCAAGGGTTATTTCAAAAACTCTTATTAAATTAAAATAACATGGGAGTCCAGCTGTAGCATAGTGGGCTAAGCACAGGTAGCACAATGCGCAAGAACCAGCATAAGGATCCTAGTTTGAGCTCCCGACTCCCCACCTGTGGGGGAGTTACGTCACAAGTGGTGAAGCAGGTCTATAGGTGTCTATCTTTCCCCATCTCTGTCTTCCCCTCCTCTCTCCATTTCTCTCATCATCCAACAATGATGACAACAATAATAACTAAAACAATAAAACAACAAGGGCAACAAAAGGGAATAAATAAATATTTTAAAAATTAAAATAACACTATTGTCCATTCTTCACAAGGGAAATGTGAGGCTCACAGAGCTTGATAGATGAATACATTTAAAGATATATGAAGCCACAGAAATAGTTTTTTTTTTAACTTAAAAGTTTTGGGTAAATGTCTTGGGGAGTCACAGGCTATAATAAAAAAAGCCTGGCTTCTGATCACCACTCCTATTAATGGCAGAAAATAACAGGGATTATAAATGTGGTTCATTGGTATTGCTTTCAAAATATGTAATCTTAATCAATCTTGTCTGGGGTTGGTTACTGCCATTAGAATTTTCAAGAAACTAAATTTTCCTTTAATTATTCTATCATTATCATAATTACTGTTATTATTACTTTAATGAATTCTGTCACTTCTTTTACTCTTTTAATACTATTTTCCACACTTAAAATACATTTCTTTTTATGAGATAATGAGTCAGGAGCATCAGAGCACCACTCATCTATGGCATATAGTGTACTGGGAATTGAACCTGGGATTTCTAGGGTCTAAGGGCTGTCCTCTGAAATCATTGTTCTTGTTGCTACATGTCTTCTGCCTCCATTAGGTAAGTGGGTGCCTAGCACAGTCTAGAAACTCTGAATAGAGCAGAACTTTAAGCCACCCCTGCCCTGTGCTTGTCTCATCAGCTGCTATATCCTGATTAGCCAAAGTCTGACACAGTTCCAGTTCCAGGAGGAATCCTCACTCGCCTTCCTGGGGCTTGCTCCTACACCTTCTTATTGTTCCACTCAAACAGCATATCTATTTGTTGTCCCCAGTCTGGTCTTTGCCTCCTAACACTTCATGGGCTATAGTTTGCTATGCTTCTGTCCAGAAAATATACATAGATAGACACTAAGAGCAAACACTTGGCTTCAGATCTCAAGGTCCAGGTCCCACGCTGCCTGCTAATTGGTATCTGTAAAGTGCCCCGCCCCCCATGCATTCTGTCCTGCCTTGTAGTCTTTAGCAGGACAGTGAGGTAGTATCAGTTAGCTCTGCTATGGCTGCCAGCAAAATAACTGGCTTCTAAGAACTTGGGGGAGCTGAGGTTCAGATCTGGATGTTCTCCATTTGTTACCTGGCCCTCAGTTTAGTTGACCCATTATTGTTATGGAATGTTCATTTACTTCAGTCATGGGCTCTTGGAGAAGACTGTTTCAAATAATGCTTATGAGAGTGTTTTTCTTTTTCTTTTTTTTTTTTTTACTTAAAATGACTACATTTTATTTATACAAGTCAAACCTCAATACAGTTAACATCAAATGAATACTTGAAAAATTTTGGAAAAAAAAGTTGATGTTTAGAAACTCAGTAGCTTCTTTTTCTTTTTTATTTATAAAAAGGAAACACTGACAAAAACCATAGGATAAGGAGTACAACTCCACACAATTCTCACCATCAGAACAACGTATTCCATCATCTCCCCTGATAGATTTCCTATTCTTTATCCCTCTGGCTATGGACCTAGGGTCATTATGGGGTACAGAAGGTGGAAGGTCTGGCTTCTGTAATTGCTTCTCTGCTGAACATGAGCATTGGCAGGTCAATCCATACTCCCAGCCTGCCTCTCTCTTTCCCTAGTGGGGCAGGGCTCTGGGGAGATAGGGCTCCAGGACACATTGGTGGGGTTGTCTGCCCAGAGAAGTCCGATGGAACCCGATGGTTGAAAAAGAGTTAACACATAAAGCCAAACAAATTGTTGACTAATCATGAGCCTAAAAGCTGGAATATTGCATATGAAGATTTGGGGGTCTCCATTTTATAGATAGGTAGTAGGCCTATTTTATATTTCAAATGACCCATGAATATACTTTTTTTTCTGAGCCTCATATCTGATATGCAGGAGGACCCAAATTATTACACTTCCCTGAGTCACTCCAAAGCTAATCTTATCAAAGTAAGAACTGAAAAAGCTGAATAAGGGCAAGAGTCTGGCATACATTAAAGATGAGTCTTTAGTTACTATCAGGCCACCCCATCAGCTGGGGCCCTAGTCGGGGAGTCCTAAGATTTCCAAACAGACATGACGGGCCTAGACCTCAACCTTTATCCATTGTTACTGGTCATCTCCATCAGGAACTACACAACAGACCTCTTTGTGGGCCCCCATATGACTTTGCCCTCAATGTGGATCAACAATTGTAGAGAATGTTCCATCCTCCGAAGGGAGGCTGGACAATATACTCTAACACCTGAGGAAGATGGGTCCTGATATTGGGGCAGTTTGGAATGTTCCTACTCATGACCACAGAATGTGAGCTCAGATCTACAGGGATGCAGAGGCTGCATAGACTCCTAAGCTGAATATGGGCCCCAGATCAAATCAATAGGGTTTACAATCAATAATAAGTATATACCTTTCCCATATTTGGGAGCTACTCTTTTTCCTGATCCAGCTTCCTAGCCCCTTTTCCAGCCATGACATCATCTCCCCAGACAATAACTTGGGTCCACTTGTTTTTCATTTTTAAGAAGTTGTCATATAAAAATCATGTCACCTGAAACACGAACATCACTGTGAACTGACATTTACAAGGATCAGTATCCATGAAGAAAGATCTATTTTGTAGCATCTTAAAAAAGAAGACAGATACAAAAGGCTAGGAGAGAAGGCAGTAAGACACCTGATAAATTAAACATGTGCATGATGATCTGTGTTCAAGCCCCTGTTCTCCACCTGCAGGGGCAGAGCAAAGTTTCACAAGTGGTGAAGCAGCCTGCAACTGTCTCTCTTTCACTCTCCCTCTATATATCTCTCCATACCCTCTATTTCTCTCTGTCTCTATTTTCTTAAAAAGTTAAGAATATTGACCAGGCAGTGGCACACCTGGTTAAGCAATCACATTAAAGTGCACAAGGACCCTGGTTCCAGTCCCCGGTCCCCACCTGTAGGAGGAAAACTTCACAAATAGTGAAGCAGTGTTGCAGGTGTCTGTCTCTCTTCCTCTCTGTCTCCCCATCCCTTCTCAATTTTTCTGTCTGTATCCAATAATAAGTACATAAAAATAATTTTAAATACTTAAAAAGAAAAAAACTGATAAGTACCTATATGGAGTGGTGGATTTGTAGTGCAGGCACATAGCCTCAGCAATATCTCTAGTAATTTAAAAAGAAAAAGAAGAATAGGGGGAGGAGAAGGACAAGGACAAGGACAAGAAGGTGACATTTATATACACCTGTAAGTTTTTTTTTTGAGCAGTCCTATAATATGCAAGTTCATTTTATTCCAGTCTTACAAATGAGAAAATAGTCTCTCAACAAGCTTAGGTCATTTGCACAGACAACAAATGACAGCTTCAAAAAACCTGATTTGGATCCTCAAGTGTATACTTTTATTTTCCAGAAGTATCTCCCAGTAAAGCTTTGTATAAACATCTAGGTAAGATTGCTAATCCTCAGAGATTTGCCAACTGGTGAATGAATTACAGACTAGTCTGACATTCTGTTTTTTTACAGTATTGCTGCTAGAAATGTTTGATGCATTAAAAATAAAGTATATAAGTTATTCCATAATGTGTGAGAGAGTCATTATTTATAGCTAATCCCCAGACAACAGAGTCACTCACCTGAGGCTCACCTGAGGGTATGGCCTCAGGTGAGTGACAGGTAATGGGAACTTGTTTCTGAAATTACTTCTGAATAAATCTTCCCCTTCTCTTTTACACCAGAAGTCTGATTAAAAATAAAACTATTAAATGCCATGTAAACATACCTAAATTGGGATGGTAGCATTTCTCCCTTCCTTGCCAATGAGTTTTACTGTTTTCTCTGACTGATTAATATTCATTTAATATTTCTGTATTAACATGACCTATTTCTGATTGGGTGAATCCAACCTGGTCTCAAGTGCTCCTACTATCTCCTTTTTGAAATTAAATTATGCTATAGAGTGATAAGGGTTCTCAGCCCAGAAAGAAACAGGGTGATGGAAAGATCATTACATCTGTCAGAACCTTCCAGTCCTTGTTTGTTACGAGTCAGAGTTAGGGGGTCTAAGGGAATAGCTGGGGAAACCAGTACTTGAATAGTTTCTGTGCACACTGTGTAAAAGATGACTAGATGACTGCCCTAGTAAACCAAGCCTTTGGTTTCATTGTAACTGCAGTATTCACTGCTAAATGTTCCCTTTGTTCCAGAGAGTGATCCTAAAGAAAATCATAACCTGATTTTTTTTTAATTGGAAGAACTTGAATCTGTATCATTAACTTCTTTTGGTGTCTGTGGAGTCATTCCCTAGTGGTATTCATTTTTATCACTTCTTCCCTTTGTTCTCCCATTCTCTCCATAGTTAACACCCCTTAGTTACTCATCTAAGTGAACACTGCAAGTTTCCAAGCTTCCTTCCCAAAAATTCTAAAAGAAAATATTGTTTTCATGTAAGTGTGTGAAAGCCTGTGTGTCAGATCACAATTGTGATCTGGGGAAAATTCAGAGGAGAACTGCATCTTCAGTCTCTTGCGATGACTCTTTTCTACTCATAGTATATGGTGGCACAATTGGCCCACCCTCTACAACATTACTTGAATGTTAATTATGTGTGCTATATATTGCAAGATGTGAGGATCACACCATTGCCTATTCCTCAGCAAATATTGTCTGAGTCAAAAAATGTGCTAGACACAACACCACTTGCTGTCATGCTCATTATCTCAGGGAGCCTCTGCTACATGGTGCAAAGAACACACATTTTAGCATCAGACAGGCTGAGCTGTCCATCTCAGCTCTGCCCTGGGTTAACTGTGGGGCTGTGTATGTTACTTGATCATTTTTCTGAGCCTTACTTTCTCTATGTGAAGTACAGAAATAGTGATCACTAGCTCAGAAATCTGTGACAGAGAGTGCAGTATTATCTCATATAATATGCCTGAGAAATCATGTTAAAGACTAGCTAGAGAAGGGTTAGTATGTGCATTCATTTCACTGGATAAGAGAGAAGTGACCAGAGGCTTACAACAGCTAGTTCCTAGTAGACTATGAGTATATTACAGAAGGGTCCAAGGATGCATACCTTTCTTATTAAATTCTGTTATGGTGCAGTTAGTCACATGACTCAGAAAGTCTTTTTCCTCAAGTCTCACCCACCTCATGCTTCATTGATTTCATCCCCACTCCTGTCCCCTGCAGACAACTGTTCTTCAACAGTTGTACTTCTCCTTGAGAGAAATGTCTGTTCTATGGTATGTTAACCTAATCTCCTCTATCTGTTCTTCTATTTAAACAGAAGAGTCTTCCCTGGACTCCTCATTTTATAGAAGAACAGCTGTCTCCAAAAAATCCACCAAAATGCATAGGGTGTTTTGGATGCTCATTTGCTCAAACCTTCCAGAAGCAAAGGAGAAGCTGCCTTACGATGGTCTTTTAGGCATTTATTTATTTATTTATTTATTTATTTACCTCCAGAGTTATCGCTGGGACTCAGTGCCTGCACTGCAAATCCACCCCTCCTGGCATCCATCCATTCTTCTTCTCCTTCTCCTTCTTTTTATCCTCCTCTTCTACCTTCTACTTCTCCTCCTTCTCTTCCTCCTCCGCCTCCTTCTTCTCTTGCTCCTTCTTCTTCTTTCCTTCTCCTTCTCTTTCTCCTTTTTCTCCTCCTCCTCCTCTCCTTTCTTCTTTTCTATTTTATTCAATAGAAAAGATAGAAATTGAGGGGGCAAAGGGAGAGAGAAAGCTAGACATCCACAGACCTACTATCCCACCAGTGAAGCATCCCTGCTGCAGGTGGGGAGCAGGGACTCAAACCCGGGTCTCCTTGTGCTTAGTACTTTGTGCACTTAACTGGTTGTGCTACTGCCCTGCTCCTTATTTGTTTGTTTGATTGTTTGTTTGTTGAGTCTTCACTGGAACGTCCCTGCTTTTAGTCAGTTTTTTCAGAGACAGAAAGTGAAGACACCACAGTGTTGAAGCATCTCTCAGTATGTCTGTGTAGTATGTGTTGGGCTCTGACCTGGGCTGCATGTATAGTGATGCAGTAGTCCTCCTAAGTGAATTATTTTTCAGACTTATGATGTAAGGCCTCTAAAGGCCCAAAATTACAACTGAGAAGACAGGTGTGTGTTGAAGCATGGTGTTTGTGTGTGTAAGGTCCTGAGTTCTGTCCTTTGCACCACATAAGCCAACGTGATACTCTTGTTCATTCTAAATATCTATCTGTCTATCTGTATATATATCTTTCTATCATGTATCTCTTGTTAATAAATAAACCTTAAAATAAGTAAAGATAGTAGGTAGAAACTAATTACCAAGTGCAGTGAGCTTGAAATCCCATTCTCATTTAATCTTCACTAGAAAGGTAGCCAATAAAGTATGCTGTTTCCACTATATTGTTGAATTTGAAGGAAGTGGGCAGTAGTGTATTGTGTTACATCTCTGTTCCAAATGGAAGCAAATTAAAGGCAAAAATATTCATAAAGAATTGAAATATGGGCCATAGACTCCCAGTTCTAGAGCCAAGAGGTAATATCAGATATCCTCTAATGGAAGGAGATTGGCCAATCAGAACTATTGTCCTTTTGGTGTGTCTTAGTAACTGTGGGACACCACTAGTCTTTTCAAAAACAAAAACCCAATGGTAGCCACCACTCTGAAAACAAAATGAAGGCTTACAGTTTCTGTGTTCTTTCACAGATCCCAGCAAAGCAGGTCTGGGAACTCCAAATGTTATTGATTAGCTCCAGTGAAAACAATGTTGCTTACAATCAAAACCACTGAGACCCTTCCAGGGACGAAGTTATATGACAGTTGCCTTCTCTTCCTTCCAGAACTTCTTAAACATGGAGGAAAGCAAACAATATTTACTGAGTACCTACTGTTTCTACTCACTGTTCTAGAACATCTACAGAAAACAATAGCCATTTGTCTTTGTATGTATTCTCTTTCTGCTGTTAAACTGATGGAATAATATTCTTGGAAGTAACTGTTTTCTTGTCATGACAGGGGAGAGGCACAGCATAATGACTAAGCTTCAGAAGTGGACAGGATTGGACCTGAAATGGCATACTCCCTTTTTTCCCTCTCTTTAAACTAATAACGATTTAATATTGATTTACAAAATTGTAAGGTAATATTGGTGTAATTCTATATAGTTCTCACCACCAGAATTCTGTGTCCCGTCCCCTTTAATGGAATCTAGAGTAGTTCTTCCTAGATCACTGATATGGGCTGATTCTATAATTATTTATCTTTATTTATGGATATATTTTCCTTCTTTTTTCCCCCAATGGTCCTGCCTTTGCTTCCTTTCTAGTTCACCCCTACACTTATTACTACTTTCAAGTGTACTTTCTTTTTTTCCTTCTCTCTCTCAGATAAGTGAAACCCTGCTTGGTTTCTTCTGGTCTTTTCCAGATCTGCTTCCATTTAATTGATGGTATAAAAACAAGATTCCTGGTGAGAGACACATTGGGTCTTGGTGGGATGGAAGTACAAAACCCTCTGATTTACTTCCCCTATCACTTACCCCTCTAAGAATGGACAAAAATTCCTTTTTTAAAATTTTTATTTATAAAAAGAAAACACTGACAAAAAACGTAGGATAATAGGGCTACAAGTCCACACAATTCCCACCACCAGAACTCCATATCCCATCCACTCCCTTGATAGCTTTCCTATTCTTCATCCCTCTGGGAGTATGGACCAAGGGACATTGTAGGGTGCAGAAGGTGGAAGATCTGGCTTCTGTAATTGCTTTCTGCTGAACATGGGCATTGACAGATCGATCAGTACTCCCATCCTATCTCTCTCTTTCCCTTGTGAGGCGGGCCTTTGGGGAAACAGGCCTCCAGGACATATTGGTGGGGTTGTCTGCCCAGGGAAGTCTGGTTGACATCATGTTAGCATCTGGAACCCGGTGGCTGAAAAAAGAGTTTACATATAAAGCCAGAATGAATTGCTGGAAAGAAAGAACTGGTTGCCCCATGCTTGAGGGGGCAATCTAAGAAAAATAAACAAAACAAAAACAAACAAACAAACAAAAAAAACCTGTAAGTCAAAGAACATGTCATTGGCTGAAAAAACAAAAAAACAGAAAACATGATCCAGGACTTCAGTTTAAGATCTGGACTCATGTATCATCACTCCCTGCATCCCCCAAAGAGAGAGAGGAGTGATCTCCGCCACTTGGAGCTGACAAGCTACCTTCATATGCCTTGCTCTCTTCTCAATGGGAGCTGTGTTTGCAGACCACCCAAGAGGCAGTCTCTTTTCCCTAGTCCAGTTGACAATTGCTCTTCTTGCACTCTGTAAGAAAGAAATTGAGAGAAGCAGAGGAGATAGAGAATGAGAGACACCTGAGGGCGCACCTGGTTTAGCTCATGTTACAGTCTGCAAGAACCCGGTTTTGAACCCTAGGTCCCCACCAGTGTTCTAGAATGAAAACATTGGAACTGAGCTAGGCAGTGCCATCAGTCATACATATACATTTACATTGGGAGTTACTGATACCGGGGCCAAGTAATAAGTGCTCACCTTACATTGTACAAGGACCTAGGTGCAAGTGATGAAGCAGTGCTGCAGGTACCCCTCCTCTCTCCCTCTCTATCTCCCCTTCTCATCTCAATTTCTCTGTCTTGTCAAATAAATATTTTTACATCTTTTTTAATATTTTAAAAACTATTTATGTGGTCTGGGAGGTGGCACAGTGATAAAGCTTTGGACTCTCAAGCATGAGGTCCCGAGTTCGATCCCTGGCAGCACATGTGCCAGAGTGATGTCTGGTTCTTTCCCTCTCCTCCTATCTTTCTCATAAATAAATAAAATCTTTTAAAAAACTATTTATTTATTCCCTTTTGTTGCCCATGTTGTTTTTATTGTTGTAGTTATTGTTGTTGGCTAGGACAGAGAGAAATGGAGAGAGGAGGGGAATACAAAGATGGGAGAGAAAGATATACACATGCAGACCTGCTTCACAGCTTGTGAAATGACTCCCCTATAGGTGGGGACATGGGGGTTCGAACTGGGATTCTTACGCTGGTCATTTTGCTTTGCGCCACCTGTGCTTAACTCGCTGCGTTACCGCCTGACTTCCATATTTTTAAGTCTTTAAAAAATAAATTACTGATGCCTTTATCTCTGCTAATGTGTATGGAAAGATCAGTATTGGATGGTTCAAAGTATCTGGAAGATTATAGGTATCTGGTAGCTTCCTAGAATCCAGGTTTCTTGTCCTGAAAGCAAATACTAAGAGAATCCTTGTTTAGCTGTTGTGTCTCTGAGTTACTTTACTATAGTCACTGTATTGCAAGGCTCTTGTGCTGTGGAGCCCTGTGTATAAAGAAGTCTTTCCTGATACTGCTTTGCACCTCCCCTCTTTGAAAGCTCTCTTAGGAGGTGCTGAAGTTGTTAGGGAACTAAAAAGTGTCAAGAGGCTATTTTTTTCAATTGTCAGAGTCTCTGCTAAATTATAGGTTAATAGTTCAAAAATTAAACCCTTCCAATGGGACTGAACTCCCTCTGAATGTTGTCTTATGAGTATAGTTTCCCCCTCAAGTGCTGTATTCCCGGTGCAGTTCTCTGTCTACATTTCATAAATTTGCATTTTTCTCTCTTCCATGACTTGGTAAATAAAACACAAGTTTTGAAGTCTGACACTTGCTTGAATGTAGGCATGGTTGATTCCAAGGGAGTTAGCCTCTCTGAGACAAAAATGGCCTCATCTAATAATCTATAAAGTAGAATTGATAACAACAACAAATACATATGTTTTAAAAACAAATTTATAACCTTACTAACACTTTATAAAAATATTGTTTTCTTCTTGCCACTGCGGCTTCATTGTCCCAGGCTGACTTGTTCAGATATAGAGAGACAGGGCTCAGGAGATAGCATAATGGCTATGTAAAATGACTTTAGTGCTCAAGTTTTTGATGACACAGGTTCAATCCCCAGCACCACCATAAGCCAGAGATGAGCAGAGCTCTGGTTAAAAGAGAAAGAGAGACAGGCAGAGACACAGGGAGATACCACAGCACTGAGGCTTCCTCCAATGCAGTGGGGACTGGCTACAAATCTGTGTTGTGGTTATTACTAAGCAAGTACACTACCCAGGTGAACTATTTTGCTGAGCCCAATAAATAATTTGAAGGAAAGGTAATAAAGAACAATAGGAGAGGAAAGTAAATAGGAAGTTGAATTTGATGGATAGAACTAGTTTGGTCTTTTGAAGGCCAAATTAGAATGCTGGATTGCAGCTAAGGTACAGTCCATGTTAGTTTCTTGCCACCCTAGCCTTAGCCATCTTAGCTGTATGTTCTGTATGAATGAATTGTTCTTTATTATGTGCCAGTGACCCTATAGCATTCAAAAGTATGTGTATGTGTAAATGAATGAATGGGAGGCCAGGAAGTGGCTCAGCTAGTTCAGGGCACACATTACCATGCACAAGGACCCAGTTTTGAATCTCTGCTCCCCACTTGCAGAGGGGAAGCTTCTTAATCATTGAAAGAGACCTGCACATAACTTTCTTCCTCTCTCCCTATTTGCCCCTCTCCTTTCAATTTCTCTATGTCCTATCAAATAAAATAGAAAGAAAAGAAAAGACAAAAAACAGCCACCAAGTTACAGTGATAACCCTAAAAAAAAAAAAAAAACAATCAGTCAAAAAGTCTAGGCAGTATGACTATAAGGATATAACTCTGGGGGGTCAGGCAGTAGCTCAGCAGGTTAAGCGCACATGGTGCAAAGCACAAAGATCTGCATAAGGATCCTGGTTCAAGCCCCTAGCTCCCCACCTGCAGGGGAGTCGCTTCACAGGCAGTGAAGCAGGTCTGCAGATTTCTATCTTTCTCTCCCCCTCTCTGTCTTCCCTTCCTCTCTCCATTTCTCTCTGTCATATCAAACAACGAAGGACATCAACAACAATAATAATCACAACAAGGCTACACAACAAGGGCAACAAAAGAGGGAAAAATGACCTCCAGGAGCAGTGGATTCATGGTGCAGGCACCGAACCCCAGCAGTAAACCTGGAGGAAAAAATAAGAATATAACTCTGATGGGGTTGGGCTGGATGGTGGTACACGAGGTTAAGGGCACATAGTACAAAGTGCAAGGACCTACGCAAGGATCTCAGTTCAAGCCCCTGGCTCCCCACCTTCAACGAGATCATTTCACAGGTGGTAAAATATCTCTGCTTGTTCTATCTTTCTCTCTCCATCTCTGTCTCTCCTCCCCTCTCAATTTTTCTCTGTCCTATCCAATAAAAATGGGAAAAAAAAGTGGCCACAGTAGCAGTGGATTCACAGTGCATTCACCAAGTCTCAGTGTTAACCCTTGAGGTAGAATATATATATGGCTCTGGTGATAGTAGTGATGGTGGTAGCTGGGGGTAAGTAGCCAGGGCAAAAAACACCTGTTTTTCATGATTGTGGCCCTGTGCTTGAGTTCTGGCAGTGCATATGACAGAAGCACTCTAGTCTTTCTTTCTAATAAAGTAAAAGGCAATTACTACTTAAAAACCCACAAAATTATTATGGGCTGACTTCTCAGGATGCATTATTATAAGAAATGACACTTTCAATTATCTGGCAAACCTTTTCCATTCTTGAAAGACTTATTTTGCCCGTGTCATGACCACATTAGTAATAGTTTTTAACCTTTCTTATGGGCATGCTGATTTTGTCTGTGCCTTATCACATGACTGAGAGCTTCCTGGGAACAAGAAGTAGTTCTTAACCCTTTCTGCATCAGCCAGATGAGGCACGTTTCTGGGCACATTTGAATCTCAACATACTATTTGCCAGATGAGTGAAGGTAAGGGGTAAGCAGGGAAGAGAATGAAAGTGGCTTATCTCTCTAGCTTGGAATTGGCTTCGCTTCTTCGCTTACACAGTGGCTGGCATGTATGCGTGCTCAATCTGTATTCATCAAAATCAATGTCATGGGCATATGCAGTTGTCATGTGTCAGTCAAGCACATTCTTAAATGCTCAGTAGGTGAATAGGATGTTTTCTTGAAGACTGCAGGTGACAAGAGCAAAAGGAACTGGGAGCCAATAGTGTGGCCGTGGTGATGGAGAATCCATCTTTTCTCAGGGCCAAGAAGTCAAGTTCACTTGGCAGAGTCCACAGTGTCTCTGCAGACTGATGGTTGCTGGGGCAACCACAGTGCCCTGCCTTTGCATCTGCCAAGCTTGCCATTGATAATTGCTAATGTGAGCAAGTGCTGGCTTGCACTTTACACCTGCCTGGCTTGTAAGTCCACCTTAATTGGATGTGCCACGATTAAGGAAAAAGTAATATGCCCTTTCAAGAGGACTGACAGAGAGATGAAGTGTTGCTTGGGCCTTTGTTGTTACACTTTTGCTGCCAAAAATGACTCCGGACTGTCTCCTTGGGAGGCAGAGCCTGCCTTTTCTGTCAACCCAAGCATTTATCTTCTGGGAGGGGTGATCTATGATGGTGGTGGAGGCTCAGATAAAATGGTGGCAGTAATTCAGTGGAAACCCACTCCTGCTTTCCTCAAGGACAATGAGGACAAAGGTAGCATTGGGGAGGAACCTGGTGGCATAAGGGATTAAGGAGGGGAGAAAGGAGAGCCCTCAAAATAGTCAACCTGGATAGTGCAATGGATTTTCCCTGCCTGTAAGCTGGGTTCATGTCTGACTCCTACCATACTGGAAGCTTCAGTTCTGTGGTATATTTCCCTCTCTCTCTGCCTCTGTCTTTGTTTATCTGAAAAAATTAACTTGAGAAAATGAGGCTCCAGTGACCAAAAAGAACAAAAAGATGATAAGAGAGGAGGGAAGGGATGAGAGGAGAGAGGGAAGAGGAGAGGTTGGGAAAAGAGAGGGAAGAGGAAGGGAGGGGAGGGGAAGGGAAGGGCTGGGTGAAGCTGAGCAGTGGTGCACTCAGTTGAACACACATTTTAGTATGTGCAAGGACCTAGGTTCAAACCCTGAAGGTGAGATGTTTCAGAAGCAGTGAAGTAATGCTACAGGTTCTCTGGCTCTTTTCATCCCTGTCTGCATCTCCTCTCAATTTCTGTCTTGTCAAATGAAAAGAAAAAGAGAGAGATGACCTGAAGAAAGAGATTTCATCACTAAAAATAGAGAGTTAAGAAGAGACCTGTGTGTTCTATGGTGTACAAAAAGGGAATACAAAGAAAGTATTTGAGAAAGCTGAAACATGGAGAATTTAACTAGGGATCTACATCCACAAAGGCTCAGAAGGCTTCAACATGGATGAATAGAGTGTTATGTGCTAAGGTAAATAAGTCAGGAGGAGAAAGACAATGACTATGTGAACTCACCCATGTATTGGATGTAGAAGACAAAGTAAGGGAAGAGTTAGGATAGAATATAAACCAACCCTTGGCTTATGGCTAGAGGGTTTGGGACCCAGTGACCATCAGTGAAGGGGATGTGACATTTTGGTGGTGGGAAATGTGTGCTAATGTGTTTTGGAGGTGATGTAAAATAGCTGTGCCCCTAAGACATCAACGGATTTGCAAAGCAATGTTTCTCCAACAGAAAATAAAGTGAGTGTCCGCCCACCAATAAAATCATATTGTGACTATATTGCAGTGGTGCTTGATTGATAAAGGGAAATTTCCCACATAAGTTGGAGAGGGCAGTGTGGATATGGAGCTTGACATGAAATAAGGCCATGGTTTCCTCACTGAAAATAGTTGGCTAAATCCTGCTCTTTGGAATGGGGGATGTCTTCCATGTCTTTTGACCTTTGTAACTGAAACATTGATCTGTCAGTTTCCACTTTAATTTTAGTTCTGAGTTAAGATCAATATATACACTATGTAATCTGCAAAATCTATATTACAAAGACACAGTGATTCTTGAATCAAGAAGGGACACTTTGGTCCCAGCTGGTAGCACATATGTTAGAGTCCTCAGTCCCTACCTTCAAGGGGAAAGCTTCAGGAGTGATGAAATGGTGTTACAGGGGTATATCTTCTTCTCTATCTCCCACTCCCCTATTGATTATTTTCTGTCTTTGCCAAACACATTAAAAATAAATATTTTTTAAGAAGGGACCATTTATAGTTCTCCAGTTTTTTCCCACCTGCCATTAATGGTATGTATAATATTTCAAAAGTAAAATGGTTCTAGACTTTCATTTTGGGTAGAATTTAACCCTGTGGTGCTTACATTCTATTGTATAAGATGTACCAAATGAAATTGTATACTTCAAGTTCATACACCATAACTTATGGGTAAAATAAGGGCTTTCCAAAGTTGCTCAAGGCTATGTGACTTGTGACAGTCAATCACCAGTCAGGCTTTAGAAGGAAATCTCCCCCTGACCCAGATGTATAATCCCTAAAAATACAGTGTACCCTAGATTTGTCTAGAGGATTTTCATTATTGTTTGTTTCTGAGGTTGTATCTCACAGTAAGCTGGCAAATGTCAGAATTCTTCAGCATCTTTCCTCTTCCCAACTCCACTAACCATGCCTCCTCCCCACACTCTCCACAAGCAGCCTTGTGCCATTGCCCTGCTGTTATTTCAACTCACAATGTTTCTTTATGTTCTTAACCTGCTTTCTTTAATTGCCTTGAGTTTTAACACCCAGAGAAAAAATGCTAAGGTCATGAAGAATCTAAATTTTACTATTCACACCTACTGAGATTTCACAGAATCTTCACAGCCAGAAGGTTCTGGAAGTTCTTCTGCCCCTGGAGGCTTGAGCTGACACTCCAAGGCCCTATCTATTAACTGCTCCCACCTCCACCCCCATGCTTATGCACTTGTAGAAATGGGAAAGCCAATGGGAATCAATGCTTCCCACTGCATTATTGAACAGCTCTAATTACTTTAAAAATGGAGTAAACAAAAAGGAACACATTTGTATTGACTATCAGAGATTTTCCTGTGTGCTTATGTTTTTCCTACCAGGCTTATTGTGGAGGCTCAGTGCCTGCACAATTCTACATTCCCAGCAATATGTTTTCTTTTAGATAGACAGATAGGTGATAGATAGATAGATAGATATAGAAACAGAAAGAGAGATGCCACAGCATTTCTCCACCACTCCTTAGGCTCCTTCCCTGCAGGGTAACTCTATAGTTTGAATCCAAGTCCTTTAACATACTGATATATCCATTCTTTTGAGTGAGCCCCCATCTGTCCTCCTGCATATGTGACCTTATCTAACTTTCCAGATAACCACATAAATTAGGAATTCCTATTAACTTTACAAATGAGAAAAAATTTAGAATTAAAGGACACTGATCTATATATCACTGTCCTAAGTCATAAGGAATGGAGATAAAGTCCTACAAGATAGTTCACCTAAGAAGGCATCTGCTTCTTTATGTCCATGACCCAGGTTCATGCTGAACATTCACTGCACTGGGGGAAGCTTCCACACTGTACTTTCTAGTCCCTCTCCCCCCCCCATATATATATATATATATATATATATATATATATATATATATATATGTGAAATAGAATGGTTAAATCCTGATGACACCAAAAGTAATTTAAAAATGAAGTTAAAACACACTACCTATCTGATTCTTAGATCCAGTGGTGTTTTCCTGATTCCACTGATGACTCATGATTGCGATAGATCTTTCTAGAGTTAAGCCAAAGTTATTTATTGTTTGTTTGTTTTTGCCATCAGGGTTGTCACTGGGGATCTGTGCTGGCACTAGGACTCCACTGCTGCTGGATACCATTTTCCTTTTTTAATTAATTCTATTTTTATAGGGTAATAAAGAGAGACATTGAGTGGGGAGAGGGAGACAGAGAGGGAGAAAGAATAAGTGACACTTGCAAAGTTGACTCACTGCTTTTAATACAAGGTAGAGAGCAGGAACTAGAACTTAGGTGTTTGCACATAGTAATATGTATGCTTTACAAGGTGTGCCACCACCCAGCCCCATTCCTTTTTATATACTTTATTTATTTTTCACCATGGTTACTGTTGAGGCACAGTGCCTACGTGCTGTATAATGTATCTACTGTTCATGGTGGCTATTTTATTTATTTTTTCCTTTGATAGAGACAGATAAATTGAGAGGGTAGAGTGAGAGATAAAGAGAGAGAAAGAGAGGGGAAGGGAGAGAGAGAACTACAGGGTAAAGCTTCACAAGTAGTTAAGTAGAGCTGCAGGTGTCTCTCTGTCTCTATCTCCCCCTCCTATTTCAGTTTCTCTGTTTCTATCCCATAACAAATAAATTAAATACATATAAAACATTAAAGTAAATTATATTTCAGAGAGAGAGAAAGGGAGAAATGGAAAGACACCTCAGACATAGACACATCAGCAACCAAACTTCCTCTAGTGCAGTGAGGGTTCTGTGTGAATCTAAGTCACTTGCATTAACTATCCAGGTGAGCTATTTTGCTGGCCAATGGAAGGATCCAATAAATGGATTTGATGCTTCTTTGTTTGGGGTCAGTGGAAGACATAGTTCACAGTCAGGACAAAGCAGTAGATCACCAGCTTTTTCAAGGCAGAGACTTAAACACCATGAGGTAGGAATAGTTTTTGGTACAAGATAAGTCTGGGCTGGAATTCTGCCTCTTGCACTTACTGTATGAGCATTGTCAAACCAGACAGATATCTAACCCTTAATTTTCATAGTGTGAAATGAGCAATATAAATTGAAAAAAATATTAGGAAGGAGCCCTTTGTCCTAGTGTCTCTCTTTTTCTGGATTATGAGGGAGATGCCGAGGAAAACTAGGAAGGGTGCCTTGTGCAGAGGAAGCACTGTCCAGTGTCTAGCTGTTGTTTCCTTCCAAAACATTCTGTTTGTCTCAACCAACAATGCCTTCTCACAGGTTACCCTCAGGAGACCTGTGGCTTCACATCAAAGCATAGCCCAGCAGACTTTTTCTGAGTATCATGATGGAACAGCCTTCTGTAGCAACTCAGGCCACAAAAAATAAATAATAATAATAATAACTCTTGTTCCACATGCTACTCAGCACTATTTTCTCTCTTGCTTTTTAAAATATCTCTTCAGAGTCCCCTCCTCCCAGTGTTGCATCTCCCATGATCCATCCTGTCTCCTTCCATCAGGAATGTTACATCAGTCTCCATTGCTGTGAGAGTTATCTTCATCAAGCCTATTTCTGAGATACAGACTAAACAGCACTGTTATCAGCACTAAGTGTAACTCTTCAAATGTGTGTGTGTGTGTGTCTCTCTGTTCCATCTGGGTCTGGCTACCAGATTTGGCATTTTAAGGTAAAGTCAGGTAAATGTTTTTCCTCCTTTACTCAACAGATGCTTGTATTCTCCTACAGGTGGGGCTTGGTATCACTGGAGGGGTCATAATAATGTACACTGAAAATGTATTAATTGGTAGTCAGGGGTGGAATACGTAGTAAAGTATACACATTAAAGGGCAAAATGACCTGGGTTCAAGCCCCCACTCCCTACCTGTAGGGGGAAGCTTCATAAGTGGTGAAGTAGGACTGCAGGTGTCTGTCTCTTTCCCTCCCTATCTGAAGCACTGAAGTAATATTGCATGTATCTCTCTTTCTCTGTCTTCTTCTCTATGTCCCTCTCCTCTCTCAGTTTCTGTGTATACAAAATAAATACTTTCAAATGAGATCAGTTGGTCCTAAATTTTAAAAAAAGAATTACAAAGAAATATAGCCACTTAGAATAGTCAGAAAATGTGTGAAGAGGGCTGGCAAATTAGCTCACCTGGAAAGTGAACTTCTTTGCCATGTGCAACACCCATGTTCAAGCCAGGCCCCCACTGCATTGAATAAAGCCTCGGTGCTATGGTACAGCATGCAACTATGAGGTTGCCAGCAGTGCACCTGTGGTTTCTATAGCCTGTAGCTACATAGGAAGGAATGGCAGCATAGGAATGATTAAGCTAGCAAAAAGTGTCTCAGAACAGTGGATCCTCTCGCTTCTTCATGTGACTCTGACTCAAAGCACTAGCAGCAAGAAGGGAGATTAGATTGTTGCTAGATCTTTTTTTTACATACAAAATGGAAATATTGACAGTACTATAGGATAAGAGGCATACATTTCCACATACTTCCCACACTTAGAGCTCCATATCCTATCCCCTCCCTTGATATCTTTCCTATTCTTTTTTAATGAGCATTTATTTATTTATAAAATGGAAAATATTGACAAGACCATAGGATAAGAGGGGTGCATTTTCTTTTTCTTTTCTTTTTTTATTTTTTTAAAATTTTTTATTTAAGAAAGGATTAATGAACAAAAACATAAGGTAGGAGGGGTATAAATCCACACAATTCCCACCACCCAATCCCCATAATCTACCCCCTCCCATGATAGCTTTCGCATTCTCTAGCCCTCTGGGAGCATGGACCCAGGGTCGTTGAGGGTTGCAGAAGGTAGAAGGTCTGGCTTCTGTAATTGCTTCCCCGCTGAACATGGGCGTTGACTGGTCGGTCCATACTCCCAGTCTGCCTCTCTCTTTCCCTAGTAAGGTGTGTCTCTGGGGAAGCTGAGCTCCAGGACACATTGGTGGGGTCTTCAATCCAGGGAAGCCTGGCCAGCATCCTGGTGGCATCTGGAACCTGGTGATTGAAAAGAGAGTTAACATATGAAGCCAAACAATTTGTTGAGCAATCATGGATCCCAGCTTGGAATAGTGGAGAGGAAGTGTTAGGGAGGTACTCACTGGAAACTCTAGTGTACTTCTGCTTTCAGGTATATATTTTGCAGTAGTTTATGGATACGTGTGCACATAAGCTCTCTCTCACAGAAACTGGTGTATATCTAAGTTATGGGACTTTGTTAGAAAGTGAACTACCTGAGATGAAATTAGAGTGTACTATAAAAGGAAAGGTCTCACCTGAGTAATGAAGCTGAAGGGTTGTCATTCCACACGTGAAGTCTCTGGATACAGTTTGAGCTAAAGCATGTTGAGGTGGCAATCTTTGCGTTGGTTAGGTTGTGATCGGCAGATGCAATATTATTTGGTTTGGATTGGGAGATGCATACGGGAAAGTGGGCCCTATCCAAGGGTTCCAGGACTGGGGGAAGTAGGGGCTCTATAGTGGAGATGTGAGGTTCCTGCTGTCTTAGGGTTCAAAAAGACAATCGATAGTTAATATTATCATCACATTATTTGTTAATTGGGTTAACTTTGAAAAGTCCCTTTGTTATGGTTTGCTGTACAGTATCCAGTATCTTGTATATAGCTGTGCTATTGGATGCTTCTAATCTACTTGGTCTAGGCTTTTGAAAGAGTCCGCATATCAAATACATAGCCTATATATTAAAAAGATTCAGTTTGTCTTTTGAGAAACTTTGAAACATACAATTGATTTCCCCCCTCTCATATTAATTAACTATTGATTTATATGTCTACATTTTGCTAGGAGTGTACATAAACACCATTCCCACCACCAAAGGACTGTGACCCTTCCCTCCCGCCCACTCCCACTCCCCACTGGCCCAGGAAGCTGCCTGTCTACCCCTCACCACTGGGTTTTTACTTTGGTGCCCTACTTACAATTTGATCAGGTCCTGCTTTTAGTTTCCCTTTCAGATCTTCTTAGTCAGCTTCTGTTGATGAGTGGGATCATCCCATACTCATCTTTATCTTTCTGACTTAGTTCACTTAACATAATTCCTTCTAGCTCTGTCCAAGATGGGTCAGAGAAGGTGGGTTCATTGTTTTTGATAGCTACATAGTATTCCATTGTGTATATATACCACAGCTTTCTCAGCCATTCATCTGTTGTTGGGCACCTGGGTTGCTTCCAGGTTTTAGCTATTATGAATTGTGCAGATATGAACATAGGAGTACACACCTCTTTTTGGTTGGGTGTTATGGAGTCCTTGGGGTATAACCCCAGGAGAGGAATTACTGGATCATATGGAAGGTCCATGTCTAGCCTTCTGAGAGTTTTCCAGACTGCTCTCCACAGAGGCTGTACCAATTTACATTCCCACCAGCAATGTAAAGGGTTCCTCTGTCCCCACATCCTCTCCAGCATTTGTTGCTGCTGTCCTTTTTGATGTATGCCATTCTTACAAGAGTAAGGTGGTATCTTAGTGTTGTCTTAATTTGCATTTATCTGACAATCAGTGACCTAGAGTAGTTTTTCATATGTTTGTTAGCCTTTTGGATCTCCTCTGAGGTGAATGTTTTGTTCATTTCCTCTGCCCATTTTTGGATGGGGTCATTTGCTTTTTTGGTGCTAAGTTTGCTGAGCTCTTTATATATTTTGGTGATTAGTTTCTTGTCTGATGTCTGGCATGTGACGATCTTCTCCCATTCTGTGAGGGGTCTCTCTGTTTGTTTAATACTTTCTTTGGATGTGCAGAAGCTTTTCAATTTGATGTAGTCCCATTGGTTTGTTTCTGCTTTAGTCTTCCTTGCAATTGGGTTTGATTCATCAAAGATGTCCTTGAGGTGTATGTGGGAAAGTGTTTTACCAATGTTTTCCTCTAAGTATTGGATTGTTTCTGGTCTGACATCTAGGTCTTTGATCCATTTGGAGTTGATTTTTGTTTCTGGTGAGATAAAGTGGTTCAATTTCATTCTTCTGCATGTTACAACCCAGTTTTCCCAGCACCATTTATTGAAGAGAGCCTCCTTTTTCCATTTAATCCTTTGGGCCCCCTTATCAAAGATTAGATGCCCATAGGTGTTGGGATTTACTTCTGGGCTTTCAATTCTGTTCCACTGGTCTGTGTGCCTATTTTTGTTCCAGTATCATGCTGTTTTGATAATGATGGCTTTATAATATAGTTTAAGGTCTGGGAGTGTGATGCCTCCATTTCTGTTTCTTTTCCTTAAGATGGTTTTGGCAATTCTAGGTGTTTTCACGTTCCAGATAAATGATTGTAGTGTTTGTTCTATTCTCTTAAAGAAGCTTGGTGGAACTTTGATGTGTATTGCATTAAATTTGTATATGGCTCTGGGGAGAATATTCATTTTGATGATATTTATTCTTCCAATCCATGAGCATGGGATATCTTTCCATTTCTTGGTATCAGTTTCTATTTCCTTGAGTAGCGACTCATAGTTTTCAGTATACAAATCTTTCACTTCTTTGGTCAACTTTATTCCTAGGTATTTGATTGATTTTGCTGAAACAGTAAATGGGAGTGTTTTCTGGATGTCTTCTTCTTCAGATTTAGTGTTTGCATAAAGAAATGCCACTGATTTTTGTACATTGATTTTGTACCCTGATACCTTGCTATATTGCCTAATAACTTCCAGTAATTTTCTACTGGATTCTTTAGGTCTATCTATGTATACTATCATATCATCTGCAAATAGTGAGAGCTTGACTTCTTCCCTTCTAATCTGTATCCCTTTGATTTCTTTCTCTTCCCTGATTGCTATGGCAAGAACTTGCAATACTATGTTGAAGAGTAACAGTGACAGTGAACAGCCCTGTCTAGTCCCCGATCTGAGGGGGAATGCTTTCAGCTTCTGTCCATTGAGTATGATGTAGGCTGTAGGTTTGCTATATAGAGACTCCACTATCTTGAGAAATTTCCCATCTATTCCCATTTTTTGTAGAGTTTTGAGCATGAATGGGTGTTGGATTTTGTCAAAGGCTTTCTCTGCATCTATTGAGATAATCATGTGGTTTTTGGCTTTGCTTTTATTGATGTGGTGAATGACATTGATTGACTTACGGATGTTGAACCAGCCTTGCATTCCTGGGATGAATCCCACTTGGTCATGATGAACAATCTTTTTGATGTGTTGCTGTATCCGGTTGGCTAAGATCTTGTTTAATATTTTGGCATCTATGTTCATCAGGGATATTGGTCTGTAGTTTTCCTTTTTTGTTCTGTCCCTATCAGCTTTTGGTATCAGGGTGATGTTGGCTTCATAAAAGGTGGAAGGGAGTATTCCTGTTTCTTCAATCTTATGGAATAGCTTAAGAAGTATGGGTATTAACTGTTTCCTGAAAGTTTTGTAGAATTCGTTTGTGAAGCCATCTGGTCCAGGACTTTTGTTGTTGGGGAAATTCTTAATAACGGTTTCAATTTCTTTTCTGTGATTGGTGCATTTAGATTTTGTAGTTCTTCTTGGTTCAGTTTTGGAAGTGCATAGGTTTCTAGGAATTGTTCCATTTCTTCCAGATTCTCTAGCTTGGTGGCATATAGTTCTTTATAGAAGTTTCGCAGCATTCTCTGGATTTCTGTGGTGTCAGTTGTGATATCTCCTGCATCGTTTACAATTCTATTAATTTGAGTCTTCTCTCTTTTTTGTTTGGTGAGTCTGGCTAGGGGTTTGTCAATTTTGTTTAATCTTTCAAAGAAGCAACATTTGGCTTCATTGATCTTTTGTATGGTTCTTTTATTTTCGATGTTGTTTATTTCTGCTCGAACTTTAGTGATTTCTGTCCTTCTGGTTGCTTTAGGATTCCTTTGTTCCTCTTCCTCTAAGTCCTTGAGGTGTGTAGTAAGGTCGTTCATTTGGGCTTCTTCTTGGTGTTTAATATGTGATTGTATGGCTATAAGTTTCCCTCTCAGTACTGCTTTCGCTGTGTCCCAAATATTTTGATAGGTTGTGTCTTCATTTTCATTAGTTTCCAGGAACATTTGAATTTCCTGTTTGAGTGAGTCTCTGACCCAGTGGTTCTTAAGGAGCATGTTGTTTAGTTTCCAAATTCTATGTCTCTTAATAATTTTCTGTTTGTTGTTAAAAGTTAGTTTTACTCCACTGTGGTCTGAGAAGATACTTGGGATGATTTCAATGCTCTTGAATTTATTGATGCTGTCTTTGTGGCCTAACATGTGGTCTATCCTTGAGTATGTGTTATTTGAAAAGAAGGTTTATTCCAGTTTTTTGGGGTGGAGGAGTCTGAAAATGTCCAGGAGGTCTAGTCTGTCAATCTCTTCATTCTATTCTCTTGTATCTTTATTGGTTCTCTGCTTTGTTGATCTGTCTAAGTGTGAGAGTGGGGTATTGAAGTCTCCCACTATTATTGTATTACTATTGATGTATTTATGAAATTCTTTCCGTAGATGCTTAATGTATTTAGATGGTCCCTTGTTGGGTGCATAGATGTTAATAATTGTTAAGTCTTCTTGGCTGATTGATCCTCTAATCATTATGTAATGTCCTTGCCTATCTTTTAATACTTTATTTAATTTAAAATCTATCGTGTCTGAGACGAGAATGGCTCTTCCTGCCCTTTTTTGTGGACCGTTAGCCTGTATGATAGTTTTCCATCCTTTCACTTTAAGTCTGTGTTTATCTTGTTGTGACAGATGGGATTCTTGCAAGCATCATATGGTTGGGTTATGTTTTCTGATCCATCCCCCCATACTGTGCCTTTTGATGGGTGAGTTTAAGCCATTGACATTTATTGATATTATGGATTTAATGTATTGTAGTGCCATTGTTCTAAAAAAAATTGTTTACTCTGATATATTGCAAGTATTATAGTGATGTTCTTGTTTATAAGAGGTCTTTTAGTACCTCTTTCAGGGCCGGCTTGGTGTTGGTTGCCTCCTTTAACTGTTGTTTTTCTAAGAAGGTTTTGATCCCTCCATCTAGCTTGAATGAAAGTCTAGCAGGATATATTATCCATGGTTGAAACCCTTTTTCATTCAGGGCTCAATAGATATCTTGCCACTCCCTTCTGGCTTTTAGAGTTTCAGTGGAGAAGTCTGCAGATAATCTTATGGGTTTTCCCTTGTATGTGACTTTTTGTTTCTCTCTTGCAGCCTTTAGGATCCTTTCTTTATCCTTACTTCTTCTCATTGTGACTATGATGTGTCTTGGTGTCTTCAGGTCTGGGTTGATTCTGTTTGGTACTCTCTGGGCCTCTTGAACCTTGATATCCTTTCTGTTATTCAGGTCTGGGAAGTTTTCTTGTATTATTTCCTGTAGAATGTTTGCTTGCCCTTCCTCTCTTTCTTCCTCTGGCAGGCCAATTATACGAATGTTACTTCTTTTGAGATCATCCCATATGTCTCTGTTGTTGTTTTCAGTGTCTCTCAATCTCTTTTTAAGCTCTTTCACCTCTTTCTTAGTTTTCTCTAACTCATCCTCTGTCTGACTAATTCTGTTTTCTGCTTCTGTTAGTCTGCTTTCCCTTGCCTCAGCTTCTTTCTTCATTACAGCTATTTCAGCTTTCAGTTCTCTAATTGCCTCAAGATAATCAGTATTTTCCTTGGGGGTCTCAACTGTTGTTTCCCTAATACTGCCATTCCTTTCCTCCAATGTTGTTTTCATTTCTGTGATTAATAAGTTTATTATTGCTTGCATACTTTTCTTATCTATGGTTACTTCTGGCTGATTTGTAGTTTCTTCTGGGCTCTTGTCTTCATTCATTGGAGTAGCAGTTTTGTTTTTAATATACCCATTTTTTTATTTATGTGTTTCTTTTTTTTATGCTCTGTTGTTCCTCAGTTGTTGTGTCTTGAGTACAAGTAACACTGTACTAAATACCTTTATGACAATTGCACTCACCAAATCCCAGTGAAGAAATAGAAAAGAAAGAGAGGATAGCAAGAATAAACAGTTATGCAAATCTACTATCCACTGTATATTCTAGGGGTAACAAGAGGGGAAAGGGACCTAGAGCAGAGATACACACATAGAGAGCCTGCTCTGAGTCAGATTTCTTCCCCAAAGTAATTCACAAATTCAGAAAGGCAAAGAAGAAGGAAGAAGTTTATGACAAGATTAAAAAAAGAGAGAGAGAGAGAGAGAGAGAGAGAGAAGGGAGAAGATAAGAAAAAGAGTTGTAATTAAAGAGCAGTGCAAGGAACTTCCCAAATGTGTATCAGTGAATTAAAAAAAAGCACCCTGTTTGGTGGTGTGGGGTATCCTGCTAGGATCTGGTCCCTAGGGACTGCTTATGGCGGGGGGCGGGGGAGGAGGTATGCTTGAAAATTAAAAGGAAGAAAAAAGAATTTTTTCCCCTACTCTAATTCTTAACCCAAATTAAGTTATAGTCATCTCTTTATCACCGCTATGACACCTTATTGGCTGGCCTGCTAAAGGCAGAAAATCCTATTGTTTCCATGGAATGTGTTTGGAGCTCAGCGGCTAGCAGCTTCTCCATCCGCCATCTTCTGGGAAACCCCCCCCTCCAGACTTTTTTAAAGGATTTCTCGAAAATGAAAACTAGCTCCAAGTCCTTTGATCCAATGAGACCTATACTCAAGAAGTCTTTGGATCTGCCCTCAGGGTCGCGGTGGTCCCTGGAGACTCCCAAGAGAAAGCCCCCGAGCTAAAGTGCTCTCTCCGGGTCCTCTGCCCACCGCCCAGCAGCGTTCTGCAACTGGCGCAGGAGCCGCCTTCCTGGGCGGAGGACAATGCCCAGCGCACTCGCCTTGCCCGGCCCCGCCTGGGAAGTCTGGAGCCCCGCTAGTCCGTGTCACCTTTACTCTAATTCTTAACCCAGATTAAATTATAATCACCTCTTTGTTGTCACCCCTTATTGACAGGCCTGCTAAAGGCAGAAAATCCTACCGTTTCCAGAAGATGTGATCAGAGAACACGCTGTTAGCAGCTTCTCAGTCCGCCATCTTCCCCTCCCTCCCAAGAGGGGTACATTTTCACACAATGCCCACCTCCAGAGCTCCATATCCAACCCTTTCTCTTGATAGCTTCCCTATTCTTTATCCCTCTGGGAACATGGACCCAGGATCATTGTGGAGTGCAGAAGGTGTAAGGTCTGGCTTCTGTAATTGCTTCTCCATTGAACATGGGCATTGGTAGGTAGATCCATACTCTCATTATGTCTCTCTTTTTCCTTAGTGGGGCAGGGATCTGGGAAGGCAGGGTTCCAAGACACATGGTGGAAGTGCCCAAGGAAGTTGGGTTGGCATCATGGTAGCATCTGGAACTTGGTGGCTGAAAAAGACTTAAGATATAATGCAGAAAAAATTGTTGACTAATCATGAACCTAAAGGCATGAATATTGCTGATGAAGATTTGGGTCTCCGTTTTGGAAATAGTATGTCGTTTTTAGGTATATTCTAGATCTTGGGCAGTATGAAGTGTCTCCAGCAACTTCTTGAAGTTCAAATGGTTACAATGACGGGAAACTAATGGTTAAAGTCAATAGTAGTTCATTTGAACCTGAGAGCTCCATGAACCTTTTTTATTCTCAGTTTAGTAGATGGGGAAACTGAGAGAGATGTTCATAAACATTTTCAGGGTCAAAGAGCTATTAAATGCCAAAGCTGGGACTTCTAGACAAGCTCATGCCGTGTCCTTACTAAGTGTACGACAGATAGCACAAAGCCCTGTGGAATCTGAATATCACATATTAGAGCTCAACTGTCTAAATGTCATTACCTATTAACTGTATTTCCTTGGGCCAAGATTTTAATCCACCTTGGCTTCTTGTCTTCATAGATGAAAGACAGAGAAAAGGACCTGGGTAGCTGCTTTAAGGGTATAGCAGCATTTAAATAAATCAGACACTTTGATGGGTGCTGGGTGTCAGCCTTGCAGATGTCACTCAAGATAAAAGGAGCCAGAGCCACTATTCACAGCTCTGCTGAGATCCTTTCCCAGGGCTTGCCACGGTGGAGATTTTACAAGCCTTGATGGTTTTTAATTGAGAAATATGCATCTGTGACAGGTAATCAATACACCCATTTGGCAGCCAAGTTCCAGATGAAGTAGAGCTAAATGGTGAGGCAATTAGAACATACAAACAAATTCTCAGCAGAAGCCAAATAGACTCCAACACCTTCTCCAGAGCGTAATCCCTTGCCCTGTCTGGAGTGCCTTGGAGAAACATTTTTCTCAGCCGATTTGATAAACAGATGAAGAGACCTTCTCTCATTTCTCTCTCTCTCCCTTTCTCCTTCTCTCTCCCTCTGTCTCTCTCTCTCTCTCTCCCTCTCCCTCTCCCTCTCCCTCTCTCTCTCTCTCTCTCTCTCTCTCTCTCTCTTTCAATTTCTTAATTTTTATTATCTTTATATATTGGATAGAGACAGAAATCAATAGGGAAGGGGGAGCTAGAGTGGAAGAGAGACAGAGAGCACTGCAGCACTGCTTCACCACTCACAAAGTGTTCTCCCTGTAGGTGGGGGTCAGGGCCACAAACCAGGTTCCTTGTTCATTGCAACTTGTGTGCTCGACCTGTTGCACCACCATCTGGACCCTCCCTTCTCTGTTATTGTCTCCACCTGCTCTCTATTGGCGATCTTTCCTGCTACCCTGGGGATGTTTTCTATAGTTCTGACTCCCCAGATGTGTGGGACCCTAATGCCCCTTGCTGACACACTTTGTCTCTGGAACTATGCTTTGTTATTTCTTTATCCATTGCCAGGTGGAATGACAGTTGCTGCAGATATTAATGGGAATATAGTTTATCGAGACAAGTTCTCAATGGTCTCTGACACATCTTTCTGAAAAAGATAAACTGTCACTTGCTGTATTGGAGTCTGACTTGCCTAAACAAGATTGTCACTGTGGTCAGCCTGGCAATAACTTTCTGCAGCTTTCTTTTCTGTTATATTATCAACTTAATTTTTTCAAAGATGGGTTTATTTGTTTGAGAGAGAGAGAGAATCAGATCTCTGCTCTTACACAGGGGGTGCCAGGGACAAAATTAGAGACCTTCTATCTGAGAGTCCAAGGCATTATATGAGTACCTGATTATTGACTTTAAAATGCATCCTAACTCCCACCCATATGCCAATGATCACAACACATCAACCTACTCCATCTTTTTAGTCAGTCATGTTTCAGATTCTGAATTCTCTTCTTAGCAGCTCTATGTCTTGGGCTACAAGTATTTGTCATAGTACCACAGTCCTCACATCCACCAAAAATAGCTTGGGGGTTAATGCAAAGACTAGGATAGATGCTAAGTGAGTCTAAATGAGGAACTTGAGTTAGCAACTGGTATGCTTCAATTTATATATCACTGGAGGATGCATAATAAACTCTTATTGAAACTTGCTGATGTGATTACTATATGCTATGCATTCCATCAGGTATCAGAAAGAATACAAGTTTGAGTCAATCACATTTTCTGCATTATAGCTCCTGAGAAGTTTGCATATTACAAAGAACTTGGGCTTTGAGACAGATGAATTCAGATTCAAATCATTTCTACTGGACCTTGGAAAAGTTAATTGTCTCTTGGAACATCGGTAACCTCCTTTGTCACCTCTTTAAAAGAGATATGAACCTCTCCTTCCACAAATCTGAAATTTTCACCTACATTGAGATAGTCATATGAATGAATGACAGCTCACAGCTGTAACGACACAGGAATCTCTGGATACTAGTGTGATTGAAAATTACCTCTAGTGGAGAAGCAATTACAGAAGCCAGACCTTCCATTTTCCTCACCCCATACAGAATGTCGGTCCATACTTCCTAAAGGTTAAAGAATAAGGAAGCTTCCAATGGAAGGGATGGGACACAGAACTATGGTGGTGGGAACCGTTTGAAATTATAGCCCTATTATCTTCCAAATTGTTAATCATTATTAAATCACTAATAAAGATTTTTTAAAAATTAAAAGTTAAAATACATTTGGAAACCTAAAAAAATAAATAAAAGAAAGAAAAAAGAAGTTACCTTCAAAGTAGCCAGCTAAAGGCAGGGCTAAGAAAATCAAAAAAGGTGGTGGTAGGGGTTGGGGGAACTGGTGGTGGTACACTCTCTAAGTACACATAGTACTAAGCATAAGGGTCCACCCACAATAGGATCCAGATTTGAGCTCACGGTTCCTCACCTACAGGGGGAACACTTGACAAGAAACGAAACAGGTCCACAGGTGTCTATCTTTTTCTCTCCCTCTCTTTCTCCTCCTCTCAATTTCTCTCTGTCCTATAAAAAAAAAAAAAGACCATCAGGAGCAGTCGATTTGTAACGTAGATAACCCGAGCCTCCAGGACAACCCTGGAAGAAAAAGGAGAGAGAGGAGAGAGTGGGGGGGGAGGGTTCTCAAAAGGTCTTTTTGGTATTTTCCTATCTAGTATATTACACAAGGAAAAAAAATTCTAAGAAATTGCTCATTAGAGCAGACACAGCTAGTAAAAGGTTAGAGCCCAAGAAAATGCAGATATTCTGCAGTAACAGTGTTTAGCCTGGTGTATCCAAACAGAGCCACAGAATTACAGAGTGGTTTCATAAAGGTGGACAAGGAAGAGGAGAGGGGCTGGGGGAGGTCAGGAAAGGAATCACTCTGAGCTATGGACATGATTTGGAGCACATGGCTGTCCAGTGGTGCTGAATTCAGTGGAGGCAGAGAGGCCAGGCTGAGACAAGGCTGCCTGGATACAGATCAGCTCACTCTCCTTGGAGCTCACAATGTCTCAACATTGTTTCATTCTAATATGCTCACTTGGGCAGGTGGCAGTTAGGACTTTAGAGTTGCATGATAGGAAATGATTAGGATAAGTTCTAGCACCTGAAAGATGGTCAGTACTTGTAGCTCTTTCTATTATTAAACATGACACTGTCATCTCTATTCTTTGTTTAACTATTCACTTAGTTGATAGAGAAAGAGAGAGAGAGAGACTGAGAGTGAAGGGAGATAAAAAGGGAGAGCAGGACAGACACCTTCAGCACTACTTCACCATTGGCATAGATTCTGTCCTGCAGGTGGGGCACCTCTCTCTCTCTCTCTCTCTCTCTCTCTCTCTCTCTCTCTCTCTCTCTCTTTTTGCTACCAAACTTATCATTGGAGCTTAGTGCCAGCACTAGGAATCTACCACTCATTAGCACCCATTGTTTCCTACTGTTATTCCTGTCCTTTTATTTATTGGGAAAAGAGGAATTGAGAAGGGGGAGAAAGAGAGAGAGGGGGAGAGAAAGAGAGACACTTGCAGCACTGTTTTGCTGCTTATGATGCTTCCTCACTGCAGACTGGGACCAGAGGCTTTAACCTAGGTTCTTATGCAGTCAGGTACACTACTACCTGGCTTGTTCATGAGATATGTTTTCACAATGAAATGTCAGGGAACTAAATCTGTGATAAGGTGTTGAAAGTAATGACAAGGGGTACTGGGGGCCTTGGAGGGCAGGTCTGAGGGTGGAAGAAACAATAATCTCCATGAATAAGCCTACTATAAATAAGGGGATGTGGAGAGAGATGTCATGTCCTCTACCTAATCCTGTCCCAAGCCTTTGTGCAGGTGTTCATTTTTCAGGTAAAGAAAACAAAACTCCTAGTGATTAATTTTTTTCTGAGATATCCTGATCCATTAACCTCTTTCCAGGGACAAGGTGGCAGAACACCTGCTTACGTGCATGCATTACCATGCACAAGATGTACCTAGCTTCAAGCCCCTTGTCCCTACTTACAGAGGAATCTCCAGGTATCTCTGTCTCTATCTCCTTCCCTGTTTCACCATGCCCCTTAATTTCTCTCAGTTCTATCAAATGAAGTAAGTAACTAAAATTTTCAAAAGCCACTTTTCTCTCCCAGTTCCTCCTCTTAAGGACTACACTGGAGACACATGTTTTTCTACTTGAACCAGCCTATATTCCTGGAAAAATTTGGAATATCCAAGAAGATCATAGTTATTGATTTTCTTGACTTTTGGGAAAACAGTCATCATTGACTATCTTATAATGTTTCCATGAAGAACTATTGTTCACTGGCCCTCTGTTCTTCTGTTCTACAAACTATGGATTGCTGGATTTACTAGTAGACAGTAAATCGGCCTGGGCGATTCACCTGGTAGAGTGCACGTGTTACCATATATAAGGATCTGGGTTCAATTCCCAGGTCTTTACTTGCAAGGGGAAAGCTCAGTAAGTGGTGGGGCAGTGTTACAGGTTTTTTTTTTTTTTTTCTCTCCATCTTCTTCCCTCCTCCCTTCCCAACAAAAATAAAAAGATTAAAAAAATTCTTCTGGAATGGTGGGGTCATTGTGCAACACTAAACAATGGGATGATGATGATGGTGACAAAAATGATGACAGTGATGATAAATATAGAAAATTTAGTTTATTTTTCTTGATAGGGACAGAGATACAGAGACAGACGGAAAGAAACCACCGCAAAAGAGCTTCCTTCAATGTACTGGGGGTCTGGCATGAAATCAAATAGAAGATTATGACAAAGTAGCACACTACCCAACTCAACTATTTTAATGACTTATAGAAGTCATCAGTCTTCAAGCTTATGTGTTTGTGTTCTCTTGTTCCCAGATAAACAGTATTGTTGCTTGCTCACAAGAAAAGTCGGAAACACAGTGTTCTCTTTGGACATCGATGGGAATGACTAAGGTAAAGAAAGAAATATGTTTCTGTTATCATATACATGCTTATTTTACAATATATATTCTGCGTTCTCATATACATACGTGCTAGTGGGCCGGGGCAAAGAATAATGAATGACTGGGGTCGTGCTTTCCTTCTCTCTTGTGCCTTGAGTGAAATCCTGTGGATTGGTGAGAGGCATTCCCAATAGGTTTCTGGCAGGAAAATTTATCAGTGAGGAGAAGTGACTACCATTAGGTATGTAGATCTCTCTTGGAATGAATTGGTTTTATTTCTTGTGTATGCAGTGTTTTTGTGATCTTTCAGTGAAGTACCAAGGAGACAACTAAGTCCTTACTTTCTATGTGAAGGCAGAGAATTCACTCAATGAATCTTTTCTGATTATGTTTCCTTGGGTTGAGTTGACTGGAGTAGGTTAAATTGGAGTACAGGAAAGGCTATGTTTAAGTAAACATGATAGATTTAATGGATGGGGGCAAAATATGTATTTTCTGCCCTCTTATGCCTAGTGTCCAGTGGTTTGCCTATCAAGCTGGCAAAAACAGAGTCATAAGAAAGAGATTATTTACATGTTCACGTCACGTGCACCCAGAATGCTTCCTGAGCAGTGATTCAGAAGCATGGTTCTAGCTTAGGGCTCCTATACATCTTTGGGGAAAAGGAGAGGGGAAAATCTCCTTTGGGAGAACACATTAGTTTCTTTAGGAAAGACAAATGGTATTTTTAAGAGAGCAAATGGGAGATAAGTAAGTTTATGATGTTTTCCTGGACAGCTATGGATGGTGTTTATGACTCCTTCAGGGTAATAAAACTCCCCAGGGACAGGTGCTCATGGTAATTTGGTCTTTCTCTGGGGAGCAGACTCATCAGAAAGAAAGAATTTATGGCAGCCCTAGTTTTCCAGAAACTTCTGTTTTATTCTTTGGGAAAATCTAAGAAAGTTTCT
Source organism: Erinaceus europaeus (assembly GCF_950295315.1). Classification (NCBI taxonomy): domain Eukaryota; kingdom Metazoa; phylum Chordata; class Mammalia; order Eulipotyphla; family Erinaceidae; genus Erinaceus; species Erinaceus europaeus. The sequence goes on along the minus strand of NC_080178.1, from coordinate 55,650,636 downwards.
ATATCTGTTGAACTGTAGAATTCCTCGGTCTAATATTTATGCCAACTCTAGGCTTCTAATTGGACATCCACTTTGATTATCACAAGGTATTACTATATTTGTCATTGTTTGTGTTAATATTTTTTCATAATGTTATTTTTTTCAACTTAGTGTGATTAATTTTTAGTATATGTGAAAGTAAGGTACTAAGTTTTTAACAAGAATTCATAAGGACTATAAGGCATTCTATATTTTCATGAATTTGTTTTTGGTTTACATTGGAGATTAATATTTATTTATTTATTTATTGACATCAGTGTTATTTCTGGGACTCATTGCTGGCACTATGAATCCACTGATTCTGTTGCCTATTTTTTTCTTTTTTTCTTTAATTTGCATTTTATTGGATAGGACAGAGAGAAATTGAGAGGGGATGGGGTAGAGAGGGAGAGAGAAAGAAAGACACCTGCAGACCTGCTTCACCACTTGTGAAACATCCTCTCTGCAGAGAGAGAGCAGGGTTCCTTGCACTTGGTAATGTATACACTTAACTAGGTGTACCACATTCGAGCTTATCTTTAAGAAGGAAGACCCCAAAAGAAACGATGTGGCATGACCCTTGTTGATGTTCATTCAGGTTACAGAGAGGGGAGTTTGAGTTACATCAACTAATGTGGAAATTACATTCCAAATACCTAATAAAGTAAGAAAATATGGGTCACAGTATAGTAAGACTTCATGATGAACATAAATAGCAATCACCATGTTGTAGTGTTGAAGACTGATGTGTATCCCTGACCACTTGACCTCACCATACCTTTATAACTGTTGTAGCTCTGACTGTAGTTAGTCCTTTATATTTTTTATTAGTGATTTAGTAATGATCTACAAGATTGTGGGATAAAAGGAGTACAATTACATACAATTTCTACCACCAGAGTTTCACATCCCATTCTTTCCATTGGAAGCTTCTCTATTCTTTATGGACCAGAGATATTAATGGGGTGCAGAAGGTGTGAAGTCTGGTTTCTGTAACTGTTTCTCCACTGGACATTGGTGTTGACAGGTCAGTGCAATGTTCCGATCTTTCCCTAGTAGGGTAGAACTCTCTGTAGGTGGGGTTGCAGGACTCACTGTTGAGGTCATCTGCTCAGGGAAGTCAGATTGGCATCATGGTAGCATCTGGAATTTGGTGGCTGAAAGGCATTGAAATATAAAATAGAACTAATGGTTCAGGAACCTAAAAGTAAGAATATACCAGATGAGATTTGGGGTCTTCATGTTGGAAGAAGCTAGGAAGTTTATTTTATGTTTATCCCAAGGAACCATAACTTTACTAATTTTTGCCTGAGCCTGATAGCTAAAATGTTGGTAAGCTGAAAGTATTGTCTGGGAAGATGGTGTCAAAGTTGGGAATAGGACTAGAAAGCTGGATCAGGGTAGAAAGTAGCTCCAAAATGGTAGGTCCAATGTCTATTCACTCTAAGCTTAACCCTGTTAGATAAAGTAAGGACTACAAAAGCTGCCTAAGGGCAACAGACCAGCACACCTCTTGGTCACTATCAGGTCACTCCATCATATGAGGCCCTAGTCAGGGAAGCCTGAGATTCCCACATAGATGTGACGGGGCTAGACCTCTAACAGATCCCTCTCTTCACCATCACTGGCCATATCCTTCAGGAACAACATCATAAACCCATTGTGGTCCTCCGCAGGACCTTGCCCTCAGTGTAGAACAACAATGGTAAGGACTGCCTCACTCTCCAAAGGGAGGCTGGATCAACCTACTTTGCCATTTGAGAAAGACTGGGCCTGAAATAAATGCAGCCTAGAATGTTCCTAGATAAGAGATAAGACAATGGACTGCAATTCTCACTGGCAGGGATGCAGAGATTGCACAGGTTCATATGTTAAGTCCTTTGTATTTGTAACTCAGAAAAATGTCGCCCCCACCTCCAGATTCTACTACTATAGCTACCCCCTACTTCTGCCTTTCTTCTTTCTGACTTTTTTTTTTTGTCATGTTGAAGTGCAAGAGACATATCTGTAGTGGCAAAGGAGAAGAGTAAGATTAAGCAGGTCTGTTATTATCCATTCTAGATGGGAGAATTCTTATGTGTAATCTTCTCTAGGCCTCCAGATGTGTTTCTGTTTCACATACAACTTTTTGTCTATTGTTTGATGATTGTTTATATGATTGTGTTTTTTTTCCCATCAGAGTTATTTATCACTGAGGTTTGTTGCCTTCATTATGATTCCACTGCTCCTTAAGCTATTTTTTTCGTTTCTATTTTATTTGATAGGAAAGAGAGAAACTGAGAGGTCAGTGGAAGGTAGAGATGTAGAGAGAAAGAGATACACCTGGGGAAGGTAGAGATGTAGAGAGAAAGAGATACACCTGGGGAAGGTAGAGATGTAGAGAGAAAGAGATACACCTGGGGAAGGTAGAGATGTAGAGAGAAAGAGATACACCTGGGGAAGAGAGAGTGGAACCCAGGTCCTTTAACATGTTAATCTGCATGCCTGCCACTGCCTGCCCCCTAGATCTGTAGCTCTTGCCCAGATATGCAGTACAATCAATTGTGGTCATACAGCAAGTCTACATGGCCTAAGCATTTCAAAGTAAAAGAAGGAATCTTTGATTTTCTCCCAGAAAGACACTGTAGGAATGCCATACACTTACAGAAGAATTCTTATTCTTTGGGGTGCTATGTTTTTGGTTTAAATTAAAACAGTTCAATCAAGCTGGTGATTGTTGATTCTCCTGCTTTGCGGTTACCTGTAGGGATATCAGAATGGTAGAAATCTCTTGCTTGTATGTGAGGACATGACTAAACCCTGTTTGGACTAGTTCAACAATAAAATAATAGCCATTCTATCTATTCAAGATAAAACACAAACCATAGGCCATAAAAAGGCAAGATGTGATTTAATCTTCCTTAGGGGCAGCCTAAAGAAATGGAGGGGCAATTTTGAAGGAACCTAAACCAGAAAGGATGCTTGAGAGGATAAAGATCCAGAGAGTTTGATGTGGATGATCTCAGACTGTGATAGTATCAGTAAACTGGAATACTCTGGAAAAAAAAAAAACACCTGGAAGGAACAAAAAAATGTTCTTTTCTAAGCTATAGCAGTCCAGGGTCCATAGGTGATCAATGAAAGGTAACTTCATTGTGACCCCTATTTCCTCTATTCAGAAGGATCAAAGGGTGTGACTAAAGATAGGAGGTGTCTGAGAGGAAATCAAGAGCAAGAAACAAATGAGATTCTTCATGAGTTCTTGGAAGAAAAGTTGTACAGGTTTCCCCCTACACAGCCTCCTAATGCATTAGAGCGATCTGAAGTAGCAAACACTGCTGTAATTCACTGATTTTTAAAGCATTGCTCCTTAAAAATTAAGCAAGTGCAGACCTTTTCTATCACAGGAAAAAATTAAAAGTGAACAGGCATGCTTTTTCACTTTAAAACTTTCCTCCTTTCCCTTTGTCTTGAATCTTCAGAACTAGATAATGTTTGACCTTCCAAGTGTAACCACCAATGACTAAATTAGTAAGAAAATTACACATGATGTTAATGGAAAGATTCAGAAAGAAGTGATCATGCTCAGGTCATAATTTGTTTGTTTGTTTGTAGTTTTGAATTACCTTGCTCTGGTTTTCTGTTGTATAAATACACACAACCTTATCAAACTGTTTTTTTAATCTTTATTTTTTTGCATAGAGACAGCCAGAAATTGATAGGAAGGGGAAGATAGGGAGACAGAGAGATACCTGCAGCCCTGTTTCACCGCTTGTGAAGCTTTCCCCCTGCAGGTGGGGACTGGGTGTTTGAACCTGGGGCCTTGCACACTGTAACATGTGCGGTCAACCAGGTGCACCACCACCTGGCCCCTCTTATCAAACTTTCTATCTATAAAAGCAATATGTAGTTTAGAAACTGAGACAAACTATCTTCTGTGCTGGGGCTCATCAATGATCCTGCAGTTCTGCAACTTCCAGATGTTCTGTCACCTGCATGGTGTGTAAAGGCACCACTCAAGGTTGGGGTTTCCATAGGTGACTCAAACATAGGAATGAACTGTGTATTAGTTGTGATTCTATTTACCAGTCTCTTTCTGTAGAGCTTCCTTAGGTGGCTCCACCTGCCAAAGGGAATGTTCCCCAGGTTTCCAAGCAGAAGTGAGGCTTGCAGTGTGAGAAATTACAGATGCCCTAAGCCTTCTCGAACACATGGTGAAGTCAAGTGCATGTCAGCTTGACGAGTTGCCAGAATGCTTAGGGGAAATGTCCCCTCACTGGAAACTTTCTGTCCAATGGGCAAATGAAAGACCCCAGACTGTTCTTACAAAATGAAACTCAGGGCTCTTCCTGATCATTTGGCTAGACCTCAGAAAGCACCTAGAGAATTGTTGTAAACAAGTCACTATTACTGAGCATCTGCTGTGGGCCTTGGGTATAAGCTCAGTTGAGAAGGGAAGTTGAAAGCTAATCTGTGTCGACATCTCAAATTGATGAGCGTTAGTAATATTTCTGGATGGTGGTATCCATGGTGGGTTTCAAATAAGATGTTTTCCTAGAAGGCTAAGGCCATGGCCAAAACCACTGTTAAGCAACATAAGCCAATGATAAATCATAATTCTGGAAGAAAGATTGTCATTAATAAAATTGGGAGGGGTGGGAAGGTGGCATCTCAGTTGGTAGAACGTGAATTATCATGCAGGAGGATCCATGTTGAAGCCTCTGGTCAACATAAAGAATTGCCTGTGAGATGTATGGCAGGGGACTTCTTGGGGGTGGAGAGTTGCTGCAGTGTATCTTCTCTATCGTTCACTCTGTATATAAAAGAAAACAAATGGCCACTGGGAACATTGAAGTCATGCAAGTGTCAGGCTCAGTGATAATTCTGGTGGAAAAAAAAACAAAGAAAGAAAGAGAGAGAGAGAAAGAGGGAAAAAGAAAGAAGGAAGGAAGGAAGGAAGGAAGGAAAGAAGGAAGGAAAGAAGGAAGGAAGGAAAGAAAAGAAATTTAACTGGAGAGGTATCTCAGGACACTAGAACATAGAACTTACATGCTTAAGAATCCAAGTCAATCCCCAACACCAGTGTATGCCAGAGATAAGTCAATGTCTAGTCTCTCTTTAATAAAAACAAATCTTTCAAAACAAGACAAGAAGAGGAGGTATAGGGAAGGGTAAGAAATAAAATATTAGGTTCAGAGTGGCGGGTCACTGGTAGAGCACTGATATTGCAAGTGTGAGGCTCTAGCACTGCATTTGACACAGTCAATTTCTCTCTCTCTCTCTCTCTCTGCATTAATAAATTATAAATTTGGGAGTTGGGTAGTAGCGCAGCAGGTTAAGCTCAGGTGGTGCAAAGTGCAAGGACCGGCATAATGATCCCAGTTCAAGCCCCCAGCTCCCCACCTGCAAGGGAGTTTCTTCACAAAAGGTGAAGCTAGTCTGTAGGTGTCTATCTTTCTCTCCCCCCTCTGTCTTCCCCTCCTCTCTTCCATTTCTTTCTGTCCTATCCAACAATGACATCAATAATAACTACAACAATAAAACAACAAGGGCAACAAAAGGGAATAAATAATTAGTTTAAAAAGTATCAATTTTTATAAATAAAAGATATAACATCTACTTGCCAGGTGCTGTTCAACATCTACATGAATCCACTCACATATATAAGGGTGTCTTATAGATGAGGAAACCGGAAACCAAGACACAGGAAGAGTTCATGGAAGTTCCTCAAAGCCATCAAACTAGGCAGTTGTGAAACCAGGGTTTGAAACAGACCAGAATAGAGCTTTAAGACCCATCTTCCTAATGGCCACCAGTTCCTGGTTCTGTAATTTCAGGGGATTCAGTTAGGCTCTGGAGAGGGGCATAGAAAGGAGAAAGAAGAGACAGCTGGCAACAGGGAATTCATCTGCCCTGGCTGAGCCCAACCCCAGGCAACCCTCAATGCCCACTCCCAGGAGCCAGTATTCAACCAAACAAAACCACACCTAGTATTTGCCTCCCTGGCCCCCTGTGGCCAGTAAGTGCCAGTTGACACAGGGGGTAGGGGACAAGAGAAGAGCTGTGAGTAGGTAGGGTTTCTCCAACCAAGTTCTCTTGTACAATCATGGTTCTGAGTACTTTCTCTTAACCCATTGGCATTTTTGTTGCAGACCAAACAATGATATGGCAGTGTGTCTGTAAGTTTGTCATAGCAGATCCCTTCCAGGGCAGCATCTAGATGGTTCTGACAAGAAGAACCAGATCTCCTATTTCTTGTCTGCTGGCAGCAGGGAATTTATCTGCCCCAGCTGAACCCAACCCCAGGCAACCCTCTATGCCCACTCCCAGGAGCCGCTATTCAATCACCTCCAAATTGGCGCCAGGTGTCCTCAGGCTTCAGTTGTATTTTCTGGCCTTGTCTGGGCAAAGGGTTAGTGAAGATGACCCTCCCTTGCCTTTGTGAGGCAGAAAGGTTTACAAATCTTTCTCGCCAGCCTGGGCCTTGGAGACCAGCCAGCTCCTGAAAGGTTGTCTGCAAGTTTTTTTCTTCTCTTTTCTTGTAAGAGGAGACTTGGGGCTGGCCTGGGCAGTGGGGCCCTAGCAATAGCAAACTTTGCTTGCAGGGGGTTCTGAGTTCAGACCCCAGCACTGCATGTGTCAAAGTGATGTTCTATTTCTCTTTTCTATTAATAAATAAGTGAAGCTTATTATTTACCTTATTCTATTTTACTGCCACCAGGGTTATCACTGGAGAGTATTGGCTGCATGACAAATCCACAACTTCCAGCGTTCACTTCTTTCTTCCTTTCTCCTTTCTTTTATTTGATAAGACAGAGAGAAATTGAGAGGGAAGTGAGTGAGATAAAGAGACACCTATGGCTCTGCTTCACTGCTTAGGAAATTTTCCCCTTGCAGTTGGTGTGTTTGAACCCAGGTCTTTGTACCTGCCCTGCCCTCAGGCTTGGGGGCCCAGGTGGTGGTAAACCCGGTTTACCACATTACAGCACTCAAGGACCTGGGTGCAAGCCCCTTATCCCCACCTGCAGGAGGAAAACTTCATGAGTGATGAAGCAGGGCTGCAGATGTCTCTCTAATTCGTTCCCTCTCTCTCTCTCTCCCCTTTCTCAATTTCTCTCTGTCTCTGTCCAGTAAAAAATAAATAAATATGGTGAAGCAGGTCTGCAGGTATCTATCTTTCCCTCTCTGTCTTCCCGTCCTCTCTCAGTTTCTCTTTGTCCTATCTAACAACAATGGCATCAATAACAACAACAATAATAACTATAACAACAATAAAAAACAAGGGCAACAAAAATAAATAAATATTTTTTTTAAAAAATAGCCTTTAAAGCTTGAGTGTTGGCAATGACATGGAAGTGTCTGAAAGTAAGTCTAGGGGAATAAGGTTAGTGGTCCCTCCCCAGCAAGCAGGGCTTTCCTAATGTAGGATCCCCACATCCCTCCCCTGCTCCCATGTCTGTGCCCTGCTGCCTCCTCTGCTATCCAGTGGTCTGTGTCTTTACTCTCAAGCTGTCAGGGCAGCCCAGGCTGGCAGGTTGTGTTATTGTTTCTGATCCCACTGGTCACATCCTGTAACATCTTCACTTCTAGCTAATGCGATGGATGCAAGTTGACAGGGCAGAGCAGTGAGGCGAGTCCTACGTGTCTTGTCTCCCTACAGGCTGTGGGAGCCCCACTTAGCATGCAAAGCACTCGGGGTCCATGGTGCCCAGCCAGCAGCCTGCCTGCCCCTCACTGCAGGCTTGGTTTTGCAGAGATGACTGGAACCTCACTTGTCTTCTTGTTTGAAGTGAGCTCAAGATCTTGAGTCAGCAATGGAAAAATCCTCTGTTGCAGGACTGAGAAGGCAGTGGCCATAGAAAGCACCTTATTATATTTCCAGATTCATCTGTGTGTTTATGGGAGAGAGATAAATGGAGGATCCACTCTGGCACATGCAGCGCAAGGGATTGAACTCAGGACCTCATGCTTACATGTCTATGCTGCTTCACCTCTCTGATCACCTAGAAAGAACTCTAAATGCCTCTTCATAGTTGATGACATCATCCAATCACTAGACATAGCCCCTGCAATAAAGAGGATGTCAGTGATGTTTACACATCTCTAGTGTCAAATAGGGAGACTGAATAAGTCCAGTTCATGTAATCCCCACACACTCCCAGAAGGGACTTTCTGCTTTTTGATTTGTTTTTACTGTACTGTAGATGAGTGCATGCTGAAAGGATTTCTGGGTCTCATCCTCAACTGAGATCATCAGTGTTTTTCTAACTTTATGGTACAGATTGGAAAATGTTGCCCTTCCAGTCCCCCATGCATCCAAGATTCTAGCTCAAAGCAAGTGGTCCCCCCATTCCTTTACAGTCAGTCCTTGAAAGCTTATAGTCCACTGTTTTTCTCTCTCCTGATAGATAGGTATTCATGAAAGCTGTTATTCTTGTTCTACCCCTCTGCCCGCATTAACTCTATTTCTTGTTCTTTTTTTAAAAAATGTTTTTTATTATCTTTATTCATTTATTGAATAGAGATAGCCAGAAATCGAGAAGGATGGAGGTGATATAGAAGGAGAGAGACAGAGAGACACCCGCAACACTGTTTCACCACTTGCAAAGCTTTCCCCCTGCAGAAAGGGACTGGGGGTTCAAACGCAGGTCCTTGAGCATTGTAATATGTGCGCTCAACCAGGTACACCACCACTTGGCACCTTTGTTACCTATGCTAACCCTCAGTTATCTCCCTACAATCCAGGAGTCACAGAGTTCTAACTGTAATGCCCTTTTCTGATGTTTAGCAGCACTGAATATTTGCACAAGTTATTTAAGCACTGGGCATTCAGTTTGATCACTTGTCAAATGAGGACATACCACTGCGATGTCAGTAGGTAGTTGGAAGGATTATGTGATTAAATGCAAGCCATCTGCTTGCCACCAGGTCAGACCATAGGGTGTGCAAGTCACTCATAATCAGGAGTCCTGGCTGTAGTGATGTAGTGACTGGCGTTATTGGGATGACAGTCAAGTGGGTGTGTTCCCCAGATGGCTTAAAACATGGAGCAAGTTTGTTTCTCTGTTTTTCTTTATTCATCTCTTCCAGGCTGATAATACATAATGAGCCCTGCTAACTGGTAAGTGGGACATAAAATTGCATGCTTTATTTTAAGTGCAAACACATAAAGTAAGTTACTGGGTTGAGCCTTGTAATTTCCTGGTCACATGCCCATTTGGATGATCTGAATCATCCAGCTGCTGACTCATCTGGAGCCCTCTAGAGGTAATAGTTCATGGCACCATCAGTATTAAGACTAAATTGCATCCGGAATTACATGTGTGATCCTGTACTATAGAATCAATCGAACACGGGAGCAGCTGTGCAGGGGTGCACCCAATTGAGTGCACATGGTGACCAGCACAAGGATCAAGGTTCAGGCTTTGGTCCCCCACCTGCTGCAAATGGGGAAACTTCATGAAAGGTGGAGCAGTGCTTCCATTCTCTCTCTCCTTCCCTTCTTCCCTCCCCCTCCTTTTCTACCTCTTCCTCCCCATTCAATTTCTCTGTGTCCTATCAAATAAAAAATAAAGGAAAAAGTAACAAATGGCTGTGATCAGTAATAGATTTTCCATTTACTCATCAAGTCTCAGAGAAAACCTTGTAGGAAAAATAAAAGTCATGGGAGATTTAGGGATCCATCTTTATGCCACTGAGTACCAGACAGAGTTTGCATGATATTCTAATGCCCAACCTCTCCTCTGTCTGCATAAGGAGAAACTCTCCACAACCTCTGTATCTGGAAACCCATGGGGTGGGCAGGAGATGAAAATGGACTATCAACCACAGCATTTGTGAGATTGTGTTACCTAGGCATATTTTGCTGTGGGGTTTTGTTAATATCTAGTTTTAGAATCAAGTGGCATGGTGTGAGATTAGATATTCAATGAACTCTCTCAAGAGTCTTTGCAGTGTGCTACAGCAAAGTTCCAAATACTAGGTAATCATTGTATAAACAATGGAAGTATATTTAGCACATTTCTGGAGGTTGGATAATTTAAGACCAGGGAGACTAATCAACTGGGAGTGACCCTCCTGCTCACTTTGCCTTGATTAGAACAAAACTCTCTGAACCCTCTTTTAAGCCACTAATTCTGTTCAGAATGGTCCCATGCTAATGACTTACATCCCTCTCCAAAGGGCCCACATTGTTATGGTTAAAGAGGCTAACCTAGGTTTAGGGGTTGAGTTTCAATACCAACAATTAAAACAGAACTTTGAAGTTCCTGGGGGTATCAGGCAGAAAGAAACAGACAAAAACCAGAACTACATTTCATAAGAACTTCAAGTGAGGGAAATATTATTATGATTCTATAATTTAGAATCTGTGACATTAACCACTTGGAATAAATACATCTGTGTCTCATGAAGCAGAGTGAAGTGAAACAGCCTCATTAGCCCATCCTATCTGTGCTTGGGCCAGCTGGCTGGTGGTCATGGATCTTAACTTCACACACACCCTCTGACAGAGTCTGTGTGACTCTTGGCTGTATGTTTAAGGTTCTGTGTTCATTTCAGTAGAATTTCAGTTGCCAAAGCCTGTGTAGTCTACCCCCATGTGAGTGTATCTTGGAAGAGAATGGACTTCCAGAGAAGTGGCAGCTAGGATGATAGGGACAGTACCTTGTATCTGGTCTGTAAAATCCGCCCTCATCAAAGAAAGAGTCTACCACCTTAATGAATGACTTAGGACACTTTTTAGTGCCTGGAGATGGCCACTTCAGTAATCTTTAAATTACCCTGTGCATACTACTTGTAACCCCTTTCCATCGATTACACTGTATTGATTAATGCTTACGTCTGAAGGAAAAAAAATAAGAGGTTTGCCTGGCCCCTAAAACCAAAGAGCTTAAAGTCTTTTTTAAAAATATGCATATCAATACTATGTTAACACTGAGCAGAGCAAGTGGGAAGAAACCAGTTTAGAGTTGAAGAGACCATCAGAAAGAAAGAACCAAGTCTCAAATGAGAGGAGGAAGGACAGGATGATGGCAGCAGAGAGCGGGATGGAGGGACAACAGAGGGAACTGACAGATCACTGCAGAAAAGACATCTAAATCCCAGAAAATATAAGCTAGGAGCAAAAGACTGCTTTCAATTTTTCAGTTAGAGTAATTGCCTTTCCTTCCACTTACAGGCCCACTGTCTAGGAGTCTGAGCCACTGGCCTTTCACTGTAGCTCCCAGGAAGGAGTCTGTGGTGACCAGTTACATTAAGAGACACACTTTTGGGGGTCTGGATGGTAGCGCAGTTGGTTAAACACACATGGCTTGAAGCACAAACAAAGACTGCACTAAGGATCCCAGTTCAAGCCCCGGCTCCCTACCTGCGGGGGCGGGGGTCACTTCACAGGCAGTGAAGCAGGTCTGCAGGCGTCTCTTTCACTCCTTGTCTCTGACATGCCCTCCTCTCTCAATTTCTGTCTGTCCTATCCAATAACAACAACAGCAATAGCAAAAATAACAATAATAGCAACAAGAACAAGGTCAACAAAAATGGGAAAATGGCCTCCAAGAGCAATGATTTTGTAGTGCAGGCACTGAGCCCCAGTGATAACCCTGGAGATAAAGAAAAATAAAAAAAGGAAAGAAAGGCACTTTTGGGGATCATGTGGTGAGGTACAAACTGAATGCGTATGTTACCATATGTCCAGCCTTCAACACCCTGCTCCTCACCTGCAGGAAAGAAGCTTTGTGAGTGGCGAGGCAGGTCTGAAGATGTCTCTCTCTTTTCTTTATCTCTCCTTTCATTCTCATTTTTTTCTCTATCCTATCAAGTAAAAGGACATTAAAGAAAAGGAAATAATAGGCATCAGGATCAACGAGGTCATTGTGCAGTCACCAGTCACCAAGTCCCAATGTTAAACCTGCTAGCAATAAAAAGAAAAAGAAGAAAGAGAGGGAGGGAGAGAGAGACTTGCACATTTTCTATATTTGATTTTAAGATCTTGTTTCATTTATTTTTATTCTCTCTGTTTAAAAGTGTTTATTTTTCTTTAGATTTATTTACTTTTTCTGAGAGATGGAGAATGCAAATAAGGGAAGGAAGGAGAAGGGACCAAAACATTGATTTTTTTCTGGCTTAAGAAGGTGCTGGATGGGGCAAAAAAAGGGAATGAATATTAAAAAAATAAAAATAAATAAATAAAAAACTTAAAAAAAAAAAAAAGAAGAAGGTGCTGGAGATAATTGAGCCTAAGACCTAAAGCTTGCAAGTCTTTTGCTCCGATGCTGTGATATCTCTTGACCTTTTGTTTTCTTTGATTTCTAAATAGACTTTGAAAGGAGAATCAGTGTTGCCCTAAGTGATAGCTCACTGGGTGGGTTTCTTGCTTGGCCATACATGCAGCCCAGGTCCAAGACCCAGCAACATATGGGAGTTACAGAGTACTGGGAGGCACTCTGGTGTTAGGATATTTCTGCCTTCCCTTCCTCCTTCCCTTCCTCCCTCCCTCCTTCCCTCTCTCCTTCTTTCATCATTTAAGTGAAAAAGGTAGCTCAGAAATAGTGAAATTGCTCATGTGTGGGACTTCCTCCAACTTAAAAAAAAATCAAAGAAGAATGAGAAGAAGCAAGTAAGAGAGGAATAATGATATGAGAGAGGAAAGAATTGGAGAGTCTTAAATGCTGCCTAGCTAGGTGGATGCTATTTGGCTAATAGAATATCAGCTGTTGGGCTGTGGAGCTCAACCATTCAGTGTATAATTCATGTGCATTGGAGTGGTGTTGTGCTACGTTTCCTCCTCTTTCTTTATCAATCGTCTTATCTTTGATCTACTATCTGCAGGATTAGTGAGGCCATGCAGGCCCTGATCCCCAGCAATAACCCTGGTGGCAAAAAAATATATATATATATATATTTTCAAAGCATTGTAAACCTCCCTAATTCACTGTATAGAGCATCAAGTCAGTTTTTGCATTGTTGAACTGAATTCAAGTTGTCCCATTAAAATTCTAGATGTCAGAGTTGTCCACAAAGTTGAAAGGTCTAATAATGCACTACCTTTCCATGTCAGTTAGTTTTATTTTTTGGATCATCTTATTGCACCATCTGTATCTACTTAGATAACATTAAATATCAGTGGGTAAAGAGGCTCAAGTTTTATTTTTCATTTCGAGATCAGAGTCAGTACCTTGTAGTAAGGAGTTGACTGGCTAGGGAAGAAGGGCAAACGCTAGAAGAAGAAGTAAGGAGTCATTTTGTTTGGAGTTTATAAACAAATATTTATTAAAAATATTTATTATTATAAGGAAGAATTATTTCATTCCTACTTGAAAATAAAAATGTTATTAAATTTCATCAGCTGTATTATATGATATGGAGATAATCACATACTTATTTGTTATTAGCCTACCAATAAACTTCTTTTGCATTATTTAATTGTCTTATATTGGAACTGGGTGTATTGGATAACTTAATCAGTAATATTGGAATTTTAAAACTCTATTTCAAAATAGTGAATTTCTGATTTTTGAGTCTATATTAATGGTTTAGGATATATATATATATATATGTAGGACATATATATATATATATATATATATATATATATATGTATGTATGGTTATATCACCTTTCGGGCTCAGAATCAAATCTACCTTGTAGAATGAAGTGGATAGTTTCTTCAGTTTATACCATTAAGACTATGCAGCACAGAATGTATTTCTATATTTCTTTCATGCTTGAATTAAATCATCATTTAATCTCTCAGCATCTAATGTCTTTTGGGAAGTTTTCCAAAGAGTTATCTATGGTTCTTCCTTGGTTATTGGTCTATTCTGATTCTCTGCTTCTTCTCTAACTTTCTAAACTTGATTATCTTCTATTAGATTGAGAAGATTAGAAGTTAAGAGAGGCAGTGTTTCACCCTGTCCAGCTGTGAATGCATATGTCTTTGTGTTGCAGAATTTATGAGGGGTTTTATTTGCTTTTAATTGTCTTTTTTTTTTTTAAACCTGGGACTTCATTATGAAAAAATATTTGATTTGGGGCCCAACTGTGTATCAGTTTATATTGTACTGTTTTATTTTGGAAATTGTGTTTTTAAGAACAGTCAGAACAGGGGCCAGTCAGTGGTGCAACCAGTTGAGAGCACATGTTCCAATATGCAGGGACCTAGGTTCAAGCCCCTAGTCCACACGTGCAGGTGAACAGCTTAACCAGCGGTGAAGCAGTGCTATAGGTGTCTCTCTTTATCTCTCTATTCCCCCTTCCCTCTCAGTCTCCCTCTCTCTCTACCCACTACACAGATAAATATATTTAAAATATTAAAAATAAGAACAGTCAGATAAGTTGCCACTCAGTGATGTGTGATCCCCCTGTACGAGGGAAAACTTCACAACAGTGAAGTAGTGTTGCAGGTGTCTATTTTTCTCTTTCTCAGTCTTCCCTTACCTCTCAATTTCTATTTGTCTCTCTCCAAAATAAATAAATATTAATAAAAACAGCCAGATCCACAGAAAGGCTTAGTGTCAGAGAACATGAGAGTTCGTCAGACTTGTTTGCTTGATCTTAAAAGTGAAGAAACTGAGACTAGCAAAGTAGTTTGTAATTGTTGTATTGCCAGCAACAAAACAAAGCTCAAGAGACTGCTGTCTTGAGTGCTCTTATACCTAATGAAAATGTCCTACCAGAGGCTGATAATCAAATATATAAAGAGCTCACCAAAATCAAAAACAAGAAAACAAATGACCCCATCCAAAAATGGAGAGGGTATGAATAGTAGATCCTCTATAGAAGAAATGCAAAAGGCCAATAAACATGAAAAAATGCTCAAAGTCAGTGACTGTCAGAGTAATGCAAATAAGGACAATGAGATACCACTTCACTCCTGTGAGAATGTCATACATCAGAGAAATAACAAATGCTGGAGAGGTTCTGGGGACACAGGAACCCTCCTGTACTGCTGGTGGAAATGTCAGTTGGTCCAACCCCTGTGGAGAGCAGTCTAGAGAATTCTCAGAAGGCTAGAAATGGACTTATCCTATGATCCGGCAATTCCTCTCCTAAGGAGACATCCTAAGGAACCAAACACATCCATCCAAAAAGATTTGTGTATATTAATGTTTATAGTAGCACAATTTGTAATAGCCAAAACCTGGAAGCAACCCGGGTGTCCAACAACAGATGAGTGGCTGAGCAAGTTGTGGTATGTATACACAGTGGAATACTACTCAACTATAAAAAATGGAGAATTACCCTTATTCACCACATCTTGGATGTAACTTGAAGGAATCATGTTGAGTGAGATAAGTCAGAACAAAAGGATGAAAATGGGATGATCTCACTCATAGACAGAGGTTAAAAAACAATATCAGAAGAGAAAACACTAGAGGCGGTGTTTTGCACCAAAGTAAAAGACTATAGGGAGTGGAGGTGGGGTGAGTGTTCAGGTCCTGGAACATGATGGCAGAAGAGGACCTAGTGGGGGTTGTATTGTTATGTGCAACTTTATGCATGTACAAACTATTGTATTTTTCTGTTGACTATAACCATTAATCCCCCAATAAAGAAATTTTAAAAAAGCCCTACCATTCTGAGTGACCCCTTCTACTCAGGACTCCACAGATTTCCATACAGAGGCAGCTACTAAGGGTATATGCCAGTATAATAATGGAAAAATAGAGGACAGCTTGCTAAGAGTTTTATAAAGATGACAGACTGGCTATTGTCTGATGACCCCAGGTTGTAGCTCATCTGGCAAAGCTCATGTGGAAAGCAAGTCATCTTTGGCCTGATTTGTGCTTCCAAGAATGATCTGTCCATCAGCCCTTCCTTCCTTCCTTCCTTCCTTCCTTCCTTCCTTCCTTCCTTCCTTCCTTCCTTCCTTCCTCACTCCCTCCCCCTCTACCTCCTTCTTTCTTTCTTTCTTTCTTTCTTTCTTTCTTTCTTTCTTTCTTTCTTTCTTTCATTCTTTCTTTCTTTATCTCTTTCCTCTTTCTTTCTTTCTTTTGTTCTTTCTTTTTTACTTTATTTCTCTTTTGACAGAGGTTGAGAAATATAAGGAGATATACCTGCACCATAGCCCCACTGCTTGTGAAGCTCTGGACCCCTGCAGGTGGAGGCTGGGGGCTGGAAATTGAACCCTTGCTCATGGATAACATATGCACTCTACCAGGTGGACCACCACTGAGTCCAAAGCAAGTTACTTTTCAAGAATCCAGCATTCAGTTCAGGAGTCTCTCTCTCTAGCAAATGTGAATGACTCCACCCTTCTCTATAGAATATTGTGCATTTCCTCTCACTGCTGCCGGAGATGCTTCCTAGCCATAGCTATCAATCAACTTTTATTTTTATTGCACCATTCTGGAAAACTTGCTCATGCCCCTTTCCAGTAATACCCAAAAGAAAAGTAATCCATACCATCCAATTAAGAGTAGAACATATATCTTCTTCTCGATGTCTGTCTGAGTGGTGGCGGTTCCAATGGTCACTGCCTCTTGAAGTTATTCGATATTAAAAGCAAGATAGGGTAGACTATTGGGGTGATACCTTAAAGCAGATAAGTTTCATTACAACCACTAAAAAAAAAAAAAGTAAGAGGCCTCAGATGCCCTGGTAGCCACAGCCAGAGGCAATAAAATAACATATGTTTATTGAGCACTTTTCTTGGAGGAGATTAGAGAGCTGTGCCCTGTCATATTTCCTTCTCCCCTACCACAGAGTGTGAGTTACAGCTTCTTTGCGGCCTGGGGTTGGAGGAAAGAGGAGCATGGCTCCAGCGGCTTTCCTTGATGATCTTAGCTGTTCATTTCCTGGCTTTGGAAGAGAAAGATGTGAAGTCGAGTCTTGGGGGAACGGTGTGTATTGAATGAAGTTGCAGTACAGTACAATTCAGAAGACCCAAGACCCAGTTAAGTTTCATCAGTATCTTCTTCCCTTACACTGTAAAGGCCTTGTTTTGGCAAACTAAATGTCAGTGATAGCTGGTTAGAATTTCTATGTAGTTCTCGTGTGTGTGTGTGTGTGTGTGTGTTTGTGTGTGTGTGTGTTTGTGTGTGTGTGTGTGTGTGTGTGTGTGTTTGTGTGTATGTGTGTATGTGTGTGTGTGTGTGTGTTTACAACAATGAGTGGAGAGGTGGCTCTATGGTAGCATGTACAATTGTGTATTTGAAGATCCAAATTTGGTCCTGAGCTCTGAGTAATAGACTAAGGTGTTGATATTGCCTTTCTCTCTCCACCTTTCTCTCCCTCTCTCTCTCTCCCTCTCTCTCTCTCTCCCTGTGTGTGGTGTGTATGTGTGTGTGTGTGTGTGTGTGTGTGTGTGTGTGTGTGTGTGTGTGAAAACAGTTTAAGAACTTTAAAAGTAATAACAATCCTTGGAACCCAAACAGTGAAACAGTGGCTGTTTGAGGTGTATGGGATCAGATTTAAAGGACTTACATTCTGTTCCATGGAAGTAATTATGAACAAGCTTTCCGGGTTCCTCCTTTGCTTCTTTGCACCTCCTTCTATTTACCTCTCATACCTCCAAGTCATTTGCCATTGGGTTTACTCCATCTAAAATACTGTCTTACTATGTCTAGACACACACACACACACACACACACACGCACACGCACACACACACACTGGCAAAGCTGCCATTCTTAAAATGACAGCTGCCTACAAAATGTTCTCTGAGCCACCCAAATAAACCTGGGTTGTAGAATTTTTCCTCCCAATACCACCTCTTCTTTCATTTTTGGGCACCTTCTTTTTTGATGGAATTATTTTTATTTATTTAATAATGATTGACAAAACCATAGGCTAAGAGGGTACAATTACACAAAATTCCTGTCACCAGAGTTCTGAATCCCATCCCTCCATTGGGAGCTTTCCTATTCTTTATCCCTCTGGGAGTATGAACCCAGAATCATTATGGGTACAGAGGTAGGAAGTCTGGCTTATGTAATTGCTTCTCCACTGGACATAGTCATTGATAGGTCTATCCATACGCCCAGCTTGTCTCTGTCTTTCCCTAGTGGGGCTGGGCTCTGAAGAGGTAAGGTTCCAGGATACACTGGTGAGGTCGTCTGCCCAGGGAAGTCATGTTGGTGTCATGGTAGCATCTGCAATGTGTTAACTAAAAAAGCATTAAGATATAAAGCAGAATAAATTGTTCATTAATCAGGAACCTATAGGTAAGAATATGGCAGGTGAGACTTGGGGTATTCACATTGGAAGGATCTAGGAAATCTATTTTAAGTATATTCCAAGAGTCCCATGACTTTACTATTTTTTTCCTGAGCCCAACAGCCAATATGCAGGTGGGCTAAATGTTTTGTCTGAGGAGATGGTGTCAGAGTTGGAAATAGGACTAGAAAGCTGTATCAGGGAAGAAAGTTGCTCCCAAATATGGGAAAAGTATGTAAATACCATTAACTGTAGGCCCCATGATCAAGGGTCCATATTCAGATTAGAAACCTATGTACCCTCTGCATCCCTATATGTCTGAGCTCACATTCCGTGGTTATAGATAAGAACATTCTAGGCTGCACCCAGTTCAGGGCCAGTCTTCCTCAAGTGGCAGAGTATGTTGGCCCATCCTCCCTTCAGTGAGTGAGGCAGGCTCTACCATTGTTGATTCATATTGAGTCCAAAGTTTGGGTGCCTAATTATCTGCCTATATAATAGTACCCCTTGTTTGATATTAGAGCTGATTTACACTTTCCATGACACTGTACATTCTGTGTGGTCAGAGTGAGAGGATCTTGTTTGCCTCATTCTCCACCTCACCTATTAAGCTATCTAGCATGGGCAGCACAGATCGAACTCTTAATAACAACACACGTGTGTATGCCATGCTACAGGTACTGTCATACCCTGGATACTGCACTAAGTCTGCCTTATATGTTCTTGGCAGTATGCATTTATGGACCTAGGTCATATCCTTCTAGAAAAGACTATGAAGCTGACAGAGCCTAACTCTTTCTTAGCCTAGTCCCAGCATAGCAGCCCTGAAAACAGGAGTCAGGTGAAGGAGTTGATTCAGGATATGACTCCAGGGTGGGCGCATCAGCCCTGTGGCAGCGCCCTCACCTCTGAGATGCCTGGTCCCAAGCCTGGGGCCCAGGCCAGCCACTTGCTCTCTGCACCAAGTCCCCAGCTCAGAGAAAATGACTCAGAAAATGTCCCTGGGGGAAGGAAATGGTTATAGGAAAGGGAGAGTGGCCCCTGCTTTCTCCACTGCAGACCACTGCAGGCAAGGTAGATTAGTTCCTCTGGTAAATGCTGGTGCTCTGTGTACATGAGCCTGAGAGGTAGCCCACATTTAGACCAGGGTATCAATGGGGTGTGGACCTACATCTGCTTGAAACTAAGGCATATATTCTCAATGGATTTTTTTCTCCAAAGAGTTTTCCAAAGTTTATTAAATATTTTTTTCTTTTTTTATTGTACTAGTGATTGAATATTGATTTACAGAATTGCATGTCAGGGGCCAGGCAGTGATGCACCAGGTTAAACACACATAGTATGAAGTGCAAGGACCTAAGCAAGGATCTCAGTTTCAGTCCCCAATTCCCCACCTGCAGAGGGGTTGCTTTACAAGTGGTGAAGCAGGTCTGCAGGTGTCTCTCTGTCTCTTCTCCTCTCTATCTCCCCTTCCCCTCTTAATTTCTCTCTGACCCATCCAAAATATCGGGGAGAAAATAGCCTCCGGGAGTAGTGAATTCATATTGTATGTACAGAGCCCCATCAATGACCCTGGGAGCAAAAAAAATACATGTCAACAGGGATATAATACTATACCATTCCCACCACTATAATTCTGTATCCCCAGTCCCTCCACTGCAAGCCACAACAGTTCTCGTAAGGTTAACTATCATCTCTACAACTATCTGTTTGTATTTGTATATAATTGCCCCCTTTTATTTCAAGGTCCCATCTTCTCTTCCCCTCCAAGCCACACATAACCCTGTTACTACATCCAAATGTCCCTCCCTTTTTCCTCCTCCCTGTCTGGGTTCTGTTGGAGTTGGAGTTCAGAGCCCTCTTATCCTCTTCCTCCTATCACTTCTTCCCCACTGGTAGTATTGAGTAAAATTGTTTTGGGGGTGCAGAAGGTGGAAGGTCTTGCTTCTGAAATAGCTTCTCTGATGGACATGGGTGTTAACAGGTCTATCCATACCCCAGCCTGTTTCTATCTTCCATATTGGTGTAGAACTATGAGACGTGAGGTTTCAGGATACATTGTTGAGGTCATCTGCCCAGAATAGTTAAGATGGAATCATGGTGGTATCTGCAACTTGGTAGCTGTGTGTGCAGATGTCTCAGCTGTAGTTGGTGGATTTGGTAAGGCCTGTAGTTGTACATATCTGTTTTTTTTTTTTTTTAAGAATCTATCTATTTATTCATGAGAAAGATAGGAAAGAGAAAGAACCAGACATTCCTCTGGTACATTGAACTCAGGACCTCACGCTTGAGAGTCCAATGCTTTATCCACTGCTTCACCTCCTGGACTACAGTTGTAGATATTTGTTGTTGTTGTTGGGGGGGGGGGTCATTTCAGTGTGTTCACCATAGAAACAGCATGACTCCCCAGAGAGGTCAAGATTCCACTGCCTCCAAACCAGGGTGTGACCAAAGATCTAGAGAGCACACAGTGGAGCCTGGCAGAGGGATCCCCACACCATAAGAAAAAGTAGGACACTGACAGAGCACTGTCATTTCATTTCCCTATTACTCCATGGCCATGCCTCCCAGAAGCCACATTTTTAAAAAATATGCTTTTACTGATGTTGCATTGCATTATGGCATTCCAGAAGTTTCATGTGAATGTTGTCATAAACCCACATGTCTAAGCTCAGCCCTGGGAGACTGATGCTAGTCTTTGCCACACAGCTAGTTACCCTTTCCTTTTACCAGATCTTTCTACCTTCTGGTACTTAAACATATGTATACACATGTGTTAAATGTATGAATAAAATGGTTGGGGGGTAGAAAAGGAAAACATCAACAAAATTGAGAGCTGGACATAGTCACAAACTGTTATTCATTGGCACCAAGGAGGCCTCTCTTTCTGGATTCTGTGACTCTGGGAAGTGACTGCTCTGCTCTGTCAGTGTCCTACTTTTTCTCATGGTGTGGGGAACCCTCTGCCATGCTCCACTGTGTGCTCTCTAGATCTGTGGTAACACCCTGGTTTGGAGGCAGTGGAATCTTGACCTCTCTGGGGAGCCATCCTGTTTCTATGGTGACCACACATCTATCAGTTCTTGGTGGCTCTGCATTGATTTTCTGGGACCAAAGCTTAGATTACTGAGGGTGGAGCTGATGGCTGCCAGGAAGCCCTGTGTTCTGCCCTTACATTTCTCCATAATTCTCTTGCATCCCTTGTGTGGGCCCTCTCTTTCTAGGTAGGATGCCTGAGAGTCTGCAGCCCCAAGCCGAGTCCATCTAGTTAATTCTTGAGACAGTGGCTCAAACAGCCTGATGTAAAATCTGTGTTTCCAGAAGACTCTTGTGTTGATCCAGTTCTTGCAGATGGAAGCCATGAGTGAAGCAAAGACTCCTTCCTTCCTGTCCCATGGGTCACAGCCACAGTCATGTAGATAGTCATATGCATGCTTTCTACACAGGTTCTTATTTGTGGAATAAATTCATAACTTCAGGGGGTTGTTCAGTGGCTCATCCAGTGGAGGGTGCCTATTGTCACGCACAAGGACCTGGGTTCAAGCCCCTGGTCCCCACCTGCAAGAAATGTGTGTTTGTGGTGGGGCATTGGGTAAAGCTTTACAAATGGTGAAATAATGCTGCAGGTATCTTTCTCTCTTCCTCTTTCAATTTCTTTCTTTCGTTCTTTTTTTTTTTTCTTCAGGGTTGTTGCTAGGTCTTGTTGCCTGCATTATGAATTCACTCTTCCTGGAGGCCATTTTTTTCCCATTTTGTTGCCCTTGTTGTCATTATTGTTATTGTTGCCATTGATGTTATTGTTGGATAGGACAGAGAGAAATTGGGAGAGGAGGGAAGACAGAGATGGGGGAGAAAGGCAGACACCTGCAGACCTGCTTCATCACTTGTGAAGCAACTCCCCTTCAGGTGGGGAGGCCCAGGCTTGAACTGGGATCCTTATGTTGGTCCATGAGCATTGTGCCATGTGTGCTTAATCCACTATGCTACTGCCTGACCCCCCATTCCTCTTTCGATTTCTATCTGTCCAATGAAACAAAAATATATATTTGAAAAATCCATACTTTTAGTTCTACACATATTGAAAGAGCACCTACTGTGTGCTTCCCACTGCAGTAGAAAATGACAGATGAGTAGGGCATGCCTCTGTTCCTAGGATCTAGACAGATTGGAATTCAGTATGAGTGCCAGAAAGTGGACAGAGCATGTGTTTTCATAGAGTTACTGTTCCACAGCAGGAAAAAACATGTACTTGATGAAGCAGATAGCCTAAGGGGAGGGCAGGGAAGTCAGGGAAATTACAAGGAGGATCTACAAGGTGCAGACAGATAAAGCACAGTCACCTCCTGGAAAGATTCTAAAGCATGAATGCATAGGTCCTAGCCAAATAACTGATGAAAATTCCCCTGGACCAGAGAGATAGTAACTGTGTGAGTCCGTGTTGTCTTAATCAGCCCACCTCTCTCCTAACCCCAAGCTGCCAGCACTCCTCTTGCCTGGAGAAGCCCAACCTTTGGACCTTAGACTGATTCCTCACTGAGGGTCTAGTGAATACAAAACAAACTATTAGAAGCCTGAATGTTAGTCTGGAGGTCAATGACATTTCAACTTGTGTTCTGTGGACAACATGGAGTGGGGAAGTGGGGAGAAGCAAAGAGGTGAGCCTTGAAGATAGGAGGGATTTGTGTGTGGCAGGGAGGAGTGTCACACAAAGTGCTCACTGTGCTCTCCAAGTCCAACTCCATTGTGTAAGGCAAGCTTCTGAGGCAGAACCCACTGGAACAAGAATACTAGAGGAAGAGGTGGGGGAAGGGCGAGTAGGGGGGAGGCAGAGAGTAAGGAAGGTTACAGAAATACCATGGGAATTTGGAAGTGTAGCATTGGAAAGACTTTAGGGGCTGGGCAGTGGCACACCTTCCTGGCTGAGATCACACATGATCATGCACAGGGACCTGGGTTCAAACCCCAGTACCTACCTGCAGGGGTAAGTGTCACATGTGGTGAAGAAGTACTACAGCTCTCTCTCTCTCTCTCTCTCTCTCTCTCTCTCTCATTTCCTCTCAATTTATTAATACAATACATTAATAATAAGTCTTTAAAAAAAGAAACTTGAAATATTTTAGGGGCTGCATAGTGGTACACCTGACTGAGTACACATTATAATGTGCAGGGACCTGGGTTTTGAGTCCCTGATCTCCACCTGCAGGGGGAAAACTTTGCAAGTGGTGAGCAGTGCTACAGGTGTTTCTCTTTATCTCTCCCTTAACTCTTGATTTCTGAATGTTTATATCTAATAAATAAACAAAGATAATAAAAAGATTTTAAACAAATATTAACATCATACGTGTGATTTATAAATCACAGGATAAAATAAATAAAAGCAGATGCAGTCTAGAAGGTGATGCAGGTGCCCAGTAGTGGTGCACCCAGTTAAGTACACACAGTACTAAGTGTAAGGGCCTGTGCAAGAATCTGGGTTCAAGCCCTGCTTCTCAACTGCAAAGAGGATGCTTTATAAGTGATGACGCAGGTCTGCTTTATCTTTCTATCTCCCCCTCCCCTTTCAGTTTCTCTCTGTCCTATCCAATAAAATGGAAAAACAGGATTCATAGTGCCAACACTGAACACCAGAAATAATGATGATGATGATGATGATGACGATAATAATTATAATAAAAGGAAGGGAAAGAAAAGGAAAGATGCAATGGATAAGTTGTGGACTCTAAAGCATGAGATCTCAAATATGATCCCTTCTAATCCATGTGCTAAAGTGATGCTCTGGGCGTCTCTCTTTCTCTCTCTCTCTCTCTCTCTCTCTCTCTGTCTGTTTTTCACAAGTAAATATGTTTTAAATGAGAGAGGGAAACAGCAAGAGTGAGACCAACAGAAGAGGAGCCAGTGCAGAGGTACAAAGGTCAAGCTGAACAAGCCTGCCCTCAAGCTGTATCTCTGTTAATGCAGAGGAAGGATAAGGAGGAGAGACAGTCCAGGTACTCACTAAGCAGGGTTGAGGGAGGTGCTAAGTTATGGGGCAATAATTCCTGCAGGGTTATCTAAAATGTCAAATACTCTGCAATATGCTCGAACTGACTAGGGTCTGCAAATAGGAATTATGAATTCAGGTTCCACTGGATCACAGCTCTCTAGCCCAGCTGGTGAGCTGGTGTTCTCTTCAGGAGCCCCTCCCAGATTCAGTGCAAATTGAGCTGCTCACTAATTGGATTTGCTGAAGGCAACAGGAAACACCATTTGGCCACTTCCTCTCCAGGGAATGCAGATTTTCAAATCCTGGGTCATTATTTAGAATCCCCCAGTTCCAAGGGGGGCATTTTAAATGGTATCTTCTGATAATAGTCAGTAAAACAAGCTTGCCTTTGCTTCCAGGACAAGCAAATATTTGTAGTGAGAACAAGGATCTTCTCTGCAGCTGACAATAATCTTTGACCAAAGCAGCTAACTGTGGGAGATATTTGGGTTTTGCAGGGTGCTATGCAGGAACTGTGGCTTATACTCTGTTAGTACTGATGAAGCTGATCATAACCATGACATCTAGCACCTTCTAGCACCTCCTCTGGACCAGGGAATTATCTAGACACTTTCTATACCTTACCTATCCCAATGTCGTGTCATAATGCTCAGTCTTAGAATCTGGAGATTCAAGAAGGGGGGTAAAAAAGTGGTTTATCTAAGAGACTCTTACTATTAATACTTGTAAACAGAGATTGTGTCCCAGCCCAGTCTGCCTCACTCCAAACTTCACACCCACAATACCTAGCCAAGAGAGTGGAATGCCTAGAGTTCTGTCACTCTGTCCTCACCAAGGATGCCTGCTCATGGCTCTAGGCATGCTGGCGATTCCTCTAAGTGCAAAGTTTTGCCAAAATTCTCTGACCCTGTCCATAGCAGAGTGAATTTTCCTGATTGGGGCTGTCAAGTCCTGCAGTGGTTTTCCCTAAGGTAAGAAAATGAAGAGGCCTTTTACAAGACAAACAGAGTGGTACTGCTTGTCACTCTCAGAGATGTGGACTTAATGTGTCAGGAAAGGCTAACAGACTGCAGGAGACTGGGGAGGTCTGCTAGCTTCATGCTAATGTGTCTTAAGGAGAGAGAAATTAGATAGAAGTCAAAGCAAGCACTAGAGGTACTTAACTATTAGCTGAAGTTGTGTGCTGCAGTTATTTTGAAGGCTTTAAGGGATTAGTGATAGGGCCAAGCCATATATTATTATGGAGTTTGCTGGTCTGACTCGACTTCCATAAACCTGAAGACCTCCAGTGTCCAGTGCCCTTTTCCAACCATTCCTCTCGGTTGCTGAGGAGCTGGTTGGTGGCTCCCCCAATGTAGCACACCTGTTATCATGCATGAGGATCTCAATTCAAGTCACAATTAGAAAATGCCTGCAGCAGAGGGGAAGTTCATGAATGCAGGGTCTCTCCTGCTCTGTCCCTTTCTCAGTATCACTCTGTTTCTTATCCTGTACCAAAGAGGTAAATAAAATGTCTGCCAGGAGTGGTGAAATCCTGTAGGCACTAAACCCCAGATGTAAAAGCACTGACCCCTGATGTAAAAAAAATTAGTCAGCCAAATAGTTCACCTGGCTAGTGCCTCTGTTTTGCCATGCTCATAACCCAGGTTTGAATGTGGCTACCAAAGCATTGGAAGAAACTCTGATGCTATAGTGTCTCTTCCCCACCTCACCCTCAGCCTCTGCCTCTCTGTTTCCATCTGAAAAACTCAAACCCAGAGCTGTAAAGCCCTGGTGACAATAATAGAGTATAGGGACAACATGATAGCTCAAAGGATAAAACATGATCTCTCATGGGATCTTCAATACTGAGGTCACAGGCTTCATACTTTACATTGCTTACACCAGAGATGAGACATACTCTGGTCTCTCTCACTCATAAATACACTGAAACGAGAATGGAGGATGTGAGGTCATCAGTACTCAGGCATCTTACACGTAACCTTCATTTAATTGATTTTAACTCCTCTCAACCTGCTTTTTTCTTTTGATTTTATTATATTTCATTTATAAAAAGGAAAGACTGGGTTAAAGTAATTCCCACTACCAGAACTCCACATCCTATCCCCTCCCTTCATAGCTTTCCTATTCTTTAACCCTCTGGGAGTATGGACCCAAGGTCACTGTGGGATGCAGAAGGTGGAAGGTCTGGCTTCTGTAATTGCTTCCCCACTGAACATGGACGTTGACAGGTTGATCCATACTCCCAGGCTGCCTCTCTCTTTCCCTAGTGGGGCGGAGTTCTGGGGAATCAGAGCTCCAGGACACATTGGTGGGGTCATCTGTCCAGGGAAGTCTGGTTGGCATCATGCTAGCATCTGGAACCTGGTGGCTGAAAAGAGAGTTAGCATATAAAGCCAAGCAAATTGTCGACTAATCATGAACCTAAAGGCTGAAATAGTGAAGATGAAGAGTTGGGGGGGGGATCACCTTTTTGTCTCCTTTTTCCAGCCATGACAATATTGTCCCATACAATAACTTGGATCCACCTATATATCAGATTTCAGGCTCAGGGGGAAACAAAAAAACCTAGTATAGCCACAGGACCTTTGGAATATAACTAAAATGTGCCTACTAGCTATCAACCTGCTTTTTTCTTACAGCTGAAATGGTCAGAGCTTCTCTCTCATGGGCATTCTAAGTAGACAACATTTCATCATACTTGGAAAGAGATTAGCTCTATATGTGACAGACAAGAAGTTCATTATGTAATGTGTGTGGGGGCTGGAGAAATAGCCTAATGGTTATGCAAAAGATTTTCATGTCTGAGCCTCTGAGGTCCCAGGTTCAATCACCAGAGCTGAACTGTGTGTGTTCTTGGTATCTTTCTCTATTTATCTCTTTCTTATTAAGAATAATATAGGGAGTCGGGCCGTAGAGCAGTGGGTTAAGTGCAATGTGGCACGAAGCTCAAGGACTGGTGTAAGGATTCTGGTTCAAGCCCCCAGCTCCCCACCTGCAGGGGAGTCACTTCACAAGTGGTGAAGCAGAGTTGCAGGTGTCTATCCTTCTCTCCCTCTCTTTGTCTTTCCCTCCTCTCTCCATTCTCTCTGTCCTATCTAGCAATGATGACATCAATAACAACAATAATAATAACTACAACAACGATAAAAAACAACAAGGGCAACAGAAGGGAAAATAAGTAAAAATTTAAAAATAAAATATTTAAAAAATAATCATATAAATAAAAGTCAACATATATGCAAATGTGTACAAGTGTCTGTATTTGCATTTCTGATGATAGATAAGGAGCATAATGTATCAGGAAAGGCTTAATCTGGAGTCCTGTTGTACAGTGCCCTTCTGTAATCTGAGTCTCTTATTTCCTTATATGTTAAATAAGGAGGAGTCCTCCCATCCTGCCCCTGTGTCCTGACTGTTATTGTGTATGTGCTCTATCTGGAGAGATTATAGATGCCTGATATGGGATGAATGGAAGAGGAAACAGATTCAAGAAGAGGAAACAGGTCAGGGAAAGAAAGAGGAAACAGGTCAGAGGCACAGAGGAAACAGGTCAGGGGCACAAAGCAAAAGCCATCATAGGAAACACTTCACAAAATTTTCCCTTTTACTTTACACTCGTACTTAGGCTGATCAGCTCCTGTGACCTACAGCTCCCTCACTGGTGAACTAAAAACAGCAGTGACTTGCGGAGACTGCATTTTATGACATGGATATCAATATAATTTACACAGATATAGACAGACATTGCTTAAGACAGAGTTATAAATATGACTCAACATTGGAATAGTTTCTGCTTAGTAATGACCATTAAATAAGCAGTGTTTTCTCCCTCCCTTCCTTCCTTCCTTCCTTTCTCCCTTCCTTCCTTCCTTCCTTCCTTCCTTCCTTCCTTCCTTCCTTCCTTTCTTCCTCACCATTATTCCTATCTCACTCTGGTTTTCATGTCCCAGTGTCTGGAACCTTATTTACCTTTGCTTCTGTTTGATAATGGTTTATGGTTATGTTGATCACTATTTCCATCCTAGATGAGCTAGACTGTAAAACCCTTGCAAAGAGGGCTGGCTTCCAGTTGATTTTTATTTTTTCACAATATCTACAAAGTACTTGGCACACAGAAGAAAGTCTGTAGATGTGTGTAGTGTATGCTGTTTGTCATTAAAAATGAAGTTGGGGGGGGTAGGATTTAGGTCAGCTTAGCCAAGGAAGGGTATGAGTGAAATGATTGTGAAAAGGAAATGGTGAATCCATGGGATTAAACATAAATAGTGTTGATGGCGGTCATAAGGCAGAGGGGGAGAAGAATGGAGCATCTCAGTCACTATTTACAGCTTTGCAGATTTGCTTCAAGCTGTCTTATAACTGAGGCGGTGATGCTTCCTTTCTCTTGGGGAGGCAAGTGTACCAGTGCACAGTGCTAACATTCCTGCACAGATCCCTCAGGTGCCCCAAAGGTATGTCACATATCACTTAGGAATGAGATGGTTGAAAGTGGAATGCAGTGCAGTCAGGGAGTCCACTCTCTCTTGGGATTTTTTGTTTTGCTCGATTAAAAGTTGGACGGGCACACATTGTTTAAGAAAACAATCACGGGGCCAGGCGGTAACACAGCAGGTTAAGCGCACATCCCGCAATGTGCATGGACCAGCATAAGGATCCCCGTTCAAGCCCCTGGCTCCCTATCTATAAGGTGGTCGCTTCACAAGCGTTGAAACAGGTCTGCAGGTGTCTTATCTTTCTCTCCCCCTCTCTGTCTTCCTGTCATCTCATTTTTTCTGTGTTCTATCCAACAACAATGGGCAACAAAAATGGGGGGAAAAGGACAACCAAAAACAAACAAACAAAAAAACATGGCTTCCAGGAGCAGTGGGTTCATAGTGCAGGCACCAAGCCCACAGCAATAACCCTAGAGGCATACAAAAAAAAAGAAAGAAAGAAAGAAAGAAAGAAAGAAAGAAAGAAAGAAAGAAAGAAAGAAAGAAAGAAAGGAAAAAGAAAAGAATCACTTAGGGCTTTGGGAAATAGCTTCCCCAACAGAGTGAACAGTTTTTTTGTTTGTTTGTTTATTTTCTCCACCAAGGTTAATCTCCTGGGGCTATGATTCCACTGCTAATGGAAAATTCATTTTTACTCCTTTTTCCAGATAGAGACTGAGAGACGGAAAGGTAGAAAGAGACAGAGAAAACAGCAGAGACTTGCCACAACATCACTCACTTTGTATAGTGTTCTCTAGGCAGCAAGCTGGGGGCTTGAACCTAGGTCCTCACACATGGCAAAATCTGCACTCTTCCAGGTGAGCTACCACCCAGTCCCATAAAATATCACTTTTCCACACTCCAAGATGTGGGTTCTCCCTCCCCCATCTAACACATGGGAGCACCATGCAAAAGTGAAGCTTCACTAGAGGTGAGTGGTGTTGTAGTTTATCTCCTTTTCACTCTGTCTATCATACTCTCTTTTAATTGTTTTGTATTACTTTTATATACTGGATAAAAAATAGCCAGAAATTAAGAGCAAAAGTGATGAAAGACAGGGAAAGAGACAGAGACACACCTGCAGCACTGCTTTACCACTCACAAAGCTTTGCCCTGTCAAATGAGGACTGGGGGCTTGAACCTAGGTCTTTTTGCATTGTAATATATGTGCTCAACCAGGTGTGTCAAAACCTGGCTCTGGTCTCTCACTCTCTACTGGGATGAATAAAGAGATGTTTGGAGGAGTAGCAGAGGGCACAGAGTAGGAGCGAGTGAGGGAGAGGAGGGGGAAGAAAATGGGGAAGAAGGGGGGAAGGAATCCACTAGGAACAGTGGAATTATGCAGGGACAAATCCCTACCAAAGCCCCTGTGGCAAACAAAAGGAAGGGAGGGAGGTTAGAGATACAAAGAAAGAAAAGAGGGCT
Source organism: Erinaceus europaeus (assembly GCF_950295315.1). Lineage (NCBI taxonomy): Eukaryota > Metazoa > Chordata > Mammalia > Eulipotyphla > Erinaceidae > Erinaceus > Erinaceus europaeus. The sequence goes on along the minus strand of NC_080178.1, from coordinate 55,620,600 downwards.
AGGGAAGTAACTCAGACTGTTACAGAAGTTGCATGCCCGGTAGCCGGGAGGTGGCACAGTGGGTTAAGTGCACATGGCGAGAAGCTGAAGGACTGGCTTAAGGATCGGTTTGAACCCCCGGCTCCCCACCTGCAGGGGGGGGTCACTTCACAGGCAATGAAGCAGGTCTGCAGGTGTCTATCTTTCTCTCCCTCTGTCTTCCCCTCCTCTCTCCATTTCTCTCTGTCCTATCCAAGAACAAGGACAACAATAACAACAACAATAATAACAATAAAGACCACGATAAACAACAAGGGCAACAAAAGGGAAAAATGAAAAATAAAAATAAAAAGTAAAAAAAAAGTGTATGCCCAAGAACCCAGAAGTTTTAATGCATGATGTCACCTTAAGCCAGAGCTGAGCAGTGCCTCTGGTTTTCACTCTCCTCCTCCTATCTTATTATATGTAAGTAAATAAGTGTATGTTTAAGAAAGCAAACATTCCCTTGAATAAGACCATGTGTAACAGTGACAAGAGCCAGGAATCTGGCTCCATAACTCAGTAATGGAACCATTTATGTCTTTCACCTTGACCTTGAAGGGGGAATGCTCACAGATCTGAGGCTTCATGGGAGGGGAATGGAGGGAACCATCTGGAGATGATCAGGAGGTTTTGCTCTTTTTTTTTTTTTCTTTTTGTTTCTAGGGTTAATTCTGGGGCTTAGCGCCAGCACTACAAATCCACTTCTCCTTTTTTATTGGGTAGGACATAGAGAAATTGAGAGGGGGGGCTAGAGAAGGGGAGAGAAAGATGAAAGACAGACACCTGCAGACATGTTTCACTGCTTATGAAGCAACCTCTCTGCTCATCTCTGGTTCATGGTGGGGCAAGATATTGAACCCAAGACCTGAGCACCTGGGATTTGACAGTCTTTGTTCATAACCATTATGCCATTTGCCTCACCTCTGAAGTTGTATTTGTATTTGCAATTGTATTTCTACGTGAATGCAGGCACTTTGAGTGCCTAAGCACAGTCATTACCACTGCCCGGTCCTCTTTTGGCTACAGACTCCATCTATTCACCCACTGTTATTTGGAGTTGTAGTAGGCTGAGTGTATGCTGAGTAAAGACAATACAGGCATTAAAGAATATGACCTCTTTTCTCTAAGTATCCTTGGAGTCTTAAAGCCAAATGAGTGATGCCCTTTCATCCCTTCAGAGTCCCTCAGAATTTACTGGTTGTGTGTTAGTTTCAAAACCATAAGGTAGATAACCAGGAGTATAAAGAACAAGATACAGAATGCTTAGTTTAGTGAATTCTAAGGGAGACAATTACACTGCATTCAGACAAGCACTGTGAACTCAGCCTCACTCCACTCCACTCCCTGGGAACCTCTTTTCTTCATCAGAGGCAGCTTCAGACATCCTTCAACCCAGAGCTCCAGCACTAGCAATTAATTGGGTTTAATGTTTTAAGTACAATCTATTCTCCACCTGTATCTAGTGGAAAGGAAGATGTGGACATGTAGAGAAACTGGAGTGGGGTCTCAAAGGTTTGTAGAGTCCTTACAAAGTACCCAATCTGACTCCCTACCTTTTCTAAGAGAGACATTAAGAAATCATTTATTGGAGATTTAATGGTTTACAGGACAGGTGTTGATGCATGGGTACAATTTCTCATGTCCCTGTGATAGGTGTCATAAAAATACCCTTATCCCAAACTAGGTCCTTTTCTACCTTCATGCACCAAGACCCCAAAGCTCCCCCACCTCCTAGTTACTCTTCTACCCACTTTCCTTAGAGTTCTAGAGTCTTAGACAGTGACAGTGCATGAGCCCACACGGGGTCAAAAACTCCCTCACTGCCCCATGACTCTCCCTCCAGAGCACACAGTGCTGCTTCTGCCTGAAATGCCCTCAGAAGTGAAATAGAGGCATCCAGACCCGGGCTTCTCCATGAGGCAAAGAAAATAGATCTTTCACTGATATGTGTGTTTGGAAAATACTCTCAGTGAGGGTTGAGGAAGCATATTGGCTGCTTCCTAGGGCCTAGAACTGCCCTGCTGGTTTGCATACCATTTCAAAATGCCCTCAAAAGTGAAATAGAGGCATCCAGACCTGGGCTTCTCCATGAGGCAAAGAAAATAGATCTTTCACTGATATGTGTGTTTGGAAAATACTCTCAGTGAGGGTTGGGGAAGCATATTGGCTGCTTCCTAGGGCCTAGAACTGCCCTGCTGGTTTGCATGCGATTTCTGCAAGCTTACCCTTCCAGGAGCACATAAGAATATGCCATCTCTGCCAGCTCAAACCAAGAATCCCACACCTACAACTTGGCCTATGGGGGGTATGGGCTCACTGTATCTGTGAGTAAAAGTTCAGCATACTAATAGAGGAAGCATTAACAAGTGGGACTGCTATGCATGCACTTACCGGGATCAATTTTCCACTTAGACAGCTTTTGCCCAGTTGTGCTAACTACTCACCAATCTATATTTCCTAATGGATTAAAGCGGAAAGGTCAGGAATCATAAAGCCATCCATTTCCACTCATTAATATTCCAGTGTGTGTGTGCTGATGTTTGCCCTAGGCTACATAACAGTCAAGACTTATTTATAACTAGGTTACAAGAATACCAGCAGCTCCTACTATATAGAAGCAAGGGTTCCTGTGCAGTTTTATGAATGAATGAATGAATGAATGAATGAATGAATGAATGAAATACTACATAAAGACAGAAGAGTCAACAGTTGCTCTGACAAAATTAAAGAGTCAAAACTACGATAGACATTCATCTCCAGTGCTAAATATAAGGATGTCCAAACACTCAGAAATCAAGATAATATCTGAATGCAAACATTCAAAACATAAAACTATGCAGGCTGGATGGTGGTGTAAAACACACACTTTACCCTGTACAAGGACCCAAGTTCAAGCCCTGCTCAGTCCCACCTTCGGGAGGAGGGATTGGTGAAGCAGTGTTGCACCTGTCTCTGTTTCTTCCTATCTTTCTTCCTATCTCCCCCTTCCCTCTCAATTTATCTCTGTCTCTATTAAATTAATTAATTAATTAAATGACCAACAGAAACAGTAGAATTGTTGTTCACAAACCAAACCTCACTAACAAGCCTAGTGTCAATATAAACAAATAATTAAATAGATTAATACATATGATAAAATATAAAACACTTTCAGGCTATGTCTACCATGAAAAGATAGAGCTATGTAGTCAGATTTTCCCCCTACTGTTTTAAAGGTTTATTTTATTTCAATGAGAGTAGTTTGCAAATAAAAAAAAAAAAGACACAGATGTACAGAGAACAAAAGTAAAGAAAAATACTAATTAGTGAGTGAATAATAGCTCTCTCATTCACAAAGTAGAGAGCACAGATGCCTGGATGTTACAAGGACTGAAGGAAATCCTGTGAGCTGTGTCTATCCAAGACCTGACATATAGTGACATAGCACATAAAGCTACTGCTGTCAGTATTTTCATTTCTTCACTTTTCTCACTTTTTTTTAATTTGCTGTCAGTTTCACTGGAGCATTGTGCCTACAAGATTACACTGATCATTGGTTTGCTTGTCTGTGCCTCTCTTTGTCTTTCTTTCTCACATACACTCTCTCTTTTCAGATATTTGGTGAAACGGGGTAAAAGACAGGCAAAGAGGAGGAACACCACAATACTGCTTCACTTCTTGTGAAGCCCCCCATCTGGATAGTGTTCCCACGTGTTAGCTGGGGACTCACACCCATGTCCCTATGTAGTAAAGTGCTACATTATTTTCATGTTCAATCAGAGCATGTTATTTTCATGGCCAATTTATGAATTCAATTTGTGAGCATTTTCATCTTCAGTCAGAACTGCATTCACATTCCATAGGGGTCATCTTAAGTGAGTGAACTTCAATGCTGGCCACGTGTGCTCAAGAACCAGCAAGAACACAACTCTTTGAAGGTAAAATGTCTGAAGATAGTTGCTGTCACTGGAGGGGTCCCTGATATATTCTAGAGATCGAGGACGGGGTGGAGCTGGTTGTTAGTGGTGTTATAATGTAGAAAGAAAATAGTTTCCAGTCACACTAGTGATAGTGGCTGTTTCTACCTCCTGAAAGGGCCAACACTGAGTGTCCTGTCCATGGCAAAATCAATGCTAGTGTTATTCCATCCCTCTTCCTGAAAATGTCTGAGAAAGAAGATGCCTAAAATGTCAAGCCTTCAGTCACATTCCTGAGCTTCTGAAGACTGGCTTAGCTATAGTTGCATCTGTCTGATAACAGGTGCACTCATAAGCTTGGGGTGCAGGAATGGGGGTGGTAGTGGGGGATTTCTCTTAGACTCCAGTGTAATGCCTGGGTTTGCAACGCCAGCCAGACCTCAGTGGCACATCCATAGCCAGCAGACATCTGGATTTTCTCAGACATCTGGTTGGCCGTCTCTCTCTTCTCCTCTCCTCTCCTCTCCTCTCCTCTCCTCTCCTCTCCTCTCCTCTCCTCTCCTCTCCTCTCCTCTCCTCTCCCTCTCTTACGCAAACATTTGGGATCAATATCAGAAAATGGGGGCAGGATAATGACTGTCAGGGAATCTGTCAGCTTGAATGTTTATAATTGCAGTTTGGAAAAAGTCACCCCAGGGGTCTGCTCTGTGACAGAAGTGCCGAGAAGTAAATTGCCTATGAGCCAATAAGGAAGGCAGGTGTGATCATGATTATGAGTGATTTTCATTCCCCTAATTGTTGTCAGGAAATCTGTGAGACATCAGAGCCAGAGGGAGGGTGTGACTGACATCTCAATGATGAGTTCCTGGAGCCAGGTGTCAAAAAGACACCCCCTCCCCCAGGAATCATTCACTTCTGGGTCTCATGGTCCTATTAGTCTGGGCAGAAATGAATAAGCAACAGTACCTCCATTTGACTTTCTATCAGGACTGAACAGAGATCTAATTATCTGGAATCCAAAATCATGACTGGGGAGACAGGCACCTTTGATAAATAAAACAGCAAACTTATCTAGAGTTACATGCAAAGCTTTCTAGGCAGCTCATAAAAGTATTAGCAAGTAACATGTCTGGCAACAGCCAAGCTGTGACCAGGAAGCTGGACTACCAGAACACTTTAGCTTACACACCTAGGGCTTGTGGGTGCAGGAAATGAATCATCTTTCCCAGAAATCCCAGGAATTTAATTCTGCAGAAGGTGCCTTTGCTTTAGTATGCTCAGTGTTAAAGCACCATTCTAGGTGAATCTCATAGCCCACCTAGCCAATTATCCATATACTCCCCTAGTTTTTTTTTCAGTTTTATGCATGTCTTTATGCATGATCCCTCAGAGAATCTGAGTTTACAAGCCTTGAAATGCTGTCTTTGTGTTTGGGAGTGAAGAAATTGGATGTCTAGAAATTTCTATGTTCTTTCTCATATATGGTCACATGCCCAACTTGAGGCTAGATGGCTCCATGAAGCATTCATTCAGATGCCTATCAAATATACAGTCTAAGCCAGATTCACTTCAATGTCCAAATAATAGAAGAAGGACATGTTACTGTATTTCTGGAATTAGCTTTTTAAAAAAATTTTCAAGCTTCCTTTATTGGATAGAGCCAAAGGGAAATTGAGGGGGGACGGGAAGATAGAGGAGAAAAGAGACAGAGAGATACCTGCAGCCCTGCTTCACCACATGTGAAGTTGTCTTCCTGTAGGTAGGGACTGGGGGCTTAAATCACTGTCCTTGCACATTATAATATGTGTGCTCAACTGGTTGTGCCAACACCCAGACACCTGAAATGTATTTTCAGAGAGACAAAGAGCCTGCAGTCCTGGTTTTCAAGTACCAGGTAAATACTCAACCACCCACAGCAAACACCATTACTTATAAAGCTCTCTAAACCAGGTTTCTCATTCTTTTATTACCTTGGGGGGAGTGAGAGATAAGAAAAAGAAGGAGGGAGAAGAGAAGAAGCATAAGAAGAGACCATACCATCACTCTATCATCCTTGGAACTCCCCCAGTGCAGACCATGGCAGTACCCATGTCAAGCCAAGTCTAGACATCAGGGCCTCAATCAGAACATGACAATTTCCTCATGCATACAAAAGCCAACCCCCAGTCAATCAAAAATGTATGTGTTAGACCAGAAACCATCACATACATAGAAAAAAATTGGCAGGACAATCCAGATGCCTGCTTTGTGGTTGTCTTCAGAGACTCAAGCTCCTCAGCAAGGAAAACAAAAGCAAAAATAAATTTAGGGTATTGCATCAAACTGAAGTGCTTTTGCACAGAAAAGGGCACTATCACCAAAGCTGAGAGACTCTCCATTGAATGGGAAAATAAATTTACTCTTTATACATTACATAAATGGCTAATCACCAAAATTTATAGGAATTTCACAAATATCAGCAACACCAACAAAATGACATTATAATTAAGGGGGATCTGACCATACTCTTCTTCAAAGAAAATATCCAGAAGGCCAAGAGACATATGAAAATGTGTTCAAAATTACTGATTATCAGAGAAAAGCAAGCCAAGATAGCAGTAAGAATAGCTTATACAACACAACACTGAGAATAGCTTATACAAAAAATGGGGACAAAGAGGGATAGACAGTGGCTCACCCAGTTGAGTTCACACATTATCATGCAAAATGACCCTGGTTTGAGCCCCTGTGTCCCACCTGCAGGGGATGGGGAGTGAGAGGATGGTTCAGGAGTGGTGAAGCAATTCTGTCTTTCTTCCTTTCTGGCCCCACCTCATCTCTCAGTATCTATCCTATCAAATAAAGTAGAAAGGAAAAAAAGGGAGGTGGGAAGGACTGCCAGTAGCAATGGATTTCTTGTGCTGACAGATCCCCAGCAATAACACTGGTGGCAACAAAACAAACAAGTGGGGGCAAGAATTTAGTAAAAAAGAAACTTTGCTATACTATTAGTGGAAATGTAATTTCGCCCAACCTCTGTGGGAAATAGAAAACTGAAGTGTTCTCAATCTATTAGAAATGAATAGGTGATATGATTCAGTGATCCCTTTTTTATAAATCTACCCACAGGAAACAAAAATATTTATCCAAAAAGATCCAAACCCACAGATGTTCATGGCAGCACTACATAAAATAGCCGAAAGTTGAAAACAACTTAAAATGTCCAATGACAGATGAGTGGATAAAAGAAGTTTTGGTATTTATCCACAATAGAATACCAAGTAGTTGTAAGAAATGATGAAATCTCCTTTGTTTCTACTTAGAACTGGATAGGAATTGGAGGAAATTGTGTTAAGTAAGATAATTCAGAAAAGGATGAATAATGGATGATTTTACTCACAAGTGGGACCTAGGAAACAAAGCAAGGAATAATACAAAGTGCAACCTCAGTGTATTTTGTTCTGTCAGAATACATTTGCGGAGGGAGAAGCCTTTTTCAATGATTTGCCTTTGTATTTATGACAAAGTTACTTTCTTAGCCTGCACAATGAATCACCACAACCTCTCCTCTCATTACCAAACCTAGTCACTTGATCATGGAGCTCAGGAAGAACTATTAATAGGAAGCCAAGTGGTACTTCACTCAGTAGAGCATACACACTTTATCATGAGTGAGCATTCAGGGTCAAGCCCCTGGCTACCACTTGCAGAACAAAGCTATAGGTGTCATGGAGCAGTGTTGTGGGTGTCTCTCTGTCCCCATCTCTCTCTGTCTTTCAACTATAAAAGAAATGAAAGCAAAAGGAAAAAAATAATAATTACCTGTGATCATGAAGCAGTACATGCACCTAGCCTAGCAATAATCCTTGTGGCAAAATAAGTAAATAAATAGGAGTAAGAACTGATTTTTCTAATGTTTACACCTACACTGTTGTTTCTTCCTGAATCAGATGTTCCTTTCTGTGTCTCTACATGAGGCCATCAGCCTGTTCTGAAATCACCCTCAGGAAACTTCCTATCTTCCATTCACATTAGACCACAAGCCCCACAAACACCTCTAACTCTCTCTGGATCAATGTTAGTACATTCATTAAAGTTATGTACATCCCTCACCTATGGGCTTCTTGAACACTAGGAGCATTTTATCTACTACATCTCTACCAGCCAAGACATTTGTTGGATAGTATGCCAGCTCCCCCCGGCTTAAACACCAGTATGTCTGTATGAGATTAGTTTGATCCCACTCAAAGCTGCGGTCTATTTACATAAATCACTTTTACATTTACATAAAGCACCACCTTCCCTCCAGGGCATTGGTGGTTCAGTGGTAGAATTCTCACCTGCTCTGCCCCCTCTCCTTGTCACACCCTGATCTTCCACCAGTCACTTTTCGCTCCACCCTCTCTATGTCACATCCTGTTTCCACCCTACTTGGAGAGTATAAATATAGCTGCTCTTCTGATTAAAGACACTTGGAAATTGCTTTCTGGCTCTGAGAGTTCCAGAGTGTATCTCCTGCGAAGTTAGTGCAGCACGAGTTCCTGATCCCTCTCCCACGCAGCAGCCTAGATCGGCTCCAGTTGAGTTCTCTTCAACCCAGAAAGCACTGGCTCGGGAAGAAGCACCCTCAGGCTATCCTGACAGACATTGACTGACCTACAACATAAACACTACAAGAAATTTCTCATGCAATAAACATAACCAGAGTGGATGAGTTTGACAGCATCAAGTCATTCTCTAAGTCTGTGTGAAATATCAGAATGAGGATTTGATCCTCTTATCAATTGACTTATATCAGATACACCCCCCCTTGAATAGGGAATCAAAGATTGTTTGATCCTATTTCTGTCCAAATCTATTGTGCCATAAAAAAGAAAAAAAATGAGTGCGAATTAGCAAATATGAATACTGTACACAGGTAATGGCCACTTTTTATAAGCTTGTAACATGATTCGAGAAGCCGATGTTAGTGCTTGGTGTGTACAGGGTCTGAGGACATGGAAAGTAGATGAGGCAAATCTTATACTCAAGGAGTGCAGAACCAATGAGAAGGAGAAGTCATTCACTAGGAATTTTAGTAAAAAGAAGAAAGGGTAAGTGCTAGATAGAAGTTAGGCACAGTGCTAATTGGGGTATAAAATGGGAAGGAGGAAGCAAATCTAAAATTAAACATCTATTAAATATTAATTAATTCATGTACAACATTTCAATTAGTCCCTACAAAAATGTCTCACAAGGTTATATTTCTGAGATGACTAATCTGAGTCTCAGTTTTCATCAGAACCTGCCTGAGGTTGCACTGCTAGTCACTGATAAAGTTATAATTGATACTCTGGCCAGCTGGACCTGGTAGTTCCCATTAAGTTCTGCAGCACCATGATTTTTCAAAGCGTCCCCAACAAATTATACACTTCGGAATTTGCTGGAGGTGCTTGCAAAAATACAAAATTACTAACTTCACACTTAAGACCTAAGGAATTTAAATTACCATAGTGTAAGTCTAAGAATTTGCATAAAATAATTCCCCCACATATGGTATCTGGTTTGATTAGGAAAAGAATCTTTCCTTATATCACATTTCTTCCTGGGTAAAAGGAAATAAAGAAAAAATCAGTGCTCCATACCCACTTACAAGGCTCAAGGACCCCCCACCTGCAGGGGAAAGTTTGTAAGTGGTTAAGCAGTGCTGCAAGTATCTCTCTGTCATTCTCCTCTTCTATCTTCCCCTTCCATCTAGATTTCTCTATTTCCCTGTCAAATAAAGAACTATTTTTTAAAAAAAAAATCAGTGGAGAGCCAGGTGGTGGCCCACTTGGTTAAGTACCACCAGGTGCAAGGATCCAGGCTGGATCCCCAGTCCCCACTTGCAGGGGTACACTTCAGGAGTGGTAAAACAAGTCAGCAAATGTCTGTCTTTATCTCTTTCTTTCTATCTCCCCTTTCCTCTCAGTTTCTCTCTGCCCTGTCAAATAAAAATAAAGTAGAAAGAGAAAAATTAAACAGAAAAAATGGTTGCCAGGAGTAGTAGATTCATAGTGCTGGCACTGAGCTCCAATGATCAGTGATAACCCTGGAAGCAAAAAAAAAAAAAAAAGACGAAAGACAAAAGAAAAGAAGAGAAAAGGAAAGGAAAGGAAAGGAAAGGAAAGGAAAGGAAAGGAAAGGAAAGGAAAGGAAAGGAAAGGAAAGGAAAGGAAAGGAAAAAGAAAGTTAATGTGCCTAACAGTTTCTTATCTGGAAATGAATGAGATCAATAATTTCCTCATCAAAGCCAGTTATAACCATTGTCTATATTAATTGATAGCAAATGCTAATTAATACTACTACTACTAACAACAACACTATTTGGGGGGGTACTTGAACTCCAGGGATTGTATCAGATTTACTATGAAGTTGTAGTCACCTCTGATTTTCCAAATTAAAACTTTGAATCTCAGATTATAGGACCTCGACAAAAAACTGTTGAAGGAGCCAGTACATTTTTCATATACATCTGTTTCACCAGCTCATGCAAGCTAGAATGACACCTCTTAAGATTTCTGCATATGGGGGCTGGGCAGTAGCACACAGGGTTAATTGCACATGACACAAAGTGCAAGGAGTGGCATAAGGATTTGGTTCCAGTCCCAGGCTCTCCACCTTCAGGGGTTTGCTTCCCAGTGAAGCAGGTCTGCAGGTATCATATTTCTGTCAACCTCTGTCTTCCCCATCTCTTTTGTTTTCTGACTGTCCTATCCAGAAAGCAATGACAACAACAATAATAACAGGGTGGAGGGTAGATAGCATAATGGTTATGCAAACAGACTCTCATGCCTGAGGCTCTAAAGTCCCAGGTTCAATCCCTGCACCACCATAAGCCAGAGCTTAACAGTGCTCTGGTTAAAAATAAATAAATAAAAATTATAATAATAACAACAATGATAAACAACAAGGGCAACAAAAGGGAAAAAATAGCCTCCAGGAGCAGAGGATTCATGGTGCAGGCACTGAGCCCCAGAAATAACCGTGGAGACAAAAAAAAAAAAAAATCTGTAAATTCTAGTTCTACAAAGGAAAACTGAAAGCCTGCCACAACAAAAGCTAGCTACTTCAAACAGAATCACTACTAGAATGGGCAAGGGGTTCTGTTTGATAATAAATGCACTTTACCTCTTGGCTGCTTGCAGCAGTGCCCAACTTGGTGGTGATCTTTAATTAGTAGATGTCGGGCATTGAGTTCTCAGCAGTTACTCCAAGCACACTCTGGGTCTCTGCTGCTGATAAGAAAAGCCACAGATTCCAACTGTGAAGCTGCCAAGTCCGCTAGCCTCTGGTTTGTACATGGTGCAAGACACAAGCTGTGAACTTGATAAAAAAATCAGAACACTTAAAAAATGTTAACCTTTTACTGTCTTATAATTCACAGTATCCCAGGAATCTTCAGCAAGCTATAGCAATAGAAGCCATTGCTACCAGGGAATTCTCAATTGGCTATCTCACGGCAGCTCTAAAAGCACTATATCTGAAGCAAAACTCACACAACTTGTTTCTCCTGCTGTGTTCAATTTCTTTGGTGTTTCCACCATCCATCAAACCAAAGCAGCCAGAATCCAGGCAGTCATACACTAACCTCTTTCAGAATCCCCACAACCAACTAATCATTAAGACCTCCTCATATATATTATTTTTACTATATTTATTGGATAGAAATAGCCAGAGATCAAGAGGGAAGGGGCTGATATATATAGAGAGAGATACCTGCAGACCTGCTTTACCACTCTCAAAGCTTTCCCCTTGCAGGTGGAGACTGGGGGCTCTATCTAAGGTTCCTTGTACACTGGAACATGTGGCTTGACCAGATGCACCCTGCCCCCATCCACTTGTATCTCCCAATAACTTCTCACCATGATTGTTTCTGTTTCACCCTAGAGCTATTACTTTCATCAAGACAACTACTTTTTTTTGCCCCTTCCAGCAAGACTTCTAGATTTTGTAGTTTTAGTTTTTACACCATATAACCTGATTTCATAATGTTGTCTTGGTGTCTTACTGTTCTTGGTTTAACATATTTGCAATATTGTAAAATTTAAGGGAAGTTTAAGACTGCATACACACATGCACATGCACACTACTCACTACCCCCCTTAAGTTCTAGTTCATCACCCCAAAAAGAACCCTCTAACTAGTTCCCCAGTTCTTCTACCTGTTTCCTCACATTGCCAGCAAACTTTGCACAGCCTGAGTCAATTTACTAGTTACTATTATGTACAAGTTTGTTTAAAGCAGATACTGATACCCTATATCAGTGAAACTATCTTATAACTTAACTCTGAAATAAGTAGCCTGGTTACTGTCAATGATGCCAAATGTGTGACAGAATTCTAGGGTAAGTCCCACACACATGAAAGATGAACAACTAAGCAAAGTGTTTTATGTAATTTTGAATGGAAGATAGCTGTCCAACTATATAGTTGTCACCTGTCTGCAAGTATGGTAGGCAGAGAGAAGTAAGCAGAAAAAAACAGTGTTTAACTGATGGGGAAACATGGCTTCTTACATGAAATGAAGACTCTTGACAACAAACTCTATCAAAGTACATTGAAGCACAAAGGACAAGAAAGTCATCAGTGAACTATTGGGTTGTTGGAAAAGTCATGACACATTTCGAGTAGAAAAACATAGAATGTGCCAAGAATAAGAAGGAGTGGCCTTGAGAGACAACAGTGATTAGTGTCTCAGTTTGATCCCTGGCATTGCATGTGCCAGAGTGATGCTATAGTTCTTTTTTTTTTTTCTTCTACTACTCTTTTTTATCCTCTATTAATAAATGAATAAATCTTTCATTTAAATTTTTTGGTCAGGAGCATCATTTGAGGTAGTGAACAAGCAAATAAACTGCAAGGGCTTGTTTGTGACACAGTTGGTTGAGCTCACTTGCTACAGTGTACAAGGATCTGGTCTCAAGTTTAAAGTCCCCACCTGCAGGGGGAAAGCTTCACAAGTGGTGAAGCAGTGCTGCAGATAAATCTCTGTCTCTCTCCCTCTATCATCCCTTCTCTTGATTTCTGGTCATTTCTATCAAATAAATAAATATAATAAAAAATTAAAAGAAAACCCTGCAAACAAATGTAGTGGCCCCAAATGGTAAACTTAATAAACAAACCAAGTCTTTGCTGTACAATAGAATGCTATGTGAAAGGAATAGAGTAACTTATGCCAACTTAGGGCATGGTTCATGATCAATTTCAATAAAATATAGACTTTTTTATTTTAGAAATAATGTGTTTAATATAGATAATGTATATGCTAGAAAGCCAATGTAGAATGACACCACCACCAAATGTAAGTAATCAACTGATAATTAATTCTTATTTATTTATTTATTTATTTATTTATTTATTTAAGAAAAGAGACATTAATGAAACCATAGGATAGGAGGGGTACAATTCCACACAATTCCCACCACCTGATCTCCTTATCCCATCCCCTCCCCTGATAGCTTTCCCATTCTCTATCCCTCTGGGAGTATGAACCCAGGGTAATTGTGGGATGCAGAAGGTGGAAGGTCTGGCTTCTGTAATTGTTTCCCCGCTGAACATGGGTGTTGACTGGTCGATCCATACTCCTAGTCTGCCTCTCTCTTTCCCTAGTAGGGTGGGGCTCTGGGGAAGCGGGGCTTCCGGACACGTTGTTGGGGTCTTCAGTACAGGGAAGTCTGGTCGGCATCATGCTGACATCTGGAACCTGGAGGCTGAAAACAGAGTTAACATACAAAGCTAAACAAATTGTTGAACAATTATGGACCTAAAGGCTGGAATAGTGAGATGAAGTGTTGCACGAATTGTGTGGGGGGGTACTCTCTGCAGACTTTTGTGTACTTCTGCTTTCAGTTAAATATTTTTCCCTGGTTTATGGACATGTGTGAACACATGCTCTATTTCAGGGGACCTGGTCTATATCTAGGTTTGGGGACTTTATTGGGGTTGGACCATCTGGAATGGAATTAGAGAATACTATGAAAGGAATGGTCTCACCATTGATGAAGCTGAAGGGTTGTCATTCTACACCTGAAGTGTCTGTACACAGTCTGAAGTGAAGCATGCTGGGGTGGCACTTGTTGCGTTGATTAGGTTGCGATCGACAGATGTAATATTATTTGATGTGAATTGAGAGAAACATGCAGGAAAGTGGGCCCCACCCTAAGGTTCCAGGACTGGGGGAAATATAGGCTCTATAGTGGAAATGTGAGGTTCCTGCTGTCTTAGGGTTCAAGAAGACAATGGTTAGTTATTGTTATCATCACATTATTTGGTAATTGGGTTAACTTTGAAACGTCCCTTTGTTAGGGTTTGCTGTAGAATACTCAGCATCTCATGATTCTTATTTTCTTCTTTTTCATATCTATAGCTTTTCTGGATTCTATAATAAGCAACTACTACATTTTTAAAATAAATTTGAAAAGATATATAAAAAATAAATTTGAGGGGGCCAGGCGGTGGCACACCTGGTTAAGTATACACCTTACTGTGCACAAGGACCTGGATTCAATTTCCTGGTCCCCACCTGCAGGAGGAAAGCTTCATGAGTGGTGAAGTAGGGTTTCAGGTTTCTCTCTGTCCTTTCCTCTCTTTATCTCCTTCACACTCCTCAATTTCTGTCTGTATCAAGTAATAAATAAATAAGTAAAATTTTAGAAAATAGTAAATTTGGAAGATTTACTTTAGAGAGAGAGAGAACACCAAAGCATCACTTTGGCACATGGGATGCTGGTGATCAAAGTCAAGGCCTCATACTTAATTTTCCAGCACTTTACCTGCTACACCACTTCCTGGGTCATCTATTACCTTTCTTTTTAATACCCCCAGATTTCGTTGGCAGCTACATTTCTCATTTCCTACAACTATTTTTCATTCCTTTCCTTTCTCCTTCCTCCTAACGACAGGCTTTTTTAGTTGGCCAAGATCTTTGAAAAACAATGACATCTAACCAAGAAGCCAGCCACTTGGGCAATAACCATGCTCACAGAATGCCCAGCCAGTTGGCAGAACTTGCCTGTACGAAAGCTTTTAGTAATTGCTCCCCAGACAGGGTTTGTGAGTCATCGCGGGATCAGAGTCTCCTGTGTGGATTCAGGACTGCTCACACTCTGACACACAGCTCAACAGACTCACATGCCCTGTGGACTGGCAGCTCACCATAGAGGTGCAACCCTCTGCTGCCTAGGTAAGACATTCACCATAAGAAAACTGCTCTCTCCTGCTTCTCTACTTGGTCTTCATGCTCATTTTACAGATAAATCCCCTCTGCTATTAGTCCTTTTTAGTCCCACACCATGCAGAATTTCTGACTGTTTTCATATTTTCTCTCCCCTCCACAATCAAACAAGTATAATGGTATCTTGAACTGGTTTATAAACATTACCAGTTCCAAGAGTCCTGAAACTTGAGGCCAGTGAGAAAGTCACCTGTGACAGGGCCTGATTCCTCACATAAGCACCCCAGATTCAAACCCTGCTTCCATTGCACTGGAATTGTTTCTGTGATATGACATCTTTCTTTACCTCTTTCTGTATCTCTAGCTGAAATAAAGTCTGAGTGATGGTAAAGAAACAAATAAATTGATGGAAGTTTAGAGGTAGGTACCAAGGATTTTAATCCAGGTCTCTGTGTACTACAGTGTGTACACTCTACCATGATACACCATCTGGCCCATGTGTATATTATGTTAGGGGCCTCTCCATTGGGTGTTTGAAAACTAACTGTAGTGCAAATATTCACACCATTTTATCTGGCAGATCAGTTTTCTTATCGCAGAAAGTTAGGTTCCCATCAAGTTCATTTTTTGCCAGGAGCATACTCCTTTTATTACATAAATACATGTTCATCCACACCCTGGTCAAGAGGAAAAGGTGAGCCACCTGAAGCCAGGGAGAATGTGACAGTTTTCTGCCTCACAGGTCCCAGGAGGATTTGCACATGACAGGTGATCAGTAAGCAAAAGCAAGAATAACTTGAGTTGCTCTGAGACTCATCCACTAAATTGTATTTATAATTAAGCTATGATATTTTTTTCCTTTTCTAGCTTCAATATTCTTGTTTCTCATTCCAGTGCTAACACAATTTAGCTAAATAACATTCATTTTTATTAGCGTTCTTAAATATTACAAAATAATTGACTTTTTCAGTGTGGCAGTGATGCTGATGAGAATAGAAAACTCCTAAGTATATCTTTCTTGATTATGTATAGATATGATTACCCTCCTATCTTTACTTCCAATAGCTTTGCTTAATAAAAAATCTAAGGAGAGTCTCAGGAAGGCATAATATGATTTTAATATACTTAGCTGCAGAGAACCTCTGATGGTTAATTAAGAAACTTTCATCTTTGAAGTAAAATTAGAAAAAAAAACTTATTAACTAACGGATGCAGGGTCAGTAATACAACAGCTTTCCTTTTGAACATTCCATCTAATCAATCCTGAGAGACTTAAGACAATTATATTTTATCAAAAACACTGAGAAATAAGCACCAACGGGGGGGGGGGGGGCGAATGGCTTTGGGCATTTCTTGTAAAACAGTCATAGGAAATGATCAATCCCTCCCTAATCAGACTCACTTTATAAAATGAATATATATATATTTACAAAGCCACAGGAGTGAAAATTGCAGTTTGAGGATTCAGAAGCATAGCTTCTAAATGTCCAAAGCTGCCATGGTTAGGTCCATCCTCTTTACTGAAAGGGAGTTAAAAACATAGAGGATTCTCCTATTCATTCCTCCCTTCCCCACTTTGCCTTCACAGCAGTTTGTTTCTGTGGACTATTATGAAAAGGGAAACCATACTGAATTTAGATGCACTTGGGTTATAACACCAGCCCTGCAACCCTGCACAAGTTCACCTCCCTGAACTTCAGTGTTCTCATCTGCAGACAGGCCTAAGGCCATCTCTTAGAGTTGCTCTGAATTCAACATGGTGATGGGCTCCCTGTGAATAGTCCTGGGTAGAACACATCATCCTTTGGCTCCACGTGATTTCATCCTCCATGAACACATAATCTGCTCTTAACACGTGACACATTTTGAATTAGCTTTATACAGTCAGTCCCAGAAACATGAAATTTGTAGAAGACAGCCTGCTGTAATGGAGGAAAATGTGGAAAAAGGGAAACTGTTGTCTAACCTTAAGTCGATCTTGACTGTTTATGTGAATGTGAGCAAGTTCCTCAAACTCTCTCACCTCTGACCCTGGTTAATAAATTATGTTGATTAAAATATGCAAATAATTTTCTTGTTTTCATTTTTTAAAATATCTTTATTTATTTATTGGATAGAGACAGCAAGAAATTGAGAGGGAAGGGTGTGGTAGAGACAGGAGGGAGACAGAGAGACATCTTCAACATTGCTTCACCACTTGCAAAGCTTTATGCAGGTGGGGACTGGGGGCTCAAATCCAAATCCTTGCACATTGCAACATGTGCGCTCAACCAGGTGTGCCACCACCCAGCCGCCAAATAATTTTCTTGTTGTCACTCAATGGCTTCATCCCATTGAGCTAACATTTTCAGATATATATGGAGAGAGAGAGAAAGAGAGAGAGACACTACAACATCAAACACTGGTTACTTGCATGGTAAAGCGAATGCAGTAATTAGGTAAAGTATCTCTCCTGCAAATAATAATAACAATAACAATAGTAATAAAAAATCCTATAATCTAATAACATTTTGCTGGAGACTGGAGACAGAGAGGTAACACATGGCCTCTGAGTTCAGTAGCCACCATACAAGTGACAAAAACTAGCATTAAAAAGATATATGATCTTTAAATTTCAAGAGGTTACCTTCACAGTTCAGTCTATGTATAGGGCATATACACCCACCTACAAATTCCGTGTCCAGCTTACTATCAGGTGACATTTGTTTCCTCCTGTGGATAGGACAAAGGGCGCCTTGTCATGGCTTCTTTTTTTGATTAGCATATACTTGGCATTCAGTAAGTATATGAGTGACAGCAGAAATAACTCATCAGGTGGAGCCCAGGATTTGTATGGACCATAATTGCTTTCTTTCTCATAGGCAACTCTCTTCTGTAATGAAATAAATCTTAAAATATATGAAAGGTATATATGTAAGAATACATAAATTCAAAAATGTAGAAAAATTAAAGTAAGTGGAGTGTTAGATTTGATTGAGAGGGCATGGATTTGGCAAATCCAAAACCAAGTTTGCAGCATAAATAGATTTGGAGAGGTAAGAAGAATATTCTACCAGATGGGGGTGGGGAACCTAAGCAAAGATTGGCATTATTTTACTGTAATAGAAAATATATGTTGGATACAAAATCAAGACCAGACATCCTGTTTCATGCTTGAAATGTCACATATATAATACTGACTCAATCTTTGCAGGTGACATTGTTATTTTTATTGTTTAGCCTAAATCCAGGAACATTAATAGACTCACAGTGGTCACATGATCATTGAGTGTTAAAAGTTTGAATCTGAACTGGATCAAATAGGCATGGGATCAAAAGAAAAATGTGTACAATACAGACTGGCTAGTTGGTGCTTCAAAATGCTTTCCTCACTCTCCGGGGAACACTCCTTTCTGGTTTTCTTGTTCATCATTCCTTCTCTGACTTCTTTTTAATAGTTTCCATCTATATCCTCCATCAAATAAGGGCTTCAGTGTATGCTCTGGTGTGTAGTCAGGAACCTAGCAATCATGTGTGGCATTGATCTGCTCCTCAATCTCCTGTTTCACATATATAGGGAACAAACTACCATAAAACTCCTCAGCTTGGAATGATAAGCTTTTATTTCACTCGGATCTGATGATTGATGACTTAAGGCCAAGGTTGGCTAGATGTTTGGTGTGCTCTTGGTTGGGCTCGTTGACGTATTTCTAGGTCATCAACTTGGCATCTGACAGAGATTGAGCTTGGCTGGGATATCACAGTTACTGTATTACCTGTGCTTAGAAATTCAAGTAAGTGTCTCTCTCACAGACTTAAAATGCACAAGTGTCTCTCTCTTTCCCCCATGGGTTCTCATGGCCCTACCACTCCCCCTTCCAAGTTCTTTTAACAACTGTGATGCTACCTATTCAATGGGTTCAGTAATTTGTTCTTTTTATTTTATAGACTTAATAATGATTGACAAGACAAGAGGGATACAATTCCACAAAATTCCCACCACCAGAGTTCCATATCCCATCCCCTCTATTGAAAGCTTTCCTATTCTTTATCCCTCTGGGAGCATAAAAAAAAAAAAAGTATATAAATGAAAACAACACTGGTTGGGGAGATATCTAAACTGACAGAGCATCAGACTTTCATGCCTGAAAGTCCCAGTTCAATCCCTGGCACCATATATACCAGACTGATACTTTGACATAGGTTCTCATCCAATTATGGCTCTCATTTTGTTCAGAACTGATGGTCTTCATTATATATATTAAGCTTTTCTCTATAATTTCTTAGTTACTTCTATTTGCTTCACATTTCACTCCACACACTTCTTCTAAAAGTACATACTGCTGTGTCTCATACAATAGTAACTCTTGATTTCCATAATCAGCTTTAAAAAGAAATTTCTATCTACCTGCCCTTAACCCAAAGGAGCCAGCCTCTCCAGGGGAAGGAGTGTTATGGGATTCCTATTCTGTCAGTCTCTCCAGGAAACCCTTGTCAATAAGATGACCTAGCTGGAAATACTCTTGGGTCTATATAGAGTCTTGTACTTCCTCATCCCAGCTCTTTCTATAATAATTGATAATGGCTTATTATTTATTTCTACAAGAGAGTTACTCAATTCTGGAAGGCAGTGGTGCTGGGAATGGAACTGAAGTGCATTTGTTAGTGAGTTAGAATACACTTTCCTATTTCTGTTTTTCTTTCCTCACTGGACCCCAAGCTCTCAGTAGGCTGTGTACTTACTGAGCTTCAACAACAACAGCTTTAACAATAATAACAGCTGTGGCTACTAGCTATCTACAAAACGGAGGTCCCCCCAATTCTTCATCTGCACTATCCCAGCCTTTAGGTTCATGATTGGCCAACAATTTGTTTGGCTTTGTATGGTAACTCTCTTTTCAGACACCAGGTTCCAGATGCTAGCATGATGCCAACCAGACTTCCCTGGACAGACAACCCCACCAATGTGTCCTGGAGCTCCACTTCCCCAGAGCCTTTCCCCACTAGCGAAAGAGAAAGACAGGCTGGGAGTATGGATTGGCCTGTTAACGTCCATGTTCAGTGGGGAAGCAATTACAGAAGCCAGACCTTCCACCTTCTGCATCCCACAATGATCTTGGGTCCATGCTCCCAGAGGGTTATAGAATAGGAAAGCTATCAGGGGAGGGGATGGGATACAGAGTTCTGGTGGTGGGAACTGTGTGAAGTTGTACCTTTCTTATCCTATGGTTTAGTCAATGTTTCCTTTTTATAAATAAAATATTAAATTAAAAAAATGGTACAATATCCTTCAGGAGCAATGGATTTGTAGTCCTGGTACCAAGCCCCAGTGATAACTCTGGAGGCAAAAAAAAATTTATTTAAAATTTATATTTATTAAAAAAGCATGAAATATGGGCTGGCAATATAGCTCACATGGATAGTGTGCTATTTTTCCATGTGTATGGCCCAGGTGATAGCCCGGTGCCCACCACTAGAAAGAAGCATGTAGTGTCTTTCATACTTTCATTGCAGCTCTGCATTCTACTATCTTTTTTAAATTTTGTAAAAATTATTTTATTTGTTGTCAAGAGACAGTGAGAAATCAAGAGGGGGAGAAGAAATCAAGAGATGAGGGGAGGGAGAGAGGGAGATAGACAGAGAGACACCTGCAGCACTGCTTCACCACTTACAAAGCTTTGCCCCTGCAGGTGGGACACAGGCTTGAACCTGCGTCCTTGTGCATTATAATATGTGTGCTCAACCAGGTGCACCACCACCCGGCCCTCAGCTCTGTATTCTCTATAAAAATGTATATATATATATATATATATATATATATATATATATATATATATATGAAACTTTACTGGACAAGTGATTGAAGTGTTTAAAAGTCACAGTTACAGGGCCTGAGAGATAATCTCACCAAGTAGGACAGGTGTAATGCCCTGTGTGTGGCCAGGTACAAACCATAGTATGGGGTGCTAAAGCTCAGGCAAATCTCTAGTGCTGAGTGTTGTGGTGTCTCTCTCACTGTCTCTGACTCTCTTTGAAAAGCTTTGGTCAGAACAGTGAAATTACATGTGTAAGGTATACACTGGTGATAGTAATAATAGCAAATAAAATATAATATACAATATCATGTATAGTGTGTTTAATCTAGCATGTATCACAAAATAACAAATTAATATAGTAATAAAATGATGCCAAAATAAAAAATAAAGTTGTAGGAAAAATACATTCTCTTTCAGAAAAGGAGATTGTTCTAGGAACACTGAGAACACTTGACTTCACTGCATTTCTTCAGTGAGCCTTCTGAACTTGTATGTGATGCCCCAAGCCCATCCCACAGAGGAAGTGCTGAGAAACTGAGTCACTTTTAAAGATTCAGTGTCAGTCAGCAGGTGATCTGAAATTCAGACAGTGGCCTCTCTAACCCTAGAGCATGGCATCTCCTAAGCTTCATCATTCTCACCTGCCTGGGAAATCTGCTCCCTCTTCTCTGAGGGACCAGGCTGAAAAGGAAGAAACCTTTTCTGATGCTAAGTGACAACTTTCTGGAGCTAGCTTTCACCTAATGTGAAGTGAAGACATTTCCTTCCTGAGAAATGTGTGCTCCATACATCAGTTTATATTTCAAAGCCTGATCTGTTCACCAGGACCTCTACAGGCTGTTTTTGCTGGGCCTTGAAAAATAGCTCCCCATGATTTTGTTGATGTGAGTTAATATAGTGATAAGCACTGTAAAGTCTCTGGAAATAGCACATCATTAATTTACTTCAGAAAATAAGACTTCAGCGACAAATAAAACTCATAAGGGCTCTGTGATAGCATGACGGGCAATGGCTATTACAACAGAATGAAATTAAAGGTAAAAAGGTGCAGCAAATGTAACAAATAATTATTTTATGCAGCTGAGCAACCCACGGCCTGTTCTATGGAGGGTCCTTGACGAAGTTAAAAGGAAAAACAAATTATCAGAAATGCTCCATGTTAGTGGGAAGCAGCGTTATATTTCTGGGAAAAGCAGGAGATTCATAAGAGACCTCCTTGAGAATCCTTGCCTAGCCATTAATTGTTTGACCTTGAAGAAGTAAATTTTGCTCTCAAAAGTTTCCACTGTCTCCATCTGTCACATGACAAGAAGTGAATCTTCAGAACTCTCCAGTTCCATTGAAACCCGTTTTTTAGAAGAAGAAGAAGAAGAAGAAAAAATGTATGTCACATGATGACCAGAAATGCATGCACGTTCCCCAGAGGGAACATAGCTGTTAGAATGAAAGTTGGGGAATTGAGGCAGCCTGGAAGTTTAGTGATTTTAAACTTTTGGAATGAAGCTGATCAATGGGCTTGGTGCTTCATGCTGTACTTTCTAGCATTGTGACTTTAGAGTAATTTGCTCCCTTTTCTGAGGACTTCATTTCTTTTAAGATGTATGTTTGTGTTTGTTTATGTCTGAGAGAGAACCATAGCATCACTTGGATAGATGTGGCGTCAGGGATCGAACTCCAGACCTTACTCTTACACGTCCTGAGCTCTACTTCCACCTCCTCCCTGGTCTCAGATCTTGGTTTTCTTTGCCATAGTGTATAATACTCCCTTCAGAAGTGTGTTATGATGATGAAAGAAAATGAACTCATAAAAAAAAAAAATGGTGGCACACCTTGCAACAGGTCTTATCCAGATGTCAACGGCTTGTGTAAGTCCTAAAGCTGGAAGTATGCAGAAGTTAGGCACAGATGTCAGTGCTAGAAGCCAGGCTGAGTGTCTAATCAAGGATGGATTGAGAAATCTGAGATGCAGCAGCACATGACTGGGGTGTAAATCAGCACATAGTTGAACTCATCAGCCAGTGGTTCCCAGGCTACACTGCACATAGGAAGCACCTGGATAAGTTTACGTAAAATACTGATGCTTTGGTTCCCCACCTAGGGTATTGCTTAATTGGTCCCAGGTGCAGGATAGACATCCCTACTATCTAAAGCTCCTTGCATACTCCCACTATCCAGCTAGGGTTGTGAACCTCTGAATCAGGGTGAGAAAAGATTGTTAGGCCGAGCTCTGGCCTCTAATAACATCCCAAATCTATCACAAAGGGGGGGGGGGGAGCTGGGATTCCCAGAAGACTGGGAATGCCTTCTTTGAGTCATCAGGGAAAAAACACAGAATTCAAGAGAAAAGAAAATGGGCTTCAATATATAAAGGCCATTCATTAATATGAAGGAGTCAAGAGAAAACAGAGATGTGCTTGTGTTGGTTCAACAGGATCTTCTGGTGTACATCACAATGGCCACTTCTACCAAGTGATGAATTGGCATACCTTTGATGCCAAGTGTAGGGCTGGGCATTTATTTGACTGAGGAGTAGTTGAGTGGTTCTTAATATTTATTGCATTTAAAATCAAGTTCTGGAATGGATCAGATTTTAGGGTAGTACATCTTAACCCATGTGCCAGTCAGTCTTTGAATAATGGGTGATAGATTCGAAAACTGTTTACTGGGTTTTCATGATGTTCCAATTAGTAGTTCAGAACTACTCTAAAAAATATAAAGGGTGATCTTCTCTTTTAGCAAAGCATGGGGCAGACTTTGCAGAGTCATCAATGTAAATGATATATCTAAGATTTATTCATGTGTCTTCTGCATGGCTGTCCCAGCCAGAAGCTTCTATAAATGAACTTAGAAAAATAATGGAAATCATCTTCATCATTAAATTACAGTCATACTACCTCACTGATGTACTTCAACTTCACATTCCTCTGAGGAGTGTTAGGGTTTATTATTTCCATTTTACAGGTTATTGGAAAAGTAAGGCTCTGCTGGGTGTTGGGATACACAGGTTATAGCCAGATTCTAAGCCGAAGTCTTAGGTAAGGTACCTACCAAAAGCAGAAGTGGGAATCATGTTGAGGCTGTGATAAAGATATTTTAGAAGGTGACTTCTAATTCTGCGAATGTTTATGAATATTTAACACATTGAGTGTTATGGAGACCCTTCTGTATATTCTAATATCTTAGAATAACTTCTTTGATCCCAAATACAAAACTCCTAACTCTTGAAGAATTCCTTTTTTCATCTTCTTACTAGTATACCTCTAGTGCTTCCTGAGTGTTCATTGATTTGCATGACAGATTTTGGTGTTGCTTTATTTGTTTTCTGTATTTCTTTTGTTACCACAGCTTCACTGCTCTGGTTCAACTTTTTCAGATGGAAAAAGAGAGAGGGGTGAGGAGACAGCAGAATGGCTATGCAAAAGGTTTTCCTGCCTGAGATTCTTTGGACCCATCTTTAATCCCTGGTACCACCATAAACCAGAGCTGATCAGTACCCTGTTATCTGTCTATCTACCTATCTATCTTTCCATCTGTATCTCACCATTATAATAAATTAAATATTAATAAATAAATAAATTTATTTTGTAAAAAGAAAAGAAATAAAACCAGAGAGACCAGGAGGGAGAGAGGGAAAGGGAGAGGGAAAGAGAGAGAGAGAGAGAGAGAGAGAGAGAGAGAGAGAGGAAGGAGGAGGAAGAAGAGGAGGAGGAAAGACATTAGAACGTAAAAACAACTGCACTCTCCAGGTGAGCTACTGGTTGTCCCCAGATTTGAGAGTCTTGGCTTAATAGTCTTGAGATACATGGCAAGTTATCTCACTTCTTTGTCTTTCCATTTTTCCCATACTCATTGCAAGATGTGTCAAGCATCCTTGTGTGTTGTAATTAAGCAGATTAAAGTACTTCTGTGTTGTTGTGGCGGTCTGGTGTCAGGCTGCACCACGGAGAAGAGAGTGGACGTCCAGAGCAAAGGGGTACACAAATCTTTATTATAGGATGGGGGGGGGGTTTGGTTCAGATCACGTGGGGCCAGCCGGCAATGGCGGTCCCCACTAGCTGACCACAGGGGGAGAGAAGGGGGCGAGATCTGAAAGAGGGGGAGCTGAGAGCCCAGAGGGGGGGGGAGGGGGCTTTTTATTGGGCGACAACCAGGGGTGACCTGTGGGGCCAGGATTGGTTGAAGGGGGCACTGCTAGGATTTCACGGGGCATAGTAAAACCTGGGGGCAGAGACTGCATCAGAATAACTCCTCAGCAACACTTCTGCAAGCAGACCCCCATGAGCTGCAAGAAGAACTAGATTTATGTTTTCACTGGGCTGCTGGGACACAAAGCACCTGGAAAATGCAGGTCCAAAAGACAGATGTGCTCTGGCAGTGATTGGGAAGGACCAAGTAGTAGCAAGGGTCAGCCTATTATATGTGAGGCAGCTGCTACTGTCTTGTTTCAGATGTCATAAGGTAGCTCTGAAGTTGCCAGCTCCTAGAGGGGGGGGTCTCACCTTCCCTCTAAACCTATGCAAAAACTTTTAATGCTCTCAGTCACATCGCTTCTCAGTCCAGTCTGCCCATCTAATAGTGGTACCCAGTCTGGCCACATCATCTCTTGATATCCTAAGTCAGATATTCAATCTATATTTTCTTTATATTTTTTCCTTCAAATGCAAAGCTTGGTTTGCTTTACTTGCAGGAAGAGCTGCTTGTGGCTGGAGAACACAAAAAGTAAAGAAAACCATCAGACCTACATCCTAGGTTCCGCATCACCTCATTTTTCATGAGTTGATTTCTTTCTGATCTTCTCTCCTCTACTGCAGGGAGCCCTGTATTTTCTTCCACTTGTGCAAAGTTTAGCTGCCAACTAGCAATTTAGGCAGTTTATACATCAAAATAGGGTTTCACCCCTCCTGAGCTTCTCTACCTGCCACAATCTTCCCTTTACACCTCCAGCAGCTTTCCCATTTCCGAACTGTAGGTTTTCCCAATGTGATTTGTTCTAATTCCAGCAGTCTGTGTTAGTCAGTGTCCTTGAACCAGAAAACTGCAAATTCACAGTGCTTACTTCTTCAGGCTGATTTATTATTATTTTTTCAAAATTAAAGTCTCTACTCTGTTTTCCATAAGGTTTTGCTTAGCCACGCTCTCTTTCATGATAACCAGTGTCTAGTTCTGACTTGTAAGGTCACTGGCATGTTAAGGTTGGTCTCATATGACCTTGAAGCCTAGACCATCACTCCTTCTTCCTGTGGGAAAATTTTCTGATAAGAAAGCAATTAGAGAATGCTTTCTTTGTGAGATCATTCAATATTGCCTTTTTCTTTTGACTTATCTTACATAACATGATGCCTTCAAGTTCCACCCAAGATGAGGCCTCAAATATAAGGACAGAAAAGGAAAACACAAAGTGAAACTTGGTCTGGGTATGGTGCACTGCACCAAAACAAGGGATCATGGGGAATACGAGGGAAGGAGGAGGTAAAGAAAATCTTGGGGCCCTTTTGCATGAAGATGAAAAAGGACCTAAATTGTGTGTGGTGGTGTTTTACAGAGAACGTTCACAAGGACATGAGTCTCTACGTACCGTTCAGTCTGTTAATGGGATCTTGGTTCAAGAAGAAGAACTCATTTAGAATCTTGGCAAGACAAGCTGAGTTTCCTTTGCTTCAGTTGGCCTCAACTACTCCTGACTACTTGCTTATGTGAATTATGTGGTGCTGTTACCATACACAATGACCAGGGTTCAAGACCAGGGTTCAAGACCCTGGTCCTCACCTACATGTGGAGTGCTTCACAAGTGGTGAAGTAGGTCTGCATGTCTCTCTCTCTCTCTCTATCTCCCCCTCCCCCTCAATTTATCTCTGTCCTGTCAAATATAATAGATAAAGAAAGGCAGAAAGAAAGGAAGAAAGGAAGGGAGGGAAAGATGCAGGCTGCTGGGAACTGTAGTGGTAATATAGAGCTCAACAATAATCCTGACAAAAAAGAGAGAAAAGAAAGAAAAGAAAAAAGAGAAAAAGAAAGAAAGAGAAAAAAAGAGAAAGGAGAAATTAAAATTAACTAGTGGTAGAACAACTCTTAACAGAAAGTTCAATGTCTCCCATGGTGTTAAAAATATTTCATAGTTTGTTGTTTGTTTTGTTGTTTTTCTTTATTATTGTTGTTCTTGTAATACTGTATGAAAGGCAAACAACTATCAAGGTGAGCTATTTTGCTAATCCAGGTTCCCCATCTATCTAAGAAAGAGATGGAGTAGATTTCTTTTAAGATTATGAGTCTCTAAGATACCGATTAGACCCAGGAGTCTAGGTGGAAAGACTCAGGAGAAATGTGTGGGAAATTTTGCTGAATTCAAAAGAAAGAACTGGCATGATTTTCCTTCTGGATCACTTGGTCCTCAACCCTTGCTGCTTCTTAGATTTCTTGGAATGTCAATGAACCTGACAATCTCTGCAGAGGCTGGCTTAGAAGGCAACAGAAAATTATTGCCTTAATTCTGAGGAGGCAAGATAAATTACTATCAGGCAGCCTCTTTATCTTCAGGAAAGTGATGCTTCATTTTCTCTATAAGTGTGGGGTCAACAGCCCAGTTCCTGGAAAACTCAAATGCAGAACGATACCCTGAGTAGGACTCTTTGTTTCTCAAAAAGAAAGAGCATTCTGACTTAAACTGAATGTTTTGAAAATTTTACTCCCCACCAAGACAAGACATAATAAACTATTCTTAACCCAAATCTACATCCTCATGATAACATTTATCTGGAAACTGGAAATTATTTATTTTTATAACTGAATGGGAACAAGCAATATTTCCAAAGTTATTATTGAACTGGAGGGCTCTGTCTTACAAATTCCACGTGCCATCAAACCTTTTTAGAAGTAGAAGTAGGTAATTATCGTATTCACACTTATTTAACAACTTTGGGTTTTTTTGTTTTTTTTTTGCAAAGACACAGCATTCTGGGAAGAGAAGATACTTGCAGAATGGTAGGATTTACCAAATGCTTAGGCTTTGTTTAAGGGGCTATTGCTGTGAACTTCACCAGGAAATGCAGCTAGCTCTTGGTGTCTCAGACAAGATTTTAAGTCCGGGAAGAGGATTATTCAAGAGAATGGGTGTGAGAAGGAAACCCAACGCATTCTTCTTTTCCTTTTCACAAAACTCAAGGGCCTTGGTAGATGGGAGGGGTATTTGCACAGGCATAGGCTACTTGAGGGCACTTGAGACTATCTCCTGTTTGCAAAAACATGTGTAGTCAAGTTAAGTGAGACAAGTGAAAGGAATTCACTTATTTTTGTTCTTTCACATTATGATGCTGCAAGGAGGATGGTGGTGATATTTGCTACTTGTACAAGATTTTAGTGAAAATTAATCCTCTACCCACCCATGCAGAATTATACATTTAAATACCATGTATGGCACAGTGGATCATGTAATTGAAGGCCTATACTTCATGTTTGGTTTAGTATGCAAACTACCCAGGTCTTATTTTCTTCCATGATGGCACCTGCCCATCTTGCCATCCTATCATTTTAGTCTCACTTCTACACATGGAACTTCTGAGTAAAAGATTCATTGCAGATAAAGGCTCAAAGACAAAAAAAAAAAAAAAAAAACACTTCAAAGATATAGATAATTTCAACAGGTACTTGAGGTTTGTAATGTCAAGTTATCTGGCTTAGAAATCTGTGTCTTTTGTGAAGTCTCTGTAAGAAGTGACTATTGAATAAGAAATGTTTTCTCTGCCAGCTGGGCTAAGGCTCCTAGAGGACACCCACTCTTGACAGCTAAATGAATTCTTAGAATAGAGCTATGATCATCAGAATTCAACAGTTTCCCATGTTGTGTAACATTTTCTTTTGTTCCTGCTTTAATTTCTATAATTCACATGCTCTATAGTCTCAATGAAATTAAAATATATAGGCAGAACTGCCCAGAGCATATCAGCATAGCATTTCACTTAGTTCATGAAAAGAATTGAGAGTCACTGACATTGTCCTCACTACCATCACAATCAACTACCATTTTCATCACCATCACCACACCATGATCAGCACCACCACCACTACAATCATGTATATTTCCCTGAGGATCCAGGATCTGGTTGTGAAGTATATTTCACAAGGCACCTTGGGTTGTAAACATCATTGTTAGGGTTTGAATTCAGGGCTCTTTGATCCATAGTGCTATATTTGCATTTCATACTGCTCTATTTTGGGGTCAAACACAAACCTTTAGATAGCTCATCTGAGATCTGTTGTTAGATTAAAACCCACTCAACTTACTTGATGTCCTGGGCTTGTAGTTTTCTCAAGACACCAACTCTAAAAAAGTCCCGCATCATCCACAATGCCCAGAAGTTGGTATTCTAAGACTTACTGCAGATTCTAATCAGGGAAAAAAAGTGAAAGAAAACATAGAAGTTCATTTTGTTAATAACACAACCAAAAAGTTCTCATATTAATTTCAAAGTAGAGAATACACACACATATATACACATATATGTCCCCAGAGTACTCATCCGAATGACCCCACCATTATAAAATGGTCAATCACTGAATAGCTAGCATGATCAAGGTACTTTACATAGGTCATCTGATTTAAACCTCATAATGAAGACTTCTGTCATTGTGACAAGTGAAGGGACATTGTAAGATCCATTTTCAAATATGAAACTGAGTAGTGAGACCTAGTAACCAGAATATTGTCTATAGATTGTGAATAGTTTTCCCCCTTTCTCTGTTCTTATTGAAACCCCACTTTCACTCTATTATTCGGCACTGACATTCTGCTCACATGAGGGAACATCAAATCTGTGCTGTCTGAATTATTACAGCTTAAACTTTTAGATTCTCCTCTATATATGATGGAATCTCCTTTTTAAGATGATTGAACCAAAAGTATATTATCTTTCTGCATTTGGTATGTGATGGTTTGAATAACAGGAAGAATAAATTCCCTCAGAATCCACTAGTATCCATAGCACAACTGTCAATATCTGAATACATTTTTTGATTGTCATGTGCCTGTGGCATGGGGAGTGGCCACAACTAGCCCCTAGAATATTGCTAGTATTCTACAATACAGAGGACGGTCTCCATAACAATGAATGTCTGTCCTCAGGAACAACAGTGTTGATATTGAGGAATCCTCCCTTAGATCTATGCCAGGAGCAATATTTTTCTGTTCGCCCTAGTTGATACCATGCCTCCTGGACACTATTGTAATAACATAACCACAGGTATGATCTCATGTGCATGTTTCTCCATTTCATTAGTCTGTATTTCCCTGACTCAGATATAAGTCATGGCAAGTAGAACAGAGACTAAGTATTGGTTGGCAGAGGGCCAGGTGGTGGCGGTGCACCTGGGTGAGTGCTCATGTCACAATGTGAAAGGACCCAGGTTTGAGCTCCTGGTCCCCACCTGCAGGAGGAAAGCTTCACAAGTGGTGAAGCAGGGCTGCAGATGTCTCTCTGTCTCTCTCCCTCTTTATCTCTCCTTTCTCTCTTAATTTCTGGCTGTCTCTAGTATTCAACAAGCAAGTAAAGATAATAAAAAAATAAAATTAAAAATTATTGGTTGGCAGTAGATGAATGTATAAACAGAGTGGAGAGTGAAAACAGACACTTTTATTTTAAATTTTCATTTTATGTATTTAATGTCACAGAGATGGTTTTATATTAAAAGGGGTAGGAGTGCAATCAAGAGCATCACTCTGGTGTATTTGATACTGGGGATTAGACCAAGAGCCTCAGGCATACAAGTCTTCTGTTCTGCCCACTGTGCATTTCCTTCAAGTCACTTGTACTGTAGCTAAGAGAGAGAAGGAAGGAGAGATAGAGAGATAAAGAGACAGGGGGGCGCCTCTCTTCTTTTCCAGTAAAACAGGCTCTGGACTCTAAAAGCCTGCCTTTGCTACAGGCCATTAAGCCTGCATATGCAGTCTCAATTTTTTTACCTTCCAAAATTTTCCAGTTCATTTCACAAATCTAAATAGTTTCACCGCACCTCTCTGCAACTCTATGGTATTCCTGAATAACCACTTATAGGTAAACGATTGATTTCTAAGATTGCCACTGCCCAAGACTCAGAGCAAAATACTCATATCTCTGAGTGCTTCTCACTGTCAGAGTCTAGAAATGTGGATGCCCTGTGCCTTCTGGTCCCTGTGAGAGTCACACTGAAGGTTTAAGTTATCATGAAAGGAAGGAGAAAAAGAATGGTGCTCAGTTTCAGGCTGATTTTGTTGTTTGTTTTTTGTTTTGTCTTTTATGTTTTTATTGATTTAATAATGATTGGCAAGATTGTAGGATAAGAGGGGTGCAAATCCATACAATTTCCACTACTAGAGTTCTGTATCCCAGCCCCTCCATCGGAAGCTTCCCTATTATGAACCCAGGATCAGTATGGAGTGCAGAAGGTGGGAGATCGGGCTTCTGTAATTGCTTTTCCACTGAACATGGGTGTTGACAGGTTGATCCATATCCCCAGCCTGTCTCTGTCTTTCCCTAGTGGGGTAGGGCTCTGAGGCGGTGGGGTTCTAGGGCAGGCACATTGGTGAGTTCATCTGCCCAGGGATGTCAAGTTGGTGTCATAGTAGCATCTGAAACTTGGTGGCTGAAAAAAGAATTAAGATATAAAGCACAACAAATTGCTTAATAATCATAAACCTAAAGGTAAGAAGATAGCAGATGATATTTGGGGATCTCCATTTTTGAAAAATCAAAGAAAGTCTATTTTAGGTATATTCCAAGGGGCCCACGACTTTACGTATTTTTCCTGAGTCCAACAGCTAATATGCAGGTGGGCTAAAGATATTATCTGGGGAGATGGTGTCAGAGTTGGACATAGGACTAGAAAGCTGGGTCAGAGAAAAAAAGCAGTTTCCAAATATGGGAAACATATATAAATACTATGAACTGTAGGTCCCATAGATCTGATCTGGGGCCCATATTTAGCACAGGAGTCTGTGTAACCTCTGAGTCCCGGTTAGTCTGAACTAGCATTCCATGGTCACTGTTAGCAACATTCTGGGCTGCACTCATTTCAGTACCTGTCTTCCACAAGTGGCAGAGAATATGGACCCGGACTCCCTTCGGAGAGTGGGACAGTCCCTACTATTGTCGTTCTACATTGAGGGCAAGGTCCTGTAGAGGCCCACAAAAGGGTTTATGATGTTGTTCCTGATGGAAATGACCAGTGATGGGTGAAAGAGGGATCAGTTTCAGGCTTTTATGAGGAAAAGCACCACAGTTCTTGGAGAGTTATAATTGGTCAGGGGAGTTAGGTGGGGGTATGGAAAATCCAATGTGGTGTGGGTAAAACGAGATAGAGCTTTTCCTGGAATAAATGCCAGGAACCTAAGGTCACTTGGGAAAGCATACTTTATTAATAGACAGAATCACCAAGATCTGTAGGCACCAGGAAAGAATGGAGATCTGGAGGAATGTAGGTTTAGAGCACAGGAGGTGGCATGTGTTACAGTGCTCAAGGACCCAGGTTTGAGCTCCCAGTTCCCACTTACAAGAGGAAAGCTTTGCAAGTGGTGAAGCAGTATTGCAGGTGTCTCTCTGTCTTTCTTCCTATCACCTTTTTCCCTCCTAATTTCTGTCTATCTCTACCCAACAAATACATAAAGGTAATGAGAGAGAAAGAGGGGGGATGTAGGTTTAGGATGAATTAGGAGTGACTTCTTCACATATGATGGCGGCGAAAGAGCATTGAGCAGGACTTGTTTAAGATCTTGCTCTCCTGGAGTTATACTCACCTTTCTGTAAAGGAAGGAAGGACTTACAGAGAGGCCCTTGCCCTGCTTAGAGTTTTCAAGACTGAACTCAAGAAGGAAGAGCTGGACAGGTCAGCATGATGAGCACTGTCCCCACATAGCCTCTAGCATGGTGGTCTCATGTAGAGGTGGAACACATAGTTTTTGCTTGTTTACTTCAACAAGTGCTCTCTAGCTGTTTGAGGGAATGATTGGAAAGAACTTTCACAACTTCATCAACATTTGATGGTGCTTGCTAGCTCCTCATGGCTTTCTTTGCTCACATAAACTCACTAAGAGAAGTGAGCAGGAGCAAAGATGTACCATTACTACCCTAATCCAAATTGTGCTGCCCTTTCAGTTTCCCCTCCCCTCAAAGGCCCAACACTCCCTTGTTTCTGTTGCTTACAAACAGATCTAATGATCTCAAAGTTGCCCCCCCACCTCACTTTGAAAGGGAAAGGGGGACTATTTAAAGTCTTATTTTTATTTAGATTGGTTTTTAGCTAATTTAATGAAATGCTGAAAGTAGAAAATTAATTTGAAACTGCTCACACGATTGTTAGCTTGTGTCACTTCCAAATTACATAAATTTAGTTTGGAAGAAGATTAATATTTATCTTGTCAGCTTTTTATCAGACTAAGTAAGTGCCTGTGGTAGCAGGTGACTAAATGTCATGAATGGCTTATTGATATAGACTTGGGCTTTATTATTATTTTTAATGTCCCTGTAAGATGCATTTGTCAAACAACCTTTTTTTCCCCCATGAGGGTACAAGGAAAAGGCTTTGCTTATGGTGTGTTCTCAGAGCAAGCACCTTAAAAATATTAGTAAGGAATCAACAGGCTATGACGCAAACCAAAAGCCTGGTGCAAGCCCTGCCCATGAACTCACATGTACAGGAAGTTTTACAGGAAGTGCACTCACATATGTGCTACTGGTTTCTGTCCCAATCTTCTAAGACCCAAACTCCCATTTCTTACAACCCCCTTCAAAATGCTTCTAGAATGTTCTAAGCTATATTCCTGCAGGCTGTTGGGAAGTTATAATTCAGATGGTCATTGATAAAACTCCACTATGTACCCCCCACGTCCTAAACTACAGTGGGAAATCTGGCAGAGGAAGGGAATGTTCTTTTCTTTGGTTCTTTTGTGTTCTCTTCTATAAACAGGAATCTGAAACAGGAGTGTGTCTTATTCCTCACAATCACGTCCACTGACTCTACTAAAGCAGCTCTTCCCTTCCCTGGCTCTTCGTATTTGTGCATAGTTAAGAGTATAGACAGATATTAAAGTCACATGTCACTATGGTGCTCAAGGCTCCCCATACCCCCTTTGCTTTCTTCTTCTCTAGACAGTTGGGTTCTTCTCCTCTGGAACCAGTTCTCACCCATCCTTAAGTTTCTATCACTGAGGTCAGAGTCAGGATATCACAGGAAGAGCAGTGGTGCTTGTTCTATCAGTAAACAATCTGCTTCATCTTTAAAACAATTATAGGGGGTAGATTATTTTTGCTTGTTTGATCTTTTCTTAATGGTCACCAAAGTTATTGCTGGGGCTAGGTGCCTACACAGTGAATCCACTGCTCCTACCAGTCAATTTTCTTTTAATTTTCTTTTTTTGTTGTTGTTAATAGAGTCAGTTAATTAATAGGGAAGGAGGGAGGGGAGAGAGAGAAAGAGAGAGAGAGAGAGAGGTGCAATACTGCTCCACCACTCAGAAAGTTTCCCCTTAAAGGTGGGGACCAAGGGTTTTAACCCTTTCCTTTCACGTGGTACTATGTGAGCTGTACAGGGTATACCACTTCCCAGCTGTCCTTTCACTTTATATATAAAGAAAAATAATCCTTGTAAATGAACAAATTAGACTAAACTTAAAATGTTAATGACCTTGTTTAGTTGCACTGAGACACCTTTAAGAAGCAATCACTTAACCTTTAGATGCAAGACAAAAGGCAGTGCTGCTTTAATTTAGGGTTCAGGTTGTCTCACCAACAGAAAGGATAGAGAACAGAATCTAGGGACCTGAGAGAAAGTAAACCTTGAACCCAGGTATAGAAACTTGTCAGACTTCTGAGTGAATTCAGGGACAAAGACACTCAGCAGTTCTGGTATAGGGAGGGATTGTAGGGGAAACACACACTCAGAGGGAGTGTGTGTGTGTGTGTGTGTGTGTGTGTGTGTGTGTGTGTGTGTGTGTGGTGGTGGTGGTGGTGGTGGTGGTGGTGATTCTAGGTGAACCCTGCATTTCATGCCTGAGGAAGTCAGATTATATAGGACCTATCTGGGATAGGTGGGATTTTCTTAGAAAAATGAGCTAATTTTTAAAAAATATTTATTTATTTATTCCCTTTTGTTGCCCTTTTTGTCTTTTTTATTGTTGTCATTTTTATTGTTGTTATTGCTGTCATCGTTGTTGGATAGGACAGAGAGAAATGGAGAGAGGAGGGGAAGAGAGAGAGGGGTGAGAAAGATAGACACCTGCAGACCTGCTTCACTGCTTGTGAAGTGACTCCCCTGCAGGTGGGGAGCCTGGGGCTCAAATCTAGATCCTTAAAGCAGTCCTTGCGTTTTGTACCACCTGTGCTTAACCCGCTGCACTACCACCCGACACCCAGTGAGCTAATTGTTATCCACTAGTGTTTTACTAGAAGAAATTGAGTTCTCCTGGGATTTGGGACTCTATTCTTTTCTGACCATGTATCCCTTTGGCAACTATCACAGTATCAGGTACATGATGGGACTGCTCCCAACTGGTGTGGAGATTTTGCTGGAATGGGTTGCCTAGGAGAGATTTTAGTCATCTTGGATCCAGTTGGTTTCTTCTAGTTCTTGGTCCTCAGGGAAGTGATTAGTTTTGACTCCAGCAAGTTCCTCTAGCTTTGCACTGATGTCACAGTGAACATGAAGGCTCCCCCCTAACCAGTCTAGCATG
This sequence comes from Erinaceus europaeus, assembly GCF_950295315.1. Taxonomy (NCBI): domain Eukaryota; kingdom Metazoa; phylum Chordata; class Mammalia; order Eulipotyphla; family Erinaceidae; genus Erinaceus; species Erinaceus europaeus. Next base: position 55,585,024 of record NC_080178.1, on the reverse strand, counting down.
CCTCAGTCTCAACTTATGGGTGACATTAAATACACACCTAAAGGCCACTCACTGTGGCAACATTCTCCCTAACACATACTATTTCCTAAGCACTGAACACCAAGAAACACTATGATGTCAGAGAAAGCATAGATAGTAATTTTTTTTTGTCATTATAAGACCATCACCACTTCATGCTGACTTTGCAGATGGAGAGGGTCAGAGAAATGGAGACGCCATAGCACTAAAGCTTCCCCCAGTGCCAGGTGGTACACTGGGTCCTGTGAATGGCAAAGCAAGTGTCCTCCCAGGTTCCCAGATGGGAGTGTTTTGATAGCAGCAGCATGTCAATTCAGAAGCGTCTTGCAGTTGTTTCAAAGTTAAGTCTACTTTTCAACTCAGTCCTCAGCAAGCATTCATTATAACACTGAATACTAGTGGATTCAGTGGATTAGGATTGGCTCAGCTCAGAACATCTAAGAGACCTGGGTGTGGGCTGGTGCTGAGGAAGATGAGCACTCAAAAGAACTTCTGTTGACCTGGGAGCTGGACCGGACAATGGGCGATCCCTTCACTCTCTGTCCTGGAATAGGAATGAAATTGCCTTCCTCAACCCCAGAAGTTGGGTAGGGACATACGCACCCTGGAAATAAAGTGGAAAATGTGCTGGTTTAAATCCAGATAAAGACTTCATATTTCAGAGGCAGGCACAGAAAATTCTCCAGGCTTGGGGGTATCTAAGATAAAGCCACTGTATAGATGCCTTTGATTATTGATATTGATCTCTGCCAATAGGAGTGACTTGCCTTTCTCTTCCCCTTTCATTGCAGCCCTTACATCAAGGCAAGATTTAGATTGCCCTGTACTTGTGACCTAATAGAAGCAGTCTTCATCTCTAAAGCAGTTAGACTATATGTGGGATGAGCCAAAGCCTGAGATCAGAGAACTCTGTAGGCCCTGTCCTGGGAATGAAAAAGCCACCCTGGAATATATTCTCAGACAGATGCATGTTCATTAATAAAAGGCACTGTTCAATACCAAACACTTGGCAAGGGTCGTGTGGAGTGGAGGAAAGAGAACCCCAGGTGTTCCCTAGAATGCAGGAGAATGACTTCCTGCCCTTGATCGCTTTTATTTATTTTTAATATTTATTTATTTATTTATTTATTTATTATTTTACCTTCAGGGTTATTGCTGGGGCTCAGTGCCAGCACTTCAAATGCACTGCTCCTGGAGGCCAGTTTTTTTTTTCCAATTTTTTTTTTATTGGATAGGACAGAGGGAAATTGAGACTGGATGGGGAAGATAGGGAAGAGGATGACAGATACCTACAGACTGGCTTTGCCACTTGTGAAGCATTCCTACTGCAGGTGGGAAGCTGGGGGTTCGAACCCAGATCCTTTTAGGAGTCCTTGTGTTTAGTACCACATGCACTTAACCAGGTGCACTTGAGCGTCTATGCCAGAGAATGGACTACAAACATAGGGACTTGCAAATGTTTAATTTTCATAGTCTCTTTGAAGAACACATTATTAGTATTCTATTATTAGTAGTAGTGTTTATTTTAATCACTTTTTGTAGTTTACTGGACACTTGTGACACATGGGGATGATTTCTCAACTCGTAGTGATATCACAGTGATAGTTGTGTGCAAGACGCTCTCATTTCCACTTAGGTCTTTTTCTACAAGCATGCACCAGAACTCCAATGGACCTCTACACTCCCTACCTCACCATTTCCCCAGAGTCCTTTGCTTTTGTATAATATATCCCACCCAGCATGAGTTTCACTTTGTGTTTTCCCTTTCTGCCTTTATATATGCCTATATGTGAGATCATCTATATTATTTGTTATAACCAGAACTGTGATCAGCTCTGGATCTGGGTGGTGCTTGGCAAAAAACCCTTCTCAGATCATCATACTTAGGCATGAAAGACTTTTGTGTAAACACTATGCAGTCACCCAGACCCATTATTTTACATTTTGCACATCGGAAAACTGAATCCCATAGACATCACCATTTGTACAGAATAAAGCAATAGATTTTGTCTGTCAGTGTCCTAACTGCATCCTCATCATATTCATATAATAAGTAAATTAATGGCCAAGATTACATAAACTGCAGATATCATATATCTCCCATTAGGGAACATTTGATTTTTGTTTTTTCCTTTCCAGAGTGCCAAAGATAACTTTTCACTTTCCGTAACTGGAAAAGGAAAATATTCAGTTTCAATGAATGAAGCTTGTTAAATGTAGACTATTAAAAAGGAGCTTTCTTCTGCTTCCCCAGAGCCCTTCTCCACTAAGGAAAGAGAGAGGCAGGCTGGGGGTATGGATTGACCTGTCAACGCCCATGTTCAGCTGAGAAGCAATTACAGAAACCAGACCTTTCAAACTTCTGCATCCCACAATGACCTTGGGTCCAAACTCCCAGAGAGTTAAAAAATAAGAAAGCTATCAGGAGAGGGGATGGGATACAGAGTACTGGGAATTGTTTGGAGTTGTACCCCTCTTATTTTATGATTTAGACAATGTTTCCTTTTTATAAATAAAAAAATTAAAAAACAAGGATATTTCTAAAAATGAAGTATTGCTATTATGTTAATATGTTGTTTCTCATAATGGCTTGTTGATGGCACTAATTCGGGCTGCCATCCTGTTGCTTACTACGCTTATCAGTCAGCAGAAGGACCACTATATCTGCAACTTGTCACTTTACTTTAGCGGAATGTAATGTTTAGAGTCAAGTTTACTTCAACAGTGGGAACTGATGAAAGCTACAAAAGATGGGGTCTGGTCTAAGTCCTAGGCTCTCAATAAAACAATTGAAACCAGAAGAGGGCAGGAGGTGACACACTTGGTAAAGTGCATTTATTACAGTGCACCAGGCCCTACATTCAAGGCCCCAGTATCCACCTAAAGGGAGGGAGTTTGACCAGTGATGAAGCAGTGTTACAGGGGTCTTTTTATCTCTGTCTCTCCCTTTCATCTTCCCCTTCCATTTTTTTTTTCCCTTCAGGGTTATCACTGGGGCTTGGTGCGTACACTATGAATCCACTGCTTCTGGTAACCATTTTTCCTCATTTTATTGAATAGGACAGAGAGAAATTGGGGGGTATAGAGAGGGAGAAAGATAAGGCACCTGCAGACCCACTTCACTGCTTGTGAAGAGACCCCCTGCAGGTAGGGAACTAGGGACTGGAACCAGAATCCTTGCATGGTTCTTTGCACTGTGTACTATGTGCACTTAACCTAGTGCATCAATACCCGTACCTCCTTTCAGTTTTCTCCATCCTATCAAATAAAATAAATTAAAACGATTTTTAAAAGGAAAAATGACAGCCAGGAATGATAGGTTTGTTGTGTAGCCACAGATCGTCGCTAATGATAACCATGGTGCCAATTTCTTCTTCTTCTAGCGTTTGCCCTTCTTCCGTAGCCAGTCAACAGCGTCAGGTTGAGCCTGATGTAAAGTTTCGAGACCTCCTTTGAATCTGGAGAGGTGGCAGTCGTTGACTATGTGGGTCATAGTCTGTCTGGAGCCCCAGGGGCAGTTCGGGTCGTCTCTGGCTCCCCAGCGGTGGAACATAGCGGCGCACCGGCCGTGGCCTGTTCGATAGCGATTGAGGAGAGCCCAATCATAACGTGCTAGGTCAAAGCCGGGTTGACGCTTGCAGGGGTCTGTGATGAGGTGTTTGTTCTTTACCTCAGCTGACTGCCAGCTCTGTTTCCAAGAGACTGGAACAGAGAAGTTCAGTGTAGGCATAGGGGACCAGATTGGGTGACGAGACGTCAAGCGTTGGGCAGGGTGGGCGAAGATATCCGCGTATATTGGCAGGTCCGGTCGAGCATAGACGTGGGAAATAAAAATAAACAATAAAAATCCCACTGAACTTTATGCTACTACCTCAATGCCCTGTAAATGAGGCACAGGTAAGCCAGTCCATCTTTGCATGTGTTGTGATGGTAACCACTTTGGACAACAGCTTGTGTTCATTAGGCTGAGAACCTTACCATGTCAGTTAATCTGATTAACATCATGGAAAATGTCATTAGATTTGTCATCTTTTTGCATGTGACTTTGGATTTCTATTAAAATGGCATCACCTCTATCAGCCAGTGTTCTTATTCTCAGTTTCTCTAGCCTGTTGGCTTGAAGAAATCAACCCCTGAGCAAGGTTTGGCCTACTTTCTGCATTTATAAAACTAGCCTAACATAGTGACACAGAAATGGTTTTCATGTTCATTTGTCCCTCTTGTATTCCTAGGGAACCATACTTGAAAAGTATACTGGGTTGAAGGTTAATTGTCCAAAGAGCTCTAAAGGGAGAGGTGGGGAAAGAGAAGGTTCATAAGTGGCAAGAATAATTAGGTTTCTGGGATTATTTGGGGCAGGTTATTGATATAATACTTGGCTGTCCCTTCCTAACTACTATATAATTTCCAGGTTAAAATGAGGCTGTGAACTCCCCCAAAGATCATCATTGTAGTCCTTAATGAAGTAGAAAAGTATGTAAACTCCATTTATGGTTGAAATTCCTTTATATTTGAAACTTTAAAGCTCTCCATGAGACTACTATGATGTAGGTAACACACAGAGAAATGAACTGTATAACTATTATTAAAAGATAAAAAGAAAAATCTGTGTTTAATGTTTGTGCTTATTTTACTTTGCTACAATAACTTGTTTCTTGTGCCTGTACATAATGTATTCTGTCTGGTAACTCACTCTTAGAAAAAGTAAATTTCAGACTTGGTTGGAAGAATTCTTTAAATACACTTAGCCTGGGGAGATAGCTTAATGGCGATGCAAAACACTTTCATGCTTAAGGTTCTGAGGACCCAGGTTCAATCCCCAGCACCACCATAAACCAGAGTTGAGTAGTGCTCTGGTGTGTGTGTGTGTGTGTGTGTGTGTGTGTGTGTGTACCATTCTCAATGTATCTTTCTCCCTGTATCCTTCTTATTAAAACAAATAAATTATATATATATATATATGGATTCACATTTAGTGACCAAGGAAGGGACTCATAGAACTCAAGAATGTCCATGTGTAAAGTTGATGATTTGATTATGAGCACTGAATGTGTCAAAGGTCTGTTCAGATCTTCCTCATTCTCTCTTTCTATGTCTCTCTCTTTGTCTCTGTCTATCTCTCAGATAAAAATATATACACTCAGAACTCAGTGCATGCCATCAGAGCAGCTATTATGTGAGGCAGTAAATGAGATTCAGTATCACCAATGGCATTATGGCTTACAAGTTTCTACCCTTCATACTTTCGCACTCTCTCATACCTTGCAACCTTCCCCAAATTTCTACTGCCTATCTTCTCCCTTCTTTATTATGTTACTTGACTAGAAGACTCTGCCTATCCCTCGTGTGTCCTAGATGCTAGTGATTTTCTTGCCTCTCAAGAAATCTAATGTCAAGACCTATTTTTGCAACATATACCCCAGTGCCTCTCTGGCCTTGGTTCTGTGATGTGATCTGTGGCTTTGATCCAACTAATAATTCTTCCTCCAGGGAGTCGGGCTGTAGCGCAGCGGGTTAAGCGCAGGTGGCGCAAAGCACAAGGACCGGCATAAGGATCCTGGTTTGAACCCCGGCTCCCCACCTGCAGGGGAGTTGCTTCACAGGCGGTGAAGCAGGTCTGCAGGTGTCTATCTTTCTCTCCTCCTCTCTGTCTTCCCCTCCTCTCTCCATTTCTCTCTGTCCTATCCAACAGCGACGACAACAACAATAATAACTACAACAATAAAAAAACAAGGGCAACAAAAGGGAATAAATAAATAAAATAAAATATAAAAAAAATTCTTCCTCCAGTCTAATACTTCACTAACTAGACCTTCCTCTAAAAGTGGCATATTTTTTAGGCTTGAAGATGCCTGGAATAAGGTTACACATCTTGTGAGATATTCTAAATGTTTACTGTTTGTGAATGAACATGTCTAAGAAGAAAATGCATCCCAGGAATAACTCTAGGATCTGTGAACTACTCCCTCAAAAAATACCATGAGCAGTATGTCTTGGAGGTGGAACACACTGAATACCATTGTCCTTCTGTAGGCTCAATCTCTTCTGTTTCTGAACATTCAGCTTCATGTAGAGAAACTGTTTTGAGGTTTCATTTAATCAATAACAACTCATGACAAAATTTTCTGCCCAAAACTCCCCAGGGGCTAATTAAGATCAGTGGAAAATTGACACGGCAACATTTTATTAACATAAAATCTTGGAATTTAAGTCACAGTTTTGTGACAGTTGGAAAACAATGAGCATTCACTTCCAAAGAGAACTCTCTTGTGACCAGAAAGTTGGCACAGTGGATAAAGAGTTGGACTCTCAAGCATGAGGTCCTCAGTTCAATCCTGACATCACATATCCCATAGTCCTGGTTCTTTTTCTTTACTATTCTTCTCTTTCATCAATCAGTAATTTTTGAAAAATAAAAATAATATCTTCATTATGGAATGATTGAATTCTGCTTTCTTTCTGTGGTGTTATTACTTCCCAAAAGAAGATATTGATGTGATAGTGACAGAAATTTCTGACTAAAACAGTACAGTAAACATCAAAATGGCATATAAAAGTTTTTAGAATAAAATAATTTAACTATAGTGACAGACCAGAAGTTCTAGCTGTATGACTTCAAGCAAGTTACTTAGACTCTCTAGGACTCATTTTTCTATTATCTCTTAGGCGACCATTATAAAATACATATACGTTATAGAACTGTTCTAAGGGTTAAGTCAGATGAAGCTTGAGCTCAGTACCTTCACAGATCAATGATAAAGCATATGTGTGTGTTTGATTATATTTACAGTTATCTGTGTGTCTTCTTTTTTTATATATATTTTGTTTTATTTATTTATTCCCTTTTGTTGTCCTTGTTGTTTTATTGTTGTAGTTATTATTGTTGTTGTCATCGTCATTGTATAGGACAGAGAGAAACGGAGAGAGGAGGGGAAGACAGAGAGGGGGAGAGAAAGATAGACACCTGCAGACCTGCTTCACCGCCTGTGAAGCGACTCCCCTGCAGGTGGGGAGCCGGGGTTCGAACCGGGATCCTTATGCCGGTCCTTGTGCTTTGCGCCACCTGCGCTTAACCCGCTGTGCTACAGCCCGACTCCCCATGTGTGTCTTCTTTTGCCTGGCACTCAAACACACTTAGAACAGATCAAAGGATGCAGTAGAGAAAGGTTGTGGGCAGGGGGGAGAGATTGGATGATAACAAGTAAGGAGAATGAGCTAGAAAAGACTCCATTGCAAGCATATGAATGGACGAATGGCACAGGGAGGTTTTTAATAACAATAATAATGACCTCCCCTTTGTTTAGTTCACTGATGTAACCTAAGTGCCTGAAATAAAGTCTAATGTATAATAGGTTTCTTTTTTAATTTTTATTTCTGAAAAGGAAACACTGACAAAACCATAGGATAAGTGGGGTACAATTCCACACAGTTCCCACCACCAGAACTTTGAATCCTAACCCCTCCCTTGAAAAATCTTGATTACCTATTCTTTATCCCTCTGGGAGCATGGACCAAGGGACTAATACTATGTGGTGCAAAAGGTGGAAGATCTGGCTTCTGTAATTGCTGCCCCGCTAAACACGGATGTTAACAGGTCGATCTATACTCCCAGCCTGTCTCTCTCTTTCCCTAGTGGGATGGGGTCTGGAGAAGCAGGGCTCCAGAACACATTGGTGGGGTCATCTGCCAAGGGAAGTATGGTTGGCCATTACGGTACCATCTGGAACCTGGTGGCTAAAAGAAGAGTTAACATATAAAACTAAATAGTTTGTTGACTAATAATGAATCTAAAGGCTGGAATAGTGCAGATGAAGATTTAGGGGTCTCTGTTTTATAGATAGTTCGTAGGCCTATTTTAGTTATATTCAAAAGGGCCCATGACTATACTAGTTTTTTTGGTTTTTTTTGTGAGCCTGACACCTGATTTGCAGGTGGACCCAAGTTATTGTCTGGGGAGATGATGTCATGATGTCAAGGCTGTAAAAAGAACCAGAAAGCTGGGTCTGGGAAAAGAGTAGCTCCCAAATATGGGAAATGTGTTTAAATAATGTTGACTGTAAACTCCATCAATTTGATCTGATCTGGGGCCCATATTCAGCTTAGGAGCCTGTGTGACCTCTGCATCCCTGTAGATCTGAGCTCAGATTCTGTGGTCATGAGTAGGAACGTTCTACGCTGCCCCAATTTCAGAACCCAATATTTAGTAGGTTTTTATAAACACTCTGAATCTAGTCCCCCATACTAACTTCCCAACTAACATAAGTCTAGGTCTTTAATAAATGCTTACAGAAATAATAATTGTAATTATAGCTAAAATTTGTTAGACTTTGTTGTGAGTAATCACACCTCCAAGCATTCTGCATTCATAATCTTATTGCAGTTTATGCTTACATTGTGAGAGAGGCACTTCCGTTAATTCCATTTTCAGTTACCAGATACAACACTTGTAGGTTCACAAAGCTAAAATCTGCAGATTTTATTTTTTTATTTTTATTTTTTTATTTGAAAGGATTAATTAACAAAACCATAAGGTAGGAGGGGCACAACTCCACACAATTCCCACCACCCAATCTCCATAACCCACCCCCTCCCCGATAGCCCTCCCATTCACCATTTTAACCCCAACCCCTATGACTGTAGTCATTCAGGAAAGCTACTGAACCAAAACAAAGAAGGGGAAGGAGAGGAAGGGGAAGGTTGAGATAATGGAACAGGATTTAAATGAGGGTGAGAGTGTTCTGCAAACAAACACCTATCACAGAGAGATGAGAAACTGTACCTGCGTGTTAGCAACTAGATTGTGAATCATTAATAACTCAATAAAATTACATAATGATAACGATGATGATAATAATAATGTCCCTGTGGGAGAAGTAATGGTCTTAGAATAGGAATAGGACCCAGTTTACTAATCTATAATAACGGATCAAAATACATGTCTTCCCAGTCAAGAAAAAATATGTAAAACATCACTTTAACTAATGTAAGTGATCATAAAGTATATTACATTCTCTAGACTGTAATGTAATTGAAAGAACATTGATTGTTAAGTTCACAGACCTACATTCAAATTTTAGTCCATTTTTATTAATTTTATGGCTTTGGGCAAGTTAAACTGCCTTGCCTTTCTTTTCTGCAAAATAAGACATATTACTCTGACTTTCAAGGTTATGATAATTATAAGTGATGTAAAGCCCATAATAAGACTAAAGCTCTGATTCACCATTGGTGAGAATGTCTTGTATTACAGTTCATGTGGTCAGTGGTACAGAGACTTTATAAAATAATAGATTTTAAAATACCCTATGGTCTACAGTACTACTCCTAAGCCTTTATCCAGAGGCTATGAAAACAGTAATTTGAAAGGGTATATGCACTCTTATGTTTATAACTATATTATTGACAATAACAAAAATATCAAATCACTCTAAATGACCAGGATGACTGGATAGAGACACTATGAGATATATACTCAATGGAATATGATTTAGGTGCTTCAAAGGGTGGCATTGTGTTATTCATGGCCAAAAAAATAGATCAGGGAAACTGCTAAGTGAAATAAGGGGAAAAAACTACTGGATAGTTTCACCCTTATATAAAATAAAACAGAAAAACAGGTCAATTTTTAACAATAAAATTCACTAATAGAATTCTATTTTTCTTTTCCTTCCTTCCTTCCTTCCTTCCTTCCTTTCTTTTTCTTTTTTTTTTTAGGTAGAATAGAGAGAAACTGATAAAGGATGGGGGGAGAGAAAAAGATAGACACTGCAGACCTGTTTCACTGCTTGTGAAGCAGACCCCCCCCCCTGCAGATGGGGAGTGAGGGGCTCAAACCCAGTGTCCTTGCTCTTGGTAATACATGCTCTTAAGCAGGTGTGCCACCATCCAGGCCACACTAATAGAACTCTTAGATTCTGTGAAAGCTATGATTATTTTTGGAGGGTATAGGGAGGGTATTTGAAAAGATATTTATGCCTCTCTTTGATATAAAGGCACTCAAGTTTTGGTAGTGAGTGTGGTGAGTCACATACATACAGATACACATATGTGTGAAACTTTAGTTTTCTAAAAGTGTAGAATATTATAAACCATTGTTAAGCAAATCAAAATGCTTCAAAGTGGGGACCAGGTGGTGGTGCACTCTGTAAAGCATACATGCTACAATGAGTAATGACCCAGGTTCAAGCACCCTGTTCTCACCTGTAGGGGCAAAGCTTTAGGAGCAGTGAAGCAGTGTTGGCAGATGTCTCTCTTTCTCTCCATCTCTCTTAACCCCCTTCCTTGATTTTGTTCTGTCTCTATCCAATAAATAAGTAAATATATAAATATATTTTAAGTAAATCCAGTAATTACTGCCTAGTGCATATAACCAGTGACACCTTTTCCTCTTTCTAGGTAGTTAGTATAAGTATTTAAATGTTATCGGTAGTTAAGACTCCAGCTTTTTTAAAGTGAAGACTAGAATTTAAGACTAGCATCAACATTTCTTGAGTTTCTACCATATTCTCATCTCAAAGAATCCCAGACATCCTCAGGCCCCAGGCCATTCCCTGTGTCCTTTGGTCACCTGAGAATGTACCTGTGCTTTTCCTGTGCCCCTCTGCCTTTCCCCAAGCATCCCTCTGCCTGTTCTGCTTCATCACCTTGCAAAGAGGGCAAAGATTCCAGACCTACAAACTAATGTATATTTATGGCATTGTTGGCACCTGTGTGACGCACACAATGGCTCCTCTCTGCATTGTTAAGTATCTGGAGTTTCCTTTGAAGGGGTGGGCAGTATCAGCATGGGGCTTCCCTGGTGGCCACTAAGCAAGCCTGTGCTATAAAGCTGTGTGGAGTGGGGCTCCAGGGCCTGCTTCTCACAGCACCAAGGCCACTTTTTTGCAGAGACTTTTGTTTTTCTCCTTCATTTTCACATTGCCATCCAAGAAAGTGCTGGTCGCCTTTGACAGAAATATTAAACTTTCCAACATTTTAGCAACTCATTAAGTCTTTTTATTTTCTCTCTCTCACTTGGAGGTGGAATTCATTATAGTCAAACTGGAGTGAGTTCTATAATAAAAATTTGCTCTCCCTCTCTCCCTCTCTCCCTCTCTCCCTCTCTCTCTATCTCTGGAAACTTAAGCCAGTATTTACATTCTCTGGGTTGAGCAGTAATTTTTCAAGGTGAGGCAAGGGGCCTTTGTTGTTCTAGAGAAAGACAGACAAAAGAAGAGGGAGAGGGAGAGGGAGAGGGAGAGGGAGAGATAATAACAACAAGCTTCCTTCAATGTTGGTGGAAGCCAGGCTTCAGTTGGATCACATATAACACAAAATGGTACATTATTCTCATGAGTTATTTCCCCCCAACCTTTAGCAAGGTCTGGAGACATTTTAGATGGTTACAGATAGGTACACTATTAGCTGACAGGATATAGAGGTCATTGATGATGTTAAATGTTTGATACTTCACAAGAAAGTCCTTCCCAACAAAGAATTACACATCCTCTTATGTCAGTAATTCCAGATTTATGCAACTCTTGTGCTGGCTTCAAGAAAAAGCATTTGTCAACTACTGTTTCTGAGGTTATGTATTACCACCCATGTAGAAAATCAATGTCAAATTTTCCACCAATTTATTTCCTGGTCCCAAGGAGCTCAAGAACAACAGCAAATATTTTTGATACATTTATGACATACTTCTGAATCCAACTAGCATCATCTTATAGCTAGGTGGATTTGAACAAAACAATTCCCATTTCTGATCCTTGGATTTCACACCTGCAAGAAAAAAAAAAAAGATGCACATCAGTACCAATCCTATAGATATGTTTTGCAGATTGAATTAAGTGATACATTTATAGCTCTGAAAGTGTCTGCAACTCAGCAGATTCCAGAGAAATATTGGTATTATATGTTAAAAACTATCATGAAACAGAAAGGGTCAGCAGAGATCCCTTCAAATTAATCTACTCTCCATATGCCATGTTCCCAGAAAGAAGCAGAGATGCATTTCCTTTTTTTTTTTTCTTTGACTTTTCTTCATGTTACTAGGGAGTTAATGGTTTATAGTACAGCTGTTGAGCACTGTTATAATCTTTCTTCTTTCCATAATTGATGCCTGCCTAACACTTTCTCCCCTAAATAAGATCCTTTTCCACTTTCATGCTCTGGGATCCTAGAGTCCCTCCATCTGATTCCTTTCCCTCCCTCCCCAAAGCCTTTTACAATACACCACACTGAGTCCACCTTATGTTTTCCTGTATTGCCCTTGCTTTTTAATGTCCACCTATGAATAAGATGATCACACTTCCTGTGTTTACTCCACTTCCATCTATTATAGAGGTATGTACAGTGTTTAGTGAGAATCCCAGAGGATCATACCATCTTACTTAAAAGGAGAAGAAAACCTTTCTTTTTTATCTTTATTATTTATGTATAAAAGGAAACATTGACAAAATCATAGGATAAGAGGGGTAAAACTCCACACAATTCCACCACCAGAACTCCCCTCCCTTGATAGCTTTCCTATTCTTTAACCCTCTGGAAGTATGGGCACAAGAGGAAGATCTTTCTTAAGAAGGTAGATCAAATGATATTGCATCCGCCAATCCCAACCTAATCAATGCAACAAATAACACCTCAGCATGCTTCACTTCAGACTGTGTCCAGAGACGTCAGGCGTCGGATGTCAACCCCTCACCCTCATTACTTGGATTCCAGATGCTAGCATGATGCCAACCAGACTTCTCTAGACAGACAACCCCACCAATGTGTCCTGGAGCTCTTCTTCCCCAGAGCCCTTCCTCACTAGGGAAAGAGAGAGACAGGCTGGGAGTATGGTTCGACCTGTAAACACCCATGTTCAGCAGGGAAGCAATTACGGAAGCCAGACCTTCCACCTTCTGCAACCCACAATGACCTTGGGTCCATACTCCTAGAGGGTTAAAGACAGAAGCCAGACCTTCTACTTTCTGCAACCCACAATGACCCTGGGTCCATGCTCCCAGAGGGATAGAGAATGGGAAAGCTATCAGGGGAAGGGGTGGGATATGGAGATTTGGTGGTGGGAATTGTGTGGAATGGTACCCCTCCTACCCTATGGTTTTGTTAATTAATCCTTTCTTGAATAAAAAATAAAAAAAAGTTTAAAAAAAAGAATAGGAAAGCTATCAAGGGAGGGGATGGGATATGAAGATCTGGTGGCGGGATGTGTGTGGAGTTGTACCCCTCTTATCCTGTGATTTAGTCAGTGTTTCCTTTTATAAATAAAACATTAAAAAAAGAAGGTAGATGATGTAAGCTTAATGTCTTATGCTTTTCAGTTATGCAACCAAGTCTGAAGAAATCTGTTTAAACTTACTGCACTCTTTCAATGGCCTCAATCATTTATTCATTCAGGAAAATGTTGATATCATTAGCATTGGCAGTTTAATTAAAATGTTAACATTCCATCCAATTTGAGCCACCTGCTAGCTTTTATGTCCACTCATATTTCATAAGTACAGAATGTGTGTTTTTTCATGTTGCCCATATCTGCTGTGGTTGGAACAGAAAGCACAGAAATGCTCTGTGATGGAGTTTTGTGTACATATATCTATTGATCTTAGTTCATGTCATGCCCATACCTCTGCATACCCCAAAACCAGAATTCTACAAAGATGCCCTCAATTACAACAACTCCAGGGAAATTGAAAGTACTTACTGTTAGTGGTGTCAAGTCAATCACCAGGTTGCTTCTGAGTCTACTGGTGTTTCTGTTAGCTATGAATAGCTACTTAGATCAATAGCTACTTAGATCAATGTATTATTACCGCAGAGTTTCCTACTACTGGTAAACATATTGAATATTGCAGTAGTGTTTTAGTTTTCAAACAAGAAATACTATGCCACTAACATAGCACTAAACAATGATATAATTGATCTGTAACTATCATTGGCAATTAAAAAGAGAGATAAAGAGATTGATGAATGCCATTGGATATAAAGGTTATTAGGGATTATTACTGCAGTGCCTCCTTTGAATTGTGTTCAACTGATGAGTGGTCAGAAAATGTATATTCATGAGCTGCATGGTGGCTCACTTGGTAGAGATCAACAATACGCAGACCCAGATTCAAGTCCCTAGTCACCATCTGTGGAGGGGCTTCATAATTGGTGGAGCAGTGCTGCCACTGTTTCTCCTCTTCGTCTGTCTCTCAATTTCTGTCAAAAAATGGCCACCAGAACAGCATAGTGATGCAGGTGCTGAACCCCAGTAGTAACTTGTAGCAAAAGAAAAGAAAGCAAATGCACATTCACTTTGTGCTTTTGTCTCTAACACTCCTATATGACTATTTCATGGGCAGAAACAGACTATGAATCACCTCAGTACACTCAATACCCAGTGCTATGCTTGGGCTCCAACAGGAATTCAATAAATATTTGTTGGATAATTTTTTTTACTTTTTAAAACTTTATGTATCTATTTTATAGAATAGAAAGAAGGGGGAGGTAGAAAAGGAGACGGAGAGATACCTGCAGCACTGTTTCACTGCTTGAGAGGCTTTTCTCCCTGCATATGGGGACCAGAGGCTTAAACCCAGGTTCTTGTGCATTGAAATACATACACTTAACCTCGTACTCAGCCCAGGATAAATATTTTGTCTTGGACTCGGGTTAAAATGCAGAACCCTGAAGAATCTGATTAACACTAATTCATCTAGTTGACTAACTTCCAACATGAGACTCATTGTTCTGCACACACACCCCATTTTACTGAGATGATTCAAGTGCATCAATATATATGTGCATCACTGTATATATATGAATCACTATGAAGCTGTGAAATATGAAGATTTACCTAAATAATGAAACAATTGCTGCAATATATACAGCTAGTATTCATCATCTCAAATAGGTACAATATTTCTCCTTGTGATGAAATCTCTCAGGATTTGCTTTCAACAGCTTCTGTGTATGTGATAAAAAATGGTCTTAACTATCACATGTTGTGCATTATATTTCTAGAAGTTACTATAACTACAAGTTTCTACTTTTTGACTCCCTTTCTCCAACCCTCCTCAACTAGCACATGCATGCATGTGTACACACACACACACACACACACACACACACACCTCCTACTTTTGGTAACAACAAATCTGAACACTTTTAAAAAATATGTTTCTGCTTGCTTATTTCTTATTTTCAGATCCCACACATAAAAGAGAGCATACAATATTTTCTGTTCTTTGTTTACTTAGCATGATGCCCTTGAAATGCATTCACAAAAAAATCCTCATTTTTGTACCTAAATAATAGTTAATTGTGATATATACACACATACATATAATATGTATCTTTTAATCATCATTCTCGTTTTATCATTATTCATTTAACATTGGTTTACAGTGTTAGACAATTTTAGAGTCAGAAACACATATAATGTGTATAAGACTCACCATCTATCCCCACCACCAGTCCCCTGTCCTAGTGTTTTATACTTCACAAATGAGTGGGACTGTCTTGTATTTGCCTTGAACTTCTTTGCTTATTTCCCTTAGCATAACCACCTAATGTTTCATCCCTTTTCTCTCAAAGGCCAGAGTCTCTGTGTAAGGACTCTACCTCCTCTTTGTGCATGATAGTCACTGGCATAATTCCGTTTAATCACTTCAGTCTGGTACAGAAAATATCTCAGTAGGTGTTAAACCAATCCATATTGAATCATTAATGGCTTTAGGCCTTTGCGACTTTCATCTTTAATCTCGAACTCACATGTTAATCAAAAGTGAGCCAAAGCTAATGTTCGATAAATTTTAAACACAGTGTGGCCTGTACATTTAAAAATACCCTAATAACAGTGCATGTCTTTAATGTGCATATTATTGACATTTGCCATTCCTGTATTATCTAAAAGATGCACTTAAGTATATTGTATGACCTATTCATGCCTTAATTGCTATTTATTCTTGCAAAAGGTGGCTGCTTTGTTTTTATGCTCTAGATGTACTGCATATAGAATTGCTTTTTTCCCCCTTAAATGTGTAGTTTATAAAAGACCTCTCCCTACTCTGAGGGGTATCACTGTTTGATCACTTCCTCCTGCAGTATCCTAACTGGATAGGTCATTACTGTATAAAAACAGTAGACTGGCTGTTGGACTCAGCATATAAGGAATCAAGTCTAAGGCTCAGTTCTATCCCAGTACACACACACACACACACACACACACACAAACCCTGATCAGTAGCAGTTGTTCATTAAGTAGCTTTAGATACTTGAATGAAGTGAGCATTCCTACAGTAGCGAATGAATAGCTGGATGGTTTCTTGGTGGAATTGCAGTAGTATGCAGAATACAATGTTGAGAGTCCAGCAGTATTAGCTTATTAGTGTTTACATGTGTGTATGCCTGGTGAGAAGCAAGGCAAAGGTCATAGAAAATCAAACTGTGTCGAATTTGAGTACAGAATAAAAAGGCAGAAAACTGAAATGTTGGGATAGGAAACCAAGGGATACAGCTGTCCCCTCAGAGCAGCTAACACTAACTTGTTTTCCTTTCATTAGCTCTTTATAGTCTCCAGGAGGTCATCACTGTAGTTAATGGTCCAGATAAAGAGAAATAGTCACATTGAGCAATGGCGCTTGTGAACATTCATAACATAACTTGAAGTGGACATAGCTGTACTTGTATCAGTCAAATCTAGATAAGTGAGGCCAACAGATTAAGCATCTGGTGTGTGTGTGGGGGGGGTCTTTTTACAAAGCAAAGATGTATATTTTGATAGTTTGGATGACAAGTGATGATAGGTGAAACCTTAAACAAATTAGTGGTTTTCATTAAGTAATGCCATCCATTGGATACCCACTATAGAAGGGTGACTTTTCATGGTGTGGCAACCAGGGAGGTAGCACAGTGCATATTCTTAGCATAGTCCAGTGTCCTTTACCTTTATAGAGCTCTGCTCTGTGAAGTTGGCTATTTATTTTAAATGTACTCCATCTAGGATCTGACTTTTCTTTTGCACACAAGGAGAAGTAAAGCACTTGTTGGAAACATTGAAAAATCACAATATTTTCTGCTTAATACTGGTAAGGACATCTAGTCAATTATATTTGCAAGTCTATTTGAAATGTAAGTGATAGAGATCTAAATTTCAGAAATAATCCAAGTTCTTGGAGACCAGAAGTAAAGAGCTACATTTTTTTCATGATGAAAATGCAGGCAAGGACCAAAATACAGTAGACTTTTGAACAATGTCAATTTTCATCTGCTTATTTTCTTCTATTGCATGTTTTTATAAAGTTACAGCTGTCACCTTCCTTTAAAACAGAAGGAAATACAAAATATCTACACAAAGGCTATAGAAACATAAAATACATATTAGTGGGAGTTATTTTATTCAAGTGAGTAACCTAGTTGAACCCTGCTGTTGAGAAAGGCAAAAGAGAGGAAGAGATCCCCTTTAGACCTGATTAACTGTCAGTCATTTCTCTTTAAGTGGCTGAAGGGCAAAGAGAAGTGCTATAGTTCTGATCCTACTGATTACGTCAAGAGTGCATGAGTTTGAAGGGCATGGATGTATGATTAAGCTAAATCACAGAAATTCAGATGAAAGAAATAAGTTAAGTTGTTCAGCCTGTATCCTGGCAGGGAAGAGAAATATGTTTACGAGTACTCCTTTGTCACCAAAGTGGTATATATGATCCATTATTTTGTTACCCATTTTGATTCATTCATTCAACAAATATTTACTGAGTGTCTGCCATGTGACAGAAACTATTCTAGGCACTGGGCAGGAATCCACAAATATCAAACAAAGTCTGTATCTTCATAAAGCTCATGATATGATCCTGGGCTGAGGCAACTAAATAAAACCTTATATAAAATGTCAGTAGCGATCCATGTAAAGGGAAGTAATAAAAGGTAGATTCCAGAGTCTAAGACATAAGTTATATCACATTACATTGGTGAAGTGAGATTCTAGAGAGGAGAAATAGAATTACTCTCTGCCTGTTTCAGAGAGGTGTGGCAAGAATTCACAGTTACCCTCAGTCCAGTATAGAAACCTTTAGAGATCTGAAGCAGAAGAGTGATACAGTATGACAAACAATGTTTTAAGACTCCGTCTGAATGATATCCTCTAATAATCTGGGGGCCAGGGGACATGTGCAAAGGGAGAAGCAAGGAAATCAATTGTCTGTATTTAATCTTAATTTGCTTCCAGTTTGCATAGTTGTTAACTCTCAGCAGAACTGGAGGAGTGAATATGAGTGCTAGCATATCAGGTTTGCTTCTTGGTGGATTCCTTTCATAAGAGGTACAAGGTGTGTATGATTTCATTGTGAACCCAGATTCACATATCAACTAAATATGTTATGAGCATTTACTTTGTTCAAGCCACAGGGGACACTGAGATGGACACACCTAGTCCATGTCTTCAAGTTGTTTGCCATCTCTTTGGGAAGAGAGGGTACTAACAACCACATTTCCACTAACTTTTCCAGTGGCATAGGTCTGGTAGGATCTGGTGTTTCTTAGCATGTCAACAGGTCTCACCCACTCATTTTCAAAAAATGAAAGCCAGTCCTTTTTACAATGTAGAACATCACCTTTCCAGAGCCTTTATACAGATATAATTGTGAAGTTCCTCTTAGACTGAAATTTATGAAAGGCCCATTTAACAAAATGATGACTTCTTCAAAGTGTGTTCTACATGTCCACTTCTATTGGGATCATATGGGGTGAACTGAGCTGCAAGAAGGCTGCTAAGTTACTGTGGCCATCTCAGCCTGGGCCTAACTGTACTATAATTTTAGTCGCATAGCTTTTTTCCTTCTTCTCTGTGTCTCTGTTTCTCTGTTTCTTTCTTTCCTTTTCACCAGATTAATTTCTGGGGCTTAATGCCTATACCACTAACTCATTGCTCTGCTTCTGGTAACTTTTTTTTCAAAAAATTATTTTTTGGGGAGAGGCATTGTTGCACCCAGCTGATTGTACACATTACCATGCAGAAGGACCCAGGTTTGTGTCCCTCTCCCAACCTACAGGGGGGGGGGAAGCTTTACTAACTGTGAAGTAGGCTTGCAAGTGTCTCTCTTTCTCTCTCCCTCTCTGTATTCCCTTTCTGTATTCCCTCCCCCTCTTAATTTCTCTCTATCCTATCTAATTTAAAGAAAGAAAAAAAAAGGAATGAAGAAAGGAAAAGAAAAACGGCTACTGGGATCCTGGTTTCAGTATGCAAACACTGAGTCCCTGAAATAATCCTGGTGGTAAAAAAGTACTTAATTAATCTATTTTTATGCTGATAAGACAAAGAGAAACTGAGATGGAAGGGGGGAGAAAGAATAGAAAAGAGAAAGAGGGACACTTGCAACACTATTTCACCAGTCCTTGAGCTCCCTCCCTGCAAGTGAGGACTAGCCCCTTGATCCTGGGTCCTTGCTCATGGTCATGTGAGTATTCAACCACAGCTGATAGCTTATAACTGTTCTGAGATTCTTCCATTTCCACTAGGACCATGAAGTGACAGAAGGAACAAGGGACAGTTTCCCCTGGAAGTGGGATGTGATGATTAGCAGCTAAGGCAGATTCAGACACAGATATCCATGGAGATCATTTTCATGCAAATAGTATTCAGCCACACTCTCAGCTAAGACTTTGCTTGTGAGAGGCCTTGAAAGAATGAAGCTGATTTACAGACTTTATCTACTATCCCTTTGCAAGTCATTCCATATGAGTGTCAATAAAGATGTTAGAATGCAATGTGTGCCTTCCCCAACCCCCAGGAGGACCAGTAGTTGGTGTGAGCTCTTTTGAATAGAGCAGGAAATGCAAGCAGTAGAACTCTCATTATCCAGATTAGATCCCCAGGATTTGTGTGGGTTGGAAGAATGGATCCAATAAATAGCAGAGATCTGATCTTTTTCTTTCCAAATATTGCAGATTGCAGTATCTTCAGAGCTGACTTCCTCTCTGATTGCAAAGAAAGCACTGAGCATAACAAAAGAGAGAAATGAAGAGGGAGGCTGAGAGCCAGGGGCTTTCTGGCAGTAATGTCTGCTCCTCTGCCAGCCCTGTGGAGCTGGCTGTGGAGGCCTGGGGACAGAATCACAGGGCCCAGTGATCTCTATTCCTTGGGTGACCATCCACGTTTCCCTTTGGCCAAATTAAGAACAAACCTGCAAACATTCACTTGTTAGGCAGAATCAGACATCTTCTAAGGTAGTTTATGCCTAGAGTCAAAATAGCCTAACAACCTAACATGTTCCCCTTACTGCAAGGAAGCAGCTACAAGTGACATTGTCCTGGGGCAAAAGTGACTTTAGGGCAGCTTGCAAGAAGAGAAGGCTTACATGTCACTCTCCAGTGAAGGCTTTCTTGTGGCTGAGCAGTACTTGTCTTATCAGACAAGTAGAATAAGACATACATAGAATAAGGTATATCCTGCTTGCTACACTATACTGTCAGACATTAGAAGATAGACTCTGGGGGCCAGGAAGTAGCGCAGCAAGCTAAGTGCACTTGGTGCCAAGTGCAAGGACCTGTGTAAGGATCCCGGTTCAAGCCCCTAGCTCCCCATATGCAGGGGGTCACTTCACAAACAGTGAAGCAGGTTTTCAGGTGTCTATCTTTCTCTCCCCCTCTCTTGTCTTCTCATTCTCTCTTGATTTTCTCTCTCCTATCCAACAACAATGACAGCAATAACAACAATAACAACAACTATAATGATAAACAACAAGGACAACAAAAAGGAAAAATCCACTGCCTCCAGGAGCAGTGGATTCATAGTGTAGGCACTGATCCCCAGAAATACCCTTGGAGGCAAAAAAGCAAAAAATAAAAAATAAAAAAAATAATAATAAAAAGAAGATATACTCCACTGTGCTATGTTATTGTATACTGTGAGAACATTCTTTTGAGGGGGGCCAGTGTTGGAGTACCTGGTTGGGATCTCATATTACCAAGTGGAAGGATCTGGGTTTGAACCCCCATTCCCCACCTCCAGGAGGTTTGCATCATGAGTGGGGAAGCAGGTCTGCAGGTATCAGCCTTTCTCCCTTACTCTACTTTCCCTCCCTTCCTTTCTCAATTTCTCTCTGTCCTATCTAGTGAAAACTAGAAAGAAAAGAAAAAAGAAAAAATGGCCACCGGAAGCAGTATATTCCTAGTGTCCGCACATAGCCCCAGTGAAAGCCCTGGAGGCAATAAGAATAATAACAGTTAAAATTAAAAAAGATATTCTGCTTTACGATACAATTATGTAAGGTATGCTTACAATTGCATTTGTAAGGTATGCTCTGCTGTACTACAGTAACTATACTATATGGTTATATAATATAAAGCTATACTGTGTATACTGTATGTATGTATTGTGCTAGCTATATTATATGATTGCATAAGGTATGCACCTTATGAGTAAATAAAAGGTTTACTCTGTTGTGCTATGCTATGCATATATAACAAAGTATTTTATTATATAAACATATTTTTTAAATAATACAATAATAATATTAACTATTTCTTAGTATATTTGTTATATATAACAAAGTATTTTCTTCTGCCCTATATTATATAATACTATACTATGCAATTCTAAGCCATTCTCTACCATTCTATACGATTCCATACTCTCATAATGTTTATTGCTATAATATATCTCCAATATAACAAGAGAGAGGGAGAAACACTGAAACACCAAAGCATCCTCTAATGTTTTGGGGGCTGGGCAGGAACCCGAGTCCTGTGCAAGGCAAAGCAGCACACTGTCCAGATGAACTGTCTTTCTAGCCTTAGCTTATTTTTATTTTTATCATCTACTGAGTGTCTTCACGGATGACACTGCCCTGTTTATATTCTGAGTTCTGTTTCCAGTGGTGGCAGTAGTAACTATTTCAGTAACCAGATGAAAGAGACAAGAACTGAGGAAAGATGAAGGAAGACATTATGAATGTGTGATAGAAGCAGAGGAAAAGGATTGCTCATCTCATATCTCATACCAGACACTTTGAGAGGCAAAAGACACTTTGCTCTTTGCCTCATGTGTTCAACCCCCCCCCAATGTCTCTATAAAAGTACTGCCTAATAACATACTACTTTATACTCCACATTGAATCTGAGGAAGGTTAGGTTCTAAGAAAAAGAGATACACAGTGAGGTTATGTAATTCAGAGATGTAATTTCTTTCTCCCATCTTGCAAGCTCAGTGAAGTATGACTAAAGTAGTGACCACTCTTGGGACTAGAGAGATGCCTGCCTTCTGCTCTGGAATAAGCCTGGGTTTTGATTTTGTGTCCAACTTTGGTCAACTGAAAAGACCTTACTGGTCCCACACCAGATATAGAGAAGCTTAAAGCTCAGGGCACTAGCCAATAGCCTCAGATCAGCCTGGGGTTTCCTTGCATTTTTTTATACCCCCTCCAGGCCTTCCATGACTGCGCACAATGGAGGACTTGTCTCTCCTCCATATGTACACAGATCTCCCAATGAGAAGTGTTGGCAAAGCAGCCATGCCATGGAGGAAACCTCACTCTGAGTCCTAGCCCAGTGTTCCAATACAAAGACAGCAAC
The DNA here is from genome assembly GCF_950295315.1 of Erinaceus europaeus. NCBI lineage: Eukaryota > Metazoa > Chordata > Mammalia > Eulipotyphla > Erinaceidae > Erinaceus > Erinaceus europaeus. The sequence continues at coordinate 55,562,473 of NC_080178.1, read as the reverse complement.
CCACCCCACTGTAAAGAGCCATTTTTACCAGGAAAGTTGGAGAAATTAGAAAGAAGCCACTAAAAGGCTCAGCTTCCAGCAGGATATCCCAATGTTGTTATGTCTTTGTAGAAACATCCTGTTTAAGTCCAAAGAGCCTTGCCAGTCTGAGACTGGGCCCATGATGACTGTCATTTTAAAAAAGTAAATAAAATTTTCAGGAGGCAGGACAGTTACATACTTGGTAGAGCACACAAGTTCCCATGGTAAGAGGACCTGGGTTCAATGCCCTGGTCCCTGAATGTTGGAAGCCTCATGAGCAGTGAATCAGCTGTAGGTATCTCCTTCTTTCTCTTTCTCCCCTTCCCTCCATTTCATTCTCCCTCCCGATCACTCTCTCTCTGGCTTTCACTTTCACTCTTTTACTCTCTATGAAAGAAAGGAAGAAAGAAAAATAAAAATAAGAAAGAAAGAAAGGGAAAAGGAGGGAAGAAGGGTGGAGAGAAGAAAGGTGGGAGGAAAGGAGAAAACTGTGCACTATTAATGGAGGAGTTTCATATCTAAGCTCAGAAAGAATCAGAGTGACAAAAAATGTTATGTGTATAAAATATGCAAGATGGACACACACACACACACACACACACACATAATTTTTTTCCAAGCTGCAGACCCTCCTTAACCACCCATGCTGATCATACCATGAGTTTCTGCCTCATATCTTCACCTCAAAAGTTAGAAACTGCTTTAACTTACAGTCTCTTCAGCCTCCAGTTCTGTGCCCAACACCCGTGCTCCATATATATTCCTCCTTTAATAGCTATTGAATCTGGATCTAATTCTAAACTCACTCCCTAGATTAATGCAGAGTACTCCAAGAAATCTGTACAAAGCTGGATTCTAACTATACAATGTTGCTTCTGAAGTTCTGCTTTTGACATTTCATTGAGATAGATGGTGGGTGGTTGCCTCATATATAATAATCTCATCCACTTATTTTTATACACATTTCCAGAGGCCTTTCATTTCAGGGAATCAGACAATTACTGTGGGGTGAATGATAATACTAGTGATCACAACAAGTGAAAATAGAGAAGTCATTGAACTTCTCTGTGACAGGCACTGCACTAGGTGCTGTTTGTAGTTTATGTTGATGAATCCTCAGAAATCTTGGGGTGTGGTTCAGCCCTGGTAGGAATCTACTTGAAAGCAGTTAACAAGAAATAAATGTTAACTCCCTGCCCTTAAAAAAATCTTGTTATGTGGCCAGTATTATTATCAGTTGATTATAAGGCCAGAAGTTCTGAAAGGCTGAATTGCTTGCTCATGCTGACATGCCCTTAAAGACTGGGAGAAGTAGAGGTTAAGTATTTTTATTTATTTTGCTTTAATGAGAGTTAGAGATAGAAAGATGAAAGATAGATAGACAGACAGACAGACAGACAGACAGACAGACAGATAGATAGGACTGACCAGAGCACTACTCAGCTCTGGCTTTATGGTAGAGCTGGGGACTGAACCTTGAGCCTTAGATCCTCAGGCTTCAAAGTCTTTTGCATCACCATTATGCTATCTCCCCAGCCAAAGAAATAGTTAAGGACTTGTCACCTAATTCCAGGTGTCAATCTCCTTCAGCATCCTCACAAAGGTCTCTATGGTGCTAGCATTTCCTTGGGGAGTTAGAGGCTAGAACTAGGACATGCCCTTAACTTTCTTCCATTCATCACCAGAGGTTGACCACTAGAATAAGTCAGTGAAGGCCAGGTGGTGGTTTACTTTATGGGTACATATGTTATTAAGTCCCCAGTGTACACCTATAAGGGGGAAGCTTCACATATAGTGGATCAGTGCTATAGGTATCTATCTTCCTCTCTCTACCCCATCCCCCTCTCTATTTCTCTCTGTATCCATGAGAAAAATATATATACTTTTGAGCACTGCAGTTGTTAGGCAGTCACCGAATCCAGAGATAACCCTGGAGGATCACCTGGGGTCCTAGACAGGGAATCCTTGGATACCTCCCCCTTAGATAATACAGGCCTAGACCTCTGATAGACCCCTCATTGATTGTGATCATCATTGATAGCATCCATTAAGAGCATCATTATAAGCCCATTTGTGACCTTCCTCAGGACCATAACCTCACTAAAAGCCTACTACAAGAGAGCCTGGGTGGATTGGGAGATCAGGAAATTAGTGGAGTGGAAAGAGGAATACTAAAGCAAAGAATAACAGGCTGGCTGGAAGGCAGAGTGAAAAAAAAAGTCTTTTGGCTGGAGCTCAACAAGTGACTTAAAGTGTCTGAAAATGAAAAAGCAGTTGGGTAGACCAGGAGGAGCTCTCATCCCCTGATGCTGAGAAGCCATCAGAGCATTTGAAGCAACGAAGGGACAGAATCTGGGTCATGATATTGTTTCGTTTTTGTTGTTTATTTTTAATGCTGCAGTGGGGTATGTTCATAGAGTCTCCCATATCTGAAGTACCAAGACCACTTTTTTCATAGGGATGATTTTTTTAAAGAAGAAAAGATGTATGGATGAGGAGAGATGAGAGACGGAGAAAGGCAGAGTGATGCAAGAGAAAGAGAGAAGTGAGAGAGAAGGCTAATGGGATAGCTCACTTGGAGAGTGTGCTACATTGCCTCCTGAGTGACCCAGGTTCAAGCCTGACCCCCACTGCATTAAAGGAAGCTTCTTTTTTCTTCTTTTTTTTAAATATTTATTTATTCTCTTTTGTTGTCCTTGTTGTTTTATTGTTGTAGTTATTATTATTGTTGTTATTTCTGTTGTCATTGTTGGACAGGACAGAAAGAAATGGAGAGAGGAGAGGAAGACAGAGAGGGAGAGAGAAAGACACCTACAGACTAGCTTCACCTTTTATGAAGCGACGCACATGCAGGTGGGGAGCTGGGGATTCGAACTGGGATCCTTATGCCCGTCCTTGCGCTTTGTGCCTCCACGTGGGCTTAACCCTCTGTGCTACTGCCCAACTCCCAAAGGAAGCATCTTTAATTCTGTCTCTACCTCTCTGCCTGTCACTGTATAAAAAAGGAGAGAGAAGGGCAACAAAGGGGAATAAATAATTAAAATTTAATAAAAAAGAAGAGAGAGAGAGAGAGTCCTCATCACTGCTTCAGCATATATTGTGCTCCAGTGTTGTGTCTGTTCCTGAACCTAGTGCCTCCCACATGAGGGGTTTGCTCTAATGGGCGAGCTATCTCCCTACCCCAGATTCATGTTTTCAAAGACCTTTTCATAAGGATGGCAGGTCAGATGGGTGTGTGTGACAAGTAGGAGGCCAGGAAGACAAGTTAAGTTGTGTCACCTTTTTTCAAGATAATAGGAGAGAAGCCTCAGCTAATATGCTGCTATGAGAGGTTGACAGAATGGGGCCTAGAGTTGGCAGTTGAGCACATACAGTACAAGGGTCCCAGTTCAAGCCCTCAATCCCCGTGTGTGTGTGTGTGTGTGTGTGTGTGTGTGTGTGTGTGTGCGTGTAGCTTCAGGAGTAGTGAATTAGTTATGCAGATGTCTTGCTTTCTCTATCTCCCTTTACCCCTATCAATTTCTCTGTCTTATAAAATAAAGAAAAATATAGTCACTGGGACACTGAGAGTCATGGGTTTTCTCATGCAGGCACCAAGCCCCAGTGATAACCCTGGTGACAATTAAATTAATTCATGTAGCCTGAATATATCTTATTTATTCTCAGCGAATACGTTGGCAGCATGCTCGAGAAGTGTTTAAATGAATTGATTAATGCTGCATTTATCTTTCTTCTTATTCTTATTTTTTAATTTGACACCAAGAGTTGAGTGCCTGAATGGTGATACTCTTGTTCCCTTCCCTTTCCCCTTCCCCCTTCCCCTTCCCCCTTCCCTTCCCTTCCCTTCCCTTCCCTTCCCTTCCCTTCCCTTCCCTTCCCTTCCCTTCCCTTCCTTCCTTTCTCTCTTTTTTTCTTTTAGAGTCAAAGAAAAATGGGGGTGGGGAGAGGGAGAGACACACACCTGCAGGGCTGTTTCACGACTGGTGAGGCTTCCTTTCTGTAGGTAGAGACTGGGGGCGTCAACTCTGGTTCTCATAAGTGGTAATGTGTGTGCTCTACAAGGTGTGATTAATGCTTCATTTTAAGGTCTCAATGAGTCTTTCAACTCTTTTTCACCCATTTATCCCTATAGTCAGGCCAGGTTATATGCAATCCGTTCTCATTATTCCTATAACTATGATTATGGTCTAAGCACATATGAAGTATTTCTCATGAGTATATGATCAATATACTATTTGTGTTAGCCACCTGGTAACCCTGTTACCAGATATTTCATTTCCAATTATAAAGGGGGTACATAGTGGAGTGCAGGTTAAGGAAGTAATGGCTCAGGTAGCTGCGTCAACCCTTGAATAAATGCACACTTGGTTAATTATTCAAAAATGCTATTGAAGATTTATAAGTAAAACTTACATAAATATGAACTATAGGGTGATCAGAGAGAACAGTAGAGAAAGAAGTTGATATGAAACTCTTCCTGGAAGGGAGAGTTTACCCGGAGCTGAGGGAAGAGACAGGTGTTGTGACTTAAGTTGCACCTATATGAGATCATTCATCATTCATGTTTCTAAAATATGTCGTTTATTTTACCTTAACAACACATATACAGAGAAACACATAGAGAAAGGCCATAATACTGTGCAGCTCTGGCTTATGGTGATGATGGAGAGTGAATCTGAGACCTCAAAACCTCAGACATGAGAGTCTTTGCAGTAATATTATGCTGTCTTCTCAGCACTGGGATTCTCTGCTGTCCTTTTGACTTAACTCATTTAATAGGACTCCTTCCAAGTTTCCATCCAAGATGAAGCAAAGAAGATGACTTCATCATTTTAATGGTTGAGTAGTACTCCATTGTGTATATGAAGCACAACCTTCCTAGCCACTCTTCTGCAAGTTGAACATCTGGATTGCTTCCCAGTTGGGGCTGTTACAAAGCCTGCTGGTATGAATATATTAAGAAACAAGGACAGAAAGGAAGAACAAAGTAAAACCTGGATGAGGTGTGGTGTACTGCACCAAATCGAAGGAGGGCAGGGAGGAGGCTGGGCAGGTGGCATTGGGATCCTGGTGTATGATAGTGGCAAAGGACCTAAGTTGGAGTCGGGGTATTCTGAAGACACCCATCACAGGAAGATGAGAAATTGTGCCTATGTGCCATCAACTATACTGTAAACTAGTAACTCCTCCAATAAAGTGATCTGGGGAAAAAATAAAGCATAGTGGCATGATCAGCAACTGCAGTGTGTCCTAAAGTTCTCTTAAGGAGAATGGTGCCAAATGAATGTTCTGGTTTCACTATCTCCCATCCAATGGAAACCTGAAAGGCACCTCTGAAAGAAATTCATCTCAGCACAAGCTGTTAAAGCAGAGAGCAGGTGGGATGGCTGAGGCAGGGATACTTAGCAATCAAATAGTGCTGGATTTGTAGAACATTGTTCAATGAAAGCCTCCAGACTGGGTGATTAAGAGATAGCCCACATGCATGATGTCACCTTGCATTGAACATAGTCAATGTTTGAGCCCCAGTGCCACACGGGTGCTACAGCCCCCCAGTGGAACTTCCTATTTGAAAAGGAACAGGCCAGGGACTCCGCAGTGGTGCACCAGTTAGAGCACACACACTATCATGCTCAAGGACCCAGTTCATGCCTGCAGGTCCCCCTACAGGGAAGAAGCTTCAATGGTGAAACAACGCTGCAGGTGGCTCTTTGTCTCTCTATTTCCCCTCTCAATTTCTGTCTCTATCCAAACAAAGAAAGAGGAAGGAAGGGAAGAAGGAAGGGAGAAAGGAAGGGAGGGAGAGAGGGAGGAAAGAAGGAAGGAAGGAAGGAAGGAAGGAAGGGAGGGAGGGAGGGAAGGAGTGAGGGAGGAAGGGAGGGACAGAGGGAGTGAGGGAAGGAGGAAGGAAGGAAAGAAAAAAGGAAGTCAGTCAGTCAGTCAGTCAGTCAGTCAGTCAGTCAGTCACTGGGAGCAGAGCCCCATTCATAATCCTAGTGGTGATAAGAAGAAGGAGAAGGAGAAGGAGTGTTGTTTTTGCCGGGCTAGGTTGTTTTCACCGGGCTGGCTTCACGGGCGGGTAACAGACGACCAGGGACTAATGGTTGAGCTGTAGGCAGTATCTCTTTATTCATGCAGGACGCAGCACAATCTAAGCGAAGCTAAGCTAAACTCAAGTACCCTAAAACTCACAATGCTGTCTTTATATATACTTGCCAAGTAGGGTGGAAACAGGATGTGACATAGAGAGGGTGGAGAGAAAAGTGACTGGTGAAAATCAGAGTGTGACAAGGAGGGGGCGGAGCAGGCGAGAATCCTATCACTGAACCACCAATGCCCTGGGGGAAGAGTGGTGCTTGTTAACAGCGGTTATGTAAATAGAATGCAGTGGTTATGTAAATAGAATAGTGTTAAGCAGGGGGGATTTAAACCAAATGAAACAGAAGGGGTCTCATGCACACCAACAAAGGAGAAGGAGAAGAAGAAGAAAGAAAGAAGAGAGAAGAAAGAAGAAAGAAGAAGAAAAGCACAGGGTTGGGCTGGCGGGGCCAGGGGAATAGAGGAGTTCATGAGACCAAAGGCAGGCCCAGGAGGCCCCTGGCATGTTCAAAACCATTTCTCACTCTTGACTCACCTCCAGGTTTCTCTTCTGCAGCATTCTCTTTCTTCTAAGCCAAGCCTCATACACTCACCTCTCTGAAGTGGGCCTCTGGGCTCTGGGCACCATACCTGATGCCATCTGCCACAGCATTAGTGCATTTACCTTGCTCCTCACCACAGACATGGTGGCTTCTTGCCCATATCCAGCTGTCCCAGTTGTGGGGCCTAGTTTTCCTTCAGCCCTGAGGTTGTCTTTCTCAGTATACAGTGATATGGCTAGTTGGGAGACAAAGGAGTGGCTATGGTGCAGAAGCTGGATCTCTCCAGGACTGGGATGCAGTTTCCTCCCCCACCTAGAAGTTCCTTCAAGCTCTGAGGCTTAGTTTCTACACACATGGTCCCTGCTGCCTCATAATACCTGTGTTTCCAGTGTTCAGGGGACTTAGAGCTGGCTCTATGTCCTCTGACAGTTTTGCCTTTTCCTATTATCACCAAGGGCAGCTTCACTTCTGACTCAACCCCCAAAATATCCCATTTGTAACTGTACCAGACTAGTGCATTTCATTCTGTCTCATTTCAAAAAAAAAAAAAATCACTTGTTTAGTTTTCAAACCAGGGGAGCAAAATTCAGCTAATAAATAAATAAATAAGTGAACCAACCCCGACTCCTGCTGTTTTACATTTTTTTTTTACTGGATCTGCTGCCTGCAAAGTCAGAAGTGCATTAAAAAGTAATATTGTGCTGAGCTCAGACATATGCAAACGTCTCCAGATATCTTGTCTCAATAAAGTTTATATAATGCATTCCCAAAGGTCTGACAACAAAACAGAATAAATCGCAAGGCTCATAAAAGTATAATGCATGCTTTTTTTTTTTTTTTTCTTGTGCTTACACCAACAGGAGCATATGCCATGAGAAAGGGGGTGTGTAGACCTCTATCAGAGAGCACCTACCCCATAAGAACTGCTGTGTATGTAGCCCCCAACACAGAATGGAATAAGAGGGGAGTGGGATTGAGAGGGAGAAGAAGAGGGAGACTTGTAGCACTGCTTCAATGCAAATGAAACTTTCCCCTACATGAAGCTTCCTCCCTTCTGAATCTTCCCCCCACTCCCACCCCTGCTTCAGGTGAGGACCAGGGCCTTCAACCCTGGTCCTTGCACATGGTACATGTGTGCTCTACTAGGTGCACCACCACACATTCCCCACCTGGTAAATTTCTTGTTCAACCTTGTACCTCAGTTTTTTTTATGCCCTCTCCCCCCACTATACCCAACAAGATAAGGTCACTCTGAACACAGAAATTGTAGTCTTACTATGATAAATAGATAATAATCATAATAAAAAAAAAAACATGGGCAAACGCTGGCCCCAACTAAGCACTGTGATCAGACAAGCATGTCTTCTCATTTTCAATCCACTGATCTAGTTGTATTTGACTTCATGCAAAAAGGAAGAGAAGGGGGGCGATTAAGGAAGTCAGAAGCTTAAGATGCTTAAAATGTAGTTTCCAGTGTTTATTTAATACTTGCAATGCACCATGTATCAACCTTGCAGGGACCCTAGGGAAAGGAAAAGGAAACTGAGGCTGAGGGATGTGAAATGATTTACTCAAAGACACCTAGTTTTTTTAGTGAACTAGAGTCTAGTCTGATAATTTAGTTCCTGAAGCTTCAGTCTCTCTCACTCTCCAATGCTTTTCCAAACAGTAGGCTCTGCAGCCCTGGCATTTGTAGATAGCTTCTCTCCTGGTATTGCTCAATCTCATGACTAAAAAGGGGTAAAGCCAGAGTTTGCTCTGACAACTTAGGTTCTGAGGCACAAGGTCATCCACTGCCCCATAAGGTTCTGAGGCAGAGGGAGAGCTTCATGCAGTCCCTGCATCCTTTCTGCCACACATTGACTTGCAGACAGGGCCCACAACAAGGCAGATATAGAGCTTTATTAGGTGAGCAGTTGTGTTCCATCAGGATCTCCCTGTATTAATATTGCTTTGCTCTGAGAGATAGCGTTACTGCTTGTTTATATCAAAAAGAACTCCTAGATTGTTGTAAACACAGCTCCAGAACTGGTTGCAATCTTACACAAGCTTTACAGCCTTCTTTCTGAAAGATTGCACCTGGGGGAAGCCCTAGACTCTATTTCTCACAGGTGGCCATTACTTTTAAGATTATAGATACTTTTAAATTGGAAGAACAGTAAAAAATGTAGCTAAAAACATTTGTCAAAAGTTCTCTGTATGGAAGTGGGATTAATGCACATTGGGCAAGGATAAGCTCTCTGCATTTTCTTATTTATTGTTGAGTAGAGTACTAATGGTCACATGAGACACACCCATATGAAGAACAAGTGTGTGAACTAATATTAAGACAATTTGAGATTTTTCTAAGGCCATATAGCTACTAGGTAGCTGACTATAAGGCCTCCCTTCCAATCAAAAAACTCAATAACTCAATTCACTTTAACTGTAGGCCAGTATCATGTCTAAATACAGACCTTATCAAGTGCATATCCAAAGATGTTATGAATGCATTATCATTTACGTAGGCAGTGAGTTAAAGTGCCAGCAATGAGCTTAGGGCAGAAGTTACAGAAGGTGGTCATCACAGTGTTTCATCATAAGAAGTTGTGCTGTGCCAAAATGAAGATAGGCTTTGCTGTTCTCTAGATAGAGTCCTCTGGGAAAGCCTCCCACTCAGTGGGTAATTTTGTCTGTGTTCTGCCTCCTAAAGTGGACTTCCAAGAGAACTCCACGGGGACTAGAGGAAGATGCTTGCTGGGGAGATCAAGTCCTATGCTTCAAAACCCTCCCCATTCTGAGGGCTAGCACAGAGGCATTTGCCAGAGATCACTACTCCACCCTTCCTGGCAGCCGTATTATTTTAGAGAGTGAGACGGAGGGAGAGCACAGCACTGCTCCACCGCTGTGAAGCTTCCCTCCTGCAGGCGGGTGTGGGGGCTTGAACCTGAGTACTCAAGTTTCACTATTTGTATACATTTGTAGAAGATAACTCATACCTTTTACTGGAGATTATTATAAGTTTTGCCCTTACTATTAATTAAATATGCCAAGTATCCAGTCATTGGTATAAATTAATATTCTTTAAATATTTATTATTTGTCTATTAGTGAGAGAGGACCAAAGCCTCACTCTGGTATATTCACTGTTGAGATTAAAGTCAGTACCTTGAGCTTGAGTGCCTGAAGCTTTTACTCACTGTGCCTGCCACCTCATGGGACATACAGCAATTAGTTTTTGCCCAATTTACAAGAGACTAAGAATTCTCAGAGCATTTGGCAAAATAACCCAAGACTGAATTACATATTCTGTTTAGGTGATGAAGAAAGGGTTGTGTCAGGTTGTAAGGAAGTTTAGGCAAACACTTTGTGTGTACCTTCTGTTGATAGGAACATTTGAGTCATCGCATATTGATCCTTTACCCCATGTAGTAATCGAGGCTCCCAACCCTCTTAATTAGACATGCAGTATTGGAAATATGCCCTTTTCTAATCTTATCTGCACCCTGCCCTCGGTGAAGTAGTATTCCCAATGTACAGAGGAGAAAGTTAAGGTTTTGTTGTAAAATGTGTGGCAGAAGTAGGGTTAGAACCTGAGTTCTCCAGCTCTAGTCCATGACAGTTTCATTTTTTAATATATGTTTGTTTGTTTATGAGAGAAAGAAAGAACCAGAGCATCCACTCTGCCAAATGCAATGCTAAGGATTGAACTTGCAACCTCATGCTTGAGAGTCTAATGCTTCATCCACTGCACTACCCCCCAGGTCGCAACTACTACACAGCTTGATTACTAGCAGAGTCACTTTATACTGTAAGGATCTTTATTTTTTATAGACTTTAATTGCATCTGGTGTTTTGTCTTTTCAATAAACTATTTTATTTTATTTCAACATTATTATTATTATTATTATTATTTATCATCAGAACACTGGTCACCTCTGGCCTATGGTGGTACAGAAGACTGAACCTGGAATCTTAGAGCCCCAGACATGAAAATATTTTTGCATCACCATTATGCTATTTCCTCACCCTTAAATAAATTAATTAGACTTTTTTTGGATTCACTGGGGCAGGAGTAAAGGAAAAAGAGAAGAAACACACATGCAGTCATTTCCCTGATAGTAATAGGACTGGAACCTAAGTCAAGGGCCAGAGCTCTTCTGTACTAATTGAGTACAAAGTCCTTGACATTGAATAAATCCTGAGACTTCTTAGACTCAACCTTTTTAACTGTTCTATTGGATTAAGTGTGTGAGGAGGGATCTCTGTACTTCACTGAGCCCCTTGTATCTTCATTAACATAGTAGACTAATAGTTACAGAAGACTGTTTTAAAAGGTAGATAATCTAAGTATCAAGTATGTAGTAAATGCCCAACAAGGTACAACCCTTTCTAGGGAAAGAAGCAGATCATCAGATCAGTGTGAAGTTGAAACATGAGAACAGTAATCAAGGGTTAGCAAAATAGTTCACTTGGATAGTGTGCTGCCTTGCTGTGTGTGTAATCCAGGTTGGAGCTTGCCCTCCATTGCACTGGAGGAGACTTTGGTGCTGTGTTTGTTCTCTTTTACTCTATCTTTGCCTCCGTCAAAAAAAAAATACTAATACTTTAAGTTTTTCTGTCACTATATTTTGCACTATGTCTTCCATGGAGATAGATAAGGGCTGGAAAGTTAGTTCACCCAGAAACGCATGTGTTTTGCTATGCTTGGGAGCCAGGTTTAAGCCCAGTGCCCACTGCTCTGGGGGAAGTTTCAGAACTTGGTGTCTTTCTATCTTTCTTTGTCATATTGTTTGTCTCTGACAAACATTCTCTCTGAGAAAGCGGGCTTGGTGTGGTAAAGCCTCAGCAATAATAGGGAGATGGGATGTGTGGAGAAGTCTCTTGCTTTTCTCAGCATAACATCTGCTGAATTATGATTGGAATTCATCTTCACAAATCAGATTGGCTACTAAAAGTTTCTTATGCACTGAAACCATTAAGTGGTCCACCCAATAGAATACACATGTTACCATGTGCAAGAACTATGTGCACCTACAGAGGGGAGGTTACACAGATGACTGAGTGATACTGTTGTGTCTCTACTCCTGTCTTCGTCTCTCACTCTCTATCCAGATGAAAGGAGAAAAAATGGCCTCTTGGAGTGGTGGAGTCCCTACAAGCATTGAGCCCCAGCAAAGAACCTGGTGGCCAAAATAAATAAATAAATAAAAGATTTTGGGCAACATTTTTCAAAATGTGCTCTAGAGAATAATCGTTGTCTCCTGTGTCCCATTAGCAAGTTAAATAGAAAACTATAAAGGAGGTGTTATGGCAGCTAAGACAATCTAGTATCTGTAGTGGGGAGGGTCGGAGGCCCACACCCTGAATCGTGTCAGGGTAAAGTTGTGTCTTGGTTGTGGAAGTGGCAGTTTCTCCAGTTCCTCGGTGATGGCGGCATTCAGGAATAGCGTGGTCCAGAAAACTTGGGAATTGGTCGACTATGCAGGAAGCCCAGGGTATCCATGAAATCTACAAATACAACAAGAAACAGCAGCAAGAAATCCTGGTGGCGAAGCCCTGGCCTTACTGAAAATGGTGATTCATGCCAGATCTGGAGGCAACTTGGAAGTGATGGGTTTGATGCTGGGAAAGGTGGATGGTGAAACCATGATCATATGGACAGTTTTGATTTGCCTGTAGAGGGCACTGAAACCTGAGTAAAAGCAGGCTGCCACTTATGAGTACATGGCTGTGCATATAGAAAATGCCAAACAGGTTGACCACCCTGAAAATGCGATTGGGCAAGCTGGACGGTAGTGCAGATGGGTTTAGCACACATGGCGTGAAGCACAAGGACCTGCATAAGTATCCCGGTTCAAGCCCCCGGCTCCCCACCTGTAGGGGTTTCACTTCACAAGTGGTGAAGCAGGTCTGCAGGTGCCTGTCTTTCTCTCCTCCCCTCTGTCTTCCCCTCCTCTCTTGACTTCTCTCTGTCCTATCCAAGAACAACAACAGTTATGGCAACAATAACAATTACAATAAGCAGAACAACAAGGGCAACAAAATGGGAAAAATGGCCTCACTGAGCTCCTGTGATAACCCTGGGGGCAAAAAAAAAGGAAGAAAGAAATGGGGGGGAAGAAAGAAACAAAGATGGAAGGGAGGAAGGAAGGAAGGAAGGAAGGAAGGAAGGAAGGAAGGAAGGAAGGAAGGAAAAGAAAATGCAATTGGCTGGTATCATAGCCAATCTGGTTATGGCTTCTGGCTTTCTGGGATTGATGTTAGTACTCAGATGCTAAATCAACAGTTCTAAGAACCATTCATGGCAGTAGTTATTGACTCAACAAGAACAGTATCTACAGAGAAAATCAATCTTGGGGCCTTTAGGACATACCCAAAGGGTTACAAACCTCCTAATGAAGGACCCTCTGAATACCAACCCATCCCACTTAATAAAATAGGAGACTTTGGTGTACACTGCAAACAACAGTACTCCTTAAAAGTGTCATACTTCAAATCTTCTTTGGATCAAAAATTTCTTGAGCTTTTGTGGAATAAATAGTGGGTGAATACACTGAGTTCTTCTAGCTTGCTTACTAATTCAGTCTACACCAGTCAGGTCTGATTTGTCTGGAAAGTTAGAGCAGTCAGAAGCTCAACTGGGACAAGGAAGTTTTATGTTGGGGTTAGAAACTCATGACCATAAGTCAGAAGACAAACTTGCCAAAGCTACGAGACAGCTGTAAGACTACCATAGAAGTTATCCATGGATTGGTGACTCAGGTTATTAAGGATAAACTGTTAAATCAAATTAACATCGCTTACACATGCTTTTGCCTGAATGCCAGTATGAGAAAACTATTCAAGTAACACTTTAAAAGCAGTTATAAAAAGTCTGATTAGAAGTATAAGGTGCTCTGAAGTGTTTTGAATAGTAACATCCTGTAATAAAACTCTTTAAAGTGAAAAAAAACATCTGTAGGGAGTCGGGCAGTAGCACAGTGGGTTAAACACATGGTGACTCAAAGCTCAAGGACCAGCATAAGGAACCGTTCTAATGGAACCCCCAGCTCCTCACCTGCAGGGGACTCGCTTCACAAGGGGTGAAGCAGTTCTGCAGGTGTCTTTCTCTCCCCCTCTCTGTCTTCCCCTCTCTCCATTTCTCTCTGTCCTACCTACAACAACAACAATAATAACTACAACAAAAATAAAAACAAGGGCAACAAAAAGGAAATAAATAAATTTAAAAAAACTATAAAGATGAGGTAGTCCAGTAAGTAGAGATTATTAATAACTGCTAAAACCTTCAAAGATAAAATATTTGTGATTTGAAAAGCCTGTCTTTGTGACCTGTATGAGGGGTCCACACCACACACATACAAACAGAAAGAAAGGATGCAGGAAAAATCTTGGAGATGCCCCCCATGTCTGTTACCCACTATGTAGTGACAGTTTGGGCACATGCTCCCCCCTTAAAATTGTGTGCAGAGTTATGAACAGTTCAGCATATAGTGCCAATGCTGCAATCTTTCTATTTTAATTAAAGAAGTATGCATGTTTATTCAGCTGAGAATCTGACCTCACAGACCCTTGAGGTCATGTGTTTATAGAGCTGCCTTCATGTGTCAAAAGAACAGGTTTCATTTCCATGGCTGGGTCTGGGCTTGTGTCCCACACTATAATGGCTTTGAGAAGAGGCCCCCTCTTTATTTTCTTAAGGCAAGGTCACAGTAGTTTTGTTTGTTTGTTTAAGGATCAGGACAACAAGAGTTGTCCTTGAGTATTTTTCCTGCCAGCTGAAGGTGTGACAGCCCAGTAAATGTCTTGCAAAGAGTAAGGAGGGCATTTGAGAATCAACTGAGTGTGACAGCTGTCATGGACTTGTCCCCAAGGCCACCTCAGATATGCCTGGCCTGGACAGCTTCCCCTCTTTCTTCATAGTCAGTGGGGAGGAATCACAAGGACAGACAAGGTAAAAAAAAAAAAAGGCAGTGGGCTAAGCTCTATGGACTTCTTTGAAACTTGGACAGAATCTTATCCTTGTAGTAGTTAAATGACTTGAGTTTTTGCACACTGTATAGCATACAAGGTGGTTTGTGTATCTCCTCAGCATGAATAAAACACTATATTGGTGGGTGTCATTATGAAGAACAAAATAAATAAATAAATAAATAAATAAATAAATAAATAAATGGAACCTCACCACCTTTCAGATTTTAGTAGTAGAATATATCATCATTATAATTTTCTGTAAGGAACCCAATCACACTGTCTGTGTGTAAATGCTCCTTCTAGCCCAAATGGGCTAGGAATATTCACTTGAGAAGTAGTGTAGCAATGTGATATTTGAAAACATTGTATCCTATAATTGTGTATTCCCCCCAAAAAAACTCTCCCCCAAACAAAAATCGAACAGGATAAAAATCATGTTTAACTTAATCTGATAAAATAACTCATTTTTCTCCTTTAGGAGAAATAGGAGAGCTTAAAGTCCAGTGGTGGATTTTAGAATATAATCTTTAACTTCATAATAATAATCAAAACCCCATTCTGTGGCCACTGTAGCTACTTAATTTGCTTCCTGACTTTGCCTTTGCCCTTTTGTTTTCATATTTTCTTTAGTTTATTGTGAATGATGAGTTAATATACTTTGAATCAAAGTCGAAACATTCTATACATGGATACACAGGGTGTTCGGAGCATTATTAAATATATTTGATAACAGGGAGAAAGCAGTGTGGATTCTGATCAGAGTGGGTAAGGACCTAGGTTGAGGGAGAGTATTTTGGAGACTTCTACCAAGGGAGATGAGGAAATATACCCATGTATCAGCAACTGTACTGTAAACCATTATCCATGAATAAAGTCATAAAAGAAAAGCAAACAAACAAAAGAGATTTTTTTCCTTTTATGTTGGTTTGACTTTGCAGCTGGACCAAATGACAGTTTTATTAATCAACACTTATGTAAATAACATTTTGCTATTATTATGTAGCCTTACAAAACCAATTGCAAGGAAGATTAAATAAAAAACTAGCCAGTGGGACTACATCAACTTGGAAAGCTTCTGCACATTTAAGGAAACCATTTAAGGAAAACCATCATTTAAGGAAACCATCACTCAACCATCACCATCACTTCTGCACATTTAAGGAAACCATCACTACAAAATGGGAGAAGATCTTTGCATGTCATACATCATACAAGAAGCTAATAACCAAAATATATAAAGAACTCAACAAACTTAACAACAAAAAAGCAAATGACAGAATTCAAAATTGGGGAGAGAATATAAACAGAATATTCATTATAGAAAAGATGCGAAAGACCAATAGACATATGAAAAATTGTCCCAACTCACTAATTGTCAGAGAAATGCCATAACGACAACATTGAGATACCACCATACTCCTGTGAGGTCGTACATCAGAAATGACAGCAACAATAAATGCTGGAGAGGTTGTGGGGGTAAGGGAACCCTCCTTCACTGCTAGTGGGAATGTAAACTGATGCAACCCCTCTGGAGAGCATTCTGGAGAACGCTCACAAGACTAGAGATGGACCTTCCATATGACCCAATAATTCCTCTCCTAGGGATATATCCTAAGGACTCAGTCACATCCATCCAAAAAGATATGTACACCTATCTTCATAGCAACACAATTCATAATAGCCAAAACGTGGAAGCAATCCAGGTGCCCAACAACAGATGAATAGCTGAGAAACTTGTGGTGTATATACACAATGGAATATTACTCAGCTATTAAGTATAATGAACCCACCTTCTCTGACCCATCTTGGTCAGAGCTAGAAGGAATTATGTTGAGTGAGGTAGGTCAGAAAGAGAAAGGCTTTGCCCTTTATCCCTATAATTTGTGTTGCCTACACCTTGTGAAAGATTTGTTTGGATTTTTTTTTAATAGACTTTCTTGTAAGAGAGAAACAAAGGAGTTGGAGACTTTGAACTTCGAACTTGGGTCATGTTCATGGAAAAGAAGGACACTATTCAAGTGAACTATTTTTCTCCTCACCCGCCACCCCTGGGCACCCCACCTCAACCTTTTCATTACTCTTTAAATAGAAGCCCTGTGTGTAGTTTATACTTAAGGAATGAAGAATTACTTAAGGGAGGGGGGGTCACTGCATAAATTACTTGGAATTCTTTTGCATGGAGGAGTTTCCAGTTACCTCCCATTTAACCCTCAGTATAATATTCATTCATTTCTGTCACTGTGACATGTGGATATTTATTTTCCACTTTTAATTATAATTCTTTTTAAAATTTTTTTTAAATTTATTTTTTATTTAAGAAAGGATAAATTAACAAAATCATAGGGTAGGAGGGGTACAACTCCACACAATTATAATTCTTTACTACCTAGCTTACACATTTTCGTGCTCATGTTCTGTCTTTGACCACCGGTAGCTCCTTTAGTTTAGTGCTGTGTCTTTTTGATGTTCATTCTGGAATGACTTTGCTGTTCTCTGTGTACATGAATACTATGTGTTTTATTTACACCATCCTTACTTCCTGCAACTGTAAAATATTCCAGTTTCCTTTCCTGTTTTTCTCTTCCTTACCCGAATCACCCATTTCTCCAAAGAGCTCTGGTTCTTAGAGAATAGTATAGAAACCCAGATCTAGGTTCTAAGTTTTCTGACAACTTCTAATATATCATTATTTCTGGGCCCTGTTAGCCAAGAGAGCAAAGAAATATGAGCTTCTACCATACACATACTAAAGGACAACTATATACCATTTAACATTTTTTTTAATCTTCTTCATAATATACACAATCTCTTAAATCACTGGGCATGATTTGTGAATTGTCTTGCTTCCTAATTTAGAAAATTTAAATTGTTTCTAATTTGTACAAACAAAAATTTTGCATAAGCAGAGTACACAGACACACATATAGGCACACACACAGTTCTATCATTATATACAAACAAGTTCAATTCACTGTTAAAATGTAGCAATTACAGATATTCCTGAAATAGTGTAGGCATCAGTCAATGATAAATTAAAACATGAATTTTATAATGCTTGTTAGTATTCAAGATATAATAAATCTAATTTTAAAATGCATATTTTTGCTATTACATAAGTTAAGTATGTGTATAAAGTTTTCATATTAATTTGACACCTACAGCAAGTTTTTCTTCTGAAAGGAATATTTACAAAGTGCTACTCTATTTCTATATTAAATATAGGACATTTTCCCAGTAAAAAGAACATTTATTTATTTTTAAATCTATTTTATTAGTGATTTACAATATTACTTATAAAATGGGTATAATTCCACACCACTCCTACCTCCAGAGTTCTATGTCTGCCCCCAACTCCCTCCAGCAGCAACCACTATAGTTCTCCCACTGGTCATTGATATGAATTGACTCTATATTTTATTTATTTATTTCATAGTTCTCCCACTGGTCATTGATATGAATTGACTCTATATTTTATCTATTTATTTCATAGGATAGGGAGAATATGATAAGGGGAGGAGAGATAGTGAAGGAGAGAGAAAGATACTTGCAGCACTACTACACCACTAGAGAAATTTCCCCCTTGCAAATGGATAATATGCTTTTTAAAATCTTTTTTCTTTTTTTCAAATTCATGTGTTCCAATTCTCTATGTCCCACTTATCAGTGAAACCACCCCATAACTGTCCTTCACTTTGTTACATACCTCACTATAATCATAGCCACTGTCTATCTCAACAGAAACATTACAGTCTTGAACTGCTGAGTAGTTGTACTTTGCAGACCATATGCCCCATGACTTTATTTTTGTATTTACAAAACACAAATTAGTGACTTTATCCCATTGTTAAAAGCTCCCCCTATCTCTGTGTAAGTAGTTTTTACAGGTCCCACCCCCCCCCCCAGTATTTTAAACTTTTGATCAGGAAAATGAAAAGGCACACACCAGAGAAGCACACAGGTCGTTGGGCAGAGATAGTTTACCTCATGTGGAAGCTGATGTCCAGATTTAAGGCATTGTATTCAATTATTTTCTAATTTAAACCCACACTTGTTATAACTTCCTCTTCTCATACAGACAAGAGAAATTGTGGATGACTTTTTCAGGTGTTCTCCAGATTCTCTCCCCCCCTCAATGATGGTAGAAAACAAAAGGTTCAGGGCCAGGTGGTGTCTCACTGGGTTAAGCAGAAGTTTACAATGCAAAAGGACCAGGGTTTGAGACCCTACTCCTGACCTGGAGGGGGGAAGAACCTTCATGAGAGGTGAAGCAGGTCTGCAAGTGTTTCTCTTCATCTCTCCCTCTCTATCACCCTTCCCTTCCCAATTTCTCTCTACTAAAAAGAAAAAAAAAATGAAAACAATGGCCACTGGAGTGTTGATTTCACAGTGCTAGCACCAAGCCCCAGCGATAACCCTGGTGGAAGAAAAGAAAAAAAGGTTCCTAGTCACGAAATTTCCAGGTCTCAGTGAAACTGGAGTTCAGAGTCCTCTGATCATCTTCCTCTAATATCCACCACCTGCCCCTTTGGAATATGAGCAGATATTTTAGGGGTGCAAAAGAAAGAAGTTCTGCCTTCTGAAACTACATCTCCACTGGACATGGATATTGGCCAGTGGATCCATACCCCCAACCGATTTCAATCATTGCCTAGTGGGTCAGGCACTGGAGAGATGAGTTTACAGGACACATTGGTAAGGTACTCTGCCCAGGGATCATAATAGCAACTGCAACTTGGTTGCTGAAAGGCAGTAAGACATGAAACAAGGCAAAACGTTTAATAAACAGGAACCAAAGAGTAGGAATAGAGTGAATGAGAATAGGGACCATAGAATGGAAAAAAACTAGGATGTTGATTTATAGGTATGTTCCTAGGAGCCCAGAACTTTAGTATACTTTTCTTGAGCTTGAAAGCTAAAATAGAGGTGGACTAGAAGTAACGTCTGAGAGGATGGTGTCAGAATGGAAAATAGAACTTGAAAAGCAGGTTAGGGTAGAGAATAGCTCCCAAACTCAATATATCTGTAAATACAATTAAGTATTTACTAGATAAATCTGACCCAGGGCCCATGTATATTCATATTTAGCAAAGAAACCTATGTAACCTCCTCATCCTTTTCAGTCTGAGCTCACTGTCCAAGGTCACAGTTTGGGCCATTCTATGTGGTACTCATTACAGGACCAGTCTTCCTTATGTAGCAGAATAGGATGACCCAGTCTCCCTTTGGAGAGTGGTGTAGTCTTTACTATTGCTAGTTTATAGTGAGGATAAGGCCCTGGAGAGGCCCACAACCAGACTAATGATGACATTTCTGGTGGAAGTGACCAGTAATGGCAAAGAGAGGGATTTTTTTAGAGGTCTAGGCCCATAGTATCTATGGGGAGAACCTGAAAATTTCCTGATTAGGACTCCAAGTGGTGAGGTAGCCTGGTATTAGACAAAATGGCCATCATTAACTGAGCCAGTCTATTGCCGAAAAAAAAAATGTGGGGGACCTCTTTACTTGAAAATTTGAACTCATAATGAAGAAGATTAAAGGTATAATGAAGAAAGAGAGAGCAGGGGCAAGATAGATTTTGGTTGAGATATGCAGTATTTTTTTTAGAAATCAAAATTACAAAGAGACACATGGCTTGTTTCAGGCAACAGTATGACAATCACTGAGAGTATTGGGAATTAAACACAAGCCCTTATTTCTACATCCATAGGTCTAATCCCTATGGGGCAGTGCTTCCCTAAACCAAGATCATGCTGGGAGACGTTACCTGTCTAAACACAAACCCAGAAAAATATCTTGATATATTTTATCTACTAGTTTTGCCATCAGGCTTATCTCTGCAACTTTGCATTTGCATGATTGCATCACTCCTGACTGACTTCCCCCTTTTAGATGGAGGTTGGTAGAGGCACTAACTATAGCACAGCTCCACCACTCAACAAAGCTTCCTCTGTGCATATTGATCCCCTGTAGTAGATAGGGCTCAAACTTGGTTCCTTGAGGATAGTAAAATGAGCACCCTACTGGGTGAACATTTTCCTGGTCTCGTTAATGTATTTCATTATGATTCATTTTGAGGTACTTTCTAATCTCTTTGATTCTTAGATTAAACAGAAGTGCACTGTTTGATATCCAAATACTTGTTTTTCTAGATATCTCATTGTTACGGCCTTCTGATTTTATTCAGTTTTGATTTTCTGTTGCTTGTATATACAATTGTGATTACTAGGCCTTCTGTGTAAATTGACTTTTATTATACCAAGTCCTGAAATAACATCTTTTCTCTACCCCCTCCCCTCCCCTCCTCTCACGTAACCTCCCCTCCCCTCACCTCCTCTCCTTTCCTCTTTTCCTCTTCTCTCTTCTCTTCTACCAGACTGTCTCTGGTTGATGGTA
Source organism: Erinaceus europaeus (assembly GCF_950295315.1). Lineage (NCBI taxonomy): Eukaryota > Metazoa > Chordata > Mammalia > Eulipotyphla > Erinaceidae > Erinaceus > Erinaceus europaeus. The sequence goes on along the minus strand of NC_080178.1, from coordinate 55,541,466 downwards.
GTACCTGGATTGTACTTGAGTCCTCAGAACCTCAGGCATGAAGTAAAATAAATCCTTTCACTCCAAAATCGATGCGAGGGGTGAGGGGATATTGGCTCTGGGCTGGTAATACTCCCTTAGTGGGGTTTGTGGGTGACCCTTATATCTCTGTGGGGTCTCTTATGATAATGTAGCTTCCTTCCATACCCCAATATATGGAAATTGGATTCATTAGCAGTGTCAGATATCCAGGTTATGGCAAGTGGGCGAGTGTGAGTGTGTCCAGGGTATCCTCTCCAGGTTCAGTGGCCACCTTGTATCTGAGCTGCCTAGATGGGTTTTGGATGTCTGTGACCCTGAGCTAGAATACACATGTTGGGAAACATGAGTTGTTTGTTGTGGCCCTTAGATGACTCAGTAGCTAGAATGCTGCTCTTATGAGGATGAGGTCCTGAGTTTGATTCCCATCATCTCCAAATTAGAGTGATGCTATAATTCTCTTGTTAATAAGTAAACCTTTAAGTTAAAATTAGGAGCCAAGTGGGGGCATGTGGAAGTACCTGGATTCAAGCCCTCAGAACTAACCTATAGGTGCTGCTGATCTCTCTCTCATTCTCTGTCTCCTCACCCCCTCTCAGTGGCTCTGTCCTATCAAACTAAAAGAAAATAAATGAACACTGGGAGTGAAGGATTTGTCATGTGGGCACTGAACCCCAACAATACCATTGATAAAAATAAAATAAAAATAGAAATTAAATTAAATTAAATTAAAATAATCTATTACAAATTGTGCTACTATGAACATAGGTATACATAGATCTGTTTAGATAGGTGTACTTGATTCCTTAGCATATATCCATAGTGTTGTTGCAGCAGTCTGGTGTCGGGCTGCACCACGGAGAAGAGAGCGGATGTCCAGAGCAAAGGGGTACACAAATCTTTATTATAGGATGGGGGGGAGGTTTGGTTCAGACCATGTGGAGCCAGCCGGCAATGGCCGACCATGGGGGGGGGGGAGCAGGGAGCGAGACCTCAGAGAGGGAGAGCCGAGAGCCCAGAGAGAGAGAGGGGAGAGGTGAGGGGACTTTTTATTGGGCGACAACCAGGGGTGACGTGTAGGGCCAGGATTGGTTGAAAGGGGGCACTCTAGGATTTAGCGGGGCATAGAAAAACCTGGGGGCAGAGCCAGGATTGGTTGAAAGGGGGCACTCTAGGATTAGCGGGGCATAGAAAAACCTGGGGGCGGAGACTGCATCAGAATAACTCCTCTGCAACATCTCCTCCTATCCCTTTATATCTAAATGGACACAGTAAAGAAAAATGGAATGGAGCAGGCTTAAATGTTTTAGAGGAATGCCATGTTCAGGTGGGAAGATGTAGGACTTTCTGTGGAGGAGGGAAGGCTTAAATGGCTGCCAACCTTGTGAGATTTATGCGTCCTCCTGTGCTCAACCCCTCTTTAGAGAGAGAGACTTACCTGGAGAGACTCATCTCATAGGTTTAAGCGCAGCTTGCTCAACCATCTCTTCACAATATCTCTACATCTTTTCTATCTTTCTATCTAGTAATTGCATAAGATGTACAAAGTCTATAAAAGACTATCATGGGGCAGAAACCTTTTGGGCATAACAAAATAGGAAGGGACAAGTAGGGGAGAAGTAAAAGCCAGTGTGGTGTGAAGGGAAGGATTGGTGTGTAAAGGAACATTCCCTGTTTGGGTGGGGAAAGGGGCAAGGGTACATAATGAGGGGGAGGCGGGAGGCATGACCCACCAAACAGAGGGGCTATTTGGCATTGTATAGTCCTCAAGGCAACAGCCTGTAAAGTCTATGAATTACTCAGGATCAGTCTATGAAAAGCCAGCAGCGTGAAGGGAAATAAGCTGCTTCAAAATTGTGTAAAATGTATATAGGGTATGTCAGAAAGTCCGATACAAGTCTCAGTCCGAAGTAGATGGCTAGGGGAAGAATTGGCAGGGGATGCAACACTGCATGAGGGAGGTTAGCCGCTGGAATGTTGCTCTTTTGTAGATAGCTAGCTGGAACTGCCAACACGTAACAAGCAGGTCAGAAGCAGGAACGGTAACCAGGCATGAAGAAAGTTCTGTCCTTGGAGTTCGTGTATCAGGTTCTTCAGATCACGTTGAGTGACATCTAGGGTTTCGGGGGGTGTGCCACGGTAGTCGTGCCATCTAGTGAGTGACGTCAGGGTGTGCAGGGGTTCAGATGGTTTTTCCGGGATTCCTGTGAAAGAAACACAAACAATCTGCTTCTCGTGGTTAATTTGAACTGGTAACAAGTTATAGCTTTGTTATAGTTGATACCTCGATGATTATAATTGGTTTAGAATCTCTTTATGATTTTATTTAAAGGTCATCTAATGTGACCTCCTGTAGCAGCCTCTACTGCAGGATCTAAGACCAATTTTAGCTAAAATATGTATTTTAAACAGACTCAAATTGCTTAGAGAGTTAATGCATATTCGTGACAATGATTTCAACGTTTACAGTGCCAGATTGATGCCAATTCTGTGGTGGATTAATTTCCACAAGATAGTTTACAGGGCACCTTTGGGGGCCCTTCAAAGGTGTCCTGTATATAAAATTTATATAGTTTAGTTTTGGGAATGAATAGTCACGTTGAACATTTAGACTTTTACCTAAATAGTAAGTTACCTTAACAAATTAGTTTTTACCTTGTCTGGTAAAAGTGTAGCTGTAGGGTTACACTTTTGACCGTTAAGTTAGTATTACCAAACTTGAGACGTACCCATAAACATTTAGTTATAACAAACTGGAGGAAAAAGAACTTTTGTTATAAAAACACATTATTTAAAAACAATTTTAAATCTGTCATTAGTCACACAGTTTAAGACTAAACACTTACATATATACCAAAACTATATATAAAATTCAAAAGAGGGAGAAAGAAAAAAATTTTGGAATGTTTCTGGACGTCTCCAGAAACTTTGGCTGCGTCCAGCATTATTATATAAGGCCAATTACCTTTTAGAGTACTCCAAGCAGATGGGTCATGCAAAAAAAAGTTTTTTTTTTTTTTTTTTTTTGTTATTCAACACACTCACTCACAAAAACAACTGGCCAGTTATAACATAAGACATACAGGGAAAGGGTAGGAGAGAGGTCTCTGTGAGCCAGATTTTGCAGGTTCTGTCATGTCGTATTACGGGTCCTGGGATGTATCCTGCATCTGGTCCTCTTGTAGTATTTCTTGTTCTTCAGGAATAACAGCGCCATCCTGCGGGTATTGTCGGACATGGCGGGCAGGAACCCAGACAGGTTTAGAGAAATTTTGAGGGAAAATGAATGCAAAACCCCTTCCCATGGTCAATAATGGGTCAGGCCCTTTCCAAACTTTATCGAGTGGGTCTCTCCATTTGACCTTAATAGATGGGAGGGTAGATGGTGTTTGCCAGTGAAGAATAATAGGGGTAAGGCTGAGTTATTGTAAATATTAAAGAGATTTAACGTAGTTAAGGCTTTTGCTAGCTGGATATTGGGGGGATATGTTCCTCCTTTATCTTTATTTAGTTGAGCCTTCAGTGTTTGATGGGCCCTCTCAAAAATGCCTTGTCCCTGTGGATTGTAGGGAATGCCCGTGGTATGAGTAATATTCCAGAGGGAACAAAAATCTTTAAATTGTTTGCTTGAAAACATAGGTGCATTGTCTGTTTTCAAAAATAATGGGACCCCCATAACGGCAAAACAAGAGAGCATATGGCTTACAAGCTTTTTAGCACTTTCTCCGGTCTGAGCTGTAGCCCACATAAATTTAGAAAAGATATCAATTGAGACAAACACATATTTTTGTTTGCCAAAGTTTGGTATGTGGGTGACATCAATTTGCCAAATAGCATTAGCTTTTAAACCTCGGGGATTAACCCCAAGGGTCTGGATAGCAGGTGTCTTTATGAGACTTGCACAAGAAGAGCATGTAGCAAGGATATGTTTTAACTGTGGTACAGGAACATCAGGGAATCGAGCTTGAAGGCCTTTAAGATTAACATGGGTTAGAGAGTGAAAATTAGCAGGATTAGAGACAGAGACTGGGAAAGTTCCTGTGGAGGCAAGGCGGTCAACTGCGGCATTCCCTTCGGACAGGGAACCAGGAAGAGGGCTGTGGGAACGAAGGTGTTGAATATACAGTGGTTAGGTTCGAGAACAGAGCATAGAGGCGATTTGAATCAAGAGAGGGGAAAGTGGGTTGTCATCAATTTTCACATATGAACGAGCAAGCCATGGAAGTAAGTTAACAGTATACACACTGTCAGAAAAAAGGTTGAAGGATTCTGGTACAGCTTTTAGTGCAAGAAAAACAGCATAAAGTTCTTTGTACTGAGGGGAATTATCAGGAAGCTCAGCAAAGAGAGGTTTAGGAGATTGTTTGTCTGGGTAATATATAAGGGCAGCAGCTCCCCTTTTTCCGCCATCAGTAAAGATTGTAGGAGCAGAGGGAATGGGATCCCGAGAGAAAAGTTTAGGTGCTAGTAGAGGCAGAAGAGGTAAAGAAGCTATCAATTTATTAGAAGGAAAATGGTTATCTATTTGTCCTGGAAACCCCACGAAGCTTATGGCAAAGCGGGAATGATGGCGTATAAGCCACTCTGTATCTGTGAGAGAAAAGGGCAGAATGATTAAATCCAGTTCTTTCCCTAAGACCTGCACAGACCTATTTCTCCCTTGGCGAACCATGAATGCTAAGGCATCTATCTCAGTGAGGAGTCTTGGAGCTCCTCCTACTGGCGTGTGAAGCCATTCGAGAACCCCATGGTCTTGCCACAGTGCCCCTACTACTGTGGGGGTGGAGTTGAAGATTAGAAGGTTTACCGGAGAGGAGGGGGAGAATCGAACAAGGTGCATGTCCTGGAGGGCCTGGTTAACCCTTTCCAGTGCCAAGGAGGCCTCAGGAGTTAACTTACGTTTTGAAGAGGGCTGTTTGTTTCCTTTCAACAGGTCAAACAGTGGTTGGAGGCAGCTTGTGGGCAGATAGAGATACTGCCTAAGCCAATTTAAATTTCCTAGAAAACTTTGTAAAGAAGCAAGAGTAAGGTTAGAAGGGAAGGTAACATTAGGTTTTAAGGGACGAATTTGCGTTAGAGAAATCTCTGAACCTAGGAAGGATATTGGAGGGATTAGCTGTATCTTCTCAGGGGCTACATTAAGGCCGCTTTTCTTTAATGCAGGAATGAGAAAATCACATAAGGCATAGAGATCTGTATCTGATTTTCCCCATATTAAAATATCATCTGTATAATGAAAAATATTAAGGTCCTTATGAATATATGGGACAAGGGCAGATTTAACAGCCTCCTGACAAATTGTAGGACTATTGGCCATACCCTGGGGCAGCACCACCCATTCAAATCTATCAGCGGGGCTGGCATTATTAATAGACGGAACAGAGAAGGCAAAACGTTTACAATCTCGCGGATGCAAGGGGATAGAGAAAAAACAATCTTGTATATCAATAGCTATGATTGGAATTCCCGTGGGAATTGCAGAAGCAAGAGGCAAACCCCTTTGGGGGGAGCCCCAAACCTGCATGGTTTTATTTACTGCATGGAGATCTTGAAGGAGGCGCCATTTTCCCGAGCGCTTTTTAATCACAAAGACAGGAGTATTCCATGGGCTTCGAGAATGACGAATGTGTCCCAAGGACAACTGCTCTCAGACAAGCTCTTTTAAAATTTTTAGCTTATTCCTAGGTAAAGGCCACTGTTCCACCCAGACAGGCTCATTAGAAAGCCAGCTTAAGCGGGGTGTTTGGCTACGAACAGTGGCATTTAGTATTGGGGGTGCTGAAGTGGCATTTAGTATTGGGGGTGCTGAATAGACCTGGTATCGCGGGAATGAGTTTTACGCTCTGCAGAGGCATCTGTGGATATTCTAACATCAAGACATTCCAGAAGATCCCTGCCCAGTAAGTTGGTGCTAATATTAGCTACCAAAGGGCAGAAGTGTCCGGTAGAACCTTCTGGGTCTTCCCACATAAGCGAGTCTCGTGTGCAAAATGCTCTCATCATCCCTCCTATTCCATGTAAACTGGGTCCAGGGATGAGTTCCCAATCTTGGGGAACCTCTTCTTGCCTTAAAATCATCTTTGCTGCCCCCATGTCAATAAAAAATTTAAAAGGAATATTGCCAATCTTTACTGTCATAGAAGGGTGACCTTGTTCTAAAACAGGAGTGGTCCACAAAATCTCAGGCCCCGAATTTGTACCATTCAGGGGCGAACCATCTTTATGAAATTGGGACTGACAATCTCTCTTCCAATGAAACCCCTTACGACATTTTGGACAAACAGTACGTGGTCTCTGGCTCCCTGACTGAAAGCGGGGTTGCTCTGGCTGGAGGCGTGGTTTCCCTGACTGGAGGCGTGGTCGCAACTTATCAGGACCAATGTCCTTGGCGACCGCACTGAAAGCAGGCTCCGTTTTGCTTACGTGGGGTAACTGCATAGACCTGCGTCGTAGCGGGTGCCCCATAATTGCCTCATGTAAGTTCCTGTGTCGCTAGAATCCAATTATATGGGTGTAGGTGTTTAAGATTAAGGCATACCTGACGGAATGATTAATTCACCTTCTTCAACTCATCTTAGATGGAACTTGATGGAGTCATGTTAAGTGAGATGAACCAGAAAAAGAAGGATGAATATGGGAATGATCTCACTCTTAAAGAGTAGGTAAAAAATAAGAACAGAAGGAGAATCATAAAGCAGAACTTGGACTGGTTTGGTGTATTGTACCACTGTATAAGATTTGGAGCAGGGCTGGATTTTTTATTCTGGCACACAGTGGTGGACGAGGACCAGGGTGGTGGGGTGTGTGTGTGTGGGGGGGGGGGGTAATGTTTTGTGTAAAACTGAGAAATCGTACACACATACCAACGACTGTATTTACTGCTTACTATAAACCATTAATTTCTTTAATATTTTTTAAATAAATTGTTATTTTATGAAAAATTAACTCAGTGGTATGGGAGGTGGTGCAGTGGATAAAGCATTGGATTCTCAAGCATGAGGTCCCAAGTTCAGTCTCCAACAGCACATGTACCAGAGTGATGTCTGGTTCTTTCTCTCTCCTCCTATCTTTCTCATTAATAAATAAATAAATTCTTTAAAAAATAATTAATTAATTTCACAGGAGAAAAAGCCAGAGATGTGGAGAGACAGAAAGAGACCAGAACATTAACCTAGTTAACCTAGTACCTCAGGTATTGAATCCTGCATTCTACCCACTGAACTAAATATATGTAAGCTTACTTTTGTTTCTGTCAGTCACTGGCAAATGACAGAGTGCGATCAAGAGTAATGCCAAGATAGACTGGCTGGGCTTCATGCCGGATTCTCGTATCGTCAAGCTGCACATTAAGCTCACGCGAGGCCAAGGCATGGTGTAGATGGAAAACAGATGATACCGTTTTTGCAGTGCTAGGGATTAGTCGCCATTTTTTACAGTAATCAGATATCAGAGACATGTCTTTCGTGAGTGTTTCCTCGAGGATGTCGAACTTGGATGCCTGAGTTGCACAGCAGATGTCATCGGCGTAGATGAACTTCCTTGAAGAAGTTTCTGGGAGGTCATTGATGTAAATATTAAATAGCATAGGAGCCAGAATGGAGCCCTGGGGGAGGCCACTTGAGACAAGTCTCCATCTGCTAGACTTGTCACCAGGTGATAGGTGTCTGCACACCTCCAGTTGACTTCTTCCTCAAATATCCTGCACTGGGTTCACAACACTCTCTTAACCCCTCCTCTCTTTTCCATTTAAAGTCCTTAGATATGTTGAAACAGAGTATGACTAATTTTTTCCTGTGGCCTCCTTTTCCTCTGTTCTTAAGCCCAACATTTGAGTGAAGTGAGCCTATCTGGCTCTTTGTGTTTGAAGAAGTGGCTTTTTGTGTTCACGAGAAGAGGAGCAGTGCTGCTGGTGCTCCATGATTCTATCTCCCTATATATCTCTGTCTCAACCTATATGAAAAGAAAAAAAAAAACCTTGCAAAGCATAGCATTCCCCCTCTTTGACTGCTTCCTTTTCTGGTTTTCTTCTCTCGTATATCAGCTCCTGCCTCCATCATAATAGCCTCTCACTGTTGCATCCTCAGCCATCAAGACTATGTGTTTTCTCTCTTATGTGGTTAGTGTAGTGGCAACTGGGGCCTGTTCATAGGCAAAAAAAAAAAAAAATAGAATAAATATTCATCCTTGTTTTTGCATTCATTTGCCTTCAAAATCTATTTTCTAGCACTTATAGTTGTTATCTATAATATTGATTTTATGGATGTTAATCCTTCATTGTCAGTAAGAATTGTCTATTTTATTTACTTATAATTTGTAGTCATTGTGATTTGACAGGGGCTTACACAATAACAAGAGTTTATGTGCATAGTTTCACATGTGTATAAATGTGATCAAGTCACTACACCCACCAAGAGAAGCTCTGTGATTCCACCCCTCTGATAAACACCATCACTCTCACAAAGTCTGAGTCACTCGCTGTCTACTTTTGTTTTTAAAGCCTGTTATTTTTAGTCATCTAAAATCCACACAAGTGAAAATATTGTTATTGGTAGTTTACTTTCACTTCATTATTTCACTTAGCATAACAGACCCCAGCAGAACTGCCTCTATCTTGATGATATTTATTATTCCTATATATACCTTATGATTTTCATCTGGGACACATTTCTTTTTGTAATTTTTTTATTTATAAAAAGGAAAAATTGATAAAATCATAGGATAAAAGGAGTACAACTTCACACAATTCCCACCACCAGACCTCCATATCCCATCCCCTCCCCTGATAGCTTTCTTATTCTTTAACCCTCTGGGAGTATGGACCCAAGATCATTGTGGGATGCAGAAAGCTGAAGGCCTGGCTTCTGCAATTGCTTCCCCACTGGGACACACTTCTTAAAGAATAAAACTTCTGAAAAAAATTATTTGTGATTTAGTAATGATTATCAGGATTGTAAGATAATAGGGATACAATTCATAACTATCCCCACCACCAGAGTTCCACATCCCATCCCCTTCATTGGAAACTTCCCTATTTATTTCTCTGGGAGTATGGACCAAAATTCTTTATGGGGAGCAGAAGGGGAGGTCTGGCTTCTGTAGTTTCTTCTCTAGACATGTGAATTGACAAGTTCTTCCATACCCTCTGCCTATATCTGTCTTTCCCTAGTGGGGTAGGGCTCTGGGAAGGTGAGACTTCAGGATACATTGGTGAGATCATTTGCCTAGGGAAGTCAGGATGGAATCATAATAGCATATGCGATTTGGTGGCTGAAAGATGCTAAGATATAAAGTAGGACATATTGTTTAATAAACAGGAACCCAAATATTGGAATAGAGCAGATGAAGTTAGGAGTCTGGGTGGGAAGAAGCTACGAAGTCTATTTTATGTGTATTCTAGGGGACTTGTGACTTCGGTAATTTTTACCTGCATCTTATAGCTAACAAACAGGTAGACTAAAAACTTTGTCTGGAAAGATAGTGTCAGATTTGAGAATAGGGCTAAAAATCTGGATTAGGGCAGTGAGAGGTCCCAAACAATAGGAAAATGTATAAATACCATTAACTATTTATCCCATTGATCTGACCTAGGGCCCAAATATATTCATATTTAGCACAGGAGCATGTGTAACCTTTGAGTACCTTTCAGTCCAAATAGGAGAATAAGAGGAATTTGAATGAAGGGATACAAAATTTTTTTTATAGATTTGTTGGGGGTTGATGGTTTAAGATACAGTGTTGACACATGAGTACAATTTCTCACCTGGGAATATATCCAAAGGAAGTAAAAACGCACATTCAAAGAGGCCAATGTATATCTGTTTATAGCAGCACAATTTGTAATACCCCAAACTTGGAAGCAACCCAGACATCCAACAACAGATGAGTGACTAAGAAAGTTGTGGTCGGGGCCGGCAGTAGTGCAGCAGGTTAAGCACGTGTGGCACACAAAGCACACAGACCAGCATAGGGATCCCGGTTCAAGCTCGGCTCCCACCTGCAGAAGGGTCGCTTCACAGCTTCACAAGCGATCAGCAGGTGCCTATTTTTCTCTCCTCTTCTTCTTCCTCTCCTCTCTTGATTCATCTTTCCCATCCAACAAGGACTACAGCAACAATAACAACAGCGGTAAATAACAAGGGCAACAAAAAGGGAAAAATAGCCTCCAGGAGCAGTGGATTTATAGTGCAGACACTGAGCCCCACTAATAACCTAAGAGGGGGGAAAAGAAATAAAGTTGTGGTCTATAGACAATATTTCTTAGCTAATAAAAATGATTAACTTATCTCTGATCATGGATAGAGCTTGAAAGGATTGTGTTAAGAATGTGATTCTTAGGGATTGTTTTTAACCCTGGCTGTGGTGGAAGTACGTGTGTGTGTCCCCTCATGGTCACTACTGAGAGAGAGAGGTAGCACTCTGGGATATGGGTCTTCCAGAAGAAGACCTCATGCCTCTGGTCAGGACATTTTAAGCAGGAGATTCTCTTGTGATGAGAGTGGTCAGAGGGAGAAACTGCTGAGAAATTTGGAAGAGAAGATTCATTTCATTGACATAGGCTCTGATTTCACGGAGTGTGTAAACTCATCCCAGGGAGTTATACTTCCTGAGTAGTGCAATTGCAGAAGCCTCTTAGTGAGTTTCCGCTGACAACTACATGGAAAGGAGATGAGAGAAGTCCAAGATAGGAGGGTTTTGCTCTCCAGAAAATAAAGTGGTGGGTGTTAAGTTTTCAGCACAGACACTTAGAGCGTGCTATGGAAAATCAAAGGGCATAGCTATTAATGCTGTCTGTAGCCCAGAACAGAAGAGCCCTGGAGAGAGTTGAATTATGTTTTATTATATGTTGACTTACTCGCACACACAACTCATAAGTGGTACCTATAGCTCCCAGTGCTATACAATTTTATTTGCAAACAGGCTACTTTAAAGGGTTGAAGTCCAAAGAGGTAATAATCATGACAATCTAATAAAATAAAATTAGAATCCCCTTAAGAAAAAAAGAGACCCTGTGGTTGTATGTGTGCAGGGGAATAGAGCTCCTGAGGACATGGCAGCAGTGTGAGCAGCCCCAAGCCAAGGAAAGTCACCTCAGGAAAAATCAGCCCTTCTGGCACCTTGACCTTAGATGTCCAGTCTTCAGGACTGTGGTGAAATAACAATTTCTTTTATTTTTTATTTGCTTTTTCCCTTTTATTGCCCTTGTTGCTTTATTATTGTTGTAGTTATTGTTGTTACTGATGTCGTCATTGTTTTATAGGACAGAGAGAAATCAAGAGAGGAGGGGAAGATAGATGGGAAGAGAAAGATAGACGCCTGCAGACCCGCTTCACTGCCTGTGAAACAACTCCCCTGCAGGTGGAGAGCCGGGTCCTTGTACTTTGTGCCATATGTGCTTAACCTGTTGCGCTACCACCCGACCCTAAGTAATGTATTTTAATGAGAGACAGAGATAGACTAGTACTTCTCAGCTCTGGCTTATGGTGGTCTAGGAGTTGGACCCGGGACCTCACAGCTTCAGGTAAGAAAGTCTTTTGCACAACCATTATGCTGTCTCCCCAGCTTGTAGATTTCTCTTGTTTAAGTCACCCAGTCTGTGATGACTATGTTATGGTGACAGGCCTAGCAGTCAAAGAAATGTCTGTTGTCTTATTTTTAGCCTTCTGTTGCTCCATTAGTTCTTCCATGAGCTCATTTGATGATGGTCAAAGGCCAATTAAATGTCAGCAACTGTGTTACCTGCTGGGGTACAGAAATGAAGGAGACTTAACAGCTAACATACAGACAATTGTTGCCCTTCTTCTTTTTCTTCTCTTGTCCTTCTTCCTCAGTGACAGTCATGATACAGCACACATGATGCCTGCAGTGATCATAGTCATTTGCACTGGACAGAAGCACCATCCAAGTGGGAGAGAACACAGCTTAATTACCCCCAACCTGCAGTTCCCAGTAGCTGCCTCCATCTACACAGCTCATGTAACTGTTTGGAAAATCATCAAAGGGGTGTCTGTTCATATAGCTCCCAGGAGGCTAGCACAAGGCTGGAGCCCACTCCCTGTACTTTTCTTTGCAGGCCAGGTAGGCACAAAAGATGTATGGGAGCATTTGTAATCACTGACCAGTTCTCTCAAGGTGGCTGCAGGCAGTCTTAACCCAGTGGTCAGGAACAAGGTAACAACTCACAAAAGCTTGTCTCATTTCAACACTAGCTGTTTAACCAGCTGTGGTCTATACACAGAGCATGCACCTCTATCTGTCCTGTTGAAACAGATGCTTTGGCATCCAGTTTCTTTTTTTTGCACGGTGTACCTTCTGTGTACAAGCTAGGGGCTCTGATCACCCAGCAAGGGATGGTTTAAATAATCAGCAAGTGTCAGGGAGGCAGCCCAATAAAATGATCAGAATGTGGACTTACTAGTTACCTATATCTAGGTTTTAAGACCCACTTGGTGGGGTCTGGGAAGATACCTCATAAATAGTGTACAGGACTTGCAGACAAGTTTATTTATTCTCTGTCATTGTGTATGTTGATACCATGAAGGAATATGTATCTCCCTCCCCCTCCACCCCCCTTCCTCTCTCTCCTTCCTCTATCATATAAAATAAATCCTGTGATTCGGGAGGTGGCGCAGTGGATAATGCATTGTACTCTGAAGCATGAGGTCCAGAGTTCAATCTCCAGCAGCACATGTACCGGAGTGATGTCTGGTTCTTTCTCTTTCCCATCTTTCTAATAAATAAACAAAATCTTTAAAAATAAATAAATAATAAATCTTTAAAAATTGCCCACTGTGGAGTCTGATGGTGGCTCACCAAATACTATACACATGTTAAAAAGTCAGGAAGAGGGTCAAGGGGTGAGCTAGCATAATGGTTATGCAAACAGACATTTATGCTCAAGGCTCCAAAATCAGAGGTTCAGTCATCCAAAACTGAGCTGTGTCTTGTTTTCCTTCTTCCCGTCTGTCTGTATATCTATCTACCTTTCTATCTAGTTATCTATCTAGCTATCAGTCATCTATCTACCTATCATCTATCATCTATTATCTACCTATCTTTCTGTATCTCTCTGTATCTTTCCGTAGTTAAATTTTAAAAAATAAATATACTTTAAAGAGCAAGTCGGAAGACCTGGGTTCAAGCCTCTTCTCCCCATCTGTGTGTGGGGGGGCTCTTTGTGAGTATGATTGAGCATTTCTGGAAGTGTCTCTCCTCCTTCTCTCTTTTTTTCTCTATGTCAGTTTCTGTCCCTCACCATCTCTAAAAATAGCCTCTGAGAATGGTGGAGTCAAAAAAGTACCCACAGCTTAAATTCACACTACTGAGTTCAAATGTTTGAGTGTGAGTTGTCCCTTGGAATATCAGGACTGAGGGTGTACTCTTTGCGAGGCATGAATCCAAGCCCATTGTAGGTGTCTCCAGATTGTTTGTGCTCTCCCTCTTCCCTTTTTACAATGTGGCCAATAGATGCCCTGCCTTTCCTGTGGTTGAGTCTGCTTGAATTATGACAAAACAGCTCTAGGGAACTTTCTTCCCAGCCTGATCAGCAAGAGCCAGGAGCTGAGGTTCATTCCATTCGCCAGACACATGTCGAGTTCGTTATAAAGGCAGCAACCCCTTGAAGGCACCTCCAACCTCATTCTCTCCCAGAGAATTTGATATTCATGCTGCTACATCAAAAGGTTGGGGCAGCTATTATGTATTAAAATGTGTCATTTCAAATTGCTTTTTTTTTGCTGGCACTAGCAATATAGATATTGAAATTTTTTCAGAAAGTGCTTATCTCATCAAGACTAAAATTATAGTATATGAAATACTAATTACAGTATTATGAAGAAGCTTGAACTTTCCGGTGACATTTTGTCTATTAGGAGAATACTAAGTTTCTCTCTTTCTTAAGGCAGACAGAACTACCCATTATAAGAAATGTGATTCTCACATCTCTTTCTTCACTCCCAGTGCGATTAGCACTGACTGCAATGGCTCTGGATCTTTGTCAGGGCCAGAGCCAGGTACACCTTCCTATCACCTCCCTGTGGCATGCCAGAGTAGAGTATCACCACAGGATTCTAACTTAGTGGGGAAATCTGTTAGTCCAGGAGCTTTAGCCATGTCCACACAGGCAATCCACTGAAGACTTGAGTAAATCAGTTTTTAGTAAGCAAGTTCACAATTGCAAAGCATTTGTAATGTTGGAGCAGAGTAAACACAAACCAAATGTTCACTGTGATTAGCATTTTATCATCATCATTATGGCTCCGTAGACGCCATGTCCACTTGGTCGATTCCAAATTATATTCCTCCATGAGCATAATTTCTGGAACCATCCGTTCCACCCCAGTTCCATGGCTGCCAGTTCTTAGCAACATCGCCCCGCCAGATATTCGTCAGGATGCGGCATCATCTAAGTTCATTTCCCACGTCTACGCTCGACCGGATCTGCCAATATACACGGATATCTTCGCCCACCCTGTCCAACGTTTGACATCTCGTCATCCAATCTGGTCCCCTACGCCTACACTGAACTTCTCTGTTCCAGTCTCTTGGAAACAGAGTTGGCAGTCAGCTGAGGTAAAGAACAAACACCTCATCACAGACCCCTGCAAGTGTCAACCCGGCTTTGACCTAGCACATTATGATTGGGCCCTCCTCAATCGCTATCGAACAGGCCATGGCCGGTGTGCCGCTATGTTCCATCGCTGGGGAGCCAGAGACGACCTGAACTGCCCCTGCGGCTACAGACAGACTATGACCCACATAGTCAACGACTGCCACCTCTCCAGATTCAAAGGAGGTCTCAAAACTTTACATCAGGCTCAACCTGACGCTGTTGACTGGCTATGGAAGAAGGGCAAACGCTAGAAGAAGAAGAATTGGTATCCTTCAGTGGCACCCTCACAACCCCCCCTCAAGGTCCTTTCTTCCCATGGGCCAACATAAATGACAAATTGGGCTCAGCTAGCTTTCATGCTGTAGTCCTATAGCTTGAGCTAAGATACTTTGAACACAATTTTTATTAGTGATTTGATATTGATTTACAAAATTATAACATAACAGGTATAATTCCACACCTTCCCCACCATCTGAGTTCTCTGTCCCCATTTCCTCCACTGGAAACTGCAGTTCTTCTCCCAAGGTCACAGATATGGGTTGACTCATTTCTATACCTATCTATCTATTTATATATCTATTTATCATTTTTCTTTTTAAATTTTTTAATCTTTTAAAAAATATTTATTTATTCCTTTTTGTTGCCCTTTTTGTCTTTCTTATTGTTATAGTTATTATTGTTGTTATTGCTGCCATCATTGTTAGATAAGACAGAGAGAAATGGAGAGAGGAGAGGAAGACAGAGGAGGAGAGAAAGATAGACACCTGCAGACCTGCTTAACCACTTGTGAAGCGACTCCCCTGTAGGTGGAGAGCCAGGGGCTCGAACCGGGATCCTTATGCTGGTCCTTGCGCTTTGCGCCACCTGCGCTTAACCCGCTGTGCTACTGCCCAACTCCTTATTTTCCATTTTTTCTATGGTCCTTCCTTCTCTTCCTGTCTTTTTTTTTTTTTTTTTGGTGGGGGAGGTGTTAATCATCTTCTTTCAATAGTAAAATGCAGTAGTTAGTTCTCAGTTTTCCACATAACAATGTAACCTCCCTCCTAGGCCCTCTTCTGCCATAGATTTCAGGACCTGAATGCCTCCTCCTACCCAAGAGTCCATTACTTTGGTTCAGTACACCAAATTAGTCCAACTTCTGCTTTGGAACACAACTTTTGAATAAATCCACTCATTAATTTAGCAAATATTAAGGTAATACTATTATGCAACACTGTCCTCATGCTGACATTCAAAGATGCCTAAGGTTGTATGCCTCTCCCCTTAGAGATCCTTATCCAAGGGAAAAGATGAACTAGGATCCATCTATGTTGATGCCTTGTGGCCCAAACTACAGCAGGGGAACAGCACAGTGCAAGCATCCCTACTCTCCTGTTTCCCAGATTGAGGTGTTCTCTTCTCTCAAGGAATGTTGTCATCTTCATTTTCTCTATCCATGACCTTGTCTGAAGACAGAGGATATTCAAACGCTAGATACATATAACTCTTCTAAAATCGAGACATTCTGTTTCAGTAGACTAGGTTGCAGTAGGTTCTGTTTACCTGCCATGCTCCAGAGAGTTTTGAAAAGCTTGCAAGTTTACTTTCTTTATAGTTGATGAGGTTATAGGTCTCTCATATATATGGCACCCTTCTTCATCTTGCAAACATGGTTCTGTCTCAAGTTTATTTAAATCAAGCTAAGAGTCTTATAGAAATACAATTAATGCCAGAAGTAAATATCATTCAGTCCTGTTTCAAATCATACTATAATCCACATCCTACATGTTTATTTAGCGTTGTAATTTTCTTTTGTCAATTTCCTTCATTGTTTTCATCGGTTATTCAGAAGCAGTTGCACAGATTTTTCAGTGACCAAACTCTGGGTCTAGTTTCACAAATGAGAGATATTACAGATAGGGGAGATATTACAGCAACAAAGCTTCTATCAGTGCTGTGGCACTCCTATGTACTGGGGCCTCAAATCCAGGTCACATGAATGACACAACTTTCTCAGTTGAGCTATCTTGCCAGTTCACCAAATGCATCCTTTGACAACTCAGCAACTGTAGGATTTTGATTTTTTTGATTAATTTATTTTGTCATCCAGTTTATCACAGAGGCTTGGTGCCTACACAATGAATCCACTGCTCCCAGAAACCATTTTTTCTCTCCCTCTTCCCCCTTTCTCTTTCCTCTTCTTTCTTTTTCTTTCTTTCTTCTCTTTTTCTTACTTTTTTTTTTTTTTTTGCCTACAGGGTTATAATTGGGACTCAGTGTCTGCACTACGAATCCACTACTCCTGGAGACCATTTTTTCCCTGATTTTTGTTGCCCTTGTTGTTGTATTTATTGTTTTTGTTGTCATTGCTGCTGTGGTTGGATAGGACAGAGAGAAATCGAGAGAGGAGGGGAAGACAGCGAGGGGGAGAGAAAGATTGTAAAGCGACTTCACAAGAAAAATGCAAACTCTGACTACTGGAAGACACTCTTTTACAATGCTTCCTAAGAAGGGACCCATTTAAACTCACTGATAGAATATGCCTGCTTTGTCATTGACCACAATCCAAGTGACAGCCTGATGCTCACTGTACTGGGATACGTTAGTGCCATGATGTCTCTCTTCCTCTTTGTATTATTAATATTTTTACATAAAGGCAGAGAGTGCAGGAAATCATAGAACTGAAGCTTCTTTCAAGTGCAGTAGGGATAGGGACTAGGCTCAAACTTGAGTCACATACATGGGCAAAGCAGCACATTGTCCAGTTAAGCTATTCTGTCTATCCTGTTTCTACCTTTCTATTTCACATAGTCGTCCTAGAGAAACAAAGCCCCATTGATCACAAAATAAGGGAGGACTCCCATTTAATTATGTCCTCACACCTGATTGAAATTGAGTCTGACATCATACACCTTAGTCCTTGCACTTAGGGTCAAAGAAGGGGAAAAAAAACACTAGAAGGCAGATCCTTAGAGTATGAGTGTTTGGTCTCCTGTGTCTGAAAGGGTTTAGGGGAATGATGTGTGGGAAAGAAATTGTTCCTGGTCCCTGGAGGACAGGGCACAGATTTCATTCCCATTCTTCTCTTCCCTGAGGCCTTCCTTGGTCCTGCAAGATTTGTGTCTTCTTGGGCTCCTGGGCAGATCCTGTGACTTTTCCTGGTACCTTCCTCTGTCATCCTACAAGTTATTAGAACAGTACTTTACTATACCATTAACTACCCTACCCCATTTGTTTCCAAATCTTTAGAAGTTTGCAAACAATCCTTTGTGTGTTCTTTGCTTCTTTGACTTCTTTGAAATTCTGCCTTTTAATGACACAAAAAATCCTTTGATTTTATTGTAATAGATTTTGGGAGAGAAAATAAATGTGTGTAGCCCTTCCATTCTGTTAGAACCCAATTTGAACATGACATTTATTATCTGCATACTTTTGCTGTTTCTTTCTCTAAGACACATTTAGTAGTTGCTGAGTGACTGCCATAATAGTAAAACTGCAAGAACATCATTAATAATGCTCATTCTTGAAGTAATACTGTATTTTAGTGTCTTAAAAGCCCTTTGGCAATGAATCCTCCATGTAGAGTAGATGTTTTTTTATCTCCATATTACACAAGATAATTGAGGTTAATAGAGTTTAAATAATATGTCTATGGTTAGCTTGCCAGTTGTTAAAGGGATTAAAGCTGGAACCCAAAATTCCTGACCCTGAATCTGGTACTCTATTTAGGCCATTATAAAAGCAAATTTTTGTAACCCCTTGTATGATGTATAAGTAGACATGACTTCATTTTTGCCATCAAAGAACTCTTAATCTAGGGAAAAAGAAACCATGATTTTTTAAAACTTTCATATAACACATAAGGTGGTGTGATACATATTTTAAGCCTAGTAGGTCATGCTCCAAAAAATAGATGAAATGGTTAAAGAATAATAGAAGTAAAACTAGGAGGCCAGGAAATGAATCTCCCTGTAGAGGACACGTCTTTCCATGTGTGAGTACCTAGATACAAGCCCCAGGGAACTTTACTAGTGGTAGAGATGTATTATGGTATCTCTCTGTCTCTCACTGTCCATGTGGGGTCAAAAAAAAAAAAAACTACCTTCTTGGAGGAGATAATAGAGAAGGGTAGAAGCCTGGGAAGAGTTCTGGAGGCAAGAAAGAGAAAGAAAGTTGCTTCTAATTAGAAAAACCTCAAAGAGTGAACATTTGAGCTCTTAGCTTAGAGGAAGCACACCCTTTGTACAACCAGATAGAGTAATCCCTTTCCTGGGGCTGGGCAGTGGTGCACCGCATCAATATAGTGCTAAGCACAAGGACCTGTGAAAGGATCTGAGTTTGAGACCGTGGTTCTCACCTTCCAGGAGGAAGTGGTGATGCGGGTCTACAGATGTCTTTATTTTTCTGTTCCTCTCTATCTTCCCCACCTCTCTCAATTTCTCTGTCCTATCCAATAAAATGGAAAAATTGGCCACCAGAAACAGTGAATTCAAAGTTCAGACACTAAGCCCCAGTGATAATCCTGGAAGCAAAAAGTAAAAATAAAATAACTGTTTCTGAAAGAGAGGAATAAGGAACAAGCAGCATATGTTATATCAGACAGGAGTATGAGAACCCCAGTATGTTTTGGAACAAGAAAGCTTGTCTGTTGAAGGATGAGTGAACAGAGTTGAACTGGAAAAAGCAATTCAAAGAATTATCATGGAGACTGAATTTCTTGTTCAGAAAATCAGATCTGTAGTCTTTATTACAACTCAGAGGGAATGGGTTTAAAGGCAAAGAGAGTAAGCAAGTGGGATGTTATTGTACTTATATCAGTACTTATATCTCTTTTTCCTACTACTTTTCTTTAAATGTGAATTTGTAGGTTTTTATATTTATTTATTTTTTGTTTTATTTATTTTCCTTTTTGTTGCCTTTGTTTTATTGTTGTAGTTATTATTATTGTTGTTATTAATGTCATCATCGTTGGATAGGACAGAGAGAAATTGAGAGAGGAGGGTAGACAGAGAGCGAGAGACCTGCTTCACCACTTGTGAAGTGACTCCCCTGCAGGTGGATAGCCGGGGGCTCGAACCAGGATCCTTACACCGGTCCTTGTACTTTTTGCCACATGAGCTTAACCCACTGTGCTACGGCCAACCCCCTGAATTTGTAGGGTTTTTTTCATATTATAAAAAGGAAATATTGACCAAACCGTAGGATAAGAGGGGTACAACTCCACACAATTTCCACCATCAGATCTCTGTATCCCACCTCCTCCCCTGATAGCTTTCCTATTCTTTATCCCTCTGTGAGTATAGACCCAAGGTCATTGTGGGATGCAAAAGGTGGAAGGTCTGGCTTCTGTAATTGCTTCCTCGCTGAACATGGGCATTGATTGGTTGATCCATATCTCTTTCCTTAGTAGGGTGGGGCTCTGGGGAAGCGGAGCTTCAGGACACATTGGTGTGAATTTGTAGTTTTAAGGTGTAAACTTTCATGAGAACTTGCTGGCAGGCTTTGTCCCAAAAAGTATCTCCTTATGCCTAAATTCCTGAGAAATGCAGGTAAACTAGGAAGTTAGAGATGACAGAATCCTTTAAAATGTCTCTCACATGGGGATTAGATCTGGGTGGCTTACACAATAGAGTGCACACATTAACATGCGTAAGGACCACGTTTGAGGACCCACTTCCCAGCTGCAAGGTAAAAGCTTCACAAGCCATGGAGCAGTGCTTTGGGTATCTCTCCTCTCTCCTTTCTCCATCTGTCTATTTCTCACCGTGTACAACAGAAAAATAAAATGACTTCCACGAAGTAGTGGAGTCATGGAGCCTCAGTGATAACCCTACTAGCAACACACACACACACAAACACACACACACAGTAAAAGCTTTGATGCACAAATTTCAAGAAAGGAAAGAAAGGAAACAGATTCATGGAGCCTCAGTGATAACCCTACTAGCAACACACACACACACACAAACACACACACACAGTAAAAGCTTTGATGCACAAATTTCAAGAAAGGAAAGAAAGGAAACAGATTCATGGAGCCTCAGTGATAACCCTACTAGCAACACACACACACACACAAACACACACACACAGTAAAAGCTTTGATGCACAAATTTCAAGAAAGGAAAGAAAGGAAACAGATTCTGGTATATTTAAAGTTGTAATTCCTTTCTTCATCAGCCTACAGAAACACTCTTACATTTGTAATGAAAACAATAGCATATTTTATAATCTATTACAGCTATTAGCTTTCTAAAGAAGTCCATGAAAGGAGGGTTCACATTAAAAGTATTCAAGACATCATGGAAAATTAAGATTACGTGGGAAGAAGAGCAACAGAAGAACCTCTGGAAGACTTTTGTTTTCTATTTACTAAAACAACTGTAGTGACAGAACACTCCATAGAAATAGCACTATTTATATTTGATGCACCCTGAATTAGGAATGATGGCCTCAGTGAAATTAGTTTTTACTTACTAACTCCTGAACTTGTCCAAAGTCTTGTTATCGTGTAGTTTCAAGAATATATTGTAGATTTCCTTTGTGGATTTTGTACAAAACAAGAATATGTTACCTGTTTTCCCCTTCACAGAGCACATCTTATATAGTTCTTTCTTGTGACCAGAATATATTTGAATCTCTCTTACAATTATAAAAGGACATTGAGACACCTTTGGCATTTAGAACTGACAATTCTGAAAGGGGTCATTAGCTGGGCGCACTTCAGACACCAAGTTTGTATTTTGAATACAACTTTTGAGAAACTCAACTCAAGTTTGTGCTCTTAGACTTTCCCTCCCCCTCTATTTAAAAATTTAGGCTAAGGGGCAAGGTATTGGTGCATCAGATTGAGTGTCCGTATTATAATATGCAAGAACATGAGTTCAAGCCCCCAGTCCCTACCTGTAAGCTTTGCAAGTGTTAAAGCAGTGTTGCAGGTGACACTCTGTCTCTCTTCCACTTTTTAAATTTTTTACTGTACTTAGTTATTTACTAGATAGAGACAGCCAGATATTGAGAGGGAATGGGATTATAGAGAGGGAGAGTGGGAGAGAGACAGAGAGACACTTGCAGCCCTACTTCACCACTTGCAAAATTTTCCTCCTACAGGTGGGAACTGGGGATTTGAGCCCAGGTCCTTGTGTTCTCTCTTCCTCTTTATCTCCCCCCCCCTCAATTTGTCTCTCTCTAATTCTTTAAAATTTAAACTTATGTTGACTTATAATATCGTAGGGATACAATTTCACACCATGTAATAATTGGTGATAGTATAGCACACCCACTACTAATGTAGTAATACCCTTCCACTGGTCTCCTTAGACCCAATCCATGCTTTCAACTTATTCTCTTCTGTTTTGGTAAACTTAGTTCTATCATCTGTATCCAGAAGGTTGTTTTTATTTGACTTTCTTTTCCTTTGCTTTATTTCTCTACATGTGTGAGATCTTTAGTCTTTGTTATGTAAATTTTACAAGACCTCCCCTGGCTTGCTCATAGATTTATCCAGCCTGCTTTAGTTCTCATAAAACTTGATTACAAACATGGGAGAGGTAATGGGTTAGGGTATAGTCTTTAACACATAGGCATAGCTTCTCATTTCCCTTTGACAGATGTCTAGGAGATACAAAAGGATCCCAATGTGCCTTCATGCTGCCCCCATCCTTTCCCAGCGTCCTTTGCTTTGTATAATATACCACACACTGTCCATGTTTTACTTTAAGTCCTCCTGTACTTACTGCTGTTAATTCTCCAAGTTCCACCTATAAATGAGATCAGTCAGCATTTGTCTTTCTCTTTCTGGTCCATCTCATTAAACTTCATGCCTTCAAGTTCTGACCACAGTATCACAAAGGAGATTACCTCATAATTTGAAAAAGTTACACAGTTCTTCATTGTGTAAATGTACCACAACTTCGTAGATATTCATCTGGCATTGGACATCTAGGTTGCTTCTAAGTTTGGGTGATGACAAACTGTGCTGCTATGAACATTGGTATGAGTGGGTCTTTATAGAAGGTGTTTTTAAATCCTTAGGAGAGAGGTTACTGGGTTATAAGGTAGGTCCATTTCTAGACTTCTGATGAACCCCAAGACTGTGGAAACCTTTTCTGGAGCAGAACATTTGTGTTATCGTGCTTCAGAGGGATAACTAGATATTGAAAAATACTGTGGGGGTAGATAGCATAATGGTTATGCAAACAGACTCTCAAGCCTGAGGCTCTGTCAAGTCCCAGGTTCAATTCCCTGCACCACCATAAGGCAGAGCTGAGCAGTGCTCTGGTAAAAAAGAAAAAGGGGAAAAAAAAGATATTGAAAAATATCTGATCTGTACATCTAATCTAGAGTTTGTTTTATTTTTCCATCTTTCATCTTATCAGAGTGGTAGCTGAGAAGTTTGATAATAATCAAGTCCCAAATTAACAAGTGCATAAGTCAGGAAACATTCCTCACCTTGGACAGAATAGAGATCAGGAGAGAGATTGTGTCCCTTTAACCACAGCCTTGAAAATGAACCATAAGTCATGACAGCAGCTACTACTGTGCTGAATAAACCTACTTCAAAGGCAGTATAGAGGAAATTACTGATATAAATGTTGAGTACATTAAATAATATGGATAAAACCGTGGTCTCACACTTTTTATACCAGTCATCTAGTGTGATACAGTTTACAGGAAAGTTACTTAAAAATCATATCACACTGGGGCCAGACTGTAGTGCCCCAGGTTAGGCACACATAGCAGAGTGGTTTTCATGTGTCTCTCCTCTCTCTCAATCCCTTTTTCTCTCTAATTAACATAACATAGATAAATTAGTTCAAGAAGTTAATGAAGTGAATTGTAGACCAATAAAAAAGAAGGCTTTAACAAAGACAGAACTTGGGAGTTGACTTTGTAAGCTACTAACATGAACCATGAGCATGTACCCAATCTCAGAGACTCAGAGTCTTCACTGACTAAAATGGTTTTGTCAATGCTACTAGCTAGTGGTCAAGCTACTCGCATTAAATGAGATATGCCCTAGCTAATCCCCTGCCTAATACTTGCATAGAATGATTACAACACTGCCTTTTATGCTTTCTTTCTACTGAAGAAATAGCTTCCTCTTAAAATATAAATTCCTTAGGAATTTCTTTTTTTTTTATTTAAGAAAGGATAAATCAACAAAACCATAGGGTAGGAGGGGTACAACTCCACACAATTCCCACCACCCAATCTCCATATACCACCCCCTCCCCTGATAGCTTTCCCATTCTCTAGCCCTCTGGGAGCATGGACCCAGGGTCATTGTGGGATGCAGAAGGTGGAAGGTCTGGCTTCTGTAATTGCTTCCCCGCTGAACATGGGCGTTGACTTGTCAGTCCATACTCCCCGTCTGCCTCTCTCTTTCCCTAGCAGAGCTCCAGGACATATTGGTGGGGTCTTCAGTCCAGGGAAGCCTGGGTGGCATCCTGATGGCATCTGGAACCTGGTGACTGAAAAGAGAGTTAACATACAAAGTCAAACAAATTGTTGAGCAATCATGGACCCAAAGCTTGGAACAGTGGAGAGGAAGTGTTGGGGGGTACTCACTGCAAAGTCTAGTGTACTTCTGCTTTCAGGTATATATTTTGCAGTAGTTTATGGATACGTGTGAACATATGCTCTCTCTCACAGAACCTGGTCTATATCTAGGTTTTAGGACTTTGTTAGAAAGTGAACCACCTGGGATGGAATTAGAGAATACTATGAAAGGAAAGGTCTCACCCGAGTAATGAAGCTGAAGGGTTGTCATTCCACACGAGAAGTCTCTGGACACAGTCTGAGCTGAAGCATGTTGAGGTGGCAATCGTTGCGTTGATTAGGCAGCGATATTGGCAGATGCAATATTATTTGATATGAATTGGGAGAAGCATACGGGAAAGTGGGCCCTATCCAAAGGTTTCAGGACTGGGGGAAGTAGAGGCTCTATAGTGGAGATGTGAGGTTCCTGCTGTCTTAGGGTTCAAAAAGACAATGGATAGTTAATGTTATCATCACATTATTTGGTAATTGGGTTAACTTTGAAAAGTCCTTTTGTTAGGGTTTGCTGTATAGTACCCAGTATTTTGGATATAGCTGTGCTATTGGTTGCTTCTGATCTACTTGGTCTAGGCTTTTGAGAGAGTCTGCATATCAAATACACAGCCTATATATTAAAAAGACTCTGTGTTTTAAAAACCTCGACACATATAATTAATTTCCCCCTCTCATATTAATTAACTAGTGATTTATATGACTACATTTTATTAGAAGTGTACATAAACACCATTCCCACCACCAAAAGACTGTGACCCATCCCTCCCACCCACTCCCACCCCCCACTGGCCTATGGGAGATCCTAGTGCATAGTTATTAAGGGCATAGACTTCAATATTTTCTTGGATTTGAATTTTAATTATTTAGTTTTATTTCCCTGTAACCTATAAAAATCTATCAACTTCATTAATACTCTCTTGCCTTGACCACAAATGCAAACAGGACATGCTTTGTAGATGTTTTGTAATTGTAGTGGACCTTCAGTAAGTTCCATTTGTTTATGACTCACAGGAAGTAGTTGGCAATGTCACTATGAGGATGACAATGATTTTTAAAAAATCCTATTAAGTACATGGGGGAAAAGAGAGAGAGCATTGATTCTTCTTTTATAGACTGAAAAATTATGACTGAAACAGTTGAATATTTAGTGCTTGTATAACCATTCAGAGAACCTAATGGTGACAGTATGGTGATATTTGATCCTAGATTTTCAGATTCTAAATTCAACCCCTTGTTCTTGGCAATACATTTTCTATAGCCTACACTAGCACCTCACTGTTCTTCTGTCTTCAGTTCGCAGTTCTTTGTAGCATCAGCTTCGGTTCATGTTCATGAAAGACAAGTGTGGGGGAAGGAAGGATTTATGTTCAATTGAACACAGCTTTACATATATATATATATATATATATATATACTAGCCATTTATCCCTACTGAGTCAATTTAAAGCAAATGGTTCCCCTACTCACTGCAAAGCATTCCCAGTGACCAAGAATAGTTGGTGAAAGAAAGATGATGGTTTCACCACTTTATTAAGTACCTTTTGAAAGGACATCAAAGGTTCTTCATTTATAAAATGCTGCAAAGAAAAGAAAGCATAACCAATTACACAGATAGATGGTTAAAGTAAAACAGGAACTGATTCTTTTTGACAAGCGTTCCTAGTTTGATAACCCTGCCTTTTTCTTCCTCTGATGCACCTTCTGAGAATTTGGCATGAATCAAACCCCATTTTCAAATGATTGTTACATTAAGGAATGTGAATTTATCCTTAGAGATAATGTGGGTCTTTTTTACTCTTTATCAAAGCAAATTTTAATTGACTGATAAATTAAGCAGTGCATTCCGTGAATATTATATGAAGAAACGGGTTCACAAAATTAAAGAAGAGACTCATAGCAATTGGGTATTGCTCTAGAGTTATGTGACTTGACAATGAAATAGCTCCATTCTGTCTAGACCTCCCCTAGTTGAGGGTAGTTGGGATGTATTTTTGTAAATATTTCATTTGATTATTTTAATAAAAGAAACAGTCATAAGCCAGAGTGCTGAGGCATGAATCTGAGTCCTCAAACTCTAGGCATGAAAGTCTTTTCCATAACCACTATACCATATCACTAGTTCAGTTGGATACATTTTAACAAGTAAATTGCTCTGCCAAGACTTCCTGAAGAGTTCATACAAACCAATAGACCTATGTTTATGATGCATAATACATATTTCAATGTTGATACTTATCTCTTCTTGACTATGAATATTGAAGTGTGTTTGAATCCTGAAATATGAACACTGTAGCTGAAGACTATAAGTAGTTTTTGGCCAGTTATGTTGTATTTATCTATACTAGGTGACTGGTAGAAAAAAGAGTATTTCTCAGTTCAGGTTTGTTTGTTTATTGTTTGTATTTTTTTTTTTTGCCACTAGGGTTCTCTCTGGTTCTCAGTGCCAGCACTATGAATCCACCACTCCTGGTGGCCACTCCTTTTTTTTCTTTCTATAATACTTGATAGGACAGAGAGAAATGGAGAGAAGAGTCGAGATAGGGAGAGATAAAGATAAACACCTGGAGACTTGCTTCACCACTTATGAAGTTCCTTCCTGGAAGTAGGGAGCAGGGGCTAAAAACCCAGGTCCTTGTATGTGGTAATATGTGTGCTTAACTGGGTGTCCAAGTTTTCTACTGACAAAACCTCATCTCAAAAGCATTTTTCTTCTTTGTCTTCTTCTTCTCCTCCTCCCCCTCCTACCCTCCCCCTCACCCTTCTCCCCCTCCTCCTCTTCCCCCCTTCTCCCCTTCCTCTTCCTTCTCTCCCCTTCTCCTCCTCCTCCTCCTTCTCCTCCTCCTCCTTCTTCTTCCTCTTCTGTAATAATGATTGACAAGACCATAGGATAAGAGGGATACAAATCCACACAATTAACCATTACCAGAGCTCCGCATCCCCTCCCCTCCCTTGGAAGCTTTCCTATTCTTTATCCCTGTGGGAGTATGGACCCAGAATCATTATGGGGTAAAGAAGGTGGGAAGTCTGGCTTATGAAATTGCTTTTCCACTCAACATAGGCATTGACAGCTTGGTTGATCCATATGCCCAGCCTGTCTCTGTCTTTCCCTAGTGGGGCCGGGCTCTGAAAAGGTAAGGTTCCAGGATACTTTGATGATGTTGTCTGCCCAGGGAAGTCATGTTGGTGTCATGGTAACATCTGTAACTTGATAACTGAAAAAGCGTTAAGATATAAAGCAGAATAAATTGTTTAATAATCAGGAACCTATATGTAAGAATATAGCGGATGAGACTTGGGATCTTCACATTGGAAGGACCTAGGAAATCTATTTTAAGTATATTCCAAGAGTCCCATGACTTTATTAATTTTTCCTGAGCTCAACAGCCAACACGCAGGTGGGCTAAAGGTATTGTCTGGGGAGATGGTGTCAGAGTTGGAAATAGGACTAGAAAGCTGGATCAGGGGAGAGAGTAGCTCCCAAATAAGGGAAAAGTATATAAATACCATTAACTGTAGGCCCTATTTGTCTGATCTGGGGCCCATATTCAGCTCAGAAGCCTGTGTACCTTCTGCATCCCTGTATGTCTGAGCTTGCATTCCGTGGTTATAGCTAAGAACATTGTAGGCTGTACCCAGTTCAGAGCAAGTCTTCCTTAAGTGGCAGAGTATGTTGACCCAGCCTCTCTTCAGAGAATGGGGCAGTCCCTCCCTACCATTATTGTTTCACCTTGAGGGCAAGTTCCTATAGAGGTCCACAAAAGGGTCTGTGATGCTATTCCTGATGGAGATAATGAGCAGTGGTGGAGAGAGGAATCCCTTAGAGGTTTAGGTCCATCATATCCATGGACATACTATGCTTCCCTGACTAGGACCCTGGGTGATGGGATGGCCTGGTAGTGATGACCTAAAGAGCCATTATTAAAGTATGCCAGTCTCTTGCCATTATCCAGATTTTGTAGACAAGTTTAGCCTTGGGGTGGTAAAGGAAGTAAATAGGATGCAGGTGAGGAAAGTATCTAGGTCTAAGTAGAAACTATTTGATTAAGTATTTTATGGTGTCTTTTTTGGGTTTTTCTACAGCAAGCATTCTATTTTGAAGAAGGGAGAAATGACATAAATAAAGTATGTTCTTCTCATTCTTAATGAATATGATTTCAGATTAGTAACACCGAATATTAAGGAATAAATTTTAAAAATGGTACTGATAATTTGCATTTTTATAGGACTGTGCTATTTTCAAAGTGTATTTACAACCATTGGTTAGTCTGAAGTAGGCTTTGTCTCAACACTGGTTTGCCAGGATATGACTAATCAAATAGAAATTATTATTTGATTCATCTTATATATAAAACATTTAAAGGAATTTCAGAGACAACAGGTAACTTGTCCAAATCATTCTAATAAACATTATAGTTGAGACTTCAACAAATTAGACATTGGGACTGGTCAATCTCAAGGTGTGTGTTGGTTGACAGGAAGTCTAAAAGTCATGGAAATTCATTTATCTTATGCCTCAAAATAGCTTAGCTTGATTCTGACACTTTTCCACTTCTTTCTTTCTCCCCTACTTCCTCCCTCTCTCTATCACTAACTTTCTCATTTTCTTGCTTTCTCTTTCTCTCTCCCCTTGAGACTTGAGTTTTCTAAGAGCAAGGACCAAACTGTTCTCATTACATAGTTTAACACAGCACTTCCTGATTATCTTTTAGTATCAAGCTCTCTCCACAATGAGTTGTCCCTATCTTTTTATAGCATGAAAGAATGAGCATCTTACCACTCTCCATGATATCACCTCTGAGATTATATATCAAGCTGGTGAAGCTAAAAATAAAATGTTTTACTGGCATATTTGTATGCACAGTTCTGAGTGGAGTGCGTCTCATGGCTATCATGGAGAGGTTGTAGGGGCAAAGGAACCCTCCTGGACTGCTGGTGGGAATAAATTGGTCCACCTCCTATGGGCAGCAATCTGGAGAACTTTCATATAGAAATGGACCTGTCCTAAAACTCTGTAGTTCTGCTGTTAGGGATATATCCTAAGAAACCAAACACACCCATCCAAAAAGATCTGTGTATACTTATGTTCATAGCAGTACAATTTATAGTAGCCAAAACCTGAAAGCAACTCAGGCATCCAACAACAGATAAGTGGCTGATAAATTGTTGTATATATGCACAATGGAATACTATGAAGCTAATAAGAATGATGAATTCACCCTATCTTAGAATGAGCTTGAAGAAGTCATGATAAGTGAGATAGGCCAGAAAGAGAAGGATGAATATAGAATGCTCTCACTCATAAACAGAAGTTGAGAAATCAGAACAAAAGGGGAAACACAATGCAGAACTTGACCTGGGTTTGGTGTATTGCACCAAAGAACAGGGCTCTGGTGAGAGTGGTTTCAGGTTCTGACACATGATGGATGAGCCTCCTCCTAGGCAGGGAATTAAGATGTTTTGCAGAAAACTAAAAAAAATTACACATGTACCAACAACTCTATTTACTGTTGACTGTAAATCATTAACACCCCCTGATTTAAAAAATCACACCCACCTCTCACTTTTTTTATTAATGATTGACAGGATTGTGGGATAAGAGGGGTACAGTTCCATACAATCCCTAGCACCACAGTTCTGTACCCCATCTCCTCCATTAGCTTCAAGCAAAGTATGTTTACTCTGCAAAAAATATCCTGTGTTCTACTTATCCTTCCCCCTTTCTTTTATTATTATTATTATTATTTATTATTTTATTTATAAAAAGGAAACACTGACAAAACCATAGGATAAGAGGGGTACAATTCCCTCCACTAGAACTCCATATCCCATCCCATCCCCTGATAGCTTTCCTATTCTTTAACCCTCTGGGAGTATGAACCCAAGGTCATTGTGGGATGCAGAAGGTGGATGGTCTGGCTTCTGTAATTGCTTCCCCACTGAACATAGACGTTGACAGGCTGATCCATACTCCCAGCCTGCCTCTCTCTTTCCCTAGTGGGGCAGGGTTCTGGGGAATGGGAGCTCCAGGATACATTGGTGGGGTTCTCTGTCCAGGGAAGTCTGGCATGATCCTTCCCCCTTTCTAACACCTGGATACCACTAATGTTATCAGTATCTCCATAGTGTTGCCTTTTTCATAATGTCTTATAGTTGAAACACTATATATCACCTTTGCCAGTCAGCTCTTTTTGTTTGAAAATATGTATCTAGGTGTTTGCCTTGATTTCTCATGACTTGATAGCTCTTTCCCCCACCCCAGCAATAAGTAATATTCCATTGTTTGGGTATCTTAAAGTTTATTCATTCACCTACTATATAACACATTGGTTATTTTCAAGTTTTGGTGATTATGAATAAAAACTTTAAAATAAAAAATATATAAGACATTTGATAGAGACATTATACTGATAGTTGCTTTTATGTAGACCCTCTTGATTATTCTCAGAAATCTTTACTGTAGAAACTTCTAGAAAGGAAAATAGTGTAGATAGTTGCCAGGATTCAAACTCATATGTCTCAACAGAAAGCATACAGTCCCATCATTGGCTAGAAGTTCTCCTCCACTGTCCCTTGTCTATGAGAGAGAAAGTACTGGTTGACTACAATATATTTTCTTGTGAAGCTTAATTCAGTACAAGTTGCCAATATTAATCAATTACACTTAACACTGAAAATGAAACTTAGATGACACCATTGAAATGAATGGGTGTTTTATATCTCCTTAGAGCTTAAATGTCCATCCTCTGACAGCATTTTGGCTGACAGAAATAAGGTATAGATTTTATTAAGATTAATAGTATACCCTAATTCAGGAACAAGCTATATATCACTATGGTTCTTATAATAACGTTATGAAACATTAGTGATAGTTACTAATCCCATTAAATAGATCCCATAAGAAAATAAAAACTCAGTTCAGACTGTCTAATGTTAGGCATGTCACACATTTTCATCTTATGTTGAAAATGGGGGTAAACCCATGCCACTCTTCATTAAGTACTATAGGCATGGTGTATATAGTGTTGCTAATTTGATTCACTGAAATGATAGATATATCTCTTAGAGATTTAGGTTGCTGCTGAGGCATAGCAAATTATCATGAGTTTAGCAGTTTAAAACCACAGTTATTTATTATCTCATATTACTGCTGTATTCCAGGCACAGCTCAGTCACTTTCTCAGCCAGCGGTGCCTCACAGCTAAAGTCAAGGCATCATCTGGGCTGCAGCGTTATCTGGAGTGGGGAAGAATCTGCTTCAAGGTAGAGTTTCTGGCAGAGCTGCAAACGAGTCTGCTAACAAAGACTCATCAAACTCTTACAAGATATAATATTACTTAATGAAGTAATTATGACTACGTTTTAATAATGAAACTTAATCAAGAGACTGCCATTCCATGTGCTCTGCCATAGACTGCAAGTAGTCAGTTGTTCCCATTCACTCATAGGGAAGAAGATTAAACAAACACATGACTACTAGGAAAAGAAGATCATTAGGGCAACCTTTGTTTGGGTTTACAGTGTGAAGCAAACTTCTTCAGGTTTCTAAAATTCAAAGAGAGGGTACAGTGTGGCTTATGGCTTTGCTGACAGTGGTTTCATGAAGGGTCTTTAGTCAGAACCTAGAGATGGATACTAGGGTCTGAGATGGTACCTACCCACCCAATCCCAGTCTTGGTCCCCCTTCTGCTCCAGAGTCCCCTGTGTGGTACAAGTCCGAACTATGTGAGTTAGATACACAGTTCCTGCATACAAAGCTTTTTCTCTCTGCGACCTCAGGAAAGGCAGGTAATAAGGCTTAGAATTGGACATCTCTATACGTCATGATTCCTGGACTTAACTGGCTGTGCAACCTTGGGAACGTTGTTGAATAACATTTCTCTGCCCTGCCCTTCTCACAGGCAAAGCAACCACAGCAATTCTTATCTTGTCATCTTGCCGTGTCATATGTATTGACATGAGCACAAGGATTGGCAACACTTGCTGTGTCACAAGAATTCCAACTTGGACCAGAGCTGTGACTCAACACACCCTTTTGCTGGGGTCCAAGTTGAAAAACCCAGCCTGTAGTGACGGCAAGGTAGCACAAGTTAACCTTGCCTGTGTGTGTTGGGGGTGGAGGGTAATTATCAGTAGTTATTTCTACATTCATCCATTTCAAATGAAATTTCATGTCCACTGTGGCTCATGGCACACTAGTCACATCTGACAAATTCAGTTAACTAATTTTCAGCTGAAGTCTCAAT
Source organism: Erinaceus europaeus (assembly GCF_950295315.1). Lineage (NCBI taxonomy): Eukaryota > Metazoa > Chordata > Mammalia > Eulipotyphla > Erinaceidae > Erinaceus > Erinaceus europaeus. Next base: position 55,509,063 of record NC_080178.1, on the reverse strand, counting down.
CATGATAATGCTGATCATTAGTCACTGTTCTACCTGAACATGAATGATGACAGCTCTCAGTGTCAGGAATTTTCACAATGCCTCTTAATAAGTGGGAGAATGACATAATGACCAGTGGGGTGGGAAGGAGTGTATCCTCTGGCTTGTGCCATGAACATGATGGGGCAGAGGTGGACATGATTCCCACCTGAAAGGGGGGCTTTATGATCAATGGAACTGGATTGCATGTGTCTTTCCTTCTCTGTCTCTCTCACTCTATCTCACTGTGTCACTCACCCTTTAACAATAACAAAATAAACAAAATAAATAAATAACTACAAAGACTGGTGGAACTGTTACATGCTCCTATCCTCAGTAATAACTGACCAAACACTAAAGAAATCAAGAATTGAGACCTTGGCATGCTACAACAAGGCCTGAAAGGAATCATGAATGTCTTCTAAGTTCACACATGTCTAACAAGGGCACTTTAGAGATGGGGGCTGTTTGAATCTTGTGGGTAGAAGATATATACATGTCACCTGGCACACCCTCTTCCTGGTGTTGCAGGTAATATCTTGTGGATGAGTGACCTTTCCCTCTGGGAAACCTCCTGAGTTAAGGCTGAACTAGCTGTCACTTCTACAGACAGCTTGATTTGTAGAGAGGGAATATATGCTAGGACAGTTGATTGGAGGCCTTTCATCCCAACTCTCCCCACTCTGAATGGACGTGAGAGTGGCATTTTTTTTTCCTCCAGGATTATCACTGGGGCTCAGTGCCTGCAGTATAAATCTATTGCTTCTGGAGGCCATTTCCCCCACATTTTGTTGTCCTTGTTGTTGTTATTATTGCTATCACTGCTGCTGTTGTTGGATAGAACAGAGAGAAATTGACAGAGGAGAGGAAGACAGAGAAAGGAAAGAAAGATAGACACCTGCAGACCTGCTCCACCACTTGTGAAGCGATCTCCACACCCCACAGGTGGGGAGATGGTGCTCCAATTGGGATCTTTACACACATCCTTGAGCTTAGAGCCATGTGCGCTTAGCCCAGTGGCACTGCATCTTAACCATAGATCCATAATTCAGGGAAGGCAGCGTGATCTTGCACCAGTTCTTTACTAAGCAGCCTCATGATTTGCAATAAGTCACCTCTGTTTTCTGGACTACAATTTACCCATTTATGAACCAGACTCAGTCCTATCTGTGCTGACTCTTTGGCAAGGGCAATAAGAGACACAGATGAGGCAGTGTCTGGGGTTGGTCTGGGAGGTGATGTAGTGAATAGGACTCCGAAGCATGAAGTCCTGAGTTCAGTCCCTGGCAGCATGTGTACCAGAGTGACATCTCTTCTTTCTGTCTTTCCTCCTATCTTTCTCATTAATAGTTAAAATCAGATAGAAAGAGATAGAGAGGGAGGAGGTGGAGGTGGAGGTGGAGGTGGAGAGGGGGAGAGGGGGAGAGGGAGAGAGGGAGAGAGGGAGAGAGAGACAGAGAGAGCGAGAGCGAGAGAGAGAGAGAAATGGTGTCTGTGGTATCCTGTGACATTGCACACCACAAAGTATTTCTACCAGAGAACAGGTCTGTTTCAGTCATTCTCCTCCTTCCTAGCATGCATCCTTGGCTCATGGAAGAGGGTCATAACCATCCTAACCATCCCAACCATCATCCAGATTCTACTTTCCCATGGCTTCTCAGAGCCTGTCAGCTCAGACTTCTTTTGCAGTACCACCAACTCAGATCTTCTTCTGCTTTATTCTAGTCCATCTCCAGTGTCCCTTTACCCTGCCCCACTCATCTTATCCTGCACCCCCCATCTCATCTCCAGGGAGCAACGTCCTCTCTCCAGCAGAGGAGAGATGCAGTCTGGAGGCAGATTCTCCAGTTGCCGAATCTAAGATGAGCCACCCTGCTACACACAGTTCATTTAGGTCTTGATCAGGATCCCCACACTGGTTTGTCACACTGTACTGAGGATGCTGTGGTCTTCCTTTCACTTCCTGCCACCTCACTCTGCCCCTTTTAGTATGAAAAGGCAGGCTGCCTTCTAATTGAGAGGCCATGTACCATAGTGGTTAAAGGTGTACCCTATACATCGCAAGAGAATCAAGGCTGAAATCTACCTTGACCATTTACAAGTGAGCCAAGCCCCCCAACAATGTCATTCCTGTTTGTGGAATGGGGCAACTTACCTCACAGGGCCATAGTGAGGATTAGATGACCTCCTGTATGCAAAGTGCCTGCCATGTGATGAGAAGTCAGCACCACTAGGTGTTCTTATTACTTAATTAAATTCCTTTTCTTTCTTTTTTTTTCCACCAGAGCACTACTCAGCTATGGCTTATGCTGGGTGGTCTGGGGGATTGAACCTGGAAGTTTGGAGCCTCAGGCATGGAAGTCTCTTTGCATAACCATTATGCTATCTACCCCTATCAACAGTTTGCAGTTTTTTTAGTGTTTATTTATTTATTCTCTTTTGTTGCCTTTGTTGTTTTATTGTTGTAGTTGCTGTTGGATAGGACAGAGAGAAATGAACAGAGGAGGCAAAGACAGAGAGGGGGAGAGAAAAATAGACACCTGCAGACCTGCTTCACTGCCTGTGAAGGGACCCCCTTGCAGGTGGAGAGCCGGAGGCTTGAACTAGGATCCTTATACTGGTCCTTGTGCACCATGTGCACTTTACCCACTGTGCTACCACCCAACGCTAGGTGTGCTTATTACTACAGTACCATGGAGTCTCCATGGTTTCTTTCTTAATGGGTTTTGATTTTATTCATGCACATTGTCAACTAATTGAACTAGCACCATGTGTCTTGAGTTTTCCCAAGATCATACCACATGTTCCCTTTGAGCAATGAGTGAATGAAATGAATGGAATGAGTGAAATAAGTGAATAGGCTGCAAGGAGGCTAACAGAGGAAGACAAGCCACCTAGAAAAAGAATGATCTGCTTGTGCTCATGAAATTTCACACTAGCCACCAGCATTGCAGTCTTGCTGGGAAGAACAAGTTAGAAAGTAGAACGTCTCATATAACAAGGAATGAGAACTTTCCAGAATCATGCATCTCACTCAGGTCCTGGGCCTCTAAGCCATACCCATCCCTGCTTGCAACCCCCTGACCTGAGGGTCTTCTCCTGAGTTCCATTCAGTCTTAACAACAGTGAGAGCTAGGACTCTCTTCCTGCATCTGTAAATAAGGAGACATTTACATAAAGGACTCAACCAGTAGAATCATCTGACCAACCTGCTTTTTCTGAAACAGGTCCCTTATACAATATTCCAAAAATTAAACCCAGCTGTGAGACTTAAGGGCTGCCAGACTAGATACTCCTGCTTCAGAGCAGTTCTCCATCAAATGGAAAAAGGGGTGTGTGGGGAGGGGACAAAGGGGGATATGCACGAGAGGTTTCTGACAGGTACCTGTTAAAAGCCTCAGTCATGTAACTGTACAGATACACACTGTCTTTTAAAAGTTTACTCCTCTCTTGGATGTTCTTCTAGGGAAACTGATTATTCCCCCAGACCCCACACCCTGAGAAATGGCTTGGGAACTTCTGTCATTCATTATGCTCAATGACAGGATCCCAGCAGCTGGAGTAGGTGTCACTTCTGGTGTCTGCCCATGGACACAGGGAATTGAGCAGAGAGGAAGGGTCTGATGATAGCCGCACTGTGGACACTGAGACCCATGTCTTCACTCACCTTGACTTCTTCAATTCCCTGCCCACTAGTCTACTGCTATAGCTTTGCACTGGCCACTAGGAAAGAAAAGTCACTCACATGCTCCTCCATTTATTCATTTCTTCAATAATCCCTTTCTAGATTCTGGAGGAATACTGGTGGAACAGACAAAGGTGGGCACAGATGGTCTGGGGAGCAGCATAATGGTTTTGTAAAAGACGTATGCCTGAGATTCTGAAATTCCAGGTTCAGTACCCAGTGCCATCATAAGCCAGAGCTTATTTTTCTGTCTTCCTCTCCATATCTATCCTTCATTAAAAATTAAATAAGTATTTAACAAAGTTAGGCACAGATAAATATGACCAGGCATTCTAACCCTAAACAGAATTTAAAGGAGGAGGGTGTGGGGACACTTGGGAGGGAGTTGCCAGGCTTAGTGGCTGTCATTGAGGAAGAGATATTTCTAAGGTACAGAGTCTCCAGTTATAGTTTGAAGAAATGAATTAAGGAGCCCCTCCATGGATAAAGATGGAGTGAAGTGGAGTCGAGTGGAGTTGAGTGGAGTGGAAATAGGAGGGAGGTTTGCAAGAAGCCAGGTAGTAGTGAGACCTCCTTCACCCACTGGCTGAAGTGGAATGAGTCTGACAGAGTGTAAAGGAAGCAGCTGGAGGTCATAGTGAGGAGGTTGAACTCCATTTTGGACAGACCTCTTGGGGACAATTGCCTCCCTTTCCAGGCTTCATTTCTGGTATAGCTGATATCTCTGCCCCTGTGAGTCTCCTGACACCACAGCCAGGGAAAATGGTGAGGCTTGTAACTTGGAGCTACAGATTCTACCTGTATTAGTTATAGAAGCCTACAACATGCCCTTTTCCCAATATGGTCACACTCTGGCTAAGAGTATGGAGATCAAGTCTAATTCTGATCAGAGTTTGTATAAGGGCCAGATTTCTCACTGCAGTTTTTACCATCCCATTCAAAGTTTACTTCCTTGATTTTATTTATTCACTCATTCGTTCATTCACTTACTCATTTGTTCATGCATGCATGCATCTTTTCTTTGTTTGCTTGTTTTATTTTGCATTCTCAGATTATTGCTAGGGCTTGTTGCCTGCACCATGAATCCAATGCTTCTGGAGGCCATTTTTTTTTCCATTTTTGTTGCCTGTGCTGCCCTTGTTGTTATTATTGTTATTGTTGTTATTGCTGCTGTTGTTGTTGGACATGACAGAGAGAAATTGAGAGAGTAAGGTAAGACAGTGAGGGGGAAAGAAAGATAGAAACCACTTGTGAAGCATCCCCCTGCAGGTGGGGAGCCAGGGGCTCAAACTGGGATCCTTATGTCAGTCCTTGCACTATGCACCATGTGCACTTAATCTGCTGCACTACCACCCAACCACCACATGCACTTATTTTACATAGAGGAGAGAGAGTGAGGTTGTGTGGGGAGAGACCCTACAGCACCAAAGCTTTCTTCATGGGATGGAGCAGTGGGATCCAAGTTCGAACTTGGGTCAAGCATATGGCAAGGCAGTGCACTATCCAACTTAGCTATTTCCATGGCCCTCTCCTTGGTATTTTTGACCCAACATATCTCTCTTCCTAGAATGTTCTTCTTCCTACACTGTCTGGCAGTTCAAATACTTGGTTGCATCCTTTAGTATCTGAGGATGTTTTAATTGGTAGAAATTGCTTCTGGCTGGAATCTAGGCGCTGAGGATTAAAGACACTTTGTTTTGGTGAGGAGTGAAAACTCCACTCTTGCTTTCTGTCTTCTCTTAATCGTAGATAGTGGCTGGTAACCACAGGAAAATCCTGCCATGACTGGGGTTTAGCAGAGCTGCACCTGCTTGGGCACACACATTACCATGCTGAAACCCCTGGTCCCTATCTGCAGTGGGGAAATTTCATGAGAGGTGAAGCAGTGCTGCAGATCTCTCTCTCTCTCTCTCTCCTTCCTTCCTTTCTTCCTTCCTTCCTTCCTTCTCTTTTCCCTTTAAATTTATCTGTCTCTATTGAAAATATATAAAACAGTTTTTAAAAATCCTGAAATGAGCATAGGTTCTTAAAGTTAGACAGGGATGGGTTTTGATAGGGTGATACACTGTTCTGGAAGTGTTAATTAGATGTAAGTCAAGTCCCTTACCTCCCTGATTCTCAAGGAAGCCTTGAGAGCACAGAGATCATGATGGGGATGTCTTCAGCCCACACTCTAGGACACAGAAGACCCTCCATGTTTAGTATTTCCCGACTAGTGCCTTTCCATTCCCTTCTCTTGTTGTCCCCTCACAGTGTAGGGGCTCCTTTCTTGCCCCCTCCCCCTGTTTCCCTAAGGACAAGAATCTAAAAATCAGAAATAAACTAGATTACAGGCCTATTCACAGACCCCTCTCAGTCCCTCTCTTTTCACAGAGAAGAAAAATATGTAATTAAGGGGCGACAGAAATTTCACAAGAGATTGCCAGTTGTAAACAATAGGCAAGTCCCACCACATTCTTTCCGAGAACTGCCTGGAAGAAGCATTTGCAGAGTCTCTGAGCCTGAAGTAGATTAGGGACCCCTGCAGGCACCCCATTTTGTAAGCAGCAGTCTCTGGAAACCCACAGAGCTGTGAAAGCAGAGGTTTAATGGTATTTAAAATGTTTTGACTGTACAGAAGTTGGAATCTGTAGCCTTATGATTTTCAGAATCCCTGATGTATCATGAGCAACCTCAGATTCTATGGATTCGTAGGCATCTGTGCTCAAAGCAGAACAAGTCTGAAGAAAAGAGATGAGGAGATACAGGTGTATAAAATACCTGCTACGTGCTGGCTCTTTCTCCTAGTGACTCCCCTCAACCTTCTTGTGGTCCTGGAAGACGATGTTAGAAGCTCTGTTCCTAAGCCAGGAAGGCACTGGAAGCCCCACTCCTGCTGGAACCCCCTGTGTCACAGACCTAGGGCCCAAGGACAGTGGTTTGGGCTCTAAAGCTTACCTCCTTGCTCACTCCTCTGCCAGGCTCAGAGACTGAAGTTCCCATTGACAAAGCCATGCAAGCAGCCTTGGGGCATTTTATGCTTCTTGGAGTGAAATACACAAGTTAACAGAAAATTCCCTTGATTGAGTAAGCTTGTCAGCTGTATGAGGGTTGTGGGGGAAGACACACTGAGGTCTACAGAGTAAGTTCTGGCCTCTGACTGATAATGGCCTTGAATTTCTGGCGTTCAGTCCTCTTTCTATGTGAAGCAGATTCTGCAACTCAGAGACACCACACACAGGTCATTGCCAGCTTGTTTTTTTCTTTTTTCATTTTTGTATTATCTTTATTTATTGGATAGAGACAGCCAGAAATTGAGAAGGAAGGGGAAACTAGAGAGGAAGAGAAAGACAGAGAGACACCTGCAGCTCTGCTTCACTAATAGCAGAGCTTTCTGCCTGCTGGTGGGGACCAGGGTCTTAAAGCCAGGTCCTTGTGCACTGTAATGTATGCACTCAACTGAGTGCTCCACCACCAGGCCCCCCAACTTGTGATTTTTCTAGTCCTAGATCCAACCAGGATCTGAAGCCCCACACTGAGGACACAGTGCTGCCTACCAGCACAGGCTGGTGACAACCCCCCCCCCACCCCCCGCTTCTCTGCCATAGATTTGTGCCTGCTGCCAACAATGTCATTTCTGCAGGAAAGGAAGGAGTTTGTCAGGCTGCCACCTACAATGTCTCCTTCTTACCTCTGTGAGCAAAACAAATCGATCTCTGCTACATGCAGAGCCTTCACTTCTCTGGAGACATGGCGACTTGACCATCACAGGGACTGTTTTGCTTCTTCCTTTCTTCACTGCCGTCTGTGTTCACGGCCTAATAGGCTACACTTCAGGGCCTGTCTCCTCCCTTCCTTCTTCCTCACCATCTTTTATTTTTCATGTCTCTCCCTTTAGTTACCCATCTTTTCTGCTTCCATGTATTTGTCCTCAAACCTTTCAGTGGAAATCCAGGTAGTCAAATGCTATCTAATTTCTTTTTCCCCACCAGCTGGGGTCTAGTACCTGCATTACTCCACTATTCCTGGAAGCCATTTATTCTCATTTCAATTTCTTTTTGATAGAGTGTAAGAGTCAGAAAGATAGAATGGGAGAGAGAGAGAGAGAGAGAGAGAGAGAGAGAGAGAGAGGGAACTGCAGTGCTGTTCTACCACTCTTGAAGCTTCCTACCTCTGCACTTGGGGACAATGTTGGGTTCTCCCACTTGTTAACATGTGTATTCAACCAGATGAGCCACCATCCTAAAGCCCGTTCTTCCAGAAGCTCCAAACTGCAGTGTGGGAAAGATCATCAGCAGCAGGAAGGAATGACCCTTGACAACAGGACCTTTAGGACAGAGGAGGGCAGGTCAGTTTTATGTCAAGAGCTAGGAGAAAATAGGTGGATGTTTTGAAGGTTTCCAGGACAAAGGAGATAATGAGATGCTGGCCATAGATAAGAAGATCCTTGTCCATCATAGCAGGTGCAACAGGGTAGGGAGGGTTTTCCAGGCAGAGAGTGCAGCCTGCTGACACAACCTGCAGAAAGGTGGGGAATCTTGCAGAGAAGTACAGACTGGGAAGAATGGAGAAGAAACTGTAGGAGTGTGCATAGCACAGGAGAGGGGTGTGCACAGCTGAGTACCCCCCTAAAAAGCCTTGATGTGGGGTCAATCAGGACCTAGTTTCTGCTTGGCTTTCCTTGTGCAAGATCCTACCAGACGTTAGGAGCTACCGTGGCACCAATGACAAATTACCACAACTATCTTTTATGATTTTATGTTTTTGCAGAAAAGGAGAAAACAGAAGACCTTCAGTGCCAAGGGGAGCCAGTTATCTCTCACTCAGATTTATTTTCCTTATTTATTTATTTATTTATTTATTTATTTTGTTATTAAGAAAGGAGACATTAACAAAATCATAGGATGAGGGGGTACAGTTCCACACAATTTCCACCACCAGATCTCCATATCCCATCCCCTCCCCTGATAACTTTCCCATTCTCTATCCCTTTGGGAGCATGGTCCTTGTGGGTTGCAGAAGGTAGAAGGTCTGGCTTCTGTAATTGCTTCCTCGCTGTACATGGGTGTTGACTGGTCGATCCATACTCCCAGTCTGCCTCTCTCTTTCCCTAGTAGGGTGGGTCTCTGGGGAAGCAGAGCTCCAGGACACATTGGTGGGGTCTTCAGTCCAGGGAAGCCTGGCCGGCATCCTGATGGCATCTGGAACCTGGTGGCTGAAAAGAGAGTTAACATACAAAGCCAAACAAATTGTTGAAGAATCATGGAGCCAAAAGTTGGAATAGTGGAGATGGAGTGTTGGGGGATACTCACTGCAAACTCTAGTGTACTACTGCTTTCAGGTATATATTTTGCCCTAGCTTATGGATATGTGTGAACATATGCTCTATCTCATGGAAGCTGGTGTATATCTAGGTTTTGGGACTTTGTTAGGAAGTGAACCACCTGGGATGGAACTAGAGATTACTATGAAAGGAAAGGTCTCACCCATGTAATGAAGCTGAAGGGTTGTCATTCCACATGTGAAGTCTCTGGATACAGTCTGAGATGAATCATGTCGAGGTGGCACTCATTGTATTGGTTAGGTTTCGATCGATCGGCAGATGCAATATTATTTGATAAAAATTGGGAGAAGCATGCAGGAAAGTGGGCCCTACCCTGGGGTCCCACGACTGGGGGAGGTTTAGGCTCTTTAGTGGAAATGTGAGGTTCCTGCTGTCTTAGGGTTCAATAAGACAATGGATAGTTATTGTTAGCATCACATTATTTGGTAATTGGGTTAACTTTGAGAACAAAGGGACTTCTCAAAGTTATTTATTTATTTTAACCAGAGCACTGCTCAGCTCTGGCTTATGGTGGTGCAATGGGTTGAACTTGAGACTTTGGAGCCTCAGACATTAGAATCTCTTTGCATAGCCATTATGCTGTCTTCCCCAGCTCAGTAGGGGGTGTGCACAGCCAAGCCTCTCAAATCTGCTCACCCATAAAAGGAAGAAACTTAACCATGCCTCTTTGTTTCTAAGTCTTTTTGTTTGGTTGGTCAGTAGGTTTTTCCAGAGCATTTCTCAGCTCTGGCTTCAACTGTTCCTCAGACTTGAACCTGGGACTTTGGAGCTTCAGACATTCAAACCTTTTTGCATAACCTTTATGCTATCTTCCCAGCCCTCTAAGTCACCTTCATATCCACTGCTACTGTTCTAAATGCCAGTCATTTGGCATAGCTTTTCCCCTGAATTCTTTTTTCATTTTAATCTTTAAAATTCATGTTGTTTTGTGCAAAGTCCTCCTGCCAGCCAGTCTATTGTCAACCTCCCCTTGCTGGTAAGGAAAGTGAGACATGGGCAGGAGAAGGGCTTCACTCCACCATGAGGAAGCCATGGAGAAACACTACAGATCTACACAGTCCCAGCCCCAGCCCTTAATTGCCACCCAGCACTGCCTCTCTAATCAGCAGAACAACAATTAAGCTGTTAAGATTCTCACAGAGTATACAGGGCAAGCACACTGTTTATCCTTTTTAATGCAATTCACCTGACACACTTGGAAAACACATTGGAGGAACCAATTTATCTTGACAAAGAAGATGAGCAATTAGTTAATGACAATTGATCTGGCCAGCCTCCTTCATCTGCAGGAGGCTGGCATGCTGGGCCAGTCCCCTCCCTTCCTACCCCTCCTTTTATTCATAACAGATCACCCCATTTGTACACTGAAAGCAGGAAATGAATGTGCCTTCTCTTCTTTTCATTGTAACTTCAGAATCACCACCATCCTCATGGAATTGAGAGAAAGAAATAGGAAAAAAAAAGGAAAAAAGAAGAAGAAAGAAAATCAGGACCCACCAAGCTGCTGAATGGGGAAAAAAAGAAAAAAATGGGGAAAAATTGTTTATAAAAAGGCACTTTGATTTCATTGTGTTTAAACCAGCTTCTATGTGCTGCCAGTTCTGATTAGCCAGCTGCTTAGTTAACTGAAGGATAGCTGCTTAGTTAACTGAAGGATAGATCAGCCTGCCACACATTCTTTGTGTTCTGAGGGCAGGCAGAGGTGCTCACCTTTCATGTGAAGCCCTGGTGAAGGGCCTGTAATTTGATAGTACCTTGTTTGGGAAGGGTTTAGGTCAGTCTCTCTCTCTCTCTCTCTCTCTCTCTCTCTCTCTCTCTCTCTCTCTCACTTTGTTCCTGGATAGACATGCATCCCAGCAAGTAATCTGTCTTTGAGGGCTCTTCATATTGCCAGCTTATACTGACTAAAAGCCTGGATGTGGGGTCAGGCAGGACCTAGTCTCTGTCTGCTTGTCTTTCCTTGCACAAGATCCTGCCGGAGGTTAGGAGCTACTATGGCACCAATGACAAATTATCACAGCTCTCTCTCTTAGGATTTGTTGTTTTTGTAGAAAAAGAGAAATCAGGTGGAAAACTTTTAGTGCTGAGGGTAGCCAGTTATCTTTCAGAAAATGAAGCTTTAGAGGAAAAGGCATCTGTGTGGCAACTCTCAGATTTCCTGGGCTTTAGAGCCCGAGGCAGCGTGCCGTCCAGTTTGAAGCTTAATGCTTGAGCCGAGAGAAAGAAAAACGTGATTCCTCCTGTAGTTTTGTGTTCTTAGTATAGTCACATAGAGATGAGTGAACCTTGGTCTGTGGAGCCACAGGAATAATATTCCAGACAGCGTGGGTTTCAGAAAAATCCACAAGTATGCTTTGTAACCTGCATTTTCATTCAAACTGCTAAGCCTCTTGACATTTTAATAAAGCCTATCATGGACTGCTGATTGAATTAGGTCTGTCAAAGTATTGGCAAGGCAATGTTGAATTGGGGAAAAACTCTGTTTTTTTATTGTACTTATTTTTTATATAGACAGAAAAACTGAGAGAGGCAGGTAAAAATAGGGAGGGAAACAGAGAGACACCTGTAGCTGTGTGTCACCTCTCTTAAGGCTTCCCCCCTACAGGCGGGGACCAGATCTGGTTTTTGCCTCAATCTAAGGGTTTTTTCTTTCCCTTTAATGTGTATTTTATTGATAGAACAGAAATAAATTAAGAGGGGAAGGGAAGATAGACACCTGCAGTTCTGCAGGGCAGGGCCCAGATGCTTGAGCCTAGGTCCCTGAACCCAGGTCCTTGTCCATGATCTCGTGTGCACTCAGCCATGTGTGCCACTGCCCAGCAGTGCTAGCTTCAGTTACCTGCTACACCTCATTGTCTTTCTCTGACAAAGGTAGACAATGAAAGGGCTGGGGACAAGTGTCCAAGGGGACTGCTTTCTATGTTGCTTTTCACTATGGCCCCCCACACTCGGGGAGGAGCTCAGCATGTACTCACAGAAACTATCTGTGGTTATGAACACACAATCAGGCAGACAAGCAAGCAGCAATGGACATCTGCCTAGCCTTCCTTTCCAGGAAAGGACTCCAGCAGACAGAATTGCTACTACCTGGAATCCGTTGTTCTGACGGACATCTTGTATGCTCAACTGTGTGAACATTGTCAGCTGGAACAGGGGAAGAAGGTCTAATCTTTCTAGAACAGGTGGCTGTCTTGTTCATTACTACAGATTATCATCCCAAATCACAATGATAGAATTGCATGGGAACTGGTCTCCTGGGCAGGAACTTGTGAGCACTATATGGGTGCTGCCCAATTTGCTGGCCTTCGAAGATACTCCTTAAGACCCATAAGACCATTGCCTCTGGGGGTCAGGCGGTAGCACAGCGGGTTAAACACACAAGGCGCAATGCGCAAGGACTGTCATAAGGATCCCGGTTCGATCCCCCGACTCCCCACCTGCAGGGGAGTGGCTTCACAGGCGGTGAAGCAAGTCTGCAGGTATCTTTCTCTCTCCCTCTGTCTTCCCCTCCCCTCTCCATTTCTCTCTGATCTATCTAAGAATGATGACATCAACAACAACAATAACTACAACAACAAAACAGCAAGGACAACAAAAGGGAAAATAAATAATAATAAAAATTTTTTTTAAAAAGACCCTTGCCTCACTGTCCAGCCCCAAACCAAAAATCTTTATGAAGTGCAGAAAGTGGGAGGTTTGGCATCTATAATTGCTTCTCCTCTGGACATGGGCATTGACAGGTCTATCCATACCACAGCCTGTTTCTCCCTCTCTCCATAGTGGGGCAGGGGACTGGGGAAATGGGGTTCCAAGACACACTCGTGAAGTCGTCTGCCCAGGGAAGTCAGGTTGGCATAATGGTAGCTTCTCTAACTTGGTGGCTGAAAAATATTGAGATATAAAGCAGAACAATTTGTTTAATAATCAAGAACCTAAAGGTAAGAATAAAGCAGATGAGACTTGGGATCTTCATGTTGGAAGAAGCTAGTTAATAAAACAAATAAACAAAAGAAATATAAAATTGCCACCTCTTTATCAACTTTCTTCCTCTCACCCAGTCCTTCCCTCTGGTAACTACCGTTTTGTCAGTCTCAAGGTTGCTTTGTTGCCTCTGATTTTTTTTTCTCCTATTTGATTTTTTGCATTATTATTAAATAATTTTTGTGGGCCAGGCCTTTCTCAGATACTGCTTTATTTTAGACCCTTGACTATACTAGAAGATATTTTCTGATGAAATTGGGAAACAGGGAAAAGAAACCCATAACCATCAATGCAACAAACCCTCTTCATACCTAAGAAAACTACTACAGTCACTCTGACAATGTGATTATTCTTATTTCACATCAGGTCACAATGATGCGACACCATTGTAAGTGATCTGACTTTCCACCATAAAAGTGGTCAGTTATATCCCAAACATCATTTTTCTAGACTTGATAATTAGCGTTGGCGGGCATTGGACTAAGTAAGAAATCAAGACTATAATATATCAACTTTGTTTATAGCAAAGTGATATTTTATACTGACATACTAATTTAGTTGAATGAATATTTTGCTTTATTAAAATACTTGAATGAATATTTTAGAGCAGTCAACTTGATAGTTTTTAGGGTACTTAAAACATATAAAATGTTAAGCAACAGAAAATAATTAAGGGATGTTTAATTCATTAATGTGTACCAGAAACAAAAAGATCTTGTCAGAAAATATTTAGGAAAATGTTGATTATTATATTATAATCAAAATTAAACATCAACTGATTGATGTTTTGTTGTTGTTGTTACTGGGGTTTCATAGGTTCAGACTAACTTTTTTATTTTTCAGATAGAGAAATAAGCAGGAAAACTCTACAACACTAATGTTTCCTTCCATGCAGTGGGGACTCAGGGTTCAAACTAGTGTTATGTCCATGACAAAGCAAGCCCACTATCCAAGTAAACTATCTTTCCAGCCCACTGTTGTCTGATAGTAAATTAGATGTGATGTAGGTACTATCCATCCCTTTCCTTTAAAGGCAATTTGAGTTTTGAATTTATTGGAAGTATCACAGGGACAGAGAATAATTTTTGAGTCATATAGATTTGTAGTGAAGATGCAATAGTGTCACAAATATCTTTAGAGTTAATTGATATGTGCAAATAAATTTGATGTTCCTATAGGCCTCACATTTTTTGCCTAACCTGGGTCTTCAAGAATGAGACAAAGGAAGCAGAACAAGAAGGATTTTGAGAGTTTGAACTGGCCCAGACTGGAGAGATAGAATAACTGTTACAAAAAAGTCTTTAGTGATATAATATCTCTTTGTATCTCTTTATCTGATTGATTCAGCCTGGAGTGGTGATGACCCAACAATAGCAACAACAAAAACAACAACAACAAAAAGTCATATATCTGTTTGCTTATTTTAATAGGACCAAGACAGGTGGAGAGTGGAGGGGAAGATAGAGAGAGAGAGAGAGAGAGAGAGAGAGAGACCTGCTGCACTGCTCCTGCTCATGAAGCTTCCCCCCTGTAGGTGGAGATCTGAACATGAACCCAGGTCCTTGCACATGGTAATAGGTGTGCTTTGCCAGGTGCACCACCACTTGGCCACAACAACAAAATTTAAGCTCTTTGAGTTTGGTGTGTGTTAAGGTCTCGCTGTGTAACTATAGCTGTGTGGCCTCAGAGTCCTTGACTCTTGCCTCATGACTTGATAAATGCTGTCACCTCCCTCCTGAAGTGAGAAGAGTTGTTCCCTGTTAAGACAGTCTCTATTGACCTCCTTAGAGTTCACATGGTGTGTCCCATTGCACTGTTCCAAAACCTAGAATGGTGGCATATATACATATGGTATGTATCAGAAAAAATCCTTGGGGAATCTTTCAAAACCTAGCTCAGTTTGTAGACATTTGATTATGGATGTCAGGAGCGAGAACAGAAATCTATGTTTTCGGGGGGGAATTGATTTTTTTTTAATTTTTATTCTACACAACAGTTTTTTTTTTCCACACTGACACAAACATTGGCTAAGGGGCATCAGGGGAAATGTGCTAGATAAACTCCATGAAACAAGTTGTAATCATTTGAAAACCCAGAGTTTCTATAGCACAGCCTTCCCAAGACCAGGGACGTTTGTCTCTCAGTTGACCTGGCAAGAGAGAGGTCACTCACCCTTCCAGTCTGAATCTCTGACACCTGATTCCTGGCACATTGTGACTGCACATTAATGGATATGTGCCTACTCCAAAATCTTACTTCCCCCAGAGAGCTGACAAAATGATGGCACATTTCTTCTGTGCCAGAGGCCTCCTGGTGGCTCTTTAAGTCAACCATAGCAGAATAAAGTTAGTCTTTTTATGCCTTCTAAGGGGCACATCTGTTGTAATTTTCCCTCAGAACAAAAGAAATGAAGTGCAGAGTAAATCTTGAACTCTTGCTTTTCTCCCTGAAAGTGTAGTCTTTACAGTGAGAACCTGGTTTATGTCTTAACCCTACCCCTTGGCCATTCATGTGACTTTAGGGAATTCACTTAGACTGGAAACTCGGTTTCTCCCTTTTTTTTTTTAATAATGGAAATCATAAAGTCCAACTTTTAAGAATTATAGATGAGATACAGTGATTACATATGGATATCCTTTCTTCATTTCTTTTCCTTAGAGTATGGCCCTCATACAGTATACACCTCTTAAAGGCACAGCTCAATGGCTCTTGGTAAATGAGTATAGCCATGCAACTACCACCAAATGAAGATAGCTCACATATAGGGCACTTCAGAAGCTTCCCTCATCTATCTTCAGGCAATTATACCCAAAGGGTAACACTTCTTCTGGCATCTATACCAAAGATTTGATTCCCAACACATGGATTTTTGATAGATGCTGGTATTATTTTTATGACACAGGATGTGGTAAATATCACTCATTCATAACCAGATACTTCCTAAATAATGACCCCATTGGGTTGCTTAAATGAGACAAAAAAGATATCTGAGATCAGTGACACAGTGTGAAGATGCCTAAATCATCCTTGAGTGCTTCTGTAGCAAGAGAAGGAGGAGGAAGAATCCTGGGACCATAGAAGGAAGGAGTGTTCACCCAGCTGTGAATCCTGGTGGAAATCAGTCCAGCCTTGGTGAAATATTGTATCTGACATTTGAGGTCCTGATGCCAGGTTGGAGGTTATCAGAGATCAGTTTTGGAAAGCAGAGAGGCAGATGCAAAGTTTACTAGAGAACAAAATTGATTTATGACATGCGGCATATAAAACCAGAGTGTGGGTAGCAGCATGCTGTCAGCACCCAAGTGCCCAGCCTTCATGTTCAGCCTCAATTCCACCTCTCCCAAATTGACACCAAATCATTCTTCAACTCCCTAGCCTGAGCCCCTCCATTGATTCAGCAGAATGACTTCTTAAGTAAACCCATAATAAATGGTCCTCAAGATAGTTATTTTCAAATTGCACAGAACACTGCATACCCCACCCTCCAGAAAACAGATGACTGCTTCCATGTCAGATCCCAACCTGAATACAATGAAGTAGGCCCTTTTAATCTAATCCCATATTTATCTGCACTCTTCAGCTCCCCCAACTTTTCCCTGGATGGCTCTTCCTACCCCATGAAATAGCCTATGTCCATATCAAATCCTTGAAAATTTCACTTCTCTGCCAATCCTTCCATACATTTTTTTTTTCTTTTTTTCCATCAGGGTTATTGTTGGAACTCAGAGTCTGCATGGTTCTACTGCTCCGAGAGGCTACTTTTCCCCTTTTCCTATCAGTAGAGGATGAAAAACAAATAGAGTAAGAGAGGGAGAGACACAGCAGACTCACTCCACTGCAGGTGAAGTTCCCCCATGTAGATGTTCCCATGTGGTAGCCCTGGGACTCAAACCCAGTTCCTTAAACGTGTGCTATATGGGGTAATATATACCCACCATACCCTTAAAAGTTTTTAAAAATACATTATTTTTTAAAATATATTATTTATTCATCTTCTGATATAGATGGAAAATTGAGACAAAAGAGGGAGAAAGAGAAACACATCTGACATTGCTTCACTGCTCCTGAAGCTTCTCCCCTGCAAGTGGGAACAAGGGGCTTGAATTTGGGTCTTTGGACAATTTAACATGTTCACTAACAGGTGCATCACTGCCTGGACCACTACATACATACATACATACATACATACATATATAATTTTTATTATTGACTTAGTATTCATTTACAAAATTACATGATAACAGGGATGACATTCCACACCATTCCAACTACCAGAGTTCTTTGTCCCCATTGGAAACTGCAGGGGTGACAGACATGGGTTGATAAATATATATATATATATATCCTATTTTTTTCTATGAACATGCCTTCTCTTCTAAGTCAAACTTACACCTATTCCTACTTCTGAATATCTTTCCTTTGCTTCCTTTTCTCTTTCTTGAGTCCTGATGTAATTGGGTTTCAGAGCCTTCTAGTCATCTTCCCCTGACATTTGACATTTCTCCCCCTCTCTGGAAGTATGGACCAAAAAAAAAAAAACTGGGAGTGAAGAAGGTAGAAATTCTAGCTTCTGTAATTTTTTCTTGAGCTTGATAGTCAACATAGAGTTGCATTAAAAATATTGTCTGGGAATATGTAGTCAGAATTGAGAATAGAACTTAATAGCTGAATTAAGGCAGAGAGTAACTCCCAAACTTATGGGGAAAATATAAATATACTCAACTGTTTTCCACATCAATCTGCCCGAAGACCCACGGATATTCATTTTTAGCCATGTAACCTCCGAGTCTCTGTCAGTCTGAGCTCTCAGTCCATGGTCACAACTGGGAACATTCTATGTTGCTCTCATTTCAGGACCAGTCTTCCTTGAATGGCAGAGTTTGCTGATACAGCCTCCCTTTGGAAAATGTGGCAGTCCCTACCACTGCTACTTTATAGTGAAGGCATGGTCCTGGAGATGGCTTCAAAAGGGCTTATGATGATGTTCCTGATAGAAGTGACCAGTAGGCTCTATTAGAGGTCTAGGCCAATCATATATATGGGGGAATCTTAGTATTCTTTGAATAAGGCCCCAGGTGATGGGGTGGCCTAGTAGTGACCAAAAAAGCCACCATTAAGTGAGCAAGTCTCTTGCCCTTTTTCAGCTTTAAGTCCTGACAAGCTTGGACTTTCTCTCAGCTATTAAAGCATTAAGTGTCATTTGTTGAATCCAAACTGGCATTAGGTCTATGGGGTGTGGCCTCAAGTTGAGGAGGAAATACACCTAGGATTTTAGTGGAATCTAATTTAATCTTCAGTTGTCCTGCATTTACTTGTTTGAGGATTCTATTAAAGGTTGTCATAGGGACAATCATTATTCTTTATTTGGTATATATTTTTGTCAGTATATCTCTTGGTCAATTGTATAGTGTTTCTTCTAAATATTATCAAGGGGTGTGGTCCAGGAAGTGGTGCAGTGGGTAAAGTGCTGGACTCTCAAGCATGAGGTCCCGAGTTCAATCCCTGGCAGTATATGTATCAGAGCGATGTCTGGCTCTTTGTCTCTCCTCCTATCTCTCTCATTAATAAGTAAATAAAATCTTAAAATCAAAAGAATATCAAGGGGTTACAATAATGCTGATGCTGTCAGGAGAGATTAAAAAATGTATCTTACTTTCTTCTGTCTAGTGAGTTGAGTAAAAGTCCATCTTCCCTGGTGGAGTCTCTTTGCAAGCAAGTAGCTGCCTGAGGAGTTCGAGTTTAGCCTGTGAGGCAAAAAGCAGAGAACTCAGTGAGAATCTGCTCTGAACACGTGGGAGCTATGAGCTTACATGCCTATGTTGTGTGAAGCCCCCATATGTTTGTCGAAGCCCTTTATGCAAAGCCAATAAACAAATGTTAGGTGATGTCACCATCAGTGCCTCGACTGTCACAAATCATAAGATGTGTGGGACTCAAGCTTTCCCCAGACACTTACCTCCATTTTAAGGCTTGGACTGCATTCAGAAACTGAAATATGGTGAAAATGAGATAAGGGGAATACTTTAGGTCATGTGGCTGTGAAAGTACTCACTATAAATCTAAATAGGAAAATCCAGGTATGACATTCAAGGCAGAGTCAAAACTTACCTGCCAGGGAGTCCGGCAGTAGTGCAGTGGGTTAAGTGCATGTGGTACAAAGCACAAGGATCTGAATAAGGATCCCAGTTTGAGCCCCTGGCTCCCCACCTACAGCAGAGTTCCTTCACAATTGGTGAAGCAAGTCTGTAGGTGTCTATCTTTCTCTCCACCTCGCTGTCTTCCCCTCCTCTCTCCATTTCTCTCTGTCCTAACAATGACATCAATAACAACAATAACAACTACAACAATAAAAAAAAAAAAAAACAAGGGCAACAAAACGTAAAATAAAATAAATAAATTTTAAAAAGTTAAAAAAAAAAACCTACCTTCCAGAGACATAGATGGGTTCTCTTCCTTCCAGTCCTGAGATTCCTTGTCTGAGCAAGCTGTGTGACTATCCCCAGAATAAGAGAATGGGCAGAACTGAGAGAGACAGCCCCTCCTCCCCACACCTAGAGTGAAACTGGAGACTGGACTATACTTCCTTCTTCTTTGTACCTTAGCCAGCCCCTCCTCCCCACACCTAGAGTGAAACTAGAAACTGGACTATATCTCCCTCTTCTTTGTACCTTAGCCAACATACCATAGTCTAGAAGAAGTAGGTTCACACTACTACTGTTTCAAGTGGGTATTGGAAAAGTCCCAGGTATTGCAGCATTGAAAGTCTGGCAATGAGCCAGTTGGCCCCTTTCATAATTTATTGTGTTGTAATGATAAGACTGAGATTTGTAGCCAGACAGACATAAGTGCAAGTCCTGGTGACAATTATTAATCTCTCTGAACTTTATTCTCTTGGGGCCCTGTAGCATGCTTGCTTTTTAGACAGAGAGCATCAAGCAGGAAAAAGACTCCTTTCATTTGTGACTCTTACAGTCAAGTCCACAGTGAGCTTTCCAGTGGAGGAGCTGCTGAGTTAACAATAGGAATGTTCTCACTGAAACTAAAATGGGGCCTAAAGAGATAGTATAATGGTTCTGCAAAAAGACTTTCATGACTGAGACACCAAAGGCCCTAGGTTCATTTCCAGAACTACCAGATGTGAGCAGTGTTCTGGTTAAGTAAAATAAAATAAAATAAAATAAAATAAAATAAAATACACATGGGTTGACTCACTCCTTCTTTCATATAGTACTTGTACTCTCATTTATCTTTTTTGAAATGAACTGTATAAAAAAAGATCCTGGGAGTTGGGTGGTAGCACAGTGGGTTAAGCACAGGTGGTATAAATTGCAAGGACCGGCCGGCATAAAGATACCGGTTCAAGCCCCCAGCTCCCCACCAGCAGAGGAGTCGCTTCACAGGTGGTGAGGCAGGTCTGCAGGTGTCTATCTTTCTCTCCCCCCTCTGTCTTCCTTCCTCTCTCCATTTCTCTCTGTCCTATCCAACAATGACGACATCAATAACAGCAACAATAATAACTACAACAATAAAACAAGGGCAACAAAAGGGAATAAATAAATATAAAAAATAATAAAGAAGATCCTTTAAACATTAACTGTAGGCAGAGCAAATCACAGTTTAGCACAATGATTGACCTTGCACCTGCCAAGGTCTTTGCTGGCTGATTGGCACTCTGCCAGATCGCTGACCTTGGGGAAATCATAGGTCTCTGTAGATCGGTCATCACATCCATGCAGTGGCCTGTTCTCCAAAGCAGGTGAATTCCGTTTCTAAATCGTAAGGGTGTTATCAGACCTAAAGAGGTATCAATATTTCACTGTTTACACAACCACGCATGGGAGTGAGTATTCTTCTGTCCAATCTGTTAATGAAAAAATTAGACCTAAGAAAAGGAAAAAATTAATCAGCCCAAGGAAACCTGTCTATATTTATTACAATAACCCAAACCCTGATTAATGTCAAACCATTGCACATTCCTTCAGCATACACTGAACACATGCACCATAGAAATGTGAACAGATTTGTCCCCATTAGTTACAAGGTTGGAAGTTGGTGCAGAGTCACTCATGAATGGGTTTCAGTTTTAGACTCTTTTCTCCATTGATATCCAGATTTGGAAGAACAGTACAGACAGTCAATGTCAGTTTCTTCCTGAAACCTGAAGATAAGCTCTTTCAGGATAAGATGATACAAGCCTAAGAAACAACTAACTGTAAGGACTGGGCGGTGGTGCACTGGGTTAAGCGCACATAGTACAAAGTGCAAGGGCCTGCTCAAGGATCCTGATTCGAGCACCTGGCTCCCCACCTGCAAGGGAGTCACTTCACAAAAGGTGAAGAAGGTCTGCAGATGTCTTTCTCCCTATCTTCCCCTCCCCTCTCAATTTCTTTATGTCATATGCAAAAAAAAAAAAAAAGGATAAACATGGCCACAGGAGCAGTGGATTTATATTGTAAGCACCATACCACACCAGTCATAACCCTAGAGGCAAAAAAGAAGAGAAAGGAGGAAAGAAAGAAAGAAAGAAAGAAAGAAAGAAAGAAAGAAAGAAAGAAAAAAAGAAAGAAGGAAAGAAGCAGCTAACTCTCCTATAGAATTAAATTGCCAGGAAAGAAAACAAAATCCTTTTTTTTTTTTTGTCACTGGGGCTTCATTGTCCCATGCCATTTTTTTTTCCACATAGAAAGACAGAGATAGGAGGAAGATGCCATAACACCAAAGCTTCCTTTACCTTCCAATATGGGCCAGTTGGGATCCAGCCCCAGTTTTATACTGGCCATGTGAGCTATCTTGCTGGTCGCAAATCCTACATTGTCCATAATTCCACTATCTAGTCATTATCTTACTTCTTAAGGACATCAGTCACATACTTTTTGGATAATATCAAATGCCAATTCTTCCATATATTGTTTAGGGAAGAATAGTTTTGGTTTTCTTCCTTTCAGAACTAGCATGCATGTCTGAGCAGGTCAGAGGACGAAGCCTGATGTTATCTATGCATTTTAGACAGCTCTCTCAGAAATGCTGGTGAACAACTCCAACAAAGTGGCCATCACAGCAGCCCCCTTGCAACCCTAGCTAGAGTTTTAATTACTTACTGTGCATCTTTGCTCACATTGTCTGCTGAAACCTAGCCTCAGCTCTGAAATGTAGACAGCTATTATCCCAACTGATAGAAAAGAAAATAATTGGGGGAGGGTGTTAGCACACTTAGTAGAGAGTACATATTAAGGAGTTTAAGGGCTTGGGTTCAAGCCCCTTGTTCCCACCTGCAAGGGGGGAAATTTCATGAGTGGTGAATCACTGATGTAGGTGTTTCTCTTTATCTCCCCTTCTCTATCTCCCCCTTCCCTCTCAGTTTCTCTTTTGCGCACTCTCTCTCTCTCCAAAAATAAATACATACAATATATATTTTTTAAAGCAGGAAACACTGCAAGGTTGAGTGGTAGAACACCTGGTTGAGCACATACGTTATTGTGCTTAGAGCATGCTAGAGCCCTTGGTCTCCACCTGCAGGGGGGAGCTTTAGTAGTGCTGAAGCAATGCTGCAGATGTCTCTGTAGTCTTGTTCCCTTTCTATCTCCCTCCTCTATGAAATTCTTTCTTTCTCACAAAAAATTAGTTCAGAAATACCATGTACTCTTTGCAAGGCCACAAAGCAATTATGAGGGGAATTTATCTTGCCCCTAACATATCCATAGTATCCTAAGTATCTTAAGACAACTTCCCATTATACATACCCCTCAGTTAACATCAGCAGCAGTGCACCTGAAAACGCACCTGATCATCTAAAATTTCTCTCTGTAAATTATTTAGCATGACTATCTCTTTATTTCTTAGAGTGAGTCCCAAACTCAAGGGAGGTTTTTGTTTGTTTGTTTTTTCCCTATGGTCTTTCTTAACTTGAGCCTTTCTTCTGTGTCCCTGCCCTCCTTTTCACACCACTATTATACACAGGCCAGATTTCATTTAGTTCACCATGGCTCGAATGACTGCTATGATGTGGATATGAACAATGGAGAATATTCCACCAGAGACCTTTGTCAATTTTGTCAGCTTGTGGGCAATAGTAACAAATAAGGAGTCCAAGTTGACTCTTTTTTCTTAGGGGTGGTGCTTCTGCAAATGGCCTTCCAGATCTTTTTGCTCCTGTGAAGTCTATATGCATTACCCCAGGAGTGAAGAGGCCCTGGAGAAGATACAAAGAGGACAGACTTTGTTTCATCCAGAGAAGTCATTTGTGGAAATTTGAGAGAACGTTTTTAATTTTTGTTTCTTAAGATTTGGGGTATAGCAATCACTTCTGTGACTTTAGTAAAACAGTTATGAGAAAAAAATGACACTTTGACATGAGATTTGCAAGACATACAAAATTTTCACTCATTTTCAACTAAAAGAATATCCAATACAGATATAGCATATTTTTTGTTTGTTTGTTTATTGCTGGAGACTGTTCAATTCTGGCTTAGGTGATTGAATCTGGGATTTCTGGTCTCTCAATCATGTTGTATAAAGAAATTTGCTATTTCCCAGGCAAAATCCATCTCTTGAAATGGATATTTTATTTATTTTTTGGTAAACCATAGAGATATGAGGTTTTATCCTTATATACTTTATTTGTTTATTATTGGATAGAGAATGAGAGAAATTGAGAGGGGAGGCAGAGAGAGAGAGAGAGAGAGAAAGAGAGAGAGAGAGAGAGACATGCATCCCTGCTTCATCACTCATGAAGGTTTCCCCTGCAAGGAGTGATCAGGGTCTTGATCCCGGTTCCTTGTGTACTATAATCTGTGTACTTAACCAGATGTGCCACTACCTGGCCCCCTTACTTTACCATCTAAAGTAATGTTTTTACAAAAAAAAAAAAAAAGTAGATTATTCCTTGCAGCCAGGGTTACAAATTTCATTATGCCCACTTTACAAATAATAACTCATTTCTTCATTCACTTATTCTTCCATTCAGGCACGCATTTTTTTACCAGCAAAAACAACAGGCAGAGCTAATCTCTCTGTGTTAGAAGGGCATAAATCTATTTCCCTGCAACTTCACTATATAGTCCAGCCATTATTCTGAGTTAGCTGTTGTATCTCTAGGCTTTACAAAGGAGTTAAATGTCCTACACAGTATCATAAAGTTTTGAGTGTCTGGAAGATCCAGGAATGCATTTCTGTGCTTTATTTTCACTCATTTCTTAAGTACATTATCTATTTACTGATTCATGCAGTTATTCTTTCATCAACAGTAGGGGATGCCAAGTGCTATCCATTGTGCTTAAAGCTGGGGGTACAGAGTAAAGGAACTTCGAAGGGCTTTGTAGACACAGGGATTCAAATTACAACAAAGGTGTTATTGGATTGTACTGAGTTAGACTGGATGGGCTTGGGTCTGAACAGAATTGGCTTCACTTTAGCTGAATAAAATTGGAGTTGTGCAGTGCAGATTTCTCAGCCAAAGCTAATGGAATAAATGTAGCAAAATGTATTTTTCCTGGAAATAGTTACCATAGGAAGTAAATACTATGTTGGAGTCATAGGAATAAAAACTTGTTTGTAAAAGGCAGGAAAAATCATGTGAATCCCATCTAATCCTACTGATAGTTTGACCTACAAAGGTTTGAGCATTCATTTAGCAAACATACACCAAGGGCTGCAGAATAGCAGGATGTTTGGAGGAATGTGTCTTCGGTATGTATTCAGGGAGCTCAGTTCAAATGTGTCTTCGGTATGTATTCAGGGAGCTCAGTTCAGAGCTGGGTTTGGAAGGAGAGGTATCTCTCTTCTTGTTCCTTCCTGGGTTGTGTTCACAGCAGAGGCTGGGAAGTGCAGCATGCTTAATGCTCAGAAAATACATCTTAGAAAACATTACACAAGAAAGGATGAAAATTCCAGCTCTGCTCTGTTAATAACAATGTGTCTGATTCTGGCATCCCAGAAAGAATGAGAGCTTTATAGAAGTAAATGCTTTTACTCCTAGTCCTTTAGTTGAATGGCTTTGTGCCAGTCAGTCACTCAAATTCATGATCTCATCTTCAAACTACAACAATAAAATGCTTCTCCACTTTCTCCTCCTCCTCCACCCCCACTACCACCCCCTTTCTTTCTTCCTCTATTACTATTATTCCTTTGAAAACATTTGTTTATATTTGTTACTTTTAACTTGGTAGGATAGAGAGAGATTGAAAGGGAAGGAGATACAGAGAGGGAGAAAGAGACACCTGCAGAGAATTAGTTATGTGTTAAGCCACCTGGCACATTGTGTGACACAAAGGGCCAGTTCATCACTATTAAACAATGTCCTCATTCCTACTATGCACAATATATTGGCCACCCAAAACCAAGGCAATTATCTATTTAGTACTTCATAACTATGTTCTATATCTAGAGGTTGGGGAGAGAGAGAGAAGGAGGGACACACACACACACACACACACACACACACACACACACACACACACACATATATATATATATATATATATATATATATATATATATATATATATACACACACACAGATGTCTCTATCTAGAAGAAAGAAAATAAATAATGTCCACTGGGAATGCAGTGCTAGGTGACAAAATAAGAAGAAAAAGAAATCCATGAAAATGAATATCTATTGAAAAGGTAATGTTTTCTATTACTGAGTTTTTTTACCTGAGTAGGTTGCTATGCATACAAAGGTGCTTAGCAAATATTTGTACGCTTGGATGGAACTGAAGATGAAGCAAGGTATATTAGCAGTTGGGCACAGCACTGTCTGTTTCTTTCTAATCCTATGGAAAATCCAGTGTCAGGACTTTGAACCTGCCAGCAATCGACTGGTATTGGCTTACAGAAACTGTGCATGTTAAGCCCAGGAGATATCAAAGAGCCTTAATAAGAACCTCTTAAACTGCTTGCATTTAAATAAAGACCCCGATTGAAAGCCTGAATGTCCTCAGTTATTGGCGCCTGGAGAATCAAAGCAAATCTTTATTCCATCATCATTTTCCTTGCCACATTACTGCTTGATCTTTGATCTCCACAGAGTCCAAGAATAACAGGAATTAGGTGTATTGGGCTGTTTGTAACAATGTAAATGTTTGATTATGGACGGAGGTCTGGCTTAAGGTGGAAAAGGGAAAAATGTCCTCCACTAAACACATTTGTCATTCAACAAATTAATGTTCAGGCAAGATATTGATCTGATGCTTATTACTACTGATGTAAAGTTGAAGGAAACAGTAACTCTGAAACACTGAAGACAGTGGTTAAAACTCCATAGTCCAGCTCCCTTTCCCTCTGAACATTTGCAAAAGCTACCCCCCACCTCCCACTTCCAATTTAATTGCCTCAATGGAAAATAACTATGGCTTTGACTTTAAAGAGACAAGAACTAAAATGCATTGTGTATACACTAAGTACAAGAAAATATCTCAAAAGTATTGTGCCTACTAAGGCTTAATTGAATCCTGTGATGTTGATGATAAGCTTTATACAGTGGTAACTAAATATGGAACATTTGGAGAGCATATAAAGTCTCAAACACTGTTATTGTGAAGATGCAGAGGTGGTTAATTTACACACTGGTTCTGGCATTATGGGGTCCTATAATTAAAGTCTGCTTTAGACTTCTTCCCAGGAAAGTCCCCATCATTTAGAAATCATGCTAACTGAAAGCAGTTAGTTTAATATTATAAAGGATGAGAAATTAGAAGGGTTCATATTTATAACAAGGTTGATCTGTCTGCAGAACATAACATAGCGTATTTTGTAAATATATACCCTGTTGTCGCCATAAGCCAAATGGATAAAACCACACTCCCTCATTTGAGAATGAATCAGGGATGTGCATAGCACTTGTAGTAGAGGTCCATGAATGAAAATTCCTGAAATAAGGGTTCTAGGAAGAAAATCTTAGGCTTTACTGGTAAGACTTGAGAGTCAGTCACATGGCACATCTCTGAAGAGGTTCTAATTCCAGTCTCAGTGAAGTCATGCTGGAACTGACAGGTGCTGTAACATCATTCAGGCACCATGCCGGATGTTAATCTTAAGGGATTAAATAAACAAAAACAAAGAAACAAAGTAAATGAATAAATACTGAGAC
Organism: Erinaceus europaeus; assembly: GCF_950295315.1. Classification (NCBI taxonomy): domain Eukaryota; kingdom Metazoa; phylum Chordata; class Mammalia; order Eulipotyphla; family Erinaceidae; genus Erinaceus; species Erinaceus europaeus. Next base: position 55,481,967 of record NC_080178.1, on the reverse strand, counting down.
AGATCCCACAAGGCCATTTAAATCATCCAATAGAAAGGGCACGTGGGCAAAGGTTCTAACATGCACCAGGCTGGGCGTGTCCAGGGAGGGCATGTGCAGGGGCTGAGTCCAGGGTCTGGTAGCAACGTCTGTACAGTTGTTTAAGGAGATAAGGCTCTGTTTCCCAGAGAGGGACCAGTTTCTTAGTTTTCAGACAATGGTTCTTGTCCTACGACTAATCTTGAGAACAAAAGGAGCAAAATAAAAGTACTAATGGCAGAACCTTAAGGATAAAGATAATGTTTGTGCCATAGAAAAGGAGACGACAAAGGGACAGAGTCAGAAGGAGAAAAGGAAGGATAAAGTAGCGCTCTAAGGAAAGTCTTGAGCAAGGTTGCAGAGCTTCCCTGAAATAGAGATAGGAGACAAAGCAGAACATTGAACATCTTTTGAATGGTGTGTAAAGCAATTAGAGTCATTGTCACCATCCAATGTTAGGATTTTCCTGAAATTAAACTATTTGTCTAGTTTGAATTCAACAAGATGGATGAAGGCTTGGCTCCCAAAACTTTTAATTAAATCATACAAACACAGGGGGGCAGGTATTGGTGAACTTGGTTAAGTGCACATTTCACCATGCTCAAGGATCTGAGTTAGAGCCCCTGCTCCCCACCTGCAGGGAGGACGCTTCATGAAAGGTGAAGCAGGTCTGCAGGTGTCTACCATTCTCTCTCCCTCTCTACCTTCTCTGCCCTCTTGATTTCTGTCTGTCCTGTCAAATAAAAATAAAGTAAAAAGAAAAAAATGACCACCAGGAGCCATGGATTTGGCCACCAGAAGCTGTGGATTCGTACGTAGTGCAGGCACTGAGCCCCAGTGATAACCCTGGTGGCAATTAAAAAAGCAGTTCAAGGGGGTCGGGCGGTGGTGCAGTGGGTTAAGCGCATGTGGCGCAAAGCGCAGGAACCGGCGTAAGGATCCCGGTTCGAGCCCCCGGCTCCCCACCTGCAGGGGAGTCGCTTCACAGGCGGTGAAGCAGGTCTGCAGGTGTCTATCTTTCTCTCCCCTTCTCTGTCTTCCCCTCCTCTCTCCATTTCTCTCTGTCCTATCCAACAACGAATTGCGTCAACAAGAGCAATAATAATAACCACAACGAAGCTACAAGAAGGGCAACAAAAGAGGGAAAAAAATGGCCTCCAGGAGCGGTGGATTCATGGTGCAGGCACCGAGCCCAGAAATAACCCTGGAAGAGGAAAAAAAAAAAAGCAGTTCAAGCACATAACATTAGTGAATAGACAATTGTAGGGTGAACACCAACCTACCCACCACTTAAATTCTGCTTTTTATATTTTATGTATGTGTTGTATTTTGTTTGTATATAGTCATCTCCCTCTATCTATGATTTCATTTGACTTAGGAGGCATTTCACATTTATTTATTTAGTACATTTCCCCTAAATACTTTAGGATGCATATCACTCTCTAGAGCTCATTATTTGTTTACAATTTTTAATGTAAAATTTGCAAGCAATTAAGTATACAGTTATTAAGTGCATATACCCTAAGTACTGACAAGTACATACACCTGGGTAACTTAAAGGTCTATGAGGAAGTGCCATCTTAACTTTGTCACACTTTCCCAGAGGCAAACGATGTTCTCCCCCCTCCCTCTGTCTCTCTCTCCCCATTTCTCCCCCCCCCCTCTTTTGCCAGTTCCTTCTTCAGAATTTCATATAAAGAGAACCACATATTAATAGTATGATCTGGTGGAGGGTAGATAGCATAATGGCTATGCAAACAGACTCTCATGCCTGAGACTCCAACATCCCAGATTCAGTCCCCCGCACCACCTTAAGTCAGAACTGAATAGTGTTCTGGTAAATAAATAAAATAAAATAGTATGATCTGTTTTGTGTAGGTCTTCATTCACTCACCTCAATGGTTTGAGGCACATCCATATTGATGAATGTAATAATTTTGTGAGTGGTATTCAATTAACAGACTGTATAAGAGTTTAGTTATGCAGGTACCTACGAAAGGTTTCCAGGATGTTTTCCAATATCAAACTACAAGGCGTGATGTACAGTCTGGTATAAGCCTCTTGTGAATGTAAGCAAAGCTTTGATCTACCTTTGTCACTGTTCTTCATCAAATTTATCGTTGCCAAGTTGTATTTGCTGTCTATAGACAGAAATTCATTTTCTTTATGATTTTTAAACAAAAGTTCTATATTTTAGTGGACTCAAACTTTCACATTTTTATTTTATAGTTGCTACTTTCAGTGGCCTAAGGATCACTTACATAACTTCAAGTCGTGAACATTCAGTTTTCCAGCAAAAACTATAGTCTTAACTCTTACAGCTGGCTAGTGACTCCTTCTGAATTAAATTCTGTGTGTGGTGTTAGGGGTTTATTTAAGTTTCCACTACAGAACTCTACTTTTGCCACCATTAGTTGGATAGGTCTTCTTTTTCCCTTTATATTACATTAGCATCCTCCCTCACTCCTGCCTCCACTGTTAATTACCAAGTAAGGGCAGCTTTTGTTTCTAGACTCTATTCTGTCTGTTACATCTTCTATTCCTATTAGATAGATTGAGTAAGTCTTCTAATTTAGTTCGTGTTTTTAGGATTAATTTGGGAGCAGGGGAGATAACATAATGGGTGATGCAGAAATTGTTCTCACACCTGAGGCTCTGAAGTCCCAGGTTCAATCCAGCCACACCATAAACCAGAGCTGAGCAGCACTCTGGTAAAATAAATTGATAGTAATAATAATAAACAAACAAATAAATAATAAGAATTGATTTGAATATCCAAATTATTTTTCATTTCAAAATAAATTTAAAATCAGGTTTTTATTTTTTTTTATTTAAGAAAAAAAGGGTAGGAGGGGTGCAAATCCACACAATTCCCACCACCCAATCTCAATATCCCATCCCCTCCCCTGATAGCTTTCCCATTCTCTATCCCTCTGGGAGCATGGACCCAGGGTCATTGTGGGTTGCAGAAGGTGGGAGGTCTGGCTTCTGTTATTGCTTCCCCACTGAACATGGGCGTTGACTGGTAGGTCCACACTCCCAGTCTGCCTCTCTCTTTCCCTATTAGGGTGGGTCTCTGGGGAAGCGGAGCTCCAGGACACATTGGTGGGGTCTTCAGTCCAGGGAAGCCTGGCCATCATCCTGCTGGCATCTGGAACCTGGTGACTGAAAAGAGTTATTGTACAAAGCCAAACAAATTGTTGAGCAATCATGGACCCAAAGCTTGGAATAGTGGAGAGGAAGTGTTGGGGGGGGGGTACTCACTGCAAAGTCCAGTGTACTTCTGCTTTCAGGTATATATTTTGCAGTAATTTATGGATATGTGTGAACATATGCTCTCTCTCACTGAAACTAGTGTATATCTATTATATGTATATTGGGACTTTGTTAGAAAGTGAACCACCTGGTATGGCATTAGAATATACTATGAAAGGAAAGGTCTCACCCGAGTAATGAAGCTGAAGGGTTGTCATTCCATACGTGAAGTCTCTGGACACAGTCTGAGGTGAAGCATGTTGAGGTGGCAATCATTGTGTTGATTAGGTTGCAATCGGCAAATGCAATATTATTTGATATGGATTGGGAGAGGCATTCGGGAAAGTGGGCCCTATCCAAAGGTTTCAGGACTGGGGAAGTAGAGGCTCTATAGTGGAGATGTGAGGTCCCTGCTGTCTTAGGGTTCAAAAAGACAATGGATAGCTAATGTCATCATCACATTATTTGATAATTGGGTTAAATTTGAAAAGTCCTTTTGTTAGGGTTTGCTGTACAGAACCCAGTATCTTGTATATAGCTGTGCTATTGGTTGCTTCTGATCTACTTGATCTAGGCTTTTGAGAGAGTCTGCATATCAAATACACAGCCTATATATTAAGAAGACTCAGTCTGTGTTTTAAAAACTTCGAGACATACAATTAATTTTCCCCCTCTCATATTAATTAACTAGTGATTTATATGACTACATTTTACTAGGAGAGTACATAAACACCATTCCCACCACCAAAAGACTGTGACTGTCCCTCCCACCCACTCCCACCCCCCACTGGCCCAGGAAGCTGCATGTCTACCCCTCACCACAGGGTTTTTACTTTGGTGCCCTACTTACAATTTGGTCAGGTCCTGCTTTTAGTTTCCCTTTCAGGTCTTCTTAGTCAACTTCTGTTGATGAGTGGGACCATCCCATACTCATCTTTATCTTTCTGACTTAGCTCACTTAACATAATTCCTTCTAGTTCTGTCCAAGCTGGGTCAGAGAAGGTGGGTTCATTGTTCTTGATAGCTGCATAGTATTCCGTTGTGTATATATACCACAGCTTTCTCAGCCACTCATCTGTTGTTGGGCACCTGGGTTGCTTCCAGGTTTTAGCTATTATGAATTGTGCTGCTATGAACATAGGAGTGCACCTCTTTCTGGTTGGGTGTTATGGAGTCCTTGGGGTATAATCCCAGGAGAGAAATTACTGGATCATATGGAAGGTCCATGTCTAGCCTTCTGAGAGTTTTCCAGACTGCTCTCCACAGAGGCTGTACCAATTTACATTCCCACCAGCAATGTAAAAGGGTTCCTCTGTCCCCACAACCTCTCCAGCATTTGTTGCTGCTGTCCTTTTTGATGTATGCCATTCTTACAGGAGTGAGGTGGTATCTTAGTGTTGTCTTAATTTGCATTTCTCTGACAATCAGTGACCTAGAGCAGTTTTTCATATGTTTGTTAGTCTTTTGGATCTCCTCTGAGGTGAATGTTTTGTTTATATCCTCTGCCCATTTTTGGATGGGGTCATTTGCATTTTTGGTGCTAAGTTTGCTGAGCTCTTTATATATTTTGGTGATTAGTTTCTTGTCTGATGTATGGCATGTGAAGATCTTCTCCCATTCTGTGAGGGGTCTCTTTGTTTGTTTAATAGTTTCTTTGGATGTGCAGAAGCTTTTCAATTTGATGTAGTCCCATTGGTTTGTTTCTGATTTAGTCTTCCTTGCAGTTGGGTTTGATTCATCAAAGATGTCCTTGAGGTGTAGGTGGGAAACTGTTTTACCAATGTTTTCCTCTAAGTATTTGATTGTTTCCGGTCTGACATCTAGGTCTTTGATCCATTTGGATTTGTTTTTTGTTTCTGGTGAGATAAAGTGGTTCAATTTAATTCTTCTGCATGTTACAACCCAGTTTTCCCAGCACCATTTATTGAAGAAATCCTCCTTCTTCCATTTAATACTTTGGGCCAAAACAGGTTTTTCAATCTGTAACCCCTCAAAAAGAATAATAAAATCTCCTAGAGCTTTGAGAGCTTAAGAATATTGAACCTTTTGATTAAAATTCATGAATATCATATTTTGGCATTGTGAATTATTATAAGATTTTTAAAAATATTTATTTTCCCTTTTGCTGCCCTTGTTGAGGTTACTGATGTCATTGTCAGATAGAACAGAGAGAAAATCTAGAGAGGAGGGGAAGACAGAGAGGGGGAGAGAAAGATAGACACCTGCAGACATGCTTCACCACCTGTGAAGTGACTCCCCTGCAGGTGGGGAGCGGGGGGCTCAAACCGGGATCGTTATGTCAGTCCTTGTGCTTTGCGCCATGTACCCTTAACCTGCTGCGCCACCGCCTGACTCCCTATTATAAGATTTATACATTTTCTTTTCACCCACTCTGCCATGCCTTGGAACACAAAGCTTGGCTTTTCCCAGGTGCAGAAACCCACAAAGATCATGGTAATGAATGACTTCTAAGACTCCTCAACTAGGAACTTGATTGCTGGGATTATAAATTTGTGATTAGAGGGCTGGAATTTTCAGTCCAATCCCATACTCACTCATTTCCCTGGAAGGGAGAGGACTTGGAGATTAACTTCAGTCACCACTAGCCAGTGATTTAACCAAATGTGCCTTTGTCATGAAACTTCTATAAAACCCCAAATGACAGGGTTTACACAGCTTCTTTCTGAGTGAGAGAACATTTGGAGATTTGGGAGAGAGGCAAGTTGGAAGGAAGTGTGAAAGTCTTCCTTCTTAGTGAAAAATATAGTAACTGGTCATCTAGTGTTTAACTGCTTCTCTGAGTACAGAGCCTCCAAAAAAACTTAGCCTACCCCAAGGCAGTAATCATTAGAATTGAAAATTTATAACCTGACTTGCAAATAGTATCTAAAGTGTAAGTAGGTAGTTAGGTGGGGCTAATAGTCTAATGGAGTGAGCTTTTAACCTCTGGGATTTTATGCTATCTCTGGGCAGGTAGTTTCAGAGTTGAGCTGACTTGTTAGATAAGCAGCCTGTGCTGGAGAATTGCTCATTGGTGTGGGGATGTCCCACCCACCTAAGTTCACATCCGCCTTAGATTTGGGTGCAAAACTTAAGCTTCTCTTACTGGCTTCTTTAACATCCTATAATATTTTGGTTTCTAGGAGTTTTGCAAATTCTTGGTAAATTCATCTGTAGAAAGTATTTAAGACGGCTCCAACTAAATTACTTTGTCTTAAGTGTGAGTATAGTGCATGGATGAGACTGTTACCTTGATCCCATTATTCTGCCACCTTAAGAAAATCATTCATGTTTTGCAGACTTTCAATATAGTAGCTACAAATAAGCATATTTAAATTTTGTTTCTTTTTTCCCCCCTTTTCTTTCTTCTTCTTCTTTTTTTTTCAAGAGAACTGCTCAGCACTGGCTAAACTTAATACAGGAGACTGAACCTGGGACTTTGGACTTTTAGGCATAAGGGTCTCTATGCATAATCATTATGTTATTTACTCCCACGCAGTGTGAATCTTTTGCCTGCTTATTTTTCTAACTTTCTTACAATGCTATTTTTTTCTTTTTTTTTCTTTATAAAAAGGAAACACTGGCAAAACCATAGGATAAGAGGAGTACAACTCCACACAATTCCCACCACCAGAACTCCATACCCCACCTCTCCCCTGATAGCTTTCCTATTCTTTAACCCTCTGGGAGTATGGACCCAAAGTCATTGTGGAATGCAAAAGGTGGAAGGTCTGGCTTCTGTAATTGCTTTCCCACTGAACGTGGTCATTGATAGGTTGATCCATACTCCCAGCCTGCCTCTCTCTTTCCCTAGTGGGGAGGGGTTCTGGGGAATTGGAGCTCCAGGAGACATTGGTGGCGTTGTCTGTCCAGGGAAGTCTGGTTGGCATCATAGTAGCATCATAGTAGCATCTGGAACCTGGTGGCTGAAAAGAAAGTCAACATATAAAGCCAAACAAGTCATTGACTAATCATGAACCTAAAGGCTGGAGTAGTGCAGATGAAGAGTTGGGGGGATCTCCATTTCTTACAATGCTTTTTAATCTCCAGTAAAATGATGACGACTTCATCATGTTACTGACAGTGAGGGAAAGAAAATGTACTGTTTAACACTTGTCTACCATTTAACTACCTTATACCAAAACAAGCAATTTTCATTTCTTCTTTGAAACTTTCTAACATAATTAATGTTGGATTTTGTCAATTTTAATGACCCTGTGGTAACTTTTAAGATGGTGAAATACACTTTTGGCTTGTAAGTGTGGAACCCTGCATTAGTAGACAAAACCCTTTTTGGTCAGGATATATTGTAATTTTGAGGTAGTGATTATTTCTTAGTGTCAATCTGAAGTACAAAGCATCAGTTAGACTTCATGGGAGAAAAAGTAAGGATCAGAGCATGTAAGAGTATATTTATTAATATTAATATCATGTATGCATCCTTTGCACATGAGAGATACAGAAAATATGCATAACTCACCAGTTGGTGTTAGAAGTCACATTTAAAGAATGACACAGAGGGGGCCAGGCAGTAGCACAGTGGGTTAAGTGCACATGGCGCAAAGTGCAAGGTCCAGTGTAAGGATCCCGGTTCGAGCCCCTGGCTCCGCACCTGCAGGGGGGTTGCTTCACAAGCAGTGAAGCAGATCTGCAGATGTCTATCTTTCTCTCACCCTCTCTGTCTTCCCCTCCTCTCTCCATTTCTCTCTGTCCTATCTAACAACAATGACAACAATAACAACAATGAAAAACAACAAGGGCAACAAAAGGGAAGATAAATACATATTTTAAAATAGATAAATAAATTTTAAAAAGTAGGCTTGAGAAATATCTGAGAGCACAGTATTAAAGTCAATGAAATCTATTTAATAGCCTTTGAATTGTGCTATTTTTAATACATACTGACAGAAAGATAAACTATTCCTGGTTCTTTGGGGTCTTTTAAAACTGTCTGTAATCCTTCAGTATTCCTTTCTCTGTTGTGCTACATAGGTATGACTTCCTAATAGATTTTGGTACAGAATCGCAAACTAACTACCTACACCATCTAACAATTTGGTAAGATGCTTAATGAGGCCTGGTAGAAAGCTCATCAACATCAAAAGTCATTTAGTGGCTACCGACTGACTGCCTTAGATGGGTTTCTTCTGTTATCTTCCTTGTTCCTGTGTGGTCACTGTCTCTCCCCTCACCCGTGTTGGGCCTGTGCTTTCCCAGGATGATGAGGAGGTTGCTGTTCTGTTTCCCCCAGATGCTCACCCCCAAGCTCACTCTCTCTCACTGCTCCTGACCTTCTGCCATGTTCTCATGTGAGGCTCCATCACATAGTACTTGCCTTGATAGTAGACAGCATCAGTCACTGCTACATCATTCAACTCCCATTTTTCAGGGAAGGTGCTGCCCTGTATTGTTCAGATGCCCAGTTTCTTCTACTGCCATGCTTTGTTTGGTGTTATATTTTTCATTTTCAAGTAGACATATAAATCAGTTTCCTTGTGTTAAATCTGGTGTATAATGGGTAAAATCAGAGAGTAATAAAATAATCACCATTAAAAATACAATCAACAGGGGGCCGGGCGATAGCGCAGCGGGTTAAACGCAGGTGGCACAAAGAGCAAGGACCAGCGTAAAGATCCTGGTTCGAGCCCCCGGCTCCCCACCTGCAGGGGAATCAATTCACAGGCGGTGAAGCAGGTCTGTAGGTGTCTGTTTTTCTCTTCCCCCTCTCTGTCTTTTCCTCCTGTCTCCATTTCTCTCTGTCCTATCCAACAACAATAATAACTACAACAATAAAACAAGGGCAACAAAGGTAATAAATAAACAAATATTAAAAAATACAATGAACTGAAGACAAGAAACAGCTGTTTTGTCTAGAATTTCTGTGGTCTCTTCTTTTCCAGAATTCCCAGCACTGTGTATACCCATTCTATTTTTCCCCATTTTCACTCATTTCTTCTCTGCTCACATAGATTTCTGCTTTGTGTACTCTGGGGTTATATCAGTCAGGAGGTGTACATATTTAGTCTCCTTCCTATAGAGTCTACATTGAGGAAGGAAGCCAAACATCAGAGCTTTTAATGCCCCCATCAATGAGATCAGCACAGAGATTTCAACTCTGGTCTGTTTGAATCAACAATCCTTCCATTGCACTGTCCTCTCCACCCCAAGATAAATACTTCATCAGCTGAAGGCTCCTCACAAAGCAAACACTTACAGAGTTTAAGGAATCACAACAAGGAGCATTCAGTATGTACAGCCTAGTATCACAACTGGGGAGACAGCATGATGTTGATGCAAAAAATTAATTTCTGAAGCTCTGAGGTCTCAGGTTCAATCCCAAGCACCATCTTCTTCTTCTAGCATTTGCCCTTCTTCCGTAGCCAGTCAATGGCTTTGAAAGTGACTGGGATCCATGTGGATTCAGTCAGCTAGGAAGGATCGTCAGTTTCCCCAATGAATGGGTACTCACAGGATGCACCACGAGAAGGTCGATCCAATGCATCCCCCCAAGCACCATGATAAGCCAGAGCTCAGCAGTGCTCTGACTCCCTCTCTCGCTCTCTCTCTCTCCTCTGTACCTCCCTTTAAATAAATAAAAATAAGAAATAAACACAAAATTAAGAAATAAATAAAACCATATGCCATAAATGAACACCTGATGTTCTGTGATGAAATGTACAGTGACCGCACAGGAAACTAAACATACAAATTCTGAAAAACCTTGCCTATGTATTTGTTTACCTGCCTCCATTTCATTTTAGTGCATGAGTAACCACAATATGTACGGTTGCCTGACTTTATAATGACAAAATACTCAATTCAGGATAACCATCCCTAGAGGACAGAACCATGAATTTTCTGAATTATCAAGCTATTGTATGTTAAAATTTCTTCATGTGAAGTAAAAAAGGAGAACTAAATAGAACTTTTTAGCTTTCAAAAATCTTTTCATCAGCATTTTATGTGAATGGTATGGATTTTGTGTTCTCCTCTAGCAGAAAATTAGAATAATATTCAGAAAATAGCTCTTAGTGTGTTCCATTCCATGTTTAAGCACACACTGCTCAGGGTGAAGTGATAATACACTGCCAGGTTCATGTTGCAGATATCAACTGTGTTCAAATGCACTGCACTGAGAGACCTTCTTACCTTGACCCCAGGAATTAAATTGAACATGAGACTTATGGAAGAAGAAATCATAGTCTCCGCTACATAGGCATGACTTTCATATATATATATATATATATTTCCCTTTCGTTGCCCTTTTTTTCATTGTTGTTGTAGTTATTATTATTGTTGTTGATATTGATGTCATCATTGTTGGATAGGACAGAGAGAAATGGAGAGAGGAGGGGAAGACAGAGAGGGGGAGAGAAAGACAGACACCTGCAGACCTGCTTCACCCCCTGTGAAGCGTGGGGAGCCGGAGGTTCGAACCGGGATCCTTAAGCCAGTCCTTGCTCTTTGCACTACCTGCATTTAACCCACTGTGCTACTGCCCGGCTCCCATGACTTTCTAATAGGTTTTGTTACAGAATTACAAAATAACTACCTGCACCAGCTAACAATCTGGTAAGATGCTAATAGGCCTGTTAGAAAGCTCAGGAACACCAAAAGTCATTTAGTGGTCACTGTCTGCCTTGGATGGGTTTCTTTTGTTATCTTCCTTGTTCCTGTGTGGTCAGTGTCTCTCCCTCCACCCATGTTGGGCCTATGCTTTCCCCGGATGCTGATGAGGCTACAGGTGCATCACACATCCAAGTATCCAGAGAAGCAGGGTCACATGACTTCAGCTGGGTGGGTAGGAGAGACTTTCTGCAAAGGAAGCAGGTTGGCATTTGAGAGAGAGAGTACTAGAATAATGGGTGAAGATGAGGGGAATCGGGCAGCAAGATCCAGGGAAATTTCACAAAAAAAAGAGAGAGAGAGAGATTATCTCTCCCATCTCGGTGGCTGTTGCTAAGGCAGTGACTTCAGAGCCAGATCCAACAGAAAAAAAACATAAAAGCATGATTTCTTCAAGAGCACCTCACATGAAAGAACTCCTTCCACATATCGGGTGCTCTGTGAAGAGGTTGCCTTCAGTTTAGACTGAAATTTTTTTGTTTAACTTTTGCCACCAGGGTTATCACTGGGTCTTAGTGCTTACACACTGGTCCCCTACGCCTACACTGAACTTCTCTGTCCCAGACTCTTGGAAACAGAGTTGGCAGTCAGCTGAGGTAAAGAACAAATACCTCATCACAGACCCCTGCAAGCATCAACCCGGCTTTGAACTAGCACGTTATGATTGGGCCCTCCTCAATCGCTATTGAACAGGCCATGGCCGGTGCGCCGCTATGTTCCATCGCTGGGGAGCCAGAGACGACCCGAACTGCCCCTGCGGCTCCAGACAGACTATGACCCACATAGTCAACGACTGCCACCTCTCCAGATTCAAAGGAGGTCTCGAAACTTTACATCAGGCTCAACCTGATGCTGTTGACTGGCTACGGAAGAATCATTCTGCAGGTACCAAACCGTAACAATGACCTTGGTGGTAAAGTGGATATTAATAGTAATAATAATGATAAATGAAAAACAAACAGCATTTACTTATAGGAGTTGTGGGGTGAGAACCAACATGTATTTGTTTCTTCTTTCCTTTTATAAGTCTGTGCATATTATTTGCCATGGCTGGCTAGTACCCTGGGACCTGGAGTAAAGCAATTACCCAAGGTAAATACCTTTCCCCCTCTGATGGGGCTGAAATTGTAGTGAAGAGAAGATGGAGGTCAGTCAGCCAAGTTCAAATAGGAAAACTGAGCAGATGGTAATAACATTCAGGTAACAAATTCATATAGTGCCTATGAGTGTGCTTATATTACAACTATATTAGATGAGGTGCTCATGGAAGACTGACTGTAAGAATGGCTGGGAAGAGCCAACTGGAGGTAATAGGACAAGAGTCTGCCTGGAAGAGCAGCATCTAACACAAGGCTTGCCCCATCTGTGGAAGAGAGTCAGAGTTTTCTTTGGGAAAGAGGTTGTCTCCTCAGCTCTCAAGCTGGTGCATTGTCCTGACTGATCATCCTGACAGGGATCTGTCTTGAACATTGTTGCTCCCCCCCCCATGAACCAAGGCATCTATGGGGGAAAAAAACAAACAAAAATAATATTAACATGCCCAGTTGCTATTACATGGCATTGCTAGGATGAGAATATGCTTTCTTTTCACTCTGAAATAATATGACTTTAATTTTAGCTGAGCTTCAGTTACTTTGCAATCTGGAAGAAAATTAGGTAGATTGCCATTGCCCAGTGGATATACAATGAACATTTTTTGCGTGGGTATCCTTTTATTATTATTTTTTCTTTATACTTTATGGGGGGTGAAGCTTTATAGTAGTTATTGACACAAAGATACAACCTCTCATTTCCGCATAAGTGTCTGCATGACAACTGTCTCCTGGAACCCAATTTCCTTTATATATTATACCATAGCATGTTGGTATGCTTCTAGTTCTGCTTCTGATATCCCTTCTGTTACATTGCTTGACATTGTGGTCTATTTACATGGTCATTCTGTTACATTGGTTTGGTCTCACTCCCCCTGCCTCCGGGAGATTGTGGTTTAGTCTTTGCCTTTTCGCGCTTCTCTCTTCTCCCTGCCCCATATCCTATGTACTTCTTTGATTCCGGATGCTGCCACCAGAGGAGAAAGATGCAGGACAGATTTGGGTTGTGATTAGATTAGATTAGTTTTTTGAATCGTTTGCTCATGAATAAAGAAATACTGCTTCTCAGCTCAGCCACGAGTTTCTGGTCGTCTATGTCTCCCACCCATGAAGCCAGCCTGGAGAAAACAACATAATGGTACCCTGAACAGGGACAAGAATCTCGGCTCCACACACATGAAACAGACCAAAGAAGATCAGATAAGTAAAGCCACAATGGCCTGCCTTTCTACCTTTCGAGAGGTTTCTAAAAGCCTCTACTCTTTCTTCATGAGACAGTTTCTCCGTCTCTGGAACATTTCGTTATGGGCCACACTTTGGTTTCTGCCCACCGCTGGCCCGCCGGAGCCTACTTGCTGTCACGGGATGCGGGGCCTTGGCCACAGGCTCCCTCCGCGCTCGGCCTCTGGGAGCAGGGCAGTGGGCATGGCGGACAGGGCTGCAGCCCATCCTGGCCCCTGCCTCGGGGCACCTCGGCCCATGCCTTCTGCACTGCTGGCCCGCCCACCCTCCTGCTATGAAGTCTGGGCAGTTCCCGGCACACCCGGAGACTGCAGGCTCCCTGCCTGGACTAGGCCCCCGGCCGAGATCCCCAGCTCGGCTCTGAAGGCAGAGGAGCAAAAATACACAGAGATCCGTGCAGTGGTCACAACCTGCAATTCCTGGAACTGAAGTTGGGCAACAAACCACCACCAGACAATGCACCACCCCCCGAACAACTAAGACAGTACAGATCTAAATTCGTGTTTAAAATGACATGTCTTCGTCATTCTAACAAAAATTTTTCACCTTGTGTATTGAAGACCATGTTTATGTGTGTGTTTCAAGTTTGGTAAACATTAACTTTAAGGTTAGAAACATAACTTTAAGGCTACATTCTTACCAGGCAAAGTTAAATGAAAAAGGTTTTCAACATAATTCTCATAAAGGTAAAATTAACTTACATTTAAAGTCTGAGATAAAAATTAGTTAAAAATCGATATATTTTAAACTAAGTTGGTCTAAAAAACCTGCACACAACTAGGGTGTGTCTCTATCTTGTATGGGTGTAACAAAGGGTAAAAAAAAAAAAGACGTTGTTGATATGTGAAGCTGTCAAATACCTTCTCAACTAAAAACAGTGGACTGCACAATGGTTATGCTAATGATTCTCATGGCTGAGGCTCTAGCAGTGGTTCTTTGCCTTACCACATTTTATTGCGCTTAAATTGGTTAAGCAGCCTTAAAATAAAACGAGAAAGACCTTCCAAATTTATAAAGATACTTAAACCAATTATAATCATCGAGTTGTCAATTGTGGTAAACTTTTAACCTGCTACAAGTTTTGTTTCATAAGTAAGTGAATTGCAGCTATCAAGTTCTCTACAGAAAAGCGGAATTCCAGCGTCTGACCTTCCTTATGCAATGTTTCACTCCCCTGGCATTCTTCAGTGGACATCTGCTTTGAGCTGGCACTTCTATCGGACTTACTGGTACACAACTCTACAGTAGCTTCCTTTATGCTGCTGGGTTTCTCAAAGACTGACTGCAGCCAGCTGCCTTGGAACTGTATAGGCCATACCCTTCCTCCTTGCTAGGTAATGTCCACAGAGGCAGGAAATGCCCGTTGAGGCAAGAAAAGCCCACAGAAGCAAGAAATGTCCTTTAGCTTGATAAGAAAAGCCCACAGAGGCAAGAAACACCCCCCTCAGGCCTTCCCTTGGCAGCACACTGGTTCTTGTTGCTCACTTACTTGTTCCTCCATGTTTGTGCCAGTTTTTTTTTTTTTTTAATGCCTGTATGATATAGGTTTCTATTCACCCCACACTACTGATACTATGGTTAATTAGTTAAACAGAAAAGGGGGAATTGTTGGCATGTTTCTAGTTCTGCTTCTGGGATCCCTTCTGTTACATTGCTTGACGTTGTGGTCTATTTACATGGTCATTCTGTTACATTGGTTTGGTCTCACTTCCCCTGCCTCCGGGAGATTTTGGTTTAGTCTTTGCCTTTTTGTGCTTCTCTCTTCTCCTCGCCCCCTATCCTACATACTTCCTGGGTTCCTGATGCTGCAGCCGGAGGAGAAAAAGGCAGGACAGGATCGTGTTATGATTAGGTTGTTGGACTGCTTGCCCACTCGTAAATAAAGATTAAACTGCATTCTCAGCTCAGCCACAAGTTTCTGGTTGTCTATGTCTCCCGCCCATGAAGCCAGCCTGGTGAAAGCAACATAAGCAAAGGACTCTGGGGGAGGAGGAAAAGAGTTGGGAAAAAGGGGCCTTTTTCATTAAGATACTTCCATGCACCTAGTTCTAAATAATGGTTTAATATAGAGAGTTGGGAGGTAGTGCAGCAGGTTGAGCTTACATTGCGCAAAGCACAAGGGCTGGCGTAAGGATCCCAGTTCAAGCCCCCAGCTCCCCACCTGCAGGGGAGTTGCTAAGCAGGTCTGTAGGTGTCTGTCTGTCTTTCTCTTCCTCTCTCTTTCCTCCCCTCCTCTCTCCATTTCTCTCTCTCCTATCCAACAAAGACAATAACAACAATAACTACAACAATAAAACAACAAGGGCAATAAAAGGGAATAAATAAATATTTAAAAAAAAAAATAATGGTTCAATATAATACATGTGATGGGGGAAGGGTGAAAAACTGACTTCTATTTTTTTTCTATATGTATTTATTTATTCCCTTTAGTTGCCCTATTTGTTTTATTATTGTAGTTATTATTGTTGTTGTCATTGATGTCGTCATTGTCAGATAGGAAAGAGAGAAATGGAGAGAGGAGGGGAGGAAAGAGAGAGGAAGAGAAAGACAGACACCTGCAGACCTGTTTCACCCTGTGAAGTGACTCCCCTGCAGGTGAGGAGCCGAGGGCTCGAACCAGGATCCTTACGCTGGTCTTTGCGCTTCTCTCCACATACTCTTAACCCGCTGCCCTACCACCAGACTCCCAACTTCTAATTTTTATATGGTCTTCTTTTTTTTCTTACTGCTTTTTTTAAAAAAATTATTTATTTATTTATTTTCCCTTTTGTTGCCCTTGTTTTTCATTGTTGTTATAGTTATTATTGTTGTTATTGATTTTGTCATTGTTGGATAGGACAAAGAGAAATGGAGAAAGGAGAGGGAGACAGAAAAGGGGAGAGAAAGACACCTGCAGACCTGCTTCACTGCCTGTGAAGCGACTCCCCTGCAGGTGGGGAGCCAGGGGCTCAAACCAGGATCCTTCCACTGGTCCTTTGGCTTTGCGCCACCTGTGCTTAACCAGCTGCACTACAGCCCGACTCCCTTATATGGTCTTCTGCACCATTATGGCATGAGTGTCATGAATCTCATCTTGCACTTTAGAGGAGGACAGAGTGGGTGGGGAGGTGGGGGTGGGGTAGTATAGTGGTTATACAAACAGACTCATGCCTGAGATTCCTAGGCCCCATCTACCATCATAAGTCATATTTGACCCATGCTCTGGCAAAAAAAAAAAAGTATGTCATGTGTCCGAATCTTTTATCAGAGTCCTTTCCAAAGCAAAGAAACATATTCCACAGGAGCGGAGAAAAATCATTGACAAAAACCTTCCTATGTGAAGTTTGGGGCCTGATGAGCCGGAGTGCACCTGTTCATCACTGCAGAGTAGAGATTCTGAATTCCCTTTGAACTTGACTGTTCTTTGGCACTGGGTGATGCATCGACAGGGGAAAAACAAACCCTAGGGTTACACAAAGGGCATCATTCATGACAGCAAAAGTAAGCTCAGTTGGAATTAACACCACTGTCCGGTCTCTGGGAAGCGTGAGTTGCCTTGCCCCTTCACAGCCCATAAATCCAAATGGCCTCAATTAATGCTTCACAGACTCGGAAGCCAATACAGAAAGTCAAGGAGTCCAGCAGCCATTTCTACAGCAGAGCCAATTAGCTGTGTGCTCTGCTTTTAACAAGTAGCACTTCATGTTAAGAAAACTAAGAGGCGAGTAGCAAGCTTGTGAAATGTTAATAAGGGTTGTGACTGTAGCCTTGGGAACACCTCTCTCAGCATAGAACTGTCCTGGGGACTGAGTGAAGAATCTGGGGAGGGGGCAAGCTGGAGTTGACTGAAGACGAACCTTTTTACCCACCCACTACCTTTGCCACCTTGAACTTTGTGCAGTGATCCTGACCTGGCACTTTGCAATCAGTCGTGTGTTTCCTCTTACTTCTAAATAAATGTGTGATTGCTCAGTCCAGGGGTGATTACCTCAGTTGTCCAGCATCTGAGCTGTGGTGCTTTCTTGCCATTGATGCAATGGTTGCCCTTCAGAGCTTAGCTTCTCTGAGCCTTAGTACAAATAGCTTTAAAAGTGCACTAGGAGCCTGAGTATTTGGTCATCATGTAGAGCAGCTAACCATGCAAAAGGACCTAAGTTCAAGCCTCCAGTCCCCACCTGCCACTTCACAAATGTCACACCTGTGATACAGGTGTGTATACTCTGCTTTTCTCTCCTTCTCTGTCTCTGTCTCTTACACTCTAATACAAATGGAAACTGGGAAAAGTGGAGTCATGCAGGCCAAAGCCCCAGCAATAATCCCAGTGGCAAAAAT
This sequence comes from Erinaceus europaeus, assembly GCF_950295315.1. Taxonomy (NCBI): domain Eukaryota; kingdom Metazoa; phylum Chordata; class Mammalia; order Eulipotyphla; family Erinaceidae; genus Erinaceus; species Erinaceus europaeus. The sequence continues at coordinate 55,464,424 of NC_080178.1, read as the reverse complement.
ATTCCTTAATTTAAATATCCACTTATTTCCACCTTATGTGTTAAGTGGGAAGCAGAAGATAGTTCATCTGGTAGAGCGCACAGTTACCATGTTTGAGCCTCAGCACCACATGGGAGGACCGTTAAAGATACCAAGGGAATATCCACAAAAGTGGTAGTACTGTGGTACCTCTCCTCTTATCTCTCTCATTCTCTTTATCTCTATGGCGGAAATAAAAAAACATTAAAGTGTTGGTCAAGGAGCAATGGGATCATACAGTTGGGTGGCCGTGGTACTGCAAAAATAAAATTAAATAGCAGAGTGTCCCAATTTGACAGCCGGCAAACCATGCTGTTTATCCACAAACACAGAGCCTGCAACCGGGATCTCTGAACTCACCTCCTCCTCTCTGATGCCTTGTGAGGGAGTTCTGTATCCCTGGCCATGTGTCTCTGAGTCATCGGTGGCTTCAGTTGGAAAGATTCTGGAGAATAGCGTTTGGTAAGTGACATTCACTTACTAATCTAAACTAATAAATTTTTATGGAAATGTATAGGCACCTCCTTTGACTCTTTTAAAGCTTGTTTTATTTATTAATGAGAAGGATATAGAAAGCGAGAAGGGAGAAGGAAGAGGGATGCCAAAGCACAGCTCACTTCTGGCTTAATTCGGTACATGGATTGAACCTGGGACTTCAGAGCCTCAGGCATGATAGTCTTTTGCAGAGCCATTCTGCTGATTCCCCAGCCCCACATATTTTTGTTTAATTAATTAATTAACTTATTTATTCATTTATTTTGGATAGAGACAGAAAAAAAATGAGAGGGAAAGGAGAAACAGTGGAAGAGTGGGAGAGGTAGAGAGAAGGATAGACCTGTAGCACTGCTTCAGCACTTTCTCCCTGCAGATGGAGACCTGGGTCTGTGTAAACTGTAAGGTATGTACTCAACCAGCTGTGCTATCACCCAGCCCCATCCTTCTTTGACTGTAAAGCAGAGGCTCAGACTAAGCTTCAATTCTCAAAATCATAATCCTAATTCTCAAACAGTGGGTTTGGTCCACTGCTGTTTTTAGTGGTAAAGTGGACCATAAAACTCAGTGTTGCAAGCAATTGCATACTATATGTCAGTGACCTTTCAGATATCACAAAGAAATTATTTATTTGCTTTTTTAATTTATTTTTTATTTAAGAAAGGATAAATTAACAAAACCGTAGGGTAGGAGGGGTACAACTCCACACAATTCCCACCACCCAATCTCCATATCCCATCCCCTACCCTGATAGCTTTCCCATTCTCTAGCCCTCTGGAAACATGGACCCAGGGTCGTTGTGGGAAGCAGAAGGTGGAAGGTCTGGCTTCTGTAATTGCTTCCCCGCTGAACATGGGCGTTGACTGGTCGGTCCATACTCCCAGTCTGCCTCTCTCTTTCCCTAGTAGGGTGGGTCTCTGGGGAAGCAGAGCTCCAGGACACATTGGTGGCATCTTCAGTCCAGGGAAGCTTGGCAGGCATCCTGATGGCATCTGGAACCTGGTGGCTGAAAAGAGAGTTAACATACAAAGCCAAACAAATTGTTGAACAATCATGGACCCAAAGCTTGGAATAGTGGAGAGGAAGTATTAGGGGGGTATTCACTGCAAACTCTAGTGTACTTCTGCTTTCAGGTATATATTTTTCACTAGTTTATGGATACATGTGAACATATGCTCTCTCTCACAGAACCTGGTCTATATCTAGGTTTTGGGACTTTGTTAGAAAATGAACCACCTGAGATGGAATTAGAGTATACTATGAAAGGAAAGGTCTCACCCGAGTGATGAAGCTGAAGGGTTGTCATTCCAGACCTGAAGTCTCTGGACACAGTCTGAGGTGAAGCATGTTGAGGTTATGATTGCGTTGATTAGGTTGCTATCAGCAAATGCAATATTATTTGATATGGAATGGAAGAGGCATGCGGGAAAGTGGGCCCTGTCCTAAGGTTTCAGGACTAGGGGAAATATAGGCTCTATAGTGGAAATGTGAGGTTCCTGCTGTCTTAGGGTTCAAAAAGACAATGGATAGTTAATGTTATCATCACATTATTTGGTAATTGGGTTAACTTTGAAAAGTCCTTTTGTTAGGGTTTGCTGAACAGTACCCAGTATCTTGTATATAGCTGTGCCATCGGTTGCTTCTGATCTACTTGGTCTAGGCTTTTGAAAGAGTCTGCATATCAAACAGAAGTTGAGAAAAAAGATCTGAAAGGGAAACTAAAAGCAGGATCTGACTAAATTGAAAGTAGGGCACCAAAGTAAAAACCCTGTGGTGAGGGGTAGACATGCAGCTTCCTGGGCCGGTGGGGGGTGGGAGTGGGTGGGTGGGATGGAACACAGTCTTTTGGTGGTGGGAATAGTGTTTATGTAAATTCCTAGTAAAGTGTAGTCATATAAATCACTAGTTAATTAATATGAGAGGGGGAAATTAATTGTATGTTTCGAAGTTTTTAAAACACAGACTGAGTCTTTTTAATATTTAGGCTATGTATTTGATATTTACTTGTTTTTAAGAGTGTCCTCTAGCTTAGAATGCAAAAAGAAAAATCCAAGGCAGGAATTGCGGGCCCTCTTCAGCTCAGAAAGCTCCCTGTGCTACCAAGGACTCTTCTGCTCGTAAATGCCTGTGCAGTCTGAACTGCTTCATTCAGAAAGGCCTGTGCCAAAATCTGTGGGTCACGTACGTTTCCCACACTGTAATTGACTTATTTGAGCTGTTTCTGGAAGTGTCCTCCAGAGACCATCCCTAGCCAGCATGGGAGCAGTGGAGGGAGAGAGCCTGTAGTCCTCTGCTGGAACCCAGCGGAATCCCAGCCTTGGCCCTTGGCCAGCTCACTCAGATGTCCCCTGCTTTCCTTTCCTTCAGCCACTTTGCTACCTGGGAGAATCACAGAAAGCCTATTTTTCATGACAGGCATCAGGATTAAAAGAGTTAACCCTTATCCTCCAAACACTGCCTGGCACAGAGTATGCACTTAGATGTTAATTTTCTGTTTTTTTTTTATTTTTATTTATTTATTTTCCCTTTTGTTGCCCTTGTTGTCTTTTTTTATTGTTGTTGTAGTTATTATTGTTGTTGTCATTGATGCTGTCATTATTGGATAGGACAGAGAGAAATGGAGAGAAGAGGGGAAGACACAGAGAGGGAGAGAAAGATAGACACCTGCAGACCTGCTTCACAACCTGTGAAGCGACTCCCCTGCAGGTGGGGAGCCTGAGGCTTGAATCGGGATCCTTCTGCCAGTCCTTGCACTTTGTGCCATGTGCGCTTAACCCGCTGTGCTACCGCTTGACTCCCAATGTTAATTATTTTTGTACAGAGAGCCTTGTGATTGGATCCTGAGAGAGCTGCATTGAGATACCAGCTCTGCCTTGCTTAGTCTCATTGCCCTGCACAACTGGCTTTCTTTTTCTGAACGTCAGTGTCCCACTACTTCACCACATCCATGACCTAGGCTTACTCCTGGTATCTACTGCACTGAAGGAAATATCAGTTCTCTCTCTCTTCCTTCCTCCTTCTCTCTCTCTCTCTCTCTCTCTCTCTCTCTCTCTCTATATATATATATATATATATATATATATATATATATATATATTAGACTAAAAAGTGCTGGTGACAAATGTTGAGCAAGCACAGTCTAGTGCTTCCTGTATAAGCACAGCTTTGATGTAGATGGTGCATATTTACACCTGTAAAATGCTTTCAAGGTATCAGCAGTAGAAATGGGTGTGTGTTCACATACCTATGCACAGTGTATGAGCAGAAGGAAGCATCAATATTAAAAAAAAAACTTACTAATGGCCACAAGACACCTTTCTTCAAGTGTAAAAGGAGTTTCCCAATTAAAACAAAAACAGCATTTTACATTATTCATACTTTAGACATCTGCTTCCAGAAGCACTATTATTTTAGCTTTATTCACCCCAACCAAGCCCAACCCTTCTTCCAAAATATAGGATTGCCCAGTCTTAAGCATATTCATTCAGTTCATGATTGGTGACTTTGAATTCTAGGCCTGAGTCAGCAAAATGTTAAGTTTGTTTTATAAAGTTTTATTGGAACTCAGCCATACTCATTTCTGTCTTATTACCCAGGGCTGCTTTTGTGCTCCAGTGGCAAAGTAGTGTAACAGAGACGGGACAGAGATGACATGGTCCACAAAAAAAAAAAAAAAAAAAAAAAAAAAAAAAATCCTCATGTCTGACCCATTGCAGGAAGATTTTGTGGTCTAGATCAATAATTCTTAACAGTAACTGCATCTGAGAATTATACAGAGCTTAAAAAATCCCAGTGCACAGTTCCTGTGCTAAATCAATTAAGGCAGTATCTCTGGGAGTAGGAACCACTATTTTTAAGTCCTTTGACTTATTCCTGTGTGCACTCAAGTTTAAGCACACCTGCTATAAAAAGCTATTTCTCTTTGACAGGGTCGGACAACAAGTGTAGTAGAAATAGTCTGGATTTTCGTTGTTTTACTTAATCAGATTGTATACAAAACACCATATAAGATTTTATGTTCTCAACAGTTTCATCCTTCTAATACAGGCAGATAGCTACTTCTGTCCACCGAGTCCTCTCACAGTTTTTGTTGCAATGGAGAGCCAATCCTCAATCCTATAAAGGTCCATATGTTTTCACACTGCTTTCACCTCTGTTATTATAGCTTCTTTTAAATGGAGCTGCCTAGAATGGAGGCTGTCTAGAATCCTCTGTAGGTAGCCTCTGTTCCCCATAGTGACTGAAGAGGGGACACAGATGGGACTGGAAGAATGTCCCCAGGTAGCAGAAGGCAATGAATATTCAAAAGGGCCATCTTTACAAATGTAAAACAGAAGATTCTTCACAGCAAATGTGATTCTGTCTTACAAAGATATCCTTATAAACTAGATCTCTATCTTTAGACAATGGACTGTTTAAATCCTGGAATCTCCAGGGCAAAATAAGGATGAGCTCTAATCAGATTCATGACTATGATGCTGTGTCTAACAGAATACTCAGAACCCTACACCACACACACACACACACACACACACACACACAACACACACACACACACACACACGAACTGTGTGCAAGGGCATCAGAATTTATAGCTAGTCCCACTTCTGTCATTTCCTTCATATTGTCACCTCCAAGATCTGCAGCTCATGTTTCTAAATTTTGGGTTATCAGATGTTTTTAAATGTGATTATATAAAGTTAGATCACATAATTTCTGAGAGCCTTGGGTAAATTCTATAACCCATCTAATCATTAGTCCTTGCAAACTACCTTTCAGTACACACCCAGCTCACCTACACACACACACACACACACACACACACACACACACACACACAAGCACAAAGCCTTTTGGCTCATGAATAAACAATATGGGGGTAGCAGACAGTGGTGCACCTGGTTAAGTGCACACATTTCCATTACCATGTGAAAGGACTCAGGTTTGAGCCCTTGTTTCCCACCTGTGGGGGGAGTGGAGGATGCTTTGCCTATCAAATAAAAAAAAAAGAAAGGGAGGGAGGGAGGGAGAGGGGAGGGAGAGAGAAAGAAGGAAGGAAGGAAGGAAGGAAGGAAGGAAGGAAGAGAGGAGGGAGAGAAAGGAAGGGAAGGAAAAGGAAAGGAAAGGAGAGGAGAGGAGAGGAGAGGAGAGGAGAGGAGAGGAGAGGAGAGGAGAGGAGAGGAGAAGAAAGGAAAGGAAAGGAAAGGAAAGGAAAGGAAAGGAAAGGAAAGGAAAGGAAAGGAAAGGAAAGGAAAGGAAAGGAAAGGAAAGGAAAGGAAAGGGGACAGGAAGGGAGGGGAGGAGGGGAGGGAAGGGGAGGGGAGGGGAGGGAAAGGGAAGGGAAGGGAAGGGAAGGGAAGGGAAGGGAAGGGAAGGGAAGGGAAGGGAAGGGAAGGGAAGGGAAGGGAAGGGAAGGGAAGGGAAGGGAAGGGAAGGGAAGGAGAAAAAATGTACTACTGATAGATCTGTAGAGCTGACACCAAGCTCCAGCAACAACCTTGGTGGCAATAAAATAAATAAGTTAAACAATACTAAATAATCAAGTAAAGTAAATGTTTTGCTAATTTAATACACAACCACTCAGTTCACCTTGTTCCAGATAATCATTTGACAAGTATCTGAGCCTCTTCTTTGCAGAAACCCCAAAATGAAAAAGAAGGACAAGGTCCCTACCTTCATGGAGCTTACAACCTGGTGATTGATTTGCGATACAAAGCCTTGACAGCAGCTCCCAGTGTTTGATTCAATTCTATTACTGTGCACACTTTTTTCAATCCTGCTATTTTCATTTCTCTATCAGAAATTTGCATTTATACTACTCCCAGGAGCCAAATAAAATGGCAAACCCAAGATTACTTCTTAAGACATTTCTCTTCGAGTTTCAGAAACCACATCATGTAATTTCAGCTTCCCAACTGCTTTAGACATGGCCTGCAGTCACTATTTCTCACTGAGATTTTTTTCCCTCCACTCTTCTAGAGGTAATGCCAGTCAGCAATTATCCTTGGGACTGTCTTTTGTCAGCAAGCTTTCTTTCTCTGCACCCCAAGTTATCAGTGAACATAGTCTTTGGTTTTTAGTTATATGCCAGAACCCTCAGTTCATAATCCTGTTTCTCCCTTTCTCTATTTCTCTCTTTTGTCTTTTCTTTCTTTGTTATGTTAGAGACAGAAATCAATGGGGCGGGGGAGAGATAGAGAACAAGAGAGAGAGAGAGAGAGAGAGGCACCTGCAGTACTTCTTCACCAATCTTAAAGCTTCTTCTCTGCAAGTGGGGGCCAGGGGCTTAAAGCCAGAACCTTTTTCATGGTATGTGTGCTCTCAACTGGGTGTACAACTGTCTTCCACCCCCAGCCCCCATATTGTTTATTCATAGCCAAAAGGCCTGGTGTGTGTGTGTGTGTGTGTGTGTGTGTGTGTGTGTGTGTGTGTGTGTGTGTGTGTAAGTGAGTTGGCTGTGTACTGAAAAGCCTCATGTTCCTCATGTTCCTCAGCTTTCTTCCAGTCTAGAGCCATTGAGACTCAAGACTCTAGAAAGCTTGTTTTGGCAATTGGCTCCAGAAAGCCACTCAACACTTAATTTATTTCCTTCTCTCTGTGTTGTCTCTAGAGATTTCCTCCTGTGCACTTGTGAGAGAGCATAAGTGAGTGTCAGGGAGGTAGACAATAAATCATCAAAATGTTTCTTATATATCCAGTGTCTGGTATTTTTTTAGAAATTTCAGGGAAAAAATAAAACAGCTGCTGCTTTACAGAAAAAAAAATATTTGTTTTCATTAGTGTTGCTGAGTTGTTCCCTTTTAATGTATGAAGTATGTATAAAATGTAAGGAAGAACTTATTAAGAATTTTTTTCAATGGTTTAGGAGGTGACTCAGTGATAAAGCTTTGGACTCTGAAGCATGAGGTCCTGAGTTCGATCCCTGGCAGCATGTGTGCCAGAGTGATGTCTGATTCTTTTCCTCCCCTTCTACCTTTCTCACAAATAAACAAATAAGAATATTTTTCATATAGTATATTTTGTCACCTAAGTGAATTTGACTCTATTGTTTCACCTAGAAATTCAAAAGTACAATATAGAAATTCAAAAGTACAAGACTTATATGCTACTTTCTAAATTTTAGTTATTTAATTTTGGATAGAGAGAGAGATAGAGGATCAGAGACAGGTAAAAAGACAGAGAGATACCTGCCACCTTCCCTCACCTCTCTTGAAGTTTTCTCCCTGAAGGTGGGTACAGGGGCTCCTTCATACTTTCTATTGTCTACCTAATATCCAAGTTCAGTTCATCTTGAGAGTGAGAAGCTAAGACCAAGACAAAATGTGCAGTTCCCTGAGGGTTTCCAACAAACCTTCAGTCCAAGGAGTATTCTGAAGACTAAGACAGGACATCAGAAGAAATACTTTACTTTTTTAAAATTATCTTTATTTATTGGATAGAAGCAGCCAGAAATTTAGAGAGAAGGGAGAGACAGAGAGGGAGATATACAGAGAGACATCTGCAGCACTGCTTCACAACTCACACAGCTTCCCCCCTGCAGATGAGGACTGGGGGCTTGAGACCAAGTCCTAGCACATTGTAACATCCACATTGTAACCAGGTGTAGCACTGCCTGGCTCCAAAATACTTTACTTTGTACCCAGAACTATGCTCTGTGTGACATGCATAGTGGTGCCCCCTGCTCTGTGCATGACAAGAAAAATGGTTAGAAACATGAACCACATTCCCATCTGAGGAAACAAAAGCCCAAGATGAGGGACAACAATAACCTTATGATGAATTTGGTACATGGTCATGTTGGGGTATGGCCCAAGTTGTTGCATTATCTCATGATGCTGCTCACATTGCTTTAGGAGTATCCTCTAGAAACAGACAAAAGAGAATGCAAAAGAAGAGTGACATCTTATCCTTCCCCTTAGATCCCAGGGTGGGGCAAGAACAGAGTCTTCTGTGCCTCCTGGGGCCTATCACTGTTTGCCACATTGTATCTCCTCTGACCTAGCTCAGTGCAGATGCTAAGAGGGATGCCATCATCTCCCTTTCTGTCCCTCCATCATGACCAAATGCCATGGTGCAGTGACTTCTGAGCAAAGGCACCCCTTGTGTCACATTCCAAACCATAAGGACTTTCAGGGACTATGCCATCTGATTTAATTTAAGGGCATATTTTGTCTATTCTACTTAGCACCTATCTCCTGTGAGCCATTAGTGATTCAGTTCGTAACCCCACCTTGTTGACCATCACTGGGTGGGTCCAGTTCTCAGGGAGTCAAGGACATCACCAATAATGGGAATGCCACTGGATGGAGCAAGCATTGTGTTTTCTTTTGATTCACCCATACTTAATCAATGTCAAGTGACTAGATATCTGTGGGTATTATCATTGCTTCCTCCCCTGCCAGTAATTGTTCTGAGCACATTGCTCTTCTCTATCTGAATGTTAAGTCTCCTCGCACATGGCCTCTCCTCCACTACCTCTAGTCCCTGTAGGGATAAGACATTGACTCATGATTAACCCAAGTTGACCCTGCTTCTTGAGCAGTGGGTGATGAATCCTGTGATGACAGTTGCATCTTAGAAATCACTAGTGGGGGTGAGGGGATTGGCAGTAGTGAAGCAGGTTAAGTGCACATGGCGCAAAGCACAAGGACCTGCATAAGGATCCAGGTTCAAGCCCCCGGCTTCCCACCTGCAGGAGGGGGGGGGTCGCTTCATAAGCTGTGAAGTAGGTCTTCAGGTTTCTATCTTTCTCCACTCCTCTCTGTCTTCCCCTCCTCTCTCAATTTCTCTTTGTCTTATCCAACAACAACAACAGCTATAACAACAATAACAACCACAATAAAGGCAACAAAAATGGGAAAAATAGCCTCGAGGAGCAATGGATTCATAGTGTTGGCACTGAGCCCCAGTGAGAACCCTGGAGGCAAAAAAAAAAAAAAAAGAAAGAAAGAAAGAAAAAAGAAAAAAAGAAATCACTAGTGTATCCTATCCTAATCCCCTTCCCTTGCTCACCCCCTGTGTCTTCCAGACCATAACAGGCAGGACACTTTCTAAAATCAGTCTGGATTTGGTCCCATGTGATGGGGGCTGGCTCAAGAGACAGATGGAGATATGGAGAAAGAGAAAGAGGGAGAGAGATCACTTCACAAGTAGTAAAGCAGGGCTGCAGGTGCTGTCTCTTTCCCTCTCTATCTCCCTCTCCCCTCTCAATTTCTCTCTCTCTAATATTTTCAAAAAGAGAGAGATGGAGAGAGAAGGACTTACTACTCTTGAAAGACTTATCACTCATGGAGCTTTTCCCATGCAGGTGTTTCTGTACAGCAGTTGAGGTTGAACACAGGTCCTCAAGCATGGTAATGTGTATATTCTATTAGTCGTGTACTCACCCCTGGAGATAGGGCCCTAAAGAGGTAATTAGGTTAAAATGAGGCCATTAGAGTAGGCTGGACCTGACCTGCATAGACATGAAGAAGAAGGTGGCCATATAGAAATAAAGAGAGAGCCCCCAGGAGCAACCAAGCCCAGTGACATTTTCATCTTGGACCTCTGGCCTCTTCTGGATCTGTGGAGAAGTAAGTGTATGTTGGAAAGCCACTCAGCCCACTCCGTCCATCTATTTTTCTGTGACTGCAAATACAGATATATACAAAATAGTGTCCAGTGCAGAAGCTCATTCATCATCCTCAGTAAACTACATGGGCTGCATTCTAAATGTGTGACCCTTCTCTAGTCCCTTGCAGGTACTTCCATATTAAAGCAAACAGTTGGCAAGTGCAGGGTGGGTGGCAGGGCATACAGGTAAGAATGCAGAAGCTCGGTGACAGAGGATGACAAAAACTGGCAGGATGGGGTGAGATGTTCTGGAGTGTACAGTGGGCAAGGTCTCCTCTGATGGTCAGATAAGACAGGGACTGGGCACATCATATTGAAGAAGTGGAGGCAATAGCAATTTATTGTTGTACTTAGTGAAAATATGCAGTATGTACTTAATAGTTGTCATCAAAGAATGAATGTCCACAGATCTGGATTTTGCACCTTTGTGTCAGAGGTTCTAACCATTGTACTATCTCCTGGGCCACCAGGAATGTTTTAAGACCCTGATATGTCCTTGGAACATTATGTTAGACATTGGAAGGACACAGAAAAGAACAAAGAGATCAGCACTCCAGAAATAAACTACACAAGCAAATAGGGAAGGCCAGGGAACATTAAAGAATCAGATGGTATGGTAGGGAGAGAGAGAGGGAGAGAGTAGGGAGGGAGAGAGAGAGTAAGGAGAGAGAGAGAGAGTAGGAAGAGAGAGAGTAGGGAGAGAGAGAGAGAGTAGGAAGAGAGAGAGAGAAAAGCAGAAGAAAGTTAGTAGCAGGGTGGAATGAGAAGCTGTCACCCACAGTGGGACTGAAACACAGGACCATGAGCCTGAGCCAGCAGTAGGGTCTCCTACCCCAAGACTATTGGGTTCCAGTTCTCCAGCTAGAGAGAACAAGGAAGCTAGAGAGTGGCACCTGGGGTTTGATGAAGGTCTGGTGGCTCACTTTCTCCCCAGCCTGTCTGTTTGTCGACTTGTTTAGCTGATATTTATTTAATTGGCAGTCTCACTTCCCCAAGATTATTCAACCAGAAAATTCATTAAACTCTATTACAAGGAGCACACAAATTAATAATATCTCATTGTTATGCCTAAAAGGGGGATTTGCAGCTTCATCTGTGCCTGCTATTTATTTATTTATTTATTTATTTTTGAAACAGTTACTGGGCTGCTTACTCAGAGGCACTGATTATACAAAATGTCTAACTCTCCTCTGTGTCAGGTTTCTTAGACTTTCTGTTTCTTATCTGGGCACCAGGTCTGCCTTGCTCTTGGAATCCCTCTGTTCCTATTGAAGATGTGTATGTTGGAGACTGGAGAGTTAATAAAGTGTTCTTTCAGGTTCTCTCTCCCTCCCTCCTCTCTCTTTTTCTATGACTTTCCTTTCATTTTTTGTTAAATCGCTCTCTTAGCTGATGAAGAGAAAGCAAGACATATGTGTGGCCCCTCTGGGAAATCCTGCAGGGCTTGCAGCTATGCCCCAGAAGGGGACACATTTTTGGAGCCAGGTGTGTTCAATTTGCTGCAGGCTGATCGCTTTGCTTTAGCATCTGTGGAGGGAGGGAGGGCAGGTGGGAGTCCACAGGGAGGAGTGCTGTGACAGACTGTTTACTCTCATTTGGGCTGTACCTGCAGGCTGTTTGGGAGCAGCTGGTAGAAGGGGCCCACCCAGTCCCTCACTTCCAGCACTCAGGATAGTTAGCATGGCCAGCACCAAACCAAATGGCAGAAGGAATGAAGTCTCTGGTCTCTGTGCTTTCCCCTACCCTCTACCCACCCAGATCTTCCCAAACACCTCCAACCCCAGACTCAAACGAGTATAGACACACACACACAGAGAGAGAGAGAGAGAGAGAGAGAGAGAGAGATTGTAAGGATCAATCCCAATCTAATCCTGTGAGTATGGGGGTACTCAGTACCTGCAAGGGTGGCCAAGCCTCTCCTGGAATTTTGTTGTTTAGGAATAATAAAGTGTGTCTTTACTCCTTCAGTGTTTATAGAGCACTTCCTGTGGCCTAGACTGTACTCTGATTTCTGTGTGAAACAGAGGCTCAGAGATTTATTGGGCCCTGAGGACAGAGTCCCATATGTCCTCCCCAACACCATGATCAGTACCTTTCTATGGTGCCTGTGCTTGTGCACAGTATATTTTAGATAGAGGGAGAGAGTGAAAGAAACCACAGCACTGAAGCTTCCTTCAATGTGGTGGGGCCCAGGCTAGAACCTAGATTGTTCGCATGACAAAGCAGCAATGCACTACCCATGTGAACTATTTCATTGGCCCCAGTTGTTTGTTTTTAAGATTATTATTTATTGTGGTCCAAGAGGTGGCACTGTGGTTAAGGCAATAGACTTTCAATCATAAGGTCCTGAGTTCAGTCCCTGACAGCACATGTACCAGAGTGATGTCAGATTCTTTCTCTCCTATCTTTCTCATTAATAAATAAATAGAATCTTTAAAATAAAAGACTTATGTATTTGGTCATTGGAGTATCACTGACTCTGGACTTTCTCACAGAAAGAGAGAGAGGGAGAGGGAGAGGGAGAGGGAGAGAGAGAGAGAGAGAGAAACAGAAGGAGGAGGAGGAGGAGTAGGAGGAGGAAGAGGAGGAGGAGAAATAAACCACAGCACTGAAGCTTCCCCTGGTCTAGTGAGGCCTGGGCTGAAACCTGGGTCTCAGGCATGGCACTGCAGGTGTACTATCCAGGTGAGCTATCTAGTGGATCTAGGATTTATTCATTTTGATGAGAAAGCAAATGATAGAAGAAGTCCAGAGCAATATCTTACATATAATCTTACATAAAAGATTGCATAATGGTCATATATATGGTTGTTATGTCTTCTGTATTAGGTTATACATATGAGCATATGTAGGTCCTTGTTTTAAAGATAAGGACAGAGATAGAGTGTGTGAAAGATACCATATCATCGAAACTTTCTACATAGCCTTGGTCCAGTCTTGAACCTGAGCCATGCACATGACAAAGCAGTGCACTATCCAGCTCCAGATTCATATTTTTAGATAAAAAGACAGAAATATACACACAGAGAGAGAGAGTGAAAAAGACTACAACACCAACGCTTCCTTAAACCTGAGTGATACAATACACTATCCAAGTGATGCATTTTTCTGGTCAACAAATAATAGTTTATTATGACCTCATTCAAATGCAAAAATTTACTTACAATCTAAAATGCTTTAATTTGTTGTTTATGAACAATCTGTTTCATGTTGAATTTACCATATATGGAGCATTTATAACAAGTAGGTTTAAAATATTTTGAGAGCGCTTTCCATCTAAGTGACCTTTTAAAAATACCATTTCCTCCTTTATTGTTTTATTGAAGAAGTAGTGATTTACAGGACACATACTGACACATGGGTACAGTTTTTTTTTATCTCCTTGTGATATGTGTCTGCATACCACTCCCATCCTCAGCCCCCGTCTCTCTTCATTCTGCACCAGCCAACAGGGATGGTGACATGATGCAGTGAGGCCTGCAGTAACCCTGGTGGGAAAAGAAAAAGAAACGAGATTTAACTGGAAAGGATCACTGATGATTTGGTCAACAAATGGCAGAATATTGTGTCCTCTATGTTCATTTGCTTAGAGCAGTCTTTGGTTGGAATGTCTTAATCAAAGCTCCCCAGGCTCCAGAAGACTCAACAGTAACATACATAGTATGAGGACTGTTTTATGAGAGGTCATCAAAGAACCACCTTTGGTGCCAACTGGTAAATAAGTAAATAAATAAATAAATAAATAAATAAATGTCATTTAAAATGCTACTGTCTGCTGACCAAAGTATGGAAGCTTTTCAACTCAAAACAAAGTACCACTAGCCTCCAAAGACCTAGCAGGATTGATCAACACCAGAGCTATATATGCAAAGAGCACACAGTCATTGTCATCTTCTCCAGAAAGCCAGACGTAGTAGCTGTAGAGGCATCCATTGTGCATGTGGCAAATGAAATATTATACTTATCCCACAGCTCTGTGATTGGACTGGGAGACTAATATTTAGTGGCAACAGATAACCTCACTTTCTGGATTGGGGGCTTTCTATTTCTCTCTCTTCTCATAGGCTGTCCCACTTCAGAGATGGTCCTGTGCTCTTTCAATCTTCACTTATCTTCCATCTTTCTAGTGTCCTCTTTATTAAAATGTGATAAGCTAGCAAGCTCTACACATCCTTGGAAAGGTGAATTCTAAAATAGAAATAGCACTATTAGCTGAAGGAGGCACAACCATTCGGAGAAGTAAACCATGGCACAGTTTCTATGAGAGAGTAGACAGTCCTCTGGGAAACGGATTGCATGTTCATTTCTTTTGGTTGGGGATACTGAAGATCCCACCAGGGAGTCAGGATGCATCAAGTCACTGGGCATGAGACTTGGCACAGGCTGGCACCTGGCCAGCCATCCTGCCCTCAGAGCTCAACTTCCACTTAAGCATGTGGTCGACCCCTGCTGGCAAAGTGTCATTTTGAGAGACTAGACAGTAAGAGTGTGAACAAAAACCTGGGTTTCTGAACCCTGGACCATCCATGTTTAAGTTTGAACTTGAGTTACTAAAAGCCTGAGATCCCTCATTTGGGGGGAAAAAGTGGGGGAGGGGACCACTTTTTGGAAAAGGAGGATTTGATGGTAGAGAATGGAACTTTTAGTGGGGGATTTAATGTCATACATATGCTTGTTTTTTTTTTAATTTTTGTTTATAAAAGGAAACACTGGAAAAAACATAAGAGGGACACAACTCCACACAATTCCCACCACCAGATCTCCATATCCCATCCCCTCCCTTGATAGCTTTCCTATTCATTATCCTTCTGGGAGTATGGACCCAGGGTCATTATGGGATGCAGAAAGTAGAAGGTCTGGCTTCTGTAGTTTCTTCCCCGTTGAACATGGGCATTGACAGGTCGCTCCATACTCCCAGTTTATCTCTCTCTTTCCCTAGTGGGGTGGGGCTCTGAGGAAGTGGGGCTCCAGGACACATTGGTAGGGTTGTCTGCCCAGGGAAGTCTGGTTGGCATCATGCTAGCATCTGGAACCTGATGGCTGAAAAAAGAGTTAACATATAGAGTCAAACATACTGTTGACTAATCATGAACCTAAAGGCTAGAATAGTTCATATGAAGAGTTGGGAGGGGTCTCTGTTTTGTAAATAGTTAGTACTCCTATGTTAGTTATATTTCAAAGAGTTTATGGCTATATTAGTTGTTTTTTTCACCCCTGAGCCTGGCATTTGATATGCAGGTCCACCTAAGTTATTATCTGGGGAGATGATGTCATGACTGGAAAAAGGACCAGAAAGCTGGATCAGGGAAGAAAGTAGCTTCCAAATATGGCAAAGTGCTGGAGCTCACGTGGGTTAGCTCTAAGCCAGGAAGGTAAACAACCGGTTCT
The DNA here is from genome assembly GCF_950295315.1 of Erinaceus europaeus. Lineage (NCBI taxonomy): Eukaryota > Metazoa > Chordata > Mammalia > Eulipotyphla > Erinaceidae > Erinaceus > Erinaceus europaeus. The sequence goes on along the minus strand of NC_080178.1, from coordinate 55,448,914 downwards.
CCCTCACTCATTCAAGAGGCGACACAATATAGGCAAGAGACACCGGGGAGAATTGGGACACTCTCATTTATTTGCAGTTGGGCATAGGTATAAATAGAGGTACAGACAAAGAACATTCTTCAAATACATCAGAAATTACAGGTTTATTAAAGGTCAGCTTGCCCCTATGGTAGGGGGCTGGTATGACAAGAATGGATGCGATACAAGACAATTATTCTCCATGATGCAAGCATCTTTATTATCCAAAGGTATTTGAGAGAAACATAGGGGTTAAACCAGCAGGGTGAGATAGAGAAGATAAACAGAGCATGATAGTTATCAAAGCTATAAGGAAATAAAGTTTGGAGTTTCACTGACTGATGTCAAGGAGGTGTTTGATGGAGTATGCTTTCTCTAGTGATCAAAAATGAGGTGACTGTGTGAACTCTGGGTGACTATGTGAACTTTGAATGAACCTTAAGGCAGGCAGCCATGTGGCCTGCAGTCAGTGGGGAGAGGCAGTGAGATCTCTGTGGGTTGAGAGTCTGAAAAGGGAGAACTGAATCTGAGAGACTGTTTTTCCCCTTTGCTCATCTCGGTGAGAGAGGCTAACAAGGGGGTGTCTTCCCCAGACCTCCATCCAAGGATGGGGGGAGTTTTCCCTAAGCTCTATCAAGCTTACACATAGCCCGACAGGAAAAGTGGATAAATATTATTGACACACCTGAAACTTGCATGTAATTTGATGCCTTATGACTGTGGTAAACATGAGTTATTTTGCAAAATGGAAAAGCAAACAAATAAGAGGTCAGGTGGTATTGTACCAGGTTAAGCTCAAGGTTCCCAGTTTGAGCCCCTGACTCCCAACCTGTTGCATGCGGGGGTGTGTGTGTCACTTTACAAGCAGTGAAGCAGGTCTGCAGGTGCCTCACTATCTCTCTCCCTCTCTACTTCCCCTTTCTCTCTCAATTTCTCTCTGTCTTACCCAATTAAAAAAACGGGGAAAAATGGCCTCCAGGAGGAGTGGATTCTTAGTACAGGCACTGAGCCCCCAGTGATAACCCGGGAGGCAAAAAGAAAAGAAAAGGAGTAAACAAAAGAATACATGCTAAAGAAAGTCCTTTCCTTGTCTTTTGGTCTTGATTGTACTTCCCGACTAGCTGTGAGAACAGGCTGTGTGTGTGGAAGCTGGATAGGACTGCTGAAGTTTAAAAGATTAGGGAAAAAAATGGTTCCAAACTTGCAATTTCAGGAGACTCCTGGCCCTGTCTGGAAGGGAATTTCCTGGACCTCAGAGTCCCACAGCCCTGGCCGGCTACTTTCAGTGGTCTGTGGCTCACTGGCAATCACTCTTGACACGCAGTGGTGTTGGTATGTTCCCTTCCCCCCGACCTCTGAGAAGAATTGGTTTGTCCCTTGCTAGTTTCATGCCCCGCTTTCTCCCCACCCCCTATGCTAAGGACGGGAAAAGTCCCAGCAGCAGCAGCGTAGAGAGGATGATGGGGAAAAGCACATGGTATGGTGATTTGCCCGTTCGTGAATAAAGATTAAACTGCGTTCTCAGCCCAGCCGTGTGTCTCTGGTCGTCTCTGTTACCCGCCCGTGAAGCCAGCCCAGATAAAACAAAATATGGCACCTACAACATGGGACCAGACCTGCTCATCTCTCAGATAAGTGAAGACAATTTGGCTACCTATGGACTATGGCCTTCTCTTCTGCTTGTGAAGAGATCTCCAAAGGTGTCTGCCCTTTCTTCACGAGACTGTTTTGCTGTTTCTGGAACATTTATCTCTGGACCACTCTGTGGTTTCTGCCCAATGCCAGTCTGCAGGAGCCCAATGCCAGCCCGCATCAGCCGGCTTTCCGCCGCGTGGCGCGGGGCATTGGGCACCGGCTCCCTCCACGCTGCTCGGCCGCTGGGAGCAGGGCAGCAGACATGGCAGGGCCATGGGGCAGGGCCGTGGCAGCTTATCATGGCCGCCACCCTGGGGCACCTCGGCCTGCGCCTTCTGCACGGCTGGCCCGCCCGCCCTCGTGCTATGAAGTCTGGACAGATCCCGGGCCACCCGGAGACTGCGGGCTCCCTGCCGAAACTCGGCCCCTTGGCTGAGATCTCCAGCTTGGGTCTGAAGGCAGACGAGCTAAAATACGCAGAGATTCGTCCAGAGATCGCAACCTGCAATTCCTAGAAGTGAAGTTGCCCAAGAGGCCACCGCTGGACAAAGCACTCCCAGAACGGCTAAGACAGTGTAGATCTAAATTCGTGTTTAAAATGACATATCTTTGTAACAAAAGCTTCTCTCCTTGTATATTGAAGACCATGTGTATGTGTGTGTTTAAAGTTTGGTAACATTAACTTTAAGGTTAAGAATATAACTTTAAGGCTAAATTTTTACCAGGCAAAGTTAAATGAAAAAGGTTTTCAACGTAATTCTCATAAAGATAAAATGAACTTACATTTAAAGTCTGAGGTAAAAATTAGTTAACAATCAATATATTTTAACTAAGTTGGTCTAAACAAAACCTGCACACACCTAGGGTGTGTCTCCATCTTAAATGGGTGTAACAAAAGGTTAAATAGACTTGTTGACATGTAAAACTCTCGATTACCTTCTCTATTAGAAATGGTAGATTACACAATGGCTATGCTAATGATACTCATGCCTGAGGTTTTCTTTCCTTGATTCTCATGTTTACCTTTTCACATTCTATTGTTTAAACTTTAACCAACCTTAAAATCATTCTAAAAATGACTTCTAATTGTAATAGTTATCAATTGTGATAAACTTCTAACCTGCTACAAGTTTGTTTCATAGTAAGTAAATTGCAGCTGTCAAGTTCTCTACAGAAAAGCAGAATTCCAGCAGTGGACCTTCCTCATACAACGCTCCACCCCCTGGCATTCTTCCGTGGACATCTTCTTTTGACTGGCACTCCTATTGGACTCACTGGTACACCCTTAGACACTTTGCACAAAAGTGCAAAAGTGCTGCTATATTTCTCAAACACTGACTGCAGCCAGCTGCCTTTGGGACTCTAGGTCGTTCCCCGCCCCCATGCTATAAAATGCCTGTCGAGGCAAGTATGCCCCCCAGAGGCAGGAAATGTTTTTTTTTTAAGCTGATAAAGTTTTGCCCACAGAGGCAAAAAAAATCGCCCCCTCAGGCCCTCCCTTGGCAGCACACTGGTTCTTGTTACTTGCTTACATGTTTCTCCATGTTTGTGCCAGTTTCTTTTTTGAAAATGCCCGTACGATATAGGTTTCTGTTCACCCCACACCCCTGATACTGTGGTCATTTAGTTAAAAACAGAAGGGGGAATTGTTGGTATGTTCCCTTCCCCCCGACCTCTGAGAAGAATTGGTTTGCCCCTTGCTAGTTTCGCGTCCCGCTTTCTCCCTGCCCCTATGCTAAGGATGGGCAGAGTCCCAGCAGCAGCGGCGGAGAGAGGATGATGGAGAAAAGCCCATGGTGTGATTTGCCTGTTCGTGAATAAAGATTTAACTGCATTCTCAGCCCAGCCGTGTGTCTCTGTTCGTCTCTGTTACCCGCCCGTGAAACCAGCCCGGATAAAACAACACAGTGGAAATAATCACAGGTCTGCTCACCTGTAGAAAGTGAGAGCTCATTACAAATGACACACTGTGACATTCATTCCACCTTTATGTACAGATAGATTACATGACTTAATGAAATCAGTTTGGGCAGCTGGACGCTGCCTAGGTATTCATTTATCCCAGCAGAAGACAGAATGGTGATTAAAAACACAAACATCTTTAATTTCAGATATCATAGGCATTCCACTAAAGAAAGGCTTTGCAGAAGCCCCTGATTATAGCTTGATGTGAACAAGCATGGCCTAGAAGGTCAGGGATGAGCTGGAGAGGCAAAGAGAAGTATTGCAAGGTCATATGCTTCCTTTTCTTGGCTCTGAGACACATTCATTCTATTACTTTTCTTCTTTTTTAACATTTACTTATTTATTATATTTATTTGACAGGACAGACAGAAATGGGAAGGAAGAAAGAGAAGTGGCCAGGCAATGGTGTTCCTGGTTAAGCACTCACATTACAGTGCACAAGGATCAGGTTTCAAGTCCCTGGTGCCCACCTGCCGGGGGGAAAACTTCATGAGTGGTGAAGCAGGGCTGCAGGTGTCTCTCTGTCTCTCTCCCTATCTCCCCTCACCCTCTCAATTTTTCTCTGTCTCTATCCAATAGTAAATTACAATTAAAAAATAACTTCTTTTTTAAATATTTATTTGTTCCCTTTGGTTGGCCTTGTTTTATTGTTGTAGTTGTTACTGATGTTGTTATTGTTGGATAAGACAGAGAGAAATGGAGAGAGGAGGGGAAGACACAGAGGGGAGAGAAAGATAGATACCTGCAGACCTGATTCACCGCTTGTGAAGCTACTCCCCTCTAAGTGGGGAACCTGGGGCTTGAATCAGGACCCGTAAGCCTGTCCTTGTGCTTTGCACTACCTGTGCTTAACCTACTGCTCTACCGCCTGACTCCCTCAAACTGTATACATTGTTTCTCTATTTTTCCCAGAGCACTGCACAGCTCTGGCTTTGGGGGGCCAAGGGGTTGAACCTGAAACTTCAGAGCCTCAGGCATGAAAGTCTTTTGCGTAAACCATCAAGCTATCTCTTCAGTCTTATAACTTCTTTTTTTAAAAAAAGGGGGAGAGAAAGAGAGAGACCTCCAGCACTGCTTCACACTCATGAGTGAAGCTTCCTTCCTGACGGTAAGGAAAAGTTAGTTGAACTAGGGTTCTTGCTCATGGTATAGGTGTGTGATCAATCAGGTGTGCTACCACCAAGCTCCTTGAGATTAATTTTTCAGTCTTCATCAGGAAACAAGCTATTCCACAGTCTTTCCACAATTCTCAGAGTGGAGAAACAGAATCTTCTTGGCTGATGGTTAGTTGTCTTGATTCAGTCTTCTGGGTTTCCAGGCAGCTTACTTGGACCTGCCATCTGTTGTGTCCCTATCTCAGTCCCTTAAGTTTTGGATACTTTGTAGTTTTGGTTTTTTTTTTTGCCCACTATTAGTCCTTAAAAAATAAATTGATCCATTTCTATTTAAGACTTTTTTGTTCCCAGGGTATAGAGAGCTGACTTCTGACAAAAAAAAAAGACTGAGAGCTCTGGGGACGGAAAGAGAGAGGCAGACCGGGAGTATGGACCGATCAGTCAACGCCCATGTTCAGCGGGGAAGCAATTACAGAAGCCAGACATCCCACCTTCTGCAACCCACAATGACCCTGGGTCCATGCTCCCAGAGGGATAGAGAATGGGAAAGCTATGAAGGGAGGGGGTGGGATATATGGAGATTGGGTAGTGGGAATTGTGTGGAGTTGTACCCCTCCTACCCTATGGTTTTGTTAATTTATTCTTTCTTAAATAAAAAAAAAATAAAATAAAAAACACTGAGGGCTAGGAAGACAGCATAATGGTTATGCAAAATGACTTTCATGCCCGAGGCCCCAAAGGCTTCAAGTTCAACCCCCAGTACCACCATAAACCAGAGATGAGCAGTGCCCTGGTCTTCCTCATTGTGCTTAATTCAAATAAATAAAATATTGAAGAGAAAGGGAAAAAAGAGACTGGAATTTTGGGGCTAGACCATCACTGAAACTACTGCAAACTGACAGAAACTGGAACTTATTACATTCCCATCATGACTCAGTGGTTGTGTGACCACTGTGTGCACCTATTAACCACACCTGGAGAATTCTCAGAAGGGACTTCAGGGTGGGCTCAACAACCCTTAATGTCCAGATGTCACACCAGAGCCTACTATTCTACTGTCGCTGTCTCACAATTTACAGGGTTTTAGGCCGCTCTTTCTTTTTTTTTTTTTTTTTGCTTTATTTTGTTTTTTATATATTTGACTTTTCAGTGAGAAATTGAATTGAGATGAGGAGAGAGAGAAAAAGAAGGAGAGAGAAAGATATCTGCAGAACTGCTTCACCCCTCTGGAAGCAGGTGGAAATCCTGTGCACTCAACTCACCAATGGAGCCCTGCTGCACCTTTCTATGTATGGCTTCTCTCCTCTGACTGTATGTGACCCTTGGACAATTCCTTAACTTCTCTTAACCTCAGCATCTCCACCACAGAAGTGGAGGTTGTTACATTCTGTACCTTATGTGGAACCACCCTTCTTTCATTTGGGCTTTGTACTGAACCCTGAAATTTAAATCTCCAGCCCCAGTTGGACAGGTTAAATAGCCTTTATTATTATTTGTGTTACATTGCTTAGGTACAAATAAGATTGAAGGATTAAATAAATAAATAGGTTGCTTAGCTTATAGCTCAGAATGTGACTTAAGAGGACTTCGCAAAATGTGTGGCACTGTCTCCAAAGCCTTCTTGAATCTTTATCTGAAAATGCATCACATCCACCCAAGTGAGTAGAGAAAAGGGGGAAATGATAAAATCCTGATAATAAAAAGTTATCTCAAGAATGCAAGTATATTTGCAGGCTTCTTAGACAATTCTGTCTTCTCACCCATGTTTGAACTTGTAGAAGTGATGAAATGTATGTGATAAGAATGACTGGTTATTTGAGCCGTAGTGATCCTTAACTCAAGTGAAATTTTCTGACTTGAAATCATGCAGTCTTTCCCCTCTTCTGTTTAAGTGATCTGATGAGTGCATGTGACTCACTCTGCATCCCATATGTCGCAGAAGAAATAAAAACAGTCCTCATGACAAAGGAGTCATTTTTGAATATTAACCTTGAGGCTATTTAGAAAAAACTGTGTTAGGACCAGGCGGTGGCGCACCTGGTTAAGTGCACACACTACAGTGCGCAAGGACCCGGGGTTCAAGCTCCTGATCCCCACCTGCAGGGGGAAAGCTTCAATAGTGGTGAAGCAGGGCTGCAGGTATCTCTCTGTCTCTCTCCATCTCTATCTTCCTTTCCCCTCAATTTCTCTCTGTTTCTATCCAATAAAAAAATAAAGTTTAGAAAAAAGAATTTAAAAATATTTTAAAAAGAAATAACTGTTTTCTTTTTATTTTTAATGTCTTTATTGGGGAATTAATGTTTTGCATTCAACAGTAAATATAATAGTTTGTACATGCATAACATTCCTCAGTTTACCATATAATGATAAAATCCCCACTAGGTGCTCTGTAACTGTGTTTTCTTTTATTCCTCTCAAAAAGAAACATGTGTCCTCCATTTAGGAGTCACGCCTTCAGGCTGTTTGGAAAGCTTTAATCTTAAGCAGAAAACTCTTGAATGTAAAAAAAAATGTAATTGGTGTGGATTCCAAATGATCTGCTTGGCAAATCTATGCTTACCTACTGAGTGCTAAGCATTCATCTGTACAAAGCACATAGATGTAACTGCATCAGCCCATCGGGTATTACGGATATGCTATCCTAGAACAGGTTCCCTGTTAATTATTAATAGTGATAGTGAAAAAACTGACATCCTCCCCCTCCAAAAAAATGCTATGGTCCAACAGGAAAGATTTCTCTGAAACAATAGAAGTGAAAAATCTGTGAAGCTAGATATGGAAGCTAAATGCCATAGGGTGGGGTCCTCTTATGGGGCATCCTTCCTGCAGAAGTGACAGGGTGGATGGCTCACTAGTGGCATCATGTTAGCAAAGAAAATGATAAGCTGGCCAGCAGACAGCCCCTTCAGTGGGTGACCTTACTTTCTCCTTCTCTTGGCCCTCACACCCTGTCTCAGTTTGCTCATCTCCTTATAGCTAATGTGAAGCTACTCAAAGTGTCTTCTGTTTCTGCTTTTTCCTGGATGTTGGTTGCTGTAACTCTGATTTTCACCTTCACTCAACAAGGCTGCTGTTACAACATTAACTAATGACAATTCTGCCCCAACCTACTCCTGCTACCCCACGGAAAGTTGTTTTGCTAAGAGAACCCACTGACCACTTCCTGCTTAGAACACAAGATGGTACCCCTTTGTGTCCAGGGCATGAGGCAAACACCACCTCACATTGGACATTGTACAATGCCCGGTCCCATTCTACCTTATGGACTGACTCCACAAACCATGCTATGTGATGAGAAGGGACTTTTAAAATTCACTGGGTTCCTACCCCAGAGTCCTTTGCTTTGGTACCAAACCAAGTCCAAATTTTACTTCGTATTTTACCCTTCTATTCTTGTTCTACAAATTCTGCCTACTAGTGAGATCAGTCCATATTTATCCTTTTCTTTTTCACTTATCTCACTCAGTATGATTCCTTTAACCTCCATTCAAGATGAAACAAAGGGGACAGGGGCTTTGGAGCCCTAGTGCATGGTGGTAGAAAAGGACCTACACTGGGGGAAGAGTGTTTTTTTAAGGAATCTGTCCTGTAGGAGATGAGAAATTTTACCTATGTGGACTGACAAGTATAGCTGGACTGTAAACTAGTAATACACCTCCCAATAAAGAGAGGGAAATTAATGAACAGACTTGAGCCTCAGTATTTTCGTCCTTAAGGAGAGGGGCTAGGCCCCTATGTGAGGTCCTTTGTTGCTGCTCTTTTTCAATTTTTATTTTATTTATTTTTAATTTTTATTGGTGATTTACTAATGATTAACAAGATCATAGGTTAACAGGGGTACAGTTCCATCTTGTTTCACCACCAGAGTTTTGTGTCACATCTCCATTGGAAGGTACCCTAATTTTTATCCCACTGGGAATATGGACCAAAATTCTTTTGGGGTGCAGAAGGTGGAAGGTCTGGCTTCTGTAATTGCTTCTCCACTGGACACGGTGTTTGCAGGTCATTCCATACCCCTAACCTGTCTCTGTCTTTCCCTAGTAGAGTAGGCTCTGGGGAAGTGAGACTTTAGGACACACTGGTCAAGAACAAATCTCAGGGGAGTCGGGCAGTAGCACAGCAGGTTAAGCACACGTGGTGCAAAGCGCAAGGACTGATGTAAGGAGCCTGGTTTGAGCCTCTGGCTCCCCACCTGCAGGGGAGTCACTTCACAAGTGGTGAAGCAGGTCTGCATGTGTCTATCTTTCTCTCCCCCTCTCTGCCTTCTCCCAGTCTCCATTTCTCTCTGCCCTATCCAACAACAAAATAACTACAACAATAAAAAAAACAAGGGCAATGAAAGGGAATAAATAAATAAATATAAAATAAAAGAACAAATCTCAGAGGGGTGGAGTAGTAGCACAGCAGTTGTGCAATAGACTTGCATTCCTGAGTCCCCACTCCACCTTCTGAGGTCCTAGATTCAATGCCCTGTGTTACTATATGCCAGAATTAAGCCCTGCTCTGGTTTCTCTCACTCTCTCACATGAAAATATGTAGACAGAATAATAAAAAGTGTTGACCCTATTGGGAAACTAGTTGTCCTATGTTGCCTGTGGATAGCCCAGGTGTGTGTGCTTGTCGCTTGCTTGGCGGGACCCAGACAAAGGAGGTTTGAAACAGAAAGGGAACACAATCCTTTATTTGCATGGGGACCTCAGGGTTGGGGTGGGAACGCAGCAGCTGGGGCCATGTGGAGCTAGCCAAAATCACACCCTTCTGTCACCGAAGTGAAAAGCGGGCAAGAGAGCAAGGGGCAGAAGAAGGGCTTTTATGACAATAGCTCTCGTGAGAATGAGAAAGGGGAGGAGTAACCATAGCACTCCAGGGTAGGATAATAACTTTCGAGGGAATGGGAAGGGGGAGGAGTAACCAGAGCACTCCAACTATCTCAGGGAATAGACAATGCCCTGAGGGCACAACATGGCAGAACAGGCACTCCGAGAATGTCCCAACTCTCGAGGGAACTAGCAATAGCCTGAGGGGACAACATGGCAGATGTGACTGCATCTGCACAATTTCCCAGCATGTGCTGAGAAAGTGACATTGTGATGTGAGGAAATGTGAGCTAGATGGATGTAGGTGCTGACTTGTGTCCTGTTTCACTTCCTCCCCTTCCCACCTGGTGCTGTTCTTATGTGTTCAGAAAATTCCTTTTCACTCTGGGGAGACAAGAATAATTATAGTCCCTCTGCTTGACTTACCGGCCATGTAGACCTAGCCTGGTTTCCAAGGCATTTAAACCCTCTTAGCTTCAGCCTTCTCTCCAAATATGCAAGTTCCTTAGAGAGGAGATGGCACTACCAAGGAGGCCCCATGCATGAGGCCTGGTAGATGGTTAGCAGTTAGTCAACAGTAGCTGACATGCAACGCACCGACTGTTGGTACTTGAAGACCTATTAACAATAAACTTAGAACTTCTGCTTTTATTTTCGTGCATAGCACTAGGTCTTTGTGCACGTGCATGCACAATACTCCAACCCAGTAGCCTGCCCTAGGTGGCCAATTTGCTCATATTATTGGGTTGTCAGAAAAGTCATGATGTATTTTTCCATGCAAAACTGCAGCATGGCTTTTTCCACAGTTCAATATTTTACAGAAAGAGAGACTGAGAGGAGAGGGAGACAGAATGAGGAGTGAAACCACAGCTACATTTCATTATAGAGCTCCCACATGGTGAAGGGGCTTCTACCCAGGGCCCCACTCATCATAAGAGATAAGCTATACCAGTTGAGCAATCTCTTGGTTCCACATTTATGACCTTTTATTCTCAGTGGGGTATATTCACCCATCTTTGTCACAAGCAAGCAGGCCTTGTGTTCTAGAACCCAAATGAATCTGCTTTCTCTTGCCAGCATGCTCACTTTGCAGGGGAAGCAGTGTGCTTTTCCGCAGATTGACTCCCACATGGAGAACTTGGCAGTTCAGTTGCAGCTCCTATATGGTTCAGCTCATGAAATATCTGTTCCCTTAGTAGATCAGCCCCCTTTACAGAGATTTATCTGAATGGCGTAAGGACTTTACAAAGAAAATAGGGTTTGGATCCAGGTATTTGAAGTTTGGAATCTGTTCTTTCCATTTTGTTGCTTAGCCATTTTGTTGCTGAGCCATTAAAATTCTGCCATGGCATTATACAGAGGGGATGACCTTTCTGGTGGAGATAGGTTGAGAACGAAACCTGCCTTGACCATGAATTATGTAGAATTAACCAACAAGTTAGATGTTTCAGACTCCCAAGGGACAGCTCTGTGAACTAAAGGACACAGGCTCAGGTTTTGATTCTGAACCCTCTTGGTCTTCAAGTCCCTCATCACCCCCCACCCACCCACCCAAAAAGAGAGAGAACTGAAATCGGGAGCACATGCAAGGCTTGAATGAATTATCTTAGTCTTCATGTCAATGAGCTCTTTGACAAGGAGCTACGGAATAGTTTACCAGGACGAAAACTGTTTTTTTTAACTCTTTTTTTTTTAGATCATTTTTATTTAGAGGTCAGTGGTTTATTGTGTAGTTGTTGACACATAGGTACGATTTTCCATTTACCCCTGAAAGGCCTTTGAAGACCTCTGTAGACATTGTTTCCCAAAATTTAGGTCCTTTTCCATCTTCATGCACCAGCACCCTAAGGCTCCCCACCTGCTCCCTTCCCCTCCTTCTCCAGAGTCTTTTGCTTTGCTGCAATATACTCTGTCCAGTCCAAGTTTCATTTTACGTTTTCCCTCTCTTCGTTTATTAAGTTCTATCTATAAGGGTGCATCTGGCTCACCACGCATGTTAAAATGCACAGGTTCAAGTCCCTGGTACCCACCTTGGTGGGGGCTATATAAGTGGTAAAGCAGGTGTCTCTTTCTCCCCCCGCATATCTTCTCTCCTCTCTTGTTTATCTGTCTCTATCAAATAAATAAAATCTTTTTAAAAATTCTACTTGTAAGTGAGGCAATCCAGTGTTTATAACCAAGACTCCCCATTTATCCCCAATTTTCCATCTTGCATAGCACATTCCTCTCTAAATTAAATTAAACGAACTTATACCATCAGTTGCCTTAGGAAAACTTTTTCTTAGCCAAAGCTTTCTTTTCAAGTTCCTGTCCACTAAGAGCATATTTCAGCACTGAACCTCTACTCTCTCCCTCTCTATCATGTCTTTTTATTCTCCATTTCAAATTATACTACATAAAAACTCATTAGCAATAACTGTGAAAGAAAGAAAGCCTGTGGGCACATTCATAACACACTTAAAACATTTCAGGAAGAGAAATACCAAAATATCACAAGAAACATAGACAATAAAACCATGGCTTGCATGCAAAAGCCAAGCATTCTAACAAACACCAAAGTATTTTCATACCCATAACAAATAATTTACATTAGACAAGAGTGCCTTTTACTTCTTATCATAAGCATTTTTCCCATGTGACAATAAAGTCAATATAATGATTAGTGGCTCCACATTACAGTCAGTAGGTATATAGCTATTTGTTTAAGCAGCAACATAAGTTTGTTTGATGTTTCCTGTTGAACCTCATAGAGCATCTTTTTGTACCTATCTATATTCTCCATGTGACTTATATTTAGTAAGGGTAGATTTAACCACACATCTGGGTGGGAGCTACATTGCAAATTCCAGGGAGCTCCCAAACATTTTGTACTTTACTGGGTAATTTCCTTTTCCTCCCCTCCCTTCTCTTCTTCCTACCTTATATTCTCTTCCCTTCCCCTCCCTTCTATTCTCTATTCCCTTCCCTTCTCCCTCCCCTCCCCTCCCTTCCCTTCCCCTTCCCTTCCCTTCCCTTCCCTTCCCTTTACTGCCATCAGAATTAGTGAACTCCATTTCAGTGCCTACATGACTCCAGTGTTCCTTGCAGTCAATGCCCCCCCCCCATTTCTTTATCTTGATAGAGGATGAAAAAGAGATGAAGAGGGAGAGAGGGAAAAAAAGAAAGAGAAAGAGAACAACTGTATCCCTGCTCCACCACTTTAAAGACCCCCTTCCACCCCCCTGCAGGCAGAGACCAGAGGACCTGTCACACATGGTTGTCACACTTGGTGAGTGTGTGCTTTTCCAGGTGAGCCACCACCTGGGGTCCCCTTTACTGTATAAATTAATGTAGAGGTGTGACTAGCTCCTCCAAAGTTGTTTTTTTCATATACATTTCTAGTTTGAAAATTATGATGATTACCCACACTGGATCAACTAAATAGAAATTGAGACATATAACTTAATAAATGGTTTGGGGTTCAATTTTATGATAAATATATTTTAGTCGCCATTATGTAAAGAATATATATATATTTTTTTTTCTGAGCCCCTGTCTCCCCAGTTTGCAAGGTAGATACCCAACTGCCTTACTGTGCTATTGCTGAAACTAGAGTTTTTGATAAAGTATATTCAGTACAAGGCCTTGTGTATTGAGTATGACTTAATTTTTACCATGAGTATGTTAGAAATGGAGAAACAGAGAAGATGAAATAGGCAGAGAGGTAAATGGGGGAAACATATGGAAAGGAACTTTCTTTTGGATCTATAAAACTTGAACACTGGAACTAATTGTTCCAGAGAGACTTTGTCTATCACCTGAATTCTGAAACTGTTTGCTTTAATATCTCTCCCACGCTAAATTCAAAAACCTAGATTTTATTATCTGATTAATTTAATATCATACAGTTAAGGATCAATTTTATTCTTGGCAATCAATTTTTATCTAATTAGCTGAACAGAGGTGTTTTATATAGAGAACAGAACTGATATAATTAAAACATAGAGGGAAGTGAGTTGGGCAGTAGCACAATGGGTTAAGCACACTTGGCGCAAAGCACAAGGACTGGCATAAGGATCCCCGTTCGAGCCCCCACTCTCCTGCAGGGGAGTCGCTTCTCAGACAGTGAAGCAGAGCTGCAGGTGTCTTTCTCTCCCCCTCTCTGTCTTCCCCTCCTCCCTCCATTTATCTCTGTCCTATCCAACAATGACGACATCAACAATAATAACTACAACAAGAATAAAAACAAGGGTAACAAAAAGGAAATAAATAAATAAATAAATAAACATAGAGGGAAGGCAATGTTTCCTGAGCATTGGAGAAATCATCTGAAGACCCTTTTCTTGGTGAAATGCTTTGCTAATCATAAGGCTTCCTCTTCACAGACGTTCATGGAGGCACATTCATTCCTAGAGACACACTCAGGAGAACCTGGGAAGGCTGACGTGATGATGAAACAGTTGAGGGAAGTCATGAAATTTAATCACAAGTTCATCAGTGAACGAATCATCACTTGTTTTATTAATCAGTGATCACGTAGTGCCTCTAACAATGAAGGTATTTAGTTGAGCGGCTGGGTGGTGGTGCACTTGGTTGGGAGCACATGTTATAATGTGCAAGGACCCGGGTTCTAGCCTCATGTCTCCACTGCAGGGGGAAAGCTTTGCAAGTGGTGAAGTAGGACTGCAGGTGTCTCTTTTCCTCTCCCTCCCTATCTCCCCTTACCTCTCAATTTCTGACTGTTCCTACTAAATAAATAAATATAATAAAAAAAATAAAAGAAATAATCAGATATTCATTTGAGAACTTGGAGGAATAAAAATGAGTATTGCATGAGTCTTCAACGACAGAGTCATACATTCATCAGTATATCCTACATGAAAGAAAAGAGAAGGAAACTATCTGAAGCACCCAACAGGATGGGGATCCTGGAGGGCTTCCTGAGGAAGGTCTCACTTGAGCTGAATTTTCATAGTAGGTGGGCATCAGTCAGGTGAATTGGGAAATGGGTGACAGGAAGAGGGGCAGAGCCAGAGGAAGAGGAAAGAAGAATGAATGCACTCATAAGTGGAGCATCAGTGGAAAGTGGGCAAGGAGGCAAGAGTCAGCAGACTCTAGAGCAGAAAAAGCTTTGAATCTTATTTTTCTTGACCTGTAGCTTCAGGAGTTACTGAAGGATCTTACCTGGGTGCAGCAGTGGTGCAGGTATGTTTAGTGGGCGAATACATTGGAAGTTGTAGGACTAGAATCAGCTAGGCCAGAGAAGTGTCTGAAGTTGAGTTTTTGTTTGTTTGTTTATTATTTATTTTCTTCTGCCATGAACTAATAGTGGCTTTATAGTTCCAGGATCCTACCACACACTAGGAAATAATTTTATTTTTTTACAGATAAAGGGTGACAAACATGCAAGGAAGGAGAGGTGTCTTCCCTCCTAGTGGCATTTTTTTTTCCTTTTTAAATTTTTATTAGATAGGACAGAGAGAAATTGAGAAAGAGAGGACAGGGAGATAGAGAATAGGAGAGAAAGATACACACCTGCAGACTCATGGCTCATGAAGCAGACCCCCTGCAGGTGTGGAGCAGGGGCCTCAAATCATGGTCCTTGTGCTTGGTAATATGTGCACTTATCTAGGTGCACCACCACCTGGCCTCTGAAGTTTCCTTGTGCATGTCGTCTCCTTGTGGTAGCCAGGGGCTGGTATCCAGGCCCCTGTACATGTGAGGTGTGTGCTCTTTCAGGTGAGCCATCTTCAGACCCCTGTGGTTTTGAAAAGATGATTGTCAGACTAAAAAACAGACCAGATTGTAGATGATATTCCTTCGTCCCTCCCCCTTCCTTCCTTCCTTCCTTCCTTCCTTCCTTCCTTCCTTCCTTCCTTCCTTCACTCCCTTCCTTCCTTCCTTCCTTCCTTTCTTTCTTTTTTAGTTGACACCAGAGGTTTTGGTAGGGATTGGTGTCTGCATAACAAAGTCACCGATTCTAGTGGTCTTTTTTTATCCTCCATTTTTCCCCCCTGGAATGAAACAGAGAGAAATTGAGAGTAAGTGTAAGATTAGCAGGAGAGAGAGACACCCGCAATTTCGTTTCAGTGCTCATGAAGCTTCTCCCCTGCAGGCAGGGACTTGGGGGCTGGAACCCGGGTCCTCAAGTATGGCAGTGTGTTATGAATACATTCTAACTAAGCTTATCCACAGCACATTCTCCAGCTTAGACACAAATAAAAGTGCCTGGCAGCCTTCCAATAGCATGTAATTTAGAAGCATTAAAATCTAAGTTTCAAATAAATTTCATTTGATGGAATATTGCTTTACATTTTGATTTTTTTTTTTTTAATCCTAGACATTCAGGAAGGTGAAAGGTATTCCATGGGCTAGTAGGGAAAAGGAGGGCGACCTCAGGTAATTTGAGGAAGTAAGAGGAGTGTTCAATTCTGGCTTTGGAAAGCAGCTATTTGCAGGATGCTGTGGTTTGCTGTGCTTTGCTGGTTAAGGAGCGCAGTGGAAGGTAGCTTCAGTATCTTGGCTTGAGACTCTGGAGGAAGGAGGGACCTCCAGCCACACAAATGAGAGATGGAAGGTGGAACTAGGTACTGGAGAAGCAAAGGAAGATACATATCCTCCCTTTCTGGATTCCACCTAGGGATTCTGGCGTATCATATCCAATTGATTTCTGTGTGCTTTGAACATATGCGTATCTAAATTTTGTTCCTGGCAAGCATATTTGCTTAGCATATTTGCAGGGCAGGTTGGCTTTTGTTTCTTTCTTCTTTTTTTTCTATAGAAATTGGTTGTAAGAAAGTAATGTTCGTTACCAATATCAATCTTTGGAAATGTGTCACCTCCTTTGACATTTTCAGAAAATAGTCTCAAATAAGTCCCCAGTGTAAATGTGACCCATATGCCAGCACCATATATCTGGTTGCATATACACAGCATTGCGAAGCTGACTTGTCACTTCTACAGAGAACAGCTCTGTAAAATAATTTGGAGGCACACTAATGATAAGTGACAGCTTTATTTTTTTTTAAATCAACTTTGACGAATTTATCATAATCTGATTATTTGACGAATTTATCATAATCTGATTAACGTGGTTAGGGGATGGTCGCATAATAGTTATGCAAAGAGACTCTCGTGCCTGAGGTTTCAAAGTTCCAGGTTCAATCCCAAGCACCACCATAAACCAGAGCTGAAAAGTGCTCTGGTTAAAGAAAAAAAAATCCTGACATCAGATCCAATGTGCAACCCCTGGTTGCCAGAGAATCCTGTTGTGAGGAGTTATGATGAGGGCTCATAAGTGCCAGCAGGGTCACATTCCCTGAATATTCATAAAGGATGGGTACTTAGTATGGCTTCCTGCCTCCTGGGTCACTCCTGCATTTCCTGGCAGGATTTTCTTCTACAAACTAATGTAGAAAATTGAACATGTCTGAACTGGGAACTCTGTAGGGATTTTCCCCCCAAGTTTTGTTTGTTTGTTTGTTTCATTTGTGATTAATAATGGTTGACAAGATTGGAAGATTACAGGGTATAGTTCCATCCACAACCACTACCAGCGTTCTGTGTTCCCATCCTCCCAACAATAACCACCGTAAATCTCACAATGTCATAGAAACAATTTCAGACTTTTGGCTTCTGTTTTTTGTTTGTTTTTGTTACTTTCAGGGGGAAGTTTATGTGTTTCAGATCTCTAGATTCCATATATGAGCAAATCAACCACAGTTGTCTTTAACCTCTATTTATTTCACTATAAACATTATCACCTCCAGTTTTAACCATTTTGCCCCAAAGGACAAAATGCCATCTTTTTGATTGCAGAATAATATTCCATGGGGTATATACCCCAAAACATTTTTATCCAGTCCTGTGTTCATGAGCATTTAACCTATTTCCACTTTTTTTGACATTAAGAATAATGCAGCTATAAACACAGGGGTGTTTATTTTCCTTCGGATCATGTCTCTGGATAAATGCCTAGAAACCACATTGTGGAATCAGAAGGTATTTCTATTTGTAACATTTTTAAAATATATATTTGTAACTTTTTAAAGAATTCTCCATACAGTCTTCCAAAGGGGCTGCCCCACTTTGCATTCCCACCAGCAGCGTAGCAGGGCCCCCTTTGCTCCACAAGCTTGCCAGCACCTGCCATTTCCTGTTTTGTTGCTCAAAGCCATTCTCACAAGTGTGAGGTGAAATCTCAATGTAGTTTTAATTGCATTTCTCTAATGACAGGTGAAGTGGAGCCTTTCTATATACGTCTGTGAGCCATGTTTATCTCTTCTTTAGAAAACTGCCGACTTGGTTCTGTAGACCACTTTTTTTTAATCCTGTTTTATTTTACTTCTTTCTTTTGTTCAACTATAGGAGTGGATCACAGATGTTTTCTATCACTTCTCAGATGCATGATATTCAAATATATCCTCCCAATTACTGGGTTTCCTGTTTCTTCTTGTGTACATTGTTTTGATAGGTAGATGCCTTTTAGTTTGTTGTAGTGCCATTTTTTAAATCTTGTTTTCATTTCACAATACAGTGATTTCTGTCCTAATATAGCAGGATAGAGTCATACTACAAGTGAAGGTCTTTTGTTTAAGCCAAGGGAGTCTGGGTTCTTGGTCCAATTACTCTCTTCCCCTACCACTGACTTTGATCAAGTTACCTAGCTTATCTGAGCAGATAAATGTAATTTTGACTTGGAAAGCTCTCAGAAAGGTCCATGTTGTATGCAAAATACAACAGAGTAATAGGACTAATTTTACCATTATTGCTATTATTATACTAGTAAAATCTCAGAGTATAATTTTAGATAAACACAGTCATGAAAGTGCTACAATATATCTTAAAGATCACTGGGAATCTAAACAAATCAACTAATTTCATGAGTCTGCTCTACTGAAACTTGACTTTTCTTTTGAATGCCATTTGGTTTTGTAACAACCTTGAAATGAATGAGCATTCATCTACATTTTACAGAAAACAATAAAACCCTGAAGCGCTAGCATAGTCACTAATGTATTGGTTTGGGTAGGCTAGTCTCTTATTAGTAGTAATAACCACTCCCTCAGGCGTGAAATAAAGACTGAATGGTGATATTATAACTACAGAGAAGTATACAATGATGATATAATATATTGCTTTTAACTCTGAACTATAAAGGTGTTTCATGGGCTGAACAAAAATCAGTGCTCAGTTAATCCAAGAGGATTAGTCTTATTTGCTAGTGAGTGAGTGGAGGGAAACAGCCTTTTGTCTAGTTATTAATCTCTAGTTTATACCAAAGCCATTGATGAACCCCAGGATTCCTGATTCTCAGAATTATGATAGGAATTTTATGTACCAGATTTTGCCTTAGTGTATTAGATCTCTCTCTCTCTCTCTCTCTTTCTGTCTCTCTCCCCTCGTGTATGTGTGTGTGTGTGTGTGTGTGTGTGTGTGTGTGTGTGTGTGTGTGTGTCTAACATCATAGTCCTTTACTGGGCTAGCTTTCTCAGATTTTCAGATATAGAAGGAAAATCAGAGAGAGAGAGAGAGAGGTTGAGAGAGAGGAAGGTACTGTTCCTACCATCATTGGAGCTTCCCTGGTGTGATGGTGTTCCCTGTGGTGCTGAGGTAGGAACCTGGGCCCTGGACCTTGAATATGGGACAGCATATTCTTTATCCAGTGAGGTCTCTCTATAGTATCCTTGAAGTAGAAAAGTTGAAAATCATCAAAATTACTAGTTCTGGTTTCTCATATGTACATCAAACAAATGCCATTAGTTTTTCCCCCAGATTCTGTCTCGGGAGATCCCTCTTTCTGCTCTATCCATGTTTGCTTTTGAAATGCAGAATTCAGGCTGTTGAAACAGCTCACTTGATAGTTGTACTCCTTTGTCATGTGCACAAAGAAGATTTGAACTCAGCCCCCACCACATTGAAAAAAAAAGCTTAGGTGTTGTGGTCTCTCTGCCACTCTAGTCTATCTAAAATGGAAAAAAATCAAGCAAACAAGGTTATGGTTCAAGTCCCAGACTTTCTGCAGATTAATTGTGACACCCTGAGACTCTGCCATATATCTTGGCGCTTCTGTTTTCACACTTGCAAGAATCAAGATGTTGTCTACCTTCCAGTGCTGCCCCAGGGATTAAGTGCAATATCACAGATATCAAAACCTCTAAAGGTAGTAAAAACTTCCTTCTCTTTCTATCTTTCTTTCTTTATTTCTTCCTTCCTTCCTTCCTTCCTTCCTTCCTTCCTTCCTTCCTTCCTTCCTTTCTTAGTTGTCTCTTGGAGTCCATTGCTATAGGCTGACTTTTTAAGAGAGAGAGAGAGGTAGAGATAGAGAGAGAGATAGAGATAACATCACAGTGAAGTTTCCTCCTGTGTGGTGATGACTTCTGTGTGTTCTTTGAAACTCTTTTGCCCAAACCATGAACCTGTTCAGATTCTTGAAGCAAGTGTTTACCTTTCCCCTTAGTTTCAAGCTGTCACCTTTGAAACTACAGTTGACACAAGGAGCCAGAGAGGTAGCTGACTCAGTGGAGCTCACATGCACGGGGATCTGGGTTGGAGCAGCCTCTGGCCATGCACAGAGAATGCCTGAAGTGGGCAAATTGCATAAGCAGTGAAGCTGTGGTGCAGTGTCTCCTTCTCTCTCTCTCCTTCTGTCTCTCTCTTTCTCACGCTCTATTAAAAAAAAAAAAAATTCCTGGGAGCCATGCAGGCATTAAGGCCCAGCAATAACCTTGGTAGCTAAAAGTAAATAGGCATCCCACCATGCCAAATTTAGGAAGACTTATCCACTGGCTACCTCTCCAGCCGTTGAGAATCAGCAGGATCTTCGTGACCTTAAGCTGTGTGAAAGCTGGGCTGGGTGTTCGTTCCTCTGAAAGCAGAAGCAGAGGCTCTGCTTCTCCAGCCCCCTCCTGCACCCTCAGTGCTGACCCTGCTTTCCCACTCAGCAGCCCCTTGCACCAGTTTCCACAAATAGCACATAAGCTCCCTGCCTTTCCTGTGAATTCAGCGATTTTATTTCAGTGCCGCAGAGGCCCAGAGAGAGAGGGTGCAACCCGCCCTGCAGTGCTCTGCCATTCTTTCCCTCTCTCCCCTTGCTTTCTTGATCAATCCTATGCTTGTTTTTCCCATCAGGGCCCTCTGGCACCTTGGAGCCAAGGACAGCCCTCCTGCCCATAGCTTCCTGACCCTGCCTGTTCACCACATGCTAGCTCCACAGAATGGGATTCTCTCTGGAGAAATCACTCCCTTTCTGCTAAAATAGTAGTTTTTTCTTAGTCTGATGCAGGTCCTGGCTAGAGGAGCTAGCTAGCCCCAAATAGCTGTTTGTGGGATGTCTGTGTGAATGACTCCATGATAGCACAGGCTGACAGTCATCTTCACTTTTCACTGGAATGTCAGTTCTCTTCTTGAAGATGGGGAATAGCTAGCTGCTAGGGCTGAGGAGGGAGCATGGTGGTGATGCAAAAGCACTTTCATGCTTGAGGCATCCATGGTTCCAGGTTCAATCTCTAGAGCTCTAATACTACCATAAGCCAGAGCTGAGCAGTACTCTGGTAAGGGGGGCGGGGGACAAAAAAACTTAAGTAAAGCATAGAAAGCTAGAAGGCCATGGATAGACCTGCCTTAGGGAGTCATTTATAAGAACTGAAGAGCCCAATGAGGCTGCTTAGTGTCTTCTGTAGGCTTCTGTTCCACTAATGGTGGCCACACGTCAGGTACTCCAGCTGTGGCTGAAAGAAAGACCAGAACAGGGAGGTAAAACTGAGGTATCCAGGTCTCAGTGGAGAGTGTTCAACTGAAAACAGTTTCTGGTCCAGAGCTCAGGAAGGCAGAGATGTGTTCCTTCCTTATAGAGACACCCCCCCCCCAGCTTCCTGTGATCAAGAAGGACAGTTATTCTGATGGGGTGGGGTGGGTGGAAGGGGCATCGCTCTGTGTGAAAATGCATTAATGGGAAGGGTATATTGTACATCTACAGAAGGAACAGACCTATCTCCCATTATGACTTTGCCAAGTGAGTGAACTGTTTTATGACTTGTGAGTTGATGACGAGATCCCATCTCCAGTGCAAGAAAAGCTGCTCTGGAGAGCCCATTCCCCACCTGGAAGAGTCTTCTGCAAAGTTCTCAGCAGAGGAAATGTTCAGGCAAAGGGCATGCACCTGGTTATCTTAAGCTCAAGCCAGTTTGCTCTAGTACCAGAGGCCTGGGCTGGGTTGTGCTGGAGGTGGAAGAATGGCTTTGAACTCAGCTTCAAAGACCAGGCTAAGCAGTAAAACAAGGGGGCAAATATGGGAGCAGAAGATGACTTTTTTAAGAGAAAAAAAATACCACAACACTGAATCTTTTTCTGGACTTGAACCTGGGTCATGCACATGGCAATGTTGCATGTTATACAACTGATCTATTTCACCAGCTTTGGAGAGGGTCTTGGAAAAACATGGGTCTTGAAGAGATAGGTGTTCCCAGGTATTCCATGCAAATAGGCAGAGACCTTCCTCAGAGAAACCTGAGCTAGTCCCTGACACAACAATGGTAAAAAACCAACATGGTGACCAGATCCATTTATGTCCCTAAATGAACTAAGAAACTAATCCTGGTGCCATGGTGATGAAATTGACCTCTCTCTCTCTCTCTCTCTCTCTCTCTCCCCGTGTGTGTGTGTGTGTGTGTGTGTGTGTGTGTGTGTGTGTGTTTGTCTCTCTCTCTTTCATGGACTTTGTTTACCTCACTTCTACTCTTCTTATGCAGATTCCAAACTCACCAAGAGCAGGAACATGAATGACTCACCCAGTTACTATCCAAAGCAGGTTGTCATCAATTGTTTAAAATGTTAGTTAGGGGCTCTGGAGACAGTGTGGTGATTATACACCAAGACTCTCACACCTGAGGCTCCAAGGTCCTTTGTTCAATCCATGACACCATCATAAGTAAGATCTGAGTAGTACTTTGGTAACATATTAACATATATATAATAACATAATAGATATAATAAAATAAAAGATTGGTTGATTTTAATAAAGTAATAGAGAGAGAGATCAGTACTCCTACTTGGGTGGTGACTCGGGGTGGTAACTGGACCCTCAATTCTGTAAAGCATGCACTGCCCCATCCACAGTCATTTCTTATACTATTTTGTTTTATTTTCTCATGTATTTTAATGTGAGAGACCAGAGCCCCACTCAGCTCTGGCATGTAGCAGTGCTGGGGATTGAACCTGGCACTTCAAAAACACAAGTCTCACTCTCTAATGCTGAACTATCCCTCCACCCCACCACTGATGTACCCGTGTTGGTTTCCACACCCCACCCATTTCAGGGGGAAGCAGCTGTCAGGAGCCAGTGAGCTGTAGCCAGAGTGATAAAAGAAATATGACTCAGATTATGGCAGTAGGATGTCTAGATTCACTGTGTAGTCACGGGTTAACAATGTCTTCCGCTGATTTAAAAAAAAAAAAAAAAAACAGCAACAACAACAAAATAGTGCATACTTAGTCCCTCTGTTGGCCCATGTGGAAAAACAGGGTAAGTGTGAAGAGGTGCCCTTCTACTATTCACTACCCCCAAAAGATAAAATAATATGCAAATGCCAAATACCTACAGAGTACTTCTTGCTCCCTGAATTTGTGAATTGCAACACCTCTTATTTGACAGAAAATAATATAAAAGGTCTTGGAGTTGGTTCAATGGATAAAGCTTTGGTCTTGAAAACAGGGGGATAGGCTTGAAGGAGGTGATTCTGGCTCTTAGGTGTCTTTTTAGTGCCTGTCCCCTTCTGAGTCCTCTTTGCCCCTAAAGCCGCCACCCATTCAGGCATCTCAGACCGCACCCTCCCTGCTGTTGCCCCATCACCTGCTTGGAGGCAGTGCTGCCTCTATGTGTGCTCAGGACCTTGAACAGGAATAGAAGCTTCCATGTCCACCTACCAAATCCCCAATAAATAGCTTCCTGAAGGTTTGTTTATCTTCTGAACTGACCCATCAGAATAGGGGTTAATAAGCTGTAGTTGGGATTCAGGGGCATTTTCTAGGTTGAGGTGTGCTGCATATCAATGTCAAACCATGCTCTGTCCTCTGCAGAGTCCATTTGCCTCCTCCATTGAGGTGGACAGGAAGTCATCAAACCCCAATACAGACAGGGACTACATAGAGCCTACAGACAAATGAACTGCCTTCAAGTAGGCCCAAGATTCCTCTTACAATTCACAGGCAAGGCTGAGCTTTGCCACAGGCTAACTTGAAGCTCATGTGAGACTAGGCAATGGATGCCAAGTGTGTTGAAGGATCTGGTGCATGTACTGAAGCATCCTGGGACTTTGTGGTCCTCACAGACACAGAAACACAGACATCAAAAGGCCCTTGGGTCACAACTGGCCTTATATTCCTGGTCTGTCCCTGACTGAGGGATTTGGCCTTTTTTTAAATGTCTTTTTGTAGATTGTATAACTTTTTCTTTTCTCTCTTTCTTTTTTTTTTTTTTTTTTTTTCCTCCTCCAGGGTTATTGCTGGGCTCAGTGCCTGCACCATGAATCCACCGCTCCTGGAGGCCATTTTCCCCCCCTTTTGTTGCCCTTGTTGTAGCTTCGTTGTGGTTATTATTATTGCCCTTGTTGACACAATTCATTGTTGGATAGGACAGAGAGAAATGGAGAGAGGAGGGGAAGACAGAGAAGGGGAGAGAAAGATAGACACCTGCAGACCTGCTTCACCGCCTGTGAAGCGACTCCCCTGCAGGTGGGGATCCGGGGGCTCGAACCGGGATCCTTACGCCAGTCCCTGCGCTTTGCGCCACATGCGCTTAACCCACTGCCCCACCGCCCGACCCCCTCTCTCTTTCTTAATAATATTTTTATTTATCGGCTAGAGACAGACATATGTAAATCAACAATATAGGGCTAGCTAGAGAGGGAGAGACAGAGAGAGGCCTGCAGCACTGCTGTACTGCTTGTGAAGCTTCACTCTTGCAGGTGGGGACCAGGGATTTGAACTCATGTCCTTGCACATAATAGTGTGTGTGCTCTACCAGTTGTATCACCACCCAGCCACTTTTGACTTGTTTTCTTTTACTTGAAAGGTTTCATAGAGGTATACATTATTATGTGAATAAAACAAAATGAAGCAAAAAGTCTGTCTGATACCTAGCAGGTACTTAAGAACTTGGAAATGTATTTACAGTTATAAATGCATGGTTTGAGAGGTGGTACAGTGAGTTCACTGGGTTCTCAAGCATAAGATCTTGATGCCCAGCATTGCATGTACCAGAGCATGCTCTGGCTCCCTCACTTTCAAATAGATACATAGTTTAAAATATGAAATTAGAAATACTTGTGTGGAGTGGGCCTGGGAGGTGGCGCAATGGGTAAGGCATTGGACTGTCAAGCATGAGGTCTAAAGTTCAGCCACAAGTATCACATGTGCCTGGGTGACATTCTGGTACTCTCTCTTTTTCTCTGTTTCTCTCTTTCTTGTAAGTTAAATTGCTCTTGAAAGGAATAAAGAAAAAAGAAAGAAAGAAAGAAAGAAAGAAAGAAAGAAAGAAAGAAAGAAAGAAAGAAAGAAAAAAAGAAAGAAAGACATGTGTGGAAACAGCAATGTCTTAGAAGTGCAGTGATGCAAGTAGATTTAAAAGGAATAATATAGGGGCCCAGGTAGTGACACATCTGGTTAAGTAAACGCACTACTATGTACAAGGACTCAGGTTCAAGCAACTGTCCCCACCTATAGAAGGGAAGTGTCACAGGAGGTGAAGCAGTATAGCAAGTATCTCTTTTTCTTTCCCACTCTGTCTCCCCTTACTTTCTCAATTTTTTGTCTCCCCGTACTTTCTCAATTTTTTTCAATTTTTCAATTCTTTGTCCTGTGAATCTTTACTGTTATTAATTTATTTATAAATTTAAAAACATCTATCATCCCTCATGGACCTGTATTCTCCCCACCCACATACTCCCATCACAGAGTCTTTTACTTTGGTGCGATATGCCAATTACATTTCAGATTCTACTTGTGTTTTCTTTTCTGATCTTGTTTTTCAACTTCTGCCTGAGAGTGAGATCATCCCATATTCATCCTTCTGTTTCTGACTTATTTCACATAACATGAATTTTTCAAGGTCCATCCAAGATCTGCTGAAAACGGTGAAGTCACCATTTTTTACAGCTGAGTAGTATTCCGTTGTGTATATAGACCACAACTTGCTCAGCCACTCGTCTGTTGTTGGACACCTGGGTTGCTTCCATGTTTTGGCTATTACAAATTGTGCTGCCAAGAACATATGTGTACACAGATCTTTTTGGATGGGTATGTTGGGTTCCTTAGGATATATCCCCAGGAGAGGAATTGCAGGATCATAGGGTAGGTCCATTTCTAGCCTCTGAGAGTTCACCAGACTGGGGAGATGGTGTCAGAGTTGGAAATAGGACTAGAAAGCTGGATCAGTGCAGAGAATAGGTCCGAAATATGGGGAATGTATACACCTATGTTCATAGCATCACAATTCATAATAGCCAAAATGTGGACAGAACCCAGGTGCTGAACAACAGTTGAATGGCTGAGAAAGTTGTGATATATATATTCAATGGAATACTACTCAGCTATTAAGAATAATGACCCCACCTTCTCTGGCCCATCTTAGATGGAGCTAGGAGGAATCATGTTTAGTGAGGTAAGTCAGAAAGAGAAAGATGAGTATGAGATGATCCCATTCATAAACAGAAGTTAAGAAAGGACAGGGGAAAACAAAGTAGAATATGACTGAGTTTAGAGTATTTCACTAAAGTAAAAAACTTGGGGTTGGGGGAGAAGGTACATTTTTAACTTCACTATGGGGGGTGTAGAGGTGGGGACACAGACCTGTGGTTGTGGGAATGGTGTTAACATCACTCCTATTGACTTATAATCCTATAAAACATTATTTAATCAATATGTGAGGGAAAAACAGATTGAAACTCTCAGACTTTTTATGCATAGATCCTAGTTCTGAGTATATATTCCTTCAATCTAAGCACTTAAGGTTTCAATTTGTTATGCTTACTGAATTTTAACAGTGGGCTCCAATATTTAATATATTTCTCATAATGACTTTTTAATTTAAATATTAAATCACCTATAGTCATAGACCAGGGAGACCAAAAGCAACTGCTTGTGTCACTATATAAGATACAGCTATATGTAAATAGCTTTAATCATGCTAAGGTCTTGTACGATACAAGAAATCCTAACCATGGGATTTTCAAAGTAAACCAAATTCCCTGATGACTTGATTACAATAATAACTGTCTATTGCCTTCTTAAACTCCACGACAGCTGGAACCCTCACCATTCTCTATAAAACTCATTGTTTGTCCCAGTCTTGGAAACTCTGTGGCATGGCTTGTCTTCCTGCACATTTCACTCAATCCATACCATTTGCTGCAGCATCTGCTGAGCTCAACCAAACCAGTGCAACCAGTACCACCTTTACATGCTTCACTTCAGATTATGTCCAGAGACACCAGGTATGGAAAGTCAGCCCTTCAGCTCCAGCACTCTGGTGAGACTGTCCCTAGCTTATAGGACTTAACAATTCCATATCAGGTGGTGCACCTCCTAACAAAGCCATAGAACCAAGATATAGATCAGGGCCCATTAGACAGAACACATGTGCACATGGCCTCATAGGTTAAGGAAAAATATACACGTTAAAGCAAAAGAGCACAACAGTTTGCAGTGACCCAAAATAGCAAGCAAATAGAAAGACCTAAAAAATGAAAAGACACCATAAAATTATACTTTCCCCATATTTGTTTTTTATTTCTTTAAAAAAGAAGAATTTGCTCAGACCCAAGCAAGTGTGAACCTTGATTCCCCCATTTAAGGCCCCAGGTAATTGTGGGCAGTGTCTTTATTTTTCTGTGGTTAGGAGAAAATGAATAAGATTGCCTGTCTCATAAAGTTGTTGCTATAACTAAGAGCTGTGATGCCTTCAAAGTATAAAGCATCAACTCCTTTGCATAATAAGACTCCAACTTAAAATGGGAGCTGTTATTGTACCTTAACTGGGTGAACAGAATCTTAAAGTCACTTTTATGAGGCACATTTTCACCAGGCTACCCTGTGTGCATATAATTTATAGCTGTGTATTTACCATCAGGGGGATGTTACGATGATCTTCAGTGTGTTAATCTAACTGAGTGGAACCTGCAGTTATGGTCCTTTATTAGAAGGATAGGGGCTTCATGCTGTGATGGATCCAAAGATGGATAAGGAATGAAGATCAGACTGACATGCCAAACACTCTGCTAAAGACTCTCTCTACTGGGATCTCTCATTTCACATGCTTATATAGTTTATGATTTTTTTAAATGAACAATCCATTGTTACTGCAAGAGGGTTGGACAGAGAATATATATTCTGAAAGAAATTAAAATCACCCATACCCACTGTTCGCTGTTTGGTTTACTTCTTTCCTGTTTTTTCTTTTTTTCTTTTCATCTTTATTTATTTATAGGATAGAGACAGCCAAAAATCAAGAGGGGAGGAGATGGTGGAGAGGGGGAGAGACAGAGAGGCACCCCAGCACTGCTTTACCACTCTCAAAGCTTTCCCCTGCAGGTGGGGACAGGGGACTTGAACCAGGGTCCTTTCACATTGTAACATGTGCTCATCCAGGTGTGCTGCCACTCCCCCCATTTTTTCCTATACAGAGTGGTCTGTTTGTTTAAACCTCAGCCTTTACCTATTAAGAGTAATATTCCTGTTACTCAGGAGTAGCTGGACAAGAAACTTATTGTTGAAGATAATTATTTATTAAGAATAACAAATTTACCTTCTCCATCTTATCTGGGATAGAAATTGAAAGAATCTTGTTAAGTGAGATAAGCCAGGAAGAGAAGGAAGAATATGGGGTGGTCTTATTCATAAATAGAAATTGAGAAGTGAGAACAGAAAGGGTAAACACAAAGAAGAACTTGGACTGGACTGGGATTGGTGTATTGCACCAAAATAAAGGATTATGATGGAGGGTTTGGTGGAGCTGGTGGTGGGTAGTTGGGTGAGGAGAAGTCAGGTCCTGGTGCATGATGGTGGAGGAGGACCTGGGTGGTGGTGGTGGAGGGGTGGGTGGAGTGTTTTTGCAGGAAACTGAGAAATTGTACACAGGTACCAACAACTTTAATTACTGTAAACCACTAATCACCCAGTAAAAAAGAGTGAAAATATGTGTTTATTATTGAAAGAGAGACAGAAAGGGAACCAAAACATCACTCTGATGTGCTATGCTAGGGATTGAACTCAGGACATCATGCTTGTTAAGTCCGAAGTTCTAGTAACTGTGCCACCTCCCTGGCTGCCAAATTATATTCTGAAGAAGAGTCTCTCTGTGTCTGGCATTCCTTTGGTAGAGGTTCAATGAGCTTTTGTATCCATCATACTCTATTCCAGAAATGACCCTTATAAACCTAAAGAAATGAGGTGGTGAAGTAGTGTTTCAGAGTTACAAAGCCTAGAAATAAATTGTAGCTGTTTATTTTCTAGAGTCTTATTTACTCCAAGATTTCAGTCCCTGAGGATAAGAGGTATAATTTTTCTATTAAAACCATGTGATTGATATATTAAATTTTCTGAAGTTTTGATTGTTTGTTGATTTTGTTTTTTACCTGAGCAATGCCTGAGATTAAACATAAGACCTTGGAACCTCAGGCCTGCCAGCCTTCTGCATGATCATCATGCTAACTCCCAGCCCTCTCTGCGGTTTTTAAGACTAAAATAAAAGGTTACAAGTATACACTGAAGTTATGGCAGAGCAGTTCAAACCTCTCACCCTTGAAATATTTTTCTTTTCTTTTATCATTTGGGACCTTACGATGGAAACTTCAAGAGGTATTGCTAAGGATTCAGATTGGTGGAAGTCAGTAAAGCAAAGAACAAATATGGCCAATTCTCACTGTTAGGTCACTTGAGGGGTCATGTCACCTTAAATTGAAAGAATGCCCACAAAGGAACAGCCTGCTGCATAGCTAATTTGGTGTGTGGAAGGAGGGTCTTGATAAATATGAGTATGGGAGCTAGGAAAATGACAGTGGGAAGAAAGGGAAAGGTAGGAAGATTTAAAAGATATAAAAAAGTAACCTTGATATTAATACTCGAGGGGGAGGGGGAAGAGTTAGGCAAGAGGGATTTTAAGATGACCCATAGCTTCTCACTGGGTGGGACAATGGAGTTAGAAAAATGATACAGATTACATATTCACTCATCACAGAGAGAATACCCCCACTGGTTAGCAGTGGAAATTCTCAGCTTTCCCGACATCTTAATCAAAAGATATATATGGCAAGTAGAGGAAGAACCAAAGTTTCCATTTCTTGAGATAACTTTTTGTTTCCCTGAAAAGAAATTATTTCTAAAGATTGTGCTGTCTTAGGTAGATGAGAGGTTGACAATCTCTTGCTTTGATCACTAGGAGGGAAGTGTGTGGCTTTGGGGCCTCTTTTTTAGTAAAAAACTCGGCTGCATATTTTCTGGGTCTCTGTTAAAATGGTAAAACTTGCATCAAAAAGAAAAAAGTAGGTGGAATCACATTCCAGGACCAGAGCCTGTTGTGAGGTCATGTTCCCTCCTTGACAGTATCAGGGCAAGAATTAAACATTCATAATATGGTAATTAAGAGCTAAATTATTTACTCCAAGCCAGTAAAGTCGATGTTGGTAGTGTGATCACTTCGGAATGAAACACAGAAAGAAACTAACACTGTGAGTCCATTAACTGTCAGCTTGGACTGTGCAGTGAACTCCCAAGTGCGTGTTCTGTGTGGTGACTAAAATTAGGAAAGAGAATATATTCCCCAACCTTGAACTGCCCAACCAAAAATTCAGCAGACAATACCCTTACGTCTTTATGATGGGATGGGCCACCAAGGGTATCACTGGACTCATTTGTGTATTTTGGTTTCCAGAGCCAATACTGGGCATAAATAACACCTTTGTTGTCAATAACATAATGACATTTCTAGAAGACAATGATGGGTTAATTTCCAGAGAGGCCCTGGTGCTGTGTCAGACTTATAAGAAACCTAGTGTAGGTATCTACAAAGACATTCACCACTGCAACAGCTCCACAGCAGAGGCAGCCTGCCTCCTTGGGACACTCAGTCACTGGAACAAAAGAAAGAACCTATTTGATGGCACAGGTGCAGTCAGAAGTATGTCACAAATCACTAATCTACCTAGCAATCTCCTGCAATCACCTACCTTCAATATACCATCACAATCAAAAGCAGATTAAGAGGCCATTATAATCACAAAGACTGGATCAGAAGAAAAGTCTGTTCTGGGGACCAGGGGTTGGTACACCCGGTTAAGCACAAAGACCCATGCAAGAATCTGGGTTTGAGCCTCTGTTCCCCACCTGCAGGCTTCACAAGCAGCAAAGCAGATATACAGGTGTCTTTCTCTCTCTTTCCCTCTCTCTCCCTCAGTCTCTACACCCCCCCCCCCCACACACACACACACTCGATTTCTCTCTGTCTTATCCAATTCAAATGAAAAAAGTGGCCACCAGGAGCGGTAGATTTATAGTGAGGGCACTAAGCTCCAATGATAATCCTGGAGGCAAAAGTAAAAAAGAAAAGCGTGTTCTTTCATTTTTCTGTGCCAGCTCCCAAAGTTCTACTGACAGTCATAGGTCAGTTTTTAATATTTCAGTGAAGCCTCCCCACCCCCCCCCAGTCTCTGCCTCTTTTCGAGTGGAGAGTACATGACTCTATCATGACTGTACCTATTCCCTGCTTTCTAGGTGACAAAGTTCACCCAAGGGCAAAATCAGTATATTTGTAAAGGTCACTGAAAACAGACAATAGACACTAGATCCAAGTGGTCTAGAGTTTACCTCCAGCAAAAGGAGAGAAAGAATGCACAAAATACAGCCTCTTTCAATGGGTAAACTGAGGAGGTCCACATACCCACTCCCACTTGACAGTCAATGAAAAGCCCCACTTCCTACCACAGCAGAAAAATAGAAAGTTAAGTACATAACTGAGATTCAAGGGCACATGTACTTAAGCTGAACAAGGGGGTGGACATTGAGGGTGGAGCAGGGAAAGATCATCCCAAACAAGATGGCAAGCCCAGAGCAGACTGTGTGGGCTCTCTTTATCTCTTGGTGGTTAGGAGTGTTCCAGGGTATTGACCCATTATGCTACCAGCAAGTGGGAGTGGGAAGACTGCATTAATTTAGCTGTCTTTTTTGGTATACTCAAGGATCCTCCTACAGCCTTCCTACCATCCCATGAGTAATACTTAACAAAGATTAGGCACAGGGAAAAGTCTCAAGGCTTTCCTTTTTAGAGAAAGATATACACTGATTGTTAAATTCTTAGAGGAATGTCCTTAGACAGTACTTAACCTGTGCTTTGATACTAGAATGTTTTCTCTATTGGTTGTGTTCAAGAACAAGTAAGATACAAATGTTTGGCACAGAGTCAAGGCCAACATGTGACATTTGTAGTGTTTGTGGGTATTAAAGACTAGAACTTGCAGGGTTAGCATATGAAAGAAACCTGACCTATGCAAGGCACATAGGAGGGGGGGAGAGGGAGAGAGAGAGAAAGAGAGGGGGACTTTGCAGGAGACTAAAATAAAGGGAGAACTAAGATGAAGAGCTCTACAGACTCAGAAGCAGGGGAAGGCATGGCAAGGTATTCAGGGTAGAGGGTTGATTATTTCTAAAGAGAGAAAGCAAAATGAGAAGCACTGATTATGTGTGGTGTGTTGGGAAAATGTCAGCAACCTGTGTGACTAGAACTTCAAGGGACATCCATGTTAAAGGAAAGGGTAAGTCAATTGTGGGATATTGAAAACTCTCAGCTGGAAAGGCTGGAGTGCTACCATTCTATAGACAGCTGTTACATTTTGGGTAAAAGGTCAGGGTCTTCCCCAGGTGTGAATTAAGTCAGGAAGAAATAAGTCTATCCATCGTAATAAATAGGGAGCTTCGGAACCAAGAGGAAATAGTTCTAGTCTGTCTCCAGATTACTGAAAGATTCTCTTACATGTTGTGGTCCCTGTTCACTCTCAAAAGTTGGGAAGATTTGAGGCTGCGTGATGGCTCAGCTGATAGAACACTTATTTCCAGAGCTCAGCCCTAGTGCCCACCTGCAGTGAGGGAACTTCAGGAGTGTTGTAGAAGTACTTTGGTGGTGGTGGTGGTGGTGGTGGGGGGGGGGTGTCTGTCTTCTGTATTTCTCCCCAATCTCTATCTCTGTCTTTCTGTCTTTCTCTAATAAAATATATATTTAAAAAACTACAGTGAGAGGCGTGGTTTATGGAGTAGCTGCAATCAGACCTTCTCTCTCCCCCAAACAACTACTATGCACAACAAGAGACTGAATTGGACAAATAATCTATAGCTGAAAAAAATCTACAGCCTCAGGTGGGTGCCACCGCACATGTACGCTTGGTGAAACAGGAGTGGGTTGGAGACACAGTTGGCCAAAAGGAGAGCTCTGGGTTGATGGTGTGCAGCACCAACCCGCACCATCTTGGGCAGTAATGAAGTTAGCAGATTCCACCAAAGAAAAGAAATTGTAGCTTAAAACTTCTCAATCTTTGACTCAGGGTTCTGTTCACATTTGTTTTTTCTCAGTCTGAGTTTAAGACAAAAACAAAACTCAGCCCACAAGCTAGCCCAAAACACCCCTCCCCACGCCCACCATCACAGATTCAAGTGGAAAGCAAAGACTTGCTGTAAGTGGAAAGCAAAGACAGCACCACCTGCTGGCCAACATAACCAACACCACACATGCTAAAGCAAACAGGCAGAAAATTAAATATCATGTCACATCAAACAGAGAAAAGTAAATCAGACGAAATCCAAGAAGTTCCAGATAGAGAGTCTATCAGAGACAGACTATAGAAATCTTATGAGAACTTTACAAGAATGCAAGCAAGAGCTGAAAGCGCATTTTTCTTTGGAATTTGATAAGAAGCTACAAGGTGTGAAAGAACTCAAAGCAGAGCTCACTAGTTAAACAACACGGAGGAAGAATTTCAAACAGAACTGCAAGGACTGAAAGGCATCTTTAGTGCGGTTCAATCTCAGGTAGAAAGCTTAGGTAATAGACTCACACATGCAGAAGGAAGAATTTCCAATCTAGAAGACACAATGAGCCCACTCTTTCAATTCAAAGATGAGGGAGAGGAAAGGTTTAGAAAGAATGAAGCTACTCGCTGTCAAACTGCAGACTCCATAAAAAGGTCGAATATACAAGTTATACAGATACCTGAGGAAGTAGACCTGGTCAAAGGTCTAGAGGTAATTTTCAGACAAATTTTAGATGACAATTTCCCTCACCTAGGTAATCCTCAGAATATACCTATTTTGGAGGCAGATTGATCACCCAGGTTCACAAATCCAAAACTACTATATCAACAAAAGGAAAGATAAAAATCATATGATTCTTTCAATAAGTGCAGAAAAAGCATTTGGCAAGCAAGGCACAACACCCATTTATGATAAAGGTCTTTGAGAAACTGGGAGTGGAAGGAAAATTCCTTAATATAATAAAGGCTACATATGATAAACCCATGGCTGATGCCGTAGTCAGTGGGGAAAAATTGAAAGCTTTTCCCCTAAAACCAGGAACTAGACAAGTGTGCCCACTCTCATCATTTTTATTCAGCATAGTCCTAGAAATCCTTGCCATAACAATCAGACAAGAAAGAGATATCAAAAGCATGCAAATTGGAAAGGATGAAGTTATACTCTCATTATTCACAGATGATATGTTGATATACCTAGAAGACCCCAGAAACTCTGCCAAGAAACTACTGGAAATCATCAATAAATTCAGTAAAGTATCAGGCTACAAAATCAATACCCATAAATCTGTGGCATTTCTTTATGCAAAAGATAGGCCAGAAGAAATGAAACTGAAGGAAGCAATACCATTCACAACTGAACCCAAGAAGATCAAATATCTACAAATATATCTAACAAAGAATGTAAAGGATCTTTTTAAGGAAAACTATAACACACTGTTAAAAGAAATAGAGGATGACACAAAGAAATGGAAGAATATCCCCTATTTATTGCATTGGGAGATTAAATCTCATTAAAATGGCAATTTTGCTAAAAGCAATCTATAGATTCAATGCAATCCCTATTAAAATCCCAATGATATATTTGAAGGAAATATAACAAATTATTCAAAAATTTGTGTGGAACTCTAAAAAAAACCACAAATAGCAAAAACATCCCTAAGGAAAAAGAAAAATGGAGGCATCACAATACTCGACTTTAGGTTATACTTCTTCTTCTAGTGTTTGCCCTTCTTCCGTAGCCAGATGATACCGTTTTAGCAGTGCTAGGAATTAGTCGCCATTTTTTACAGTAATCAGATATCAGAGACATGTCTTTCGTGAGTGTTTCCTCGAGGATGTCAAACTTTGATGCCTGAGTTGCACAGCAGATGTCATTGGTGTAGATGAACTTCCTTGAAGAAGTTTCTGGGAGGTCATTGATGTAAATATTAAATATAATTAAATATAATTTTTATACTAGGTTATACTACAAAGCGGTAGTAATCAAAACAGTGTGGTACTGGAACAAAAATGGTCATATGGACCAATGGAATAGGATAGAGAGCCCAGAACTCAATCCATACATACACAGATACCTTATATATGACAAAGGGTCCAAATATGCCCACTTGGGAAAAGAAAGACTCCTTAACAAATGGTGTTGGCAGAATTGGACAGTCACATGTAGAAAAATGAAACTAGACCACCAATTAACACCATACACCAAAATTAACTCAAAATGGATCAAAGATCTGGATATCAGACCTGAAAGTATAAAATACATAGAAGAAAATATCGGTGAAACATTTCATAACATTAACACTAAAGACATATTTGGAGACTTCACTCCATGGACAAAGGAAACAAAAGTAAGATTGAACAAGTGGGACTATATCAAATTAAAAAGCTTTGATACATCAAAAGAAAACTCCATAAAGATAAACTGAAAACCCAGTAAATGGGAGAACATCTTTGCACAACATACTTCAGACAGACACTTCATAACAAACATATATAGAACTCATTCAGCTCAACAAAAAGAAAAATAACAAACCAATTAAAAAGTGGGCAGAGGACATCCATAGACAGTTCTCCAAAGAAGAGATACGCATGGCCCACAGACATATGCACAAATGCTCTAATGCACTCATCACCAGAGAAATACACATTAAAACCACACTGAGATACCACCTCACACCTTTAAGAATGGCCTTCATCAACAAAACAGGAGAAGATAAATGTTGGGAAGGATGTGGAGAGAAAGGAACTCTAATACACTGCTGGTGGGAATGCAAAATGATACAATCATTATGGAGAACAGTATGAAGAATCCTCAGGCAAATAGAGATGGAAATACCTTACAATCCAGCAATCCACCTCCTAGGCATTTATCCAAAAAAGATAATATCACTAATTTGAAGGGATATATGCACCCCCATGTTCATACATAAAATAAACAACCAGACACAACACAACCCATATTTAAAATGTGAAAACTGTTGTGGTTACCTAGCGGGGAGCAGGGATGGCACAGACTTTTGGTGGCAGGGAAGCTGCTCTAATCTTACCACTATATAGTCCTATCAATAGCAATAGGACATGTGGGAGGGGTGGGTAGATTTAATATCTCAAGTTCCCCAACTGCCTAGACTATACAGCCTTAAGCACAAATACTAGCTCTCACTAATATTTATCTTAGATTTGCAAAATTATCATACTCTGATAATGGGATTAATGGTTTATGGGATTAATGGATCTCTAAAAATGTATCAGAAAATAAAGCTCTTCAAACTTCTAAATCAATTACAGCTTTAGGCCAGATAGGTCAAGACCTTCTGACCTTGTCAGTATTTAAAATGCAAGGAGGTTTGGATACCAATAGAAGCATTCAAATCCTAATGAAGTTAAGCATAATAACAAAAATACTTAGCCCCCCAACTAACCTGGTTATAATTATTGATATTTTAACTTTCTCTAAGACTATAATAAACTCTTTGCATCCTCTTTTTTTTTTTTTTTCTAGAGCACTGCTTGGCTCTGGTTTATAGCAGTGCAGGGGATTGAACCTAGGACTTCAAGCCTCAGGCATGAGACCCTTCTTGCATAACCATTATGCTATCTACCTCCACCTTCCTTGCATCCTCTTTAAGACTTGCATTTTTCCTAGTCCTAGTACCCCTAGGATATGCCCATATTTCTTGAAATTCCTTTTCTATAATTCCTTACCACCATACCAATCCTGTCAACTTTAACCAAATCACTACTGGTGCTGCCACCTGCATTATGCTGCTATAGAAATCCTACTGTGGACTGTAACCTGAGACACCAGCCTGCAAAGTCAACCTTGCAGCTCTGCATATTTGGTGCTCCACTCTGACACCATTCTCTCAACTTTCTCATCCAACCTCAGGTTAGTTACCAAACTCAGGCAAGACTATTAAAGTTGTATGTGCCCAAGAACATGCCTAAAATGGTTTCCCTAGCTTCTACCATAAAATCCCTAATCTCATCTGCTCTGATCCTACTTTCTGGTTCCTGTTTATTAACCATCTTGTCTCAACTTAGATCATGTCACCTTCCAGATACCAGGCTGCAGATGCTTCCATGACTACACCCCAACTTTTCTGGGCAGATGATCTCACCAGTGTGTCCTGGACCCTCACATCTCTAGTGCTGTGGTCCACTAGGGAAAGATAAAAATGGGCTGGGGGTATGGATCAACCTGTCAATGCCCATACTCAGTGGAGAAGCAGCTGCAGAAGCCAGAACTCCTACCTTCTGCTCCCCATAAACAACTTGATCCATACTACCAGCAGGAGAGAAGTGATAGGATGAAGATAAGGGGACTCTGCACTCTAGATCCATCAGCACCCAGAGAGAGAGAAGGAAAAGGAGAGGGACATATAGAGGTAGCTTTGATGTCATGAGTGGTTTTGAGGGAAAGAGAGGATTGAATCTGGAAAAGAAGGAGTAACTTTGTATAAATGTTGACAGATAGTTGTAGA
Source organism: Erinaceus europaeus (assembly GCF_950295315.1). Classification (NCBI taxonomy): domain Eukaryota; kingdom Metazoa; phylum Chordata; class Mammalia; order Eulipotyphla; family Erinaceidae; genus Erinaceus; species Erinaceus europaeus. The sequence continues at coordinate 55,411,334 of NC_080178.1, read as the reverse complement.
GAAGATGGTTGGCCTATGTCTACAACTTTAGGGGAACTGTGGTGGATTACAGTGGGGAGAGTGAAGATTCAGAACTATGGCGGTGGGAACGGCATGGATTCAAACCCCTGTCAACATGAAATTCTGTAATTTAAAAATATAATAAAATAAAATAAAAAGAAACTTGGCTAAAAAAAAAAAACCTACAACAAATGGCCATCAGCAGTGGTTAAGTCACTGTGCATGCTCTGATGTCCACTGAAAACCTTGGTGACAAAGTTTGAAAATGGAGGAAATAAAGAGAACTTGCCTCCCACCATTTAACAATAAGAATGATAATTCACAGAAAATCCATTTGCAAAATCTAAGAGCAAACACAACAGCCAATTCTCGGAATCTAAGGTCGATTGTGTACATCTGACTGGCTGAAGTGGCACAGACCTCTCACTCATTCCTTAAGCCAATTCCCTTCCTGGGAAGAGGAGGGAAGGGTGCCCCACTAGTGTGCTGCTTTCCACAGAGATGAGGCTTTGGAATTTTTTTATGGATCACATCAACTGCATTAATGCAGTAGTAACTGATGATTTGTCTCGTCATTTTTTATTCATCAAAAATGTATATTCAGCAGTCAGAGCTTATCCTATGCTACCAGTAAGTTGCCACACACTAATTTAATATATTCTAGCTGAAAGCAAAGTAATTTTGTTGTTTCAATTAACCTTCATTTGAGTCAGGGTTTTACTTGTTAGCCCTTTCATAAGATGGAAAGTAACTTTCAGTTCCCATTACTATCTATGAGAGTTCTTATACTTCTTGAAATTCTAGGTTAAGTGCCAACATTCAAGGGTTCAGTCATTTTACTTGTAAATTAGAAAAGAGAAAAAAGCAACCATCCTAGCATTACCTATGTTAGCAAAACTAACACTGTGGATTCTCTTGCTTATTACCTCTAATATGAACTCATCCCAACAATGGATTAAGGACATTTGATTATATACCAGTATCTGACCACTGCCTGAAAAGAAATGTTTTGCTCACTCCTGAGACAAACAGTGTCATTGAATGTCACCAGTGTACCAGAAATTAATGATCTGTGATAAGAGACACTGTTTAATTCTTATTCATTGTATTCACTCATTTTTTAAATATTTTTGGAGATGGGGGGGGTGTCTTTCACATGTGCAATATCATGATTAAGGACTTTCCTTAGAGAAAGAGAGAGAGAGAGCATAACACAACAATGGAGTGCCACCATGCGATGACACTCCCACCAGGTGATTCCAGAATTCAAACCTACCAGTAAGAAAGATGGTTTTGGGAAGGTTCATCTGAGAATTTTTGAAACTAATGGAAAGACTGCAAGGGCAGTGTCACTGTGGTTGGAAAGTTTGTATGTTCTGGACTATACCAGAGAAGATGAAAAGCAGATGACATAGGAAAAGTATGTAGACAGAGTGGGAAGGATTTGGGGTATCAACATAGAGAAAAAAATGAGAAGGTCTAAAGCATTGATGGCTGGACAGTTGATCAGAATCCGAGACTTCCGTATATAAAGTTATAAACCAGTCTAAATGAAGAGATGATAGGTTTCTAAAAATTAGAATGTATGTCTCTGACATGCAAGGTTCTATGTGCCCCCCCCCCATCTCCAGTATAGAACGTAAGAAGTTAAGCCAGTGAGGCAGTTCAGCCTCCAGGAGCAGTGGATTCGTAGTGCAGGCACTGAGCACCAGCAATAATCCTGGAGGCAAAAAAATAGCATATGTATTTAAAATACTTTTATTTGGTTAAGTTGTATGGCTTACAGTAGCAGGGGCATCATCAATTGTATAAGCTGTGCACTTGTTATAAGAATGAGAGGTGCCGTTGAGCGACTCATCTGCATCCCCACCTGCCTGTTGCTGTATGTCCTCTGATGAGCATGTGGAAAGGACAGAAAAGGAGAGGAAGGACTGTCAATGGAGTCACATGGGACTGTCCTGGCTGTCTTTCCACTTTGTCACTCTTTGGGCAAATTGTTTCTTCTCTGGGTCCTGCATTTTCCATTCACAAAGTAAGGGGCTTAGGTACTAGTAGCTAATAGCAGCCTTTATTGAGTTCATTTTTAGATCTCAGATATGCCTGGTGCTGTATTATACACATTGCATTATGTACACAAAGATTCAGGAGTTCATTAAGAAAAGTACTGTGGTCTCTATATTTTACATGATGGATTATAATCTAAAGATCACATTTCAACCAAGACCTCAAAACTTCAAGGAGCAAAAATGTTTGGTTCTAAAGAGGCTATATTAAGCACTCTGCCATAGTCCTCCTTATTTTCTAAAAGATAAGTCTTGAGATTCCGGCCATCACCAAACTTCTCTTGAGTCTCTGTAATCAGTCTTCAATTCCATGTGTACGAGTAACTTTCATTTTTCAGCCAGTCTTGTTCAGGGTCTCAATGTTCCCATTGCTAGTGAGATAACTCACTTTTTGTCCTTCTTACCCCAAGTCACTGATGTGCAGTTATTGGCTGAATTAGTATTGCCTGAACATTTTAATGCAGATTCCTTGAAATATGGTTTCTCTGAGGCTGGGAATTTACTCATGCACACATATTACAAGACTAGATGTGACATAACAGTGCACACTGCCAAGAACTTTATAAGAAATGATTGGGCCTTGCAGTTGTTGTTTCCTATGAACTTTCAAAGATACATTTACTGTGTTCAGAATGAAAATCTGCTCTTTCTGCATTTAGATTATTCAGTGGTAAAATTGTGTTTGGGGAAAAAGCTGAGAGAGGGGGAGGGAGGGTGGGAGGGAAGGAGAAAAATAAAACATATCAACACTCAAGATCATCTGATTTTTTTGTGTGTGTTACTGCCACTCATATCTTTATTAAATAAACTATGAATTGTCTAGTAATTTCCTGGAGACCCAGCACTTTACTACTCTTTGAGTGGGTGACAACTCACAGAACCTCTTCTGATGGGTCTAGGAACTGGTGGATGAACAAAGAATGAGCAAATATTTACCTACAGAAAAGGTTTTGTGATCATTGCACTGACTGATGAAAGGAAAGCATTGAACAGTGACAGAGAACAAGCATTTGGAATGTGGGAAAGAAGTCAGGGATGGCTTCTCTGCAAAAGGGACAGTTCCTGTGCCGTATAAGATGTGAAGTGTGTATGTGGGGCATGGTCTGGGCAGAAGAAGATATCTTACCTGGTTGGACAGTTGTCTTGCCATGTGCACCTTGGGTTTGACCCCTGGCACCACATGAAAGTACCTTAACACTAGAGAAAGCCCTAGGGCAGTGACATCTTTCAGTTTGGATCTCTCTGAAATAAAAAAAAAAATGAAAAATGCGCTCAGGGTGCAAACAAATCACACAAGTGCAAGTCTGCAGCAACACATGCTCACACTCATACTCATACACACACTCATGCACACAGAGATGTTAGGTGGGTGGAAGAACAATCCACTTATGGGCAGAAAGGCAGGTGGAGAAGAGAGAGTGATTGGCGTTTCTGAGGAGCCTGAGACAGGCTAAGAAGTGACTAGAGGTGAGGCTGAGTTACTAAGGAGGCTCAGGACTGAAATCTGCCACAGTTAGCACAGTGAAGATTTGGATTTTTATTGTAAGGGGGAGCCTAGAAGACTTGTGCTGGAGAGAAATTTGATTGACTTTTGTTTTGTTATGTTTTGTTTTGTTTTGTAGTTGCTGCTTGGGTATCACTACTCTAGGCTGACTTTTTCCAAAAGAAACACACAGGATAGACAGACATACAGACACCACTGCGCCAAAGTTTCCATCAATTTAGAGGCGTTGGCTCAAACCTGAGTTGTTTGCATGGCAAACAGCTTACTATCGGGCTGGGCTGGGCTCAAGTCCTTGGTCCCCAGCTGCAGGGGAAAACCCCATGAGCAGTTCTTCTTCTTCTAGCGTTTGCCCTTCTTCCGTAGCCAGTCAACAGCGTCAGGTTGAGCCTGATGTAAAGTTTCGAGACCTCCTTTGAATCTGGAGAGGTGGCAGTCATTGACTATGTGGGTCATAGTCTGTCTGTAGCCGCAGGGGCAGTTTGGGTCGTCTCTGGCTCCCCAGCGATGGAACATAGAGGCGCACCGGCCATGGCCTGTTCGATAGCGATTGAGGAGGGCCCAATCATAATGTGCTAGGTCAAAGCCGGGTTGACGCTTGCAGGGGTCTGTGATGAGGTGTTTGTTCTTTACCTCAGTAAAGCAGTGCTACAGGTGTCTCATTTTCATTCTCTTACCCTATCAACACCTTCTCTTGTGGTTTCTCTCTGTCTTATCAAATGAAAGAATTAGGGAAATACTGATTTTTCTTTCTCCCTTCCATTCTTTTATTTTTTTCTTTTTTTAATTTTTATTTATTTCCTTTTGCTGTACTTTTTTATTATTTTAGTTATTATTGTTGTTGTTATTGATGTCATTGTTGTTGGATAGGACAGAGAGAAATGGAGAGAGGTGGCAAAGACAGAGAGGGGTGAGAAAGATAGACACCTGCAGACCTACTTCACTGCTTGTGAAGCGACTCCCCTGCAGGTGGGGAGCCAGGGGCTTGAACCAGGATCCTTACACCTACACCGGTCCTTGCACTTAACCCTCTGCACTACCACCCAATTTCCCCTTCCTTTCTTTGTTTCTTGCCTTCTCCTCTTCCTCCTCTCCCTATTTCTCCTTTTTCCTTCACTCCCTTCTCCTTCTATGCCAGGAGGAACACACAGAAACTTAATATGAGAAGAGTGTTGGAAAGGCTATAATAATATTTAACAACACTGAGTGGGGACAGGCAGAGGTTCCTGTACAGGAAGAGTGGGTGACACCATTGCCTCCAGCTCCACCATCCATGATGTTTCCACACAGTGCTGGGGCTCGAACCTAGAGCCTCACACACATTTTTGTCAGATATTTTCTGGCTTTATTAACATAGGAGAAACTGCCCCCAAGAACAAGCTCACACTGAATGGTCTGTGTCTTTGAAGCAGTGTCCACTCATGTTTCATGAAGCCAGCAGAGATGCAACCAAGGCATGACAGACAAGAATGCAACTCTTGACAGTCCAACTTCTATGTCCCAGCTCTTACCAGAAACATCTACCTTCTTCCCTTCTATAAAATAAATAAGGCAAAGGCAAGCCTTTCATGCCAGATTGTTTTAGTCAGGGTAACTTTCCCTTTGCAGTCTTCAACTTGCACTTGATTTGTGGAAAACTGGGGCCAGGTGGTGGTACACCTGGTTGAGTGCATATGTTACAAGGTGCAAGGACCCAGGTTTGAGCCCCTGGACCACACTTACATGGAGAAAGCTTCACAAGTGGTAAAGCAGGGCTGCAAGTGTTTCTCTGTCTCTCTCCCTGTCTATCTCCCCCTCCCCTCTCAATTTCTGGCCATTTCTACTATCTAATAAGCAAATAAAGATAATTAAAATAAATAAATAAATAATAGCTAACTGTGGGAAACTATGTTGTCTGGTAGTTGTGACTGCACAGGTATTTAACAAGCTTTTCCATGTCCTAGCATCACTTTAAAAATGGCATGTACACACAGGCATGCACCTGTCTTGTCCTGAGCTCATGACATTTAAATTAGGCTTTCCCCTCAGAGTTTCTCTAAGCATTAGTAAGTACCGCACTCACACAGATGGTCAATCCCATTTCCGCAGAAGTAGAAGCAGAAACTTCTGGATGGCTACGAGGTCTTTGTGACTCTCCAGGTAACCATGCCCACACTCCCTACAGACCACCTTGTTTGAAGCTGGCAAGGCTTGTCACTTTGTGGCAGACCTCCCCCACCCTCCGTGACTCACTCCAGTTCCCTGTACTCAATCGAAGTGGCCTTTCTCTCTTATTCCCAGCTCTCCATCACTTAAGACAAGCCTATTGATTTCACTCCTGAAATTACGCCAGTTTTTTTTTTTTTTTTCATTCAAGTGTCAGGGAAGTCTCTGTAAGTGATGAGCAAGGAGATTTGGGACAGTTTGAATGAACTTAGGATCAAGGCACTGAACTCAATTAAGAAACACAACAAACAGAACTTTTCAGAGAGTATCTCTGTGCCTGGAAGTGTGCTAAGTGACAGCCACCAAAGAGGGTGGCTCTTTACCTCTTGCCCTTTAGCCAGAGAGTTCCAAGCATGTAATAAAGACTGCTGGGAAAATAAATATATTTAATAAGATGGTCTTATGGGGAATTAAAGAGCATATTGGGAGTATGGCAAAGGCATGTAGCTGGTGAAAGCTGTCTAGAGGAACTGGTTCCTGGGACAGAGGAGAAGGAAGAACAAAGTGAGCTTGGCCAAGTGAAGAATATCTTTGCAGCTATGGTGAAGGGGGGGGAATCATGTGAGAGACCTAGCAAATTCCTGGGAGAGGCAGGCAGCCAGATTTGGGTGGTACAGCTCCCTTGGATGGTAAAGTTCTTGGAGAGGAAGGTGAAGCTGTAGGCATGCTGGTGATTGTTTTTTTCGACGGGCTGGCTTCACGGGCGGGTAACAGATGACCAGGGACTCATGGTTGAGCTGTAGGCAGTATCACTTTATTCATGCAGGATACAGCGCAATCTATACCAAGCTAAGCTAAACTCAAAACTAAAACGAACAATGTTGTCTTTATATATACTTCCCAAGTAGGGTGTGAACAGGATGTGACATAGAGAGGGTGGAGAGAAAAGTGACTGGTGAAAATCAGAGTGTGACAAGGAGAGGAGGCGGGGCAGGCAAGAATTCTATCACTGAACCACTAATGCCCTGGAGGGAGGGTGGTGCTTGTTAACAGCAGTTATGTAAATAGAATGAAGTGGTTATGTAAATAGAATAGTGTTAAGCAGGGGGGATTAAACTAATGAAACAGAAGGGGTTTTTAGAAGCATACCAACAATTCCCCCTTTCTTTTTAACTAATGGCCATAGTATCAGGATTGTGGGGTGAACAGAAACCTATATCGTACAGGCGTTTTCAAAAGAACTGGCATAAGACATGGAAAACAAAATAGGCGAGCAGCAATAACCAGTGTGATGCCAAGGGGAAAGTTTCTTGCCTCAAAGGACAAGGCCTAGCAGGCGAAAGGGCATTTCTTGCCTCTGGGAGCGCTTCATGCCTCTGGGGGCATCTCTTGCCTCAAAGGGCGTTTCCTGCCTCTGTGGGCATAACCTAATAAGGAGGGGGAGTTTTCCGACTCTAGGGGCAGAGCCTGCAGGCGAGGGAACATGGTCTATAAAGTCTCAAGGCAATTGGCTGAAGTTAGTCTTTGAGAAACACAGCAGCATGTACCAGTAAGTTCGATGGAGGTGTCAGTCCAAAGTAGCTGAACACAGAAGAAAATGCCAAGGGATGAAACGCTGCATGTCTGTCTCCATGGGGAATGTCAGCCACCAGAATTCTGCTTTTCTGTAGAGAGTGATCTTTGGAGTCTGTGAATCTGTTTCTTCAGGTCGTGCCAGGTCACATCATTGGTTTCCGGGGGTGTGTTGTAGTCATTCCATCTTGTGGGCGATGTCAGAGAACAGGGGTCCAAATGGATTTCCAGGAATTCCATTTGGGTAGATGCTTTTTCATGTGAAGACTTGACAGCTGAAATTCACTTACTTGTCAAACAAAACTTGTAGCAGATTAAAAGTTTACTATAATTGATAACTCCATTATAATTGGAAGTCCTTTCTTAGTATGATTTCAAAGTTTTTGAAACAGTTTAAACTCAATAAAATGTGGAAAGGTAAATAGAAGAATCACAGTAGAAGCCTTAGGCATGAGAATAATTGACATAATCATTGCACTATCTGCCCCACCCATAACTCATACCGTTTTGAGGATTAAACATTTCAGATTTATGCCAAGATGTAAAAAAAGAAATCAAAGGAGGAAAAAACAATTTTTTGGATTGTTTCTTGGATGTCTCTAGAAATCATGGCTGCATCCAGCATTTTTTTTTAAATCAATGTCAAGCAAAACTTCAGTCATTCAAATCACTCTCTTAGGAAATGCAACTTGAACCAGATTATGCAGATCTCACAATGTAGTATCATGAGTCCCCAGAGGGCATCCTAGTCCAAAAAGCTCCTTGAAATTCCATTTAGGGTGATTCTGACTGTTCCTACTGGATTGCTTCAGGCACCCATTTTTAAAAGTGTCTTCCCATCGAAGAAAGAATCCAATCAGGAGAGTAGAACTAACTACGTGTCTCCATTCTTGGCGACTGCCAGGGTACTCGAGAATGTTCCTCAAATTAAAGTAGTCCTTCTCCATGGGAAACATTCGAGAAGAAGTCCAGAAAGTCCCAGGGGAAATCCCCATGCATATCCCAAGGTCTACGATCATGGTCATAAAGAACCAAACTGTGGCCTGGAGCAAAATGTAGTCCTTTTCCTCAGGAAACATGGGAGAGGGAATCCAGAAAGTCCAAGGAGAAATCTCAGTGCATCTCCCAAGCTCTATGATTAGGGTCACAAGAAACCAAAGTTCCCAGTCAGGGAAACAAAGTGTGGCCCAGAGCAAAATGTTCCAGAGACAGAGTAACTGTCTCATGATGAAACAGAAGAGGCTTTGGTAAACCTCTTCATAAGTAGAAGAGAAGACCATAGTGCATAGGTAGGCAAAGTCTTCACTTATCTGGGAGTTGCGCAGGTCCGGTCCCACGTTGTAGGCGCCATTATGTTGTTTTCGACGGACTGGCTTCACGGGTGGGTAACAGATGACCAGGGACTCATGGTTGAGCTGTAGGCAGTATCTCTTTATTCATGCAGGATGCAGCGCAATCTATACCAAGCTAAGCTAAACTCAAAACTAAAACGAACAATGTTGTCTTTATATATACTTCCCAAGTAGGGTGTGAACAGGATGTGACATAGAGAGGGTGGAGAGAAAAGTGACTGGTGAAAATCAGAGTGTGACAAGGAGAGGGGGCGGAGCAGGCAAGGATTTTATCACCGAACCACTAATTCCCTGGAGGGAGGGTGGTGCTTGTTAACAGTGGTTATGTAAATAGAATGAAGTGGTTATGTATGGCAAACGCTAGAAGAAGAAGAAGTGGTTATGTAAATAGAATAGTGTTAAGCAGGGGGGATTAAACTAATGAAACAGAAGGGGTTTTTAGAAGCATACCAACAGGTGATAAAGGGCTCTCAAGAATCTGCTAAGGGTTTATCTCTACCCTTGGGGAGTACCAGGTGAGATTATTGTACCAAGACAGGTCACTCAGGGCAACAGTGTCTTCTTCATTCAAAGTTACCAGTGGTCTTGGGTCCTCGCAAGACCAACGTTTTGGGAATTGATGCCATTTGTCAGTCTCATCTAAGCATTTGGGAACCATACAAGCCTTAATTACAAGGACTTAGTGGAGGTGAAAGGGAAGACCATCAGGGACCAAGTGGTGGTACACCCAGTTGAGTGTATATGTGACCATGCACAAGGACCTGAGTTCAGTCCCCTTTTCCTCATCTGCAGGGGGAAAGCTTCACAAGTGGTAAAATAATGCTGCGAGTACCTCCTTGCTCTCTACTTCTCTATCTCCTCTTTCTCAAGTTTTATCTGCTTACATACAATAAAATTTTTTTAAATGCTAATTGTTTTAAAAGAAAACAAAAACCTAAAAAGAAACAGCAAGCTTTTTAAAAATATCTCTTCTGTAGATTGTTTCTATGTTACTTCTCATAATAAGTGTTTTATCTTGCCTAGGAAGGTTTTATCTGAGCAATACAGAGATTCCTTGGGAAAAAAAAAATAGGTCTAAAGCTACATTAGTCTTTGAATTATGTATATCCTATGTCTACCTAGTGAGCAAATGATAACACTAACATACCAATTGTAATTTCAAGATGTTCTCTTAGTTGTTTTTCATTATGACATCTTTAGTGCTCCAAATAGACATCTAATGAGAATTGACTAACTTAATTTGACAATGGATTGGGGTACTTGTCACTTTCAGCATTATCAAGTGGTATTCCCAAAACAGGGATTTAACCCCATGGCTAAGAGTGCCTGATTGAAATTCTATTTATTTTCCAGTTGGTTATTTCTTTGGCTATTCCTTCATTGGTCCATTGTAGTAACTGAGCAGCTTTGCTTGGCATGAGGCTAGCTGTTCTTTCATACATGTCTGCTAGAAGGTGGAAGGTGACCTTGCACTCTCAAAAGCTGCTTGGTTACTGATACCCATGGAAGTACATGCAAGGAATTAAAAGACAGATTTGGTGGAGGGATTGTACCTGGTAGAGTGCTGGGCTGCCTGTGAGAGATGACCCAGGAACCGAGCTGGTGGTGGTGAGGCAGTTCAAAACCTTATTCATCCGAGTAACCCAGAGTTAGGCAGTAGCACAGCAGGTTAAGCGCACATAGCACAAAGTGCAAGGGCCGGCGTAAGGATCCTGATATGAGACCCCAGCTCTTGAAGGGCAGAAAATGGAAGTGGCAAGTCTAAAATGGAAGTGGTTTGACAATACCATACATGGTTAGGAAAGGGATGGAGAAAGGTAAAAAGGGATGGGAAAGGTAGGAACTTCCTTAGCATCTGTTGCGAAGGATTTAACTGGTAGAATTAATAATACCTTGCAGGTAGGGAGGGTCTTGAGGATTGAAAAATAATATATCAAATAAGGACAATGGGTGGGGAAATAGGGAGTAGACTGTAAGTCATTTGTTAGACAAAGCAGAACATTGATACGTAGATAATAAGAGAGTGGCCATTGTATCAAGGAATTCAGGGTGAAGCAGGGGAGCTGGCTTAATGTTTTATGGAATGCTGAGTCCCTGGGGGGAGAAAAATGCAAGGTCTCTGGAGATAGGCAGTAAGCTAACAGGGAGGCAGAGAACTAAGGTCCATACCTCTCCCAGGCTTGACCTCATACAGAGAGAGTCTCACAAGGAGATTTGTTTCCTCATTTCCCCATTTTTCAATGGGAAAATCCTCACCATGCTCAACCTGGTTCTCACAGTATTCCCAGCAGTAAAGTGCACACATTATAGTGTACAAGGACCTGGTTTCAAGCCTCTGGTCTTCATCTGCAGAGGGAGAGACATGTAAGCTGTGAAGCAGTACTGCAGATCCCTACTCCTCTTTATCTTTCTTTCTATTTCCTTCTTCCCTCTGAGTTTTTTTCTGTCTCTGTACAAAATAAAAATAAGTAAATAAATAAATAAACATGAATAAGAGAAAATTGAAAGACAGTGTCCTGAAGAAGCTGCACTAACTCTGTCACTCTCAACCCCTCTTCCTACTGAGCTTCTCTAAGTGTAAGGGACTTAAATGCTTTCATGAGGCTGGAGGAGAAGAGGAAACACTATCATTTCAAATATATTTTAATACATTTATTTATTTATTTTTGTGGATTTGTGTTTTGCACATTTTCATTGTTCCCAGTTCACTCTTTTACCCCTATGAAGACATAGGGTGGGAGGGACACCAGAGTTCCAGAGTGTCCCCTGGGATGCTGCACCTCCCATGTGGTTCAAACATGGACTGAGTACATGAAAAGGAAAGCCATCTCTCTGGGACCATTATAGCTCTCTCACGCTCTCTCTCTTTTAATATTTTATTTATTTATTCATTGAGTGGAGACAGAAATCAAGAGGGAGATAGAGAATGAGAGGGGGAGAGAACTAACATGGCAATTTTAATTGAAATCACTGCATGTAGAGATTGGTGGCTTGAATTTGAATCCTTGCATGTGATAAAATGTACGCTCAACCAGGTGCACCACCATCTGGCCCCTCATTTTTTCTTTCTTTATTTTTATGAGATAGAGAGACAGAGAGAGATGGAGAGACACCTGGAAGGCATCTATGCTTATCTATACACCACCAATGACAGAGAGAGAGACCTGGATGAGTAATGGTGCTGAGGTTGGAACCTCCCCTTAGACCTTAGATCCTCAGGCATGAAAGATGTTTCACAGACTCATTATGCTATGTCCTCCCCAGCCTACATAGTTTATTCTTATGTTAAGTAACTGCATTTTTTTTCATTGTAGGAAAATCTTCCTAAAACTATCCTTAAACCAATATATGATAGGAATGTGTTCAGGCTCTTGCAAGGCTAGAAAATAAATACTCCTCCAAGTCTTCCTAGAATCAACTTTAGTAGGCTTAACAAAGCAAATCATTTGGTTTTCTTATGTGTCTTTGCAGCCTTAGGTGTGATCATGACAGAAGGGTGTGGTGGAGCCGTTAGATCAGGGGAGTCAGAAGTATCACTTTAGCAATAAAAGCTCACTACCTTGGGGCAGAACCATATCTTTAGACCTATATTATATTTGCATATATGTATATTAGGCAGGGGATGGGACTACTTTTCTTTCACCTGTTTAATTGCTAATTACCACTGAATATAAGTATGTGTTAGAATTTGTGAAATTATTTTTTTCACTCTGGTGATAAAAGCCAGGAGAAACTTTGTGTAGAAGCAACACACACACATGCACACACACACATACACACATGTGTGTATGTGTGTGTGTGTATGTATGTCACAACTTTTCCCACTACTGATTAAGGTCTATGTGTTTTCTACTTGGAATTGTCCACTTCATTCTGCCTTGTGATGTGTAGAATGCCCAACAGCAAGTGGAATAAAAGTGAGCTGACATAATATGTTACTATTTTCCATATCCACTTGAATTTCTAGTAGTTACTTTAAAATTTTTTTTTATTTTAATGAGAAATAAATAGATTAGAGCACTGCTCATCTCTGGTTGATGGTGATACTGGGGATTGAACCTATGACCTCAGAGTCTCAGCATTAGTCTTTTGCAGGACTATTATGCTGTCTCTCCAGCCCAAATAAGTTGATTTTTTTTCTGTCTTTCTATCCCACCTGTGCTTCGCCAGTCCAGGAGACATAACTGCTGATCCCAGTTCAGGGCGCCAGTTGCCAGGCTAGCTTCAAGGGCGAGAGAGAGACAACCAGGGACTCATGGCTGAGTGGGATGCAGTTCAGTCTTTACTGATGAGGAATGCAGTGTAAGCTAGCTATCTCTAATCACAACCCTGTCCTTATATATCTCCTGAGGCAGAAGTGTCAGGAAGAGGAAGTACATAGGATAGGGGGTGGGGAGAAGGAAAAAGCATGCGAACCAGTGGGGATTAAACCAGTGCGGGCAAAAATAATGATTATGTAAATAGACCACAGTGGCAAGCAATGCAACAGAAGGGGTCTTAGAAGCATAATTTAGAAGCAGACCAACATCCCCCCTTTCTTTTGAACTAATGGCCATAGTATCAGGAGTGTGGGGTGAACAGAAACCTTTATGGTACAGGCATTTTCAAAAGAACTGGCACAAGACAGGAACAAGTAGGAGAGCAACAAGAACCAGTGTGATGCCAAGGGGAGGCCTGAGGAGGGCATTTCCTACCTCAAAGGGCAAGGCCTAGCAGGTGAAAGGGCGTTTCCTGCCTCTGGGGGCATCTCTTTTCTCTGGGGGTGTTTCATGCCTCAAAGGGCATTTCCTGCCTCTGTGGGCATCTCTTGCCTCTGGGGGGCATTTCATGCCTCAAAGGGCATTTCCTGCCTCTGTGGGCAGGACCTAGGAAGGATGGGCGGTTCCTGACTCTGGGAACACAGCCTGCAGGCAAGGGGACATGGCCTATAGACTCCCAAGGCAGCTGGCTACAATGTTCATGGACTGCTGCTGTCTGTCTTTGAAAAACCCAGCAGCATAAAGGGAAGCTGCTGTAAAGTTGTATAAAGTGTCCAAGAGGTGTACCAGTAAGTCCGATAGAGTGTCAGTCCAAAGCAGATGGCCACGGAAGAAATGCCAGGGGATGAAACTCTGCACATCTATTTCAATGGGGAAGGTCAGCCACCAGAATTCCCTTTTCTGTAGAGAGTGAGCTTTGGAGTCTGTGAATTTGTTTCTTCATGTCATGTGAGGTCACATCATTGGTTTTGGGAGGTGCATTGTAGTCATGCCATTTTGTGGGCGATGTCAGAGAACAGGGGTCCAAATGGATTTCCAGGGGTTCCATTTGAGCAGCTGCTTTTTCATGTGAAGACGACAGCTGTAATTCACTTACTTATGAAACAAAACTTTTTAAGGTTGTTTAAAAAGCATAAGCTCAATAGAAGAACCATGGTTAGAAGCCTCAAGCATGAGAATCATTAACATAATCATTGCACTATCCACCCCACCCATACTCATACAGTTTTCAGGATTAAATGTTTCACATTAATACCAAGACATAAAAAAATATCAAAAGAGAAAAAAAAAATTTTTTTTTGAGCTGTTTCTGGATATCTCTAGAAATCATGGCTGTATCCGGCATTTTTTTTTTGTAAAGTCAATGTCATACAAAAATTCAGTTATTTAAATCATTCTCTTATGAAACACAACTGAAAGCAGACAGCACACTTAAGATATTCAGAGAGAACAATGAGGGGGGAAGCGAGAGAAAAGTGGTAGGGAGTTTTTGTTTTTTTTTACCTTGAACCAGATTATTTAGATCTCACAATGTTGCAGCATGAGTCTCCGGAGGGCATCCTACTTCAAAAAAGGCCTCAAATTTCCAGAAATAAATAGATTAGAGCACTGCTCATCTGTGGTTGATGGTGATACTGGGGATCGAACCTGTGACCTCAGAGTCTCAGCATTAGTCTTTTGCAGGACTATTATGCTGTTTCTCCAGCCCAAATAAGTTGTTTTTTTTCTGTCTTTCCATCCCACCTGTGCTTCCCCAGTCAAGTAGACATCACCACTATAATCCACTATAGTTTTGTCAATATTTCCATTTTATAAATAAAAAAATTAAAAGGCCCAGAGGAGCTACACTGAGCATGTCTGGAGAAAGTGAGGATTCAAGATATGAGGAAACCTCAAGAGTTTTTAGCAGTTAGTGTGAAAAACAATTGCTGTGGCAAAGCTCAGGGTTTCTAGGTGAACTTGTATTGAGAGAGTTTTAAGAATACATACTTAATATCACTGCTTGTAATGTGCTTTCTGTTTTTCATAGGGGATATGGAGGGTGGCTGTTTGGGTGTGAGGGATTGTAGTTTTCTTTGGACACTGCAGCGATCCACTTAGTTTTACAAATTTTGGAAAAGCTGTCAGTCACTTGCAATTTTGAATCTTCTAGTCTGTAGGCTGAGGAAATGGTTCAGCTGGTTTGGGCCCTAAATTTGCATGCCTGAGGTTTCTATTTTATAACCAGTGCTATGTGTAGTCTAGTTTTTCTCCCATTCACATGTGATAGTGGTAATATGATATGATAATAATAATAATAACAATAATAATAGTAAATATAATTAACTTTATGAACTACTTTTGCAATCACCACTTTGGGCCAACCTTTTAAGAGAAATAGAGGAAGAGAAGGAGGGGTCAGATTTTGTTGCATCCAGTCGAACACACGTTACCATGCACAAAGACCAGGGTTCAAGACTTCAGTCCCCACCTGAAGGCGGGAAGCTTCATGAGTTTTGCTGCAGGTGTGTCTTTCTATCTTCTTTTCTCATTTTTTTAAAAACATTTGTGTATTCCCTTTTGTTGCCCTTGTTGTTTTATTGTTAAAGTTATTATCAATGTCCTTAATGTTGGGTAGGACAGAGAAAAATGGAGAGAGGAGGGGAAGACAGAGAGGGATACAGAAATATAGCCACTGGCAGACCTGCTTCACCACCTATGAACCAACTCCCCTGCAGGTGGGGAGCCAGGGGCTTGAACCTGGATACTTACACCTGTCCTTGAGGTTTGCACCACCTGCGCTTAACCTGCTGAGCTACAGCCCAACACCCAGCTCTTTCTTCTTTTCTATTACCCCCTTCTCAACTCCCTATCTAAAGAAAGAAAGAAAGAGAAAGGAGAAGAGAGGGGAGAGGAAGGGAGTAGATAAAAGGAGAAGGGAAGGGAGGAAAGTGTAGGGAAATTGTGAGGATGTGGTAGAGCCTGGAAGGGCTTGACCTGCGGAATGAATCTATCCTGTCAGTCTCTCTCTCTCTACTGAGCAAGAAGGGACAGGAGTAACCCCAAAGGTTTGTCCCATCTTATCAGACTCCCTCCCTCACAAAGCACCTTGCATTCCTGATACTATGGCCTGCTCACTTATTATCTACATAATCATTGTTTTGCCTGAAAGACCCCCACCTGTTCCATTCCTTTTATCTGTCTTCTTCCTACCCTCAAGACCCTCCCTGCCTCCAGGGTATTATTATTTATCTTACCAGTTAAAACCCTCATAACATTTGCTAAGGAAGTTACCTTTCCAAGCCCCCTTTTGCCTTTATCTGCCCCTTTCCAAACCATGTCAAGCCACTTCCATTTCTGACTTGCCAATTCTAGGTCTGACCTTTAAAAGCCTGGACTCCCTGATCAATAAAGAAATGAATTGCCTCACCACCATGAGCTCTGTTCATGAGTCATCTCCCTCGCATCACTGAGTGAATAAGCAGCCCAGGCTGCCTCTGGTAGCCTTCCCTCCAACCCAGAGAGTATGTGCCCGGGAAGAGCCACCCCCACACTAGCCTGGCAGGAGAGGAGAGGGAAAAGGAGGGAAGGGAAGGGAAGGGAAGGGAAGGGAAGGGAAGGGAAGGGAAGGGAAGGGAAGGGAAGGGAAGGGAAGGGAAGGGAAGGGAAGGGAAGGGAAAGGAAGGGAAGGGAAGGGAAGGGAAAGGAAGGGAAGGGAAGGGAAGGGAAAGGAAGGAAAGAGAGACAGTGAAAGAGCCCACAGCACTGAAGTTTCCTTCAGTGAGTTGTGAGCCAGGCTCAAACCTGGGTCATATACGTTCAAAGCCATGCATTATCCATGTGAGCTAATTTATTCATTCTTGGTTTCTTATATAATCATGTAAATTAGCAACAATTTCAAAGGCTCAACTTGATTTGTGGGCTATCTGATTCCAGAATGGGTCTGGTTTCTACTATAGGGTTCCCAGTCTGTTTGTTATGAGCTGTGAACTAAACCCTTCACTTCCCATGAGTATCCCCATATGTGACACAGAAGTGATAACAGCAACTTCTTCTTGGACTGTTATAAATGGAGAGACACATACAAATTGCCATCCAGACTGCCTGTATATAGCACATGCAAACTAAAGGGAGATTGCTATACACATGCATTTGGGGGATAGTAGGGAGGTCTCACTGGTGGAGTAGTTACAGTGTGTGTGTGTGTGTGTGTGTGTGTGTGTTCCTGAATTTGATGCTACATGTACCACATGAGAACCAAGACTGTGGAGTTCCATGGGCTGCCTGTAGAGTGATGTTCTGTGCACATGTTCACTGTCTCAGTGCACACCTTGCATGTATGTGGCCCTAAGATTTTCCCTGGTACAGCATAGACAAGTTAAAGTAGGGATCTGAGAGGTAGAACAGAGGATAAAACATTGGACTCTGAAGAATGAGGCTTTGAGTTCAATCCCCAGAGGTATATTCATTCTCTCTCTATCATCTATCTATCTATCTATCTATCTATCTATCTATCTATCTATCTATCTATCTTCTCTCAATAATAAATAAATAAAGCTTTTATATGGGGTCAAGGGGCATTGGGGTTCTGGTATATGATTATGGAAGAGAACCTAGCTTGAAGGAGAGTGTTTTGCAGATACCTATCATGGAATATGAGAGTTTCTACCTATGTGTCAACAGTTGTACTGCAAACTGTCATTCTCCCAGTAAAAAAAAAAAAAATCTGTAGTATTTTTTTTTTCTTTCAGGGTTATTGCTGGGGCTCAGTGACAGAACTACAAACCCACTATTCCTGGCAGCCATTTTTTTTTCATTTTATTGGATAGGATAGAGAAATTGAGAGTGGAGGGGGAGATAGAGAGGTAGACACCTGCAGATCTACTTCTTCACTTCCTAAGTGAACACCCTGCAGGTGGGGAGCAGGGGAACTCGAACCTGAATTCTTGTGCTGGTCCTTGCTCTTAGTACTATGTAAACATAACCAGGTGCACCACCACCAGGTCCCCAAAATATGTATTAAGAAGTATGTTTGTTGGTGTAGAATTATACCTTTATTATCCTATAATCTTATAAATCATCATTAAATTATGAATAAAAAAGAAAAAAAGCAAAGTTTCTGCTATAAATAAACAAAAAACACTGTGTGACATGAATTTATAGACCTCTGTTGGTCAGGGTCAAGTGTTATGTTTCCTTCCAATGAATAATGTTTGCATATGGGTGTGTTTTTGTGACACATACTTTAATTTTACTGCTTTGAGCTGTGTCACTGGTATATTCCATCTCACCATTATTTCATTTTTTCAGTAATTTATTATATATATATATGTATGTATACATATACATGTGAAACACTGACAAAACCATAAGATAAGAGGGGTACAACTCCACACAGTTCCCACCACCAGAACTCTGTATCCCCTCCCCTCCCTTGATAGCTTTCCTTTTCTTTAACCCTCTGAGAGTATGGACCCAAGGTCATTGTGGGATGAGAGAGATATGATAACTCTGCTCATCTCTGGCTTCTGGCTGTGCTGGGAATTGAACCTTGGACCTTAGAGCCTCAGGCATGAAAGTCTTTTGCATAACCATTATGCTGTCTCTCAAGCTCTCACCATTATCTCTTTACTTAATCCTATTTGTAGTGACCTGTCCCTTTAAGTAGTCCAGAGCATTTTTCCTTCTTTTTCATTTTCCTTTCTTTCCTCTCTCACTCCTCTCCTATATCCCTCATCATTTCTTTCCTTCTTTCTTTCTTTTCTTAAAAAAAAAAATTTATATTTATTTTCCCTTTTGTTGCCCTTGTTGTTTTTTATTGTTGTAGTAATTTTTGTTGTTGTTATTGATGTTGTCATTGTTAGATAGGACAGAGAGAAATGGAGAAAGGAGGGGAAGACAGAGAGGGGGAGAGAAAGAGAGACACCTGCTTTGCCTGTGAAGCGACTCCCCTGAAGGTGGGGAACCAGGGGCTCGAACTGGGATCCTTACACTGGCTCTTATGCTTCATACCACATGTGTGTGCTTAACCCGCTGTAATACTGATTGACTCCCTTTTTTTTTTTTTTTTTTTTTGTTATCAGTGAGGCTTCACCACTAATGGTGAAATCATTCCTATAGACAGAGAGAGACAAACAGAAGACTGCAGCAGCAAAGATTCCTCCAGAGCCTTGGGGGCCAGGCTAGACCCTGGCTTTGAAGCCTGGCAAAGCAGGTACCATCAAGGTAAGCTACCTTGTCAGCCGCCGGGCCATACCCTTTAAGGGTTGCAGAGTTGTTACTCCAAGCATAAGCAGATAAGTAGAAAGTTCCAGCAGCCATTATTATACTCTCTAGTTGCTCCTAATCCAGTCCTAGTGATTTAATATTTTCATGTCATTTATAAAAACCTCTATCAGGATCCCCTAAATTCCCCTTGCTGCTCCCTCCTTCTTATTTACTACTTTTGTAATGATGGGGCCTGGGGGTGGTCCTCATGTACTCTGAGCATTTAACAAGCTAGCAGTCTTCCAAGAACCCTGAGTGGAGTGGGGATGAATTGCTTTAAGGTTAAGTAAGATGGCTGTTTTGTTATGAGAGATCAAATCTGAAGGTATATGCTTTTGGCCAATTAGCACCACTGTTAGGACTTGAAAATCTTGTCTTTCATTCCTTAACCTTAAAGGTGGTGTTCAGAGGGGAGATTGTTTTCAGTTACAACCTACAAATCATAAATTAACAGGAAGCAATAGCACTGTGCAAAGCCCCTGCTAAGGGCCCTTCGTAGCTTTGTTCTCTCTAGTAGGCTTCCAAGGAGCCCAGTTCTCCCCTCCTTGAACATCCTCTCCCAGCTAGTAAGAGCCTTTCATCCTCCAAAGCAGAGTGAGGATTCCTCAGGCCTATTCTCTTGTCATCTTCACAGTAGTGCTGGGAGGAAAGAGGCTACTGTGGGTTATTGTTTTCATCTGGACAGATGAGAAGAGAGTCTTAAGGAAATCAAGCAGTCTGCCAGCCTGACTCTCACATAACGCTAAAGCCAGAAGCTGAATCAGGATTTTACCCCCAAGCCCTCCTACCACCCCTCTGGGTTCTCTCCCAGGTGTTGAGACACCTGGCATAAGAAGGACTGCTGTTAGGCCCACAGGTAGAAACAGACAGGTTGATCCTGGGGCTCACTGCCTCACAGGTTCTTTCCCCTCTCCCCTGGAGTTGTCTTCCTGCTCACTGTGTTGCAGGAAGTTGAGCCTGATGCTTTTTATTCTCCAGATCCCCATGGGCAAGCAGTGGGAGGTGTGAGGGAAAGGGAAGGAGGGCCACGCTGTAGCAGATTTTAGGTGATCAGAGACTGAAACATGACACCGGCAAAGTTTCATAACTTACATCTGTAAGGTCCACATCTGTGACCAGAGAGACTCTTTCAACTCTCTGTTCCTCAGCTTCATCCACTGTAAATGAATAACCACAGCACCTAGTCATAAACATGTCATCTAAAAAAAAAAAAGCAGGAGGACAAGCAACTCAATACAGCTCTGGCCATAGTCATCTCACAAAACCCCAACAGGAGATTTTTTTTAATGATTTTTTTAAACTTTCTTTTTCTTATCTTTATTTATTGAATAGAGACAGCCAGAATTCAAGAGGGTATGAGGAGATAGAGAGGGAGAGAGAAATAGAGACACCCTCCACCCTGCTTTATCACTGTTAAGAGCCCTCCAGGTGGGGACCAGAGGCTCGAACCTGGGTCCTTGTGCATCACCGCCCAGCACCCAGAAGATTTTTTTTTTCAGATTGGTTAATAACATAGGTCAGGAATAGTGAAAGTCAGCTTCTCTCTTTTAGTTTTTCTCCTTCTCCTTCTTCCTCTTCCTCTTCTTCTTCCTCTTCCTCCTCCTCTTCTCCTTCTTCCTCTTCCTCTTCCTCCTCCTCCTCCTCCTCCCCCCCCCCCTCCTCCTCCTTTTTCTTTTTAACTAAAAGGGGTCTCATGGCTATAAACTCTAGGCACTCACATGGAAACACCCAAACAGGAAAGCAGAAGGAAGTTTCATTGTGCCTTTTCACTGTCTAGCTATCAGGGTAGACAGAAAAGGTCTTTTCCAGAAATGTCCAGCACACCCTTTGTTCTTTATTAATATTTTAATTATTTTAAAATATTATTTATTCCTTTTTGTTGCCCTTGTTTTATTGTTGTAGTTATTATTGTTGTTACTGATGTCATTGTTAGATAGGACAGAGAGAAATGGAGAGAGGAGGGGAAGACAGAGAAGGGGAGAGAAAGATAGGTACCTGCAGACCTTCTTCACCACCTGTGAAGCCACTCCTCTGCAGATGGGGAGCCGTGGGCTCGAATGGGGATCCTTATGCTGGTCCTTGCACTTTGTGCCACCTGCGCTTAATCCAGTGCACTACTGACCCATTCCCCATTTTAATTATTTTTATGAGAAGAGAGAGTGAGAGACAGACAGAGATCAGAGCATCGCCTGATGGTGGTGCTGCGGATTGAACCTGAGACTTTACAGTATCCCCTATGAAAGTCTTTGGCAGAACTATTGTGCTATTTCTCCAGCCCCTCCACATACTTCTACTGTATAGTAATTAAAAAATAGAAAGGGCTTTGAGCTGGGGGTTCTAACAAATGAGACGTTTATTGCATAGCGGGTTATTTAGGTACAGCAAAATAGGCAAAGGGGCAAAGATCAGCTAGTCGTGGTGGCTAGGAACGATGAACCCATGTTACCAGCACTCTGCTACATGTGTTTGGGTCCTGGAGAGAAGAAGAACCAACAAGGGCAGCAGGAACAGAGTAAGCAGGACCAGAGAGTGACTTCCGCCAGACACTTAAAAATAACTTTCTGTAAACCCACAATCCCTTGTGGGTTTGCATAAGTCCATAGTATGTTCATCAGGATGATGTCAGCTATATGCTAACTGTGCTCATGTACCAAAAACTTTGCATGTCCCTGACTACCTAGATCACATGCCTATCTGTGTAAAGACAGGGTTGCTGTGATCCATTGAGAATACCCATAGATAAACATCTAGACTAAGAATGGCTTCCTTTTTCTTGAAGCACCTCTCAACTTTCTTCATGGACAAAAGTGAATGTCAGTTCCAAGAACAAGACAAGAGGCTCGGACACTGTCTGCAGATGAAATGCTAATCAGACTAGCCCCAGTAGAGTCTTGTGTTTAGTGATCAGTACACAGACTGAGGGTAAAGAGACTTTCATAATAGCTGGCAAATAAGCGTCTGTGTGAATGTTCCATGCCATTACTGTCTTACCAAGTTGGACCAGCATCAAACTGGACCAGTAGCTGCTAAATTTGCGAAGTTGGGCACACCAGTTAACTCTTCCCACCCCACACACGCAGCTGCTACCCTCACCTTCACATTGTGGATAAGACTCACTCTCCCAGAAGGTTGAGAAGGTCAAAACATGACTTAACAGCTGGGAAAGAACACTATAAGTCATTGCTCATAGAAAGTGTCATAATTTACATATAGAGAGTCTAACTACATACCCGACTATGTTCAAAGGTCTGGTTTCAAGCCCCTAGCCCCCTTTTCCTGGCAGAGGAAAGCTTTATGAATGGCAGGACAGTGCTGCAAGTCTCTCTTTCTCTCTCTCTCTCTCTCTCTCATATTCTCTCTCTCTGTGTGTGTGTATCCCTTGATCAGAGAAAAATGAGGGGGGATAGTCTCTGGGTAATCCTAGTTAGGAAAAAAAAATTGATCTGGATCAGAAGCCCCAGTGACAACAACAACAACAACAACAAAATAGACTCAAAGCTTCACAATTATACAGACCTAGGGACGGCCTGAGGTGTACCATCACAGAAGAGACTTGTGAGGAGCTGATGACTGACTGTAGACTTTTCATGCTCCCAGCAGTGTAACGCTGATATGTAGACCTTCCCCATCATCCCATTGTTCTGGAAGTTTAAAAATAAATTTCAGCTTTTATTCTGGGCCACCTTGTACCTATATATAGTGCAACGTGATGCAAAAAGGTGGGGGAGGGTTCTTTGCATTAAAAGTTACATACATAAAAGTGACTTCCATAGTGCCTTCTTTATCCCAAGCCTCACAGCTCAACACCCAGAACTGCTAATGATGGCAGTTGGCTCCTTGTGCTCCAAATCCTTGTGACTCTCATCCACATAAAAGGGATCCAAGTTTCTGGAAAGTTTGTCCTTGGAGCAGATATAATTAATTCCTTCTAGGGGTCCACAAGTTCACATTTTACTCAACTATCTATTTATGTTCTTCTATTATGTTCTATCTTCATGCCACATAAATTTCTCTATATACTGTTTGCTGTATGTCAACTTTTCAAATCTGGTTTTGTTTAAGATAGCTATTCCTTTTTTAAAAATAGTTATTTGTTTACTTATTTTTATGAGGGAGGGCAGAACGCTGCTCTGCACTGTCATAGCAGTGCAGGAGATCAACCCTGGGGAAAACATCTGTTTCTGAGTGTTGAGAAAATGATCAGATTTTAGAACTGTGATGTCAGGGGAGTTGCCATTGCATCTTTTTGCTTGGAAGTCTTCATTGACAGATTCTTTTCCTTCACGTGCTTAGCTGGAGAGACTGACTTGCCACACTCTTAATTTTCTGGTGCGTCATTCTTAAAGGAATGCACATCGATGCTGTTGACAGTAGTTCATGGTTCCAGTAAAGTTATCTGAGCCTATCCTTTTTCATAAAAACCAAGATGGGTATTTCTGCTTTCACCAGTGAGCTGGCACTTAATCGAGGAAGAGGTGAAAGTGGAGAGTCTGTAACAGCTCTCTCCCTCTCCTCTCCTCTCCTCTCCTCTCCTCTCCTCTCCTCTCCTCTCCTCTCCAATCCTCCCCTCCCCTCCCCTCTCCTCTCCTTTCCTCCCCTCCCCTCCCCTCTCCTCCTCTCCTCTCCTCTCCTCTCTTCCCTTCCCTTTCTTTACCTTTACCCTTACCCTTACCCTTACCCTTACCCTTACCCTTACCCTTACCCTTACCCTTACCCTTACCTTTACCTTTTCCTTCCCTCCCCTCCCCTCCCCTCCCCTCCTCGTCTCTCTCTCTCTCTCTCAGATTATTATTGGGGTTGTTGCCTTGCAGGGCTCTACCACTCACAGTGATTATATTTTTATCTTTTCTTGTTTCATAGAGGGTGTGAGACAGAGATTGAGAGGGAGATAAAGTGGGGAAAAGAGACAGATGTAAAGAGAGACATCTGCAGTACTGCCTCACCACTCCTGAAACTTCCCCTCTGCAGTTGAGGAATGAGGGTCCAGGTCCTTTCACATGGTAATGGTTGTACCCTGTCAGGTGAGACATTTCTCAACCACCACCACCCCCTTTTATTAAAGAAAGCAAAAAGCTTTTCTAGGATGTCCTAGTAGAGTGACAGTTACACACTGATGGCCAAAACTGAGCCCCCCTAGCTGTCTGTGGTAGCAAGGCTCACACAGCTACTAAATGACAGCAAGCAGTGGTGGGCCAGGTTGCTATGGTTGCCATAACTTGGTGTTATTCAAGCAGTTCAGTTCTTTTTTTGAATTAAGTAATTAATTGATGATACAGAGAGGGGGTGAGAGAGAGACACAGCTACACAGAGAGAAAGGAGAGAGGGAAAGGGAGAGGAAGAGGGAGAGGGTGAGGGAAAGGGAGAGGGAGAGGGAGAGGGACAGGGAGAGGGAGAGGGGGAGGGAAAGGGAGAGGGAGAGGGAAAGATCTAGCTTCTGGTGGTGTGGGGATTAAGCTTGGGACATCAGAGCAAACATGAAAGACTTTTGCAGAACTATTGTGCTTTCTCCCCAGCCCCAGTCAGACTTTCAAACATATAAGAAAATAACTGCTTTAATATTCAGAATTATTGAAACAAAAATTCTCTCTTTTTTTCCTTTCCTCCTTTATTTCATTTCATTTTTTCATTCTGTCTCTCTCTCTGTCTCTCTCCCTACCTATCTCCCTCTTCACAAAGAAAAACCAAGAGAAAAGAGAGGATAGAGAGGGAGAAAGAAACATAAATAAATACCTGTAACACTGTTTCACCACTTGTGAAGCTTCCTCCAATAAGGTGAAAACCAGAGGGCTTGAACCCAGATCCTTGTTCATGGTAATGTGTGTGCTCTCCTGGGTGCATCACTACCTGCCCCCCACCCACATACCAGTTATCTAAGCTGTCCGTGTTTCATTTGCCATCAATGCCAAGGCTTGATCAAATGAGGGAGATGCCTGCAACCGACAGGAAGGAAATGAGTGTTTGAATGATGGTCAGAAAACAACAAGGCTAGCCTGGCACTCCTCCAACCTCTAGTCCTTGTACAACACTGGGGAAAGAGAAGGGGGTGAGAACTTTGAGGGAAATTTCAAACTGATGGGAAAAGAATCCTACAACACAGAACATCTGAGCTGATCCCCACAGTAAAATGTGTTCAGATTGCTCTGTTCCGGTCCTACTATAGCTTGTGGCGACATGTTTGCATGGCTCCTGGACTCATCACAAAGATACAGAAACATTTCTTGACACAGCATACCACCTTCCTATAAGAACTGGAGACCCTGGATGTGGCTATGCTTTGTCCTCCTTGGATGCCCTTGCTTCTCCCTCTTCACTTCGGTTGACAGCCAAGAGGTCACCACACACCATATTTTTCTACCTTCTATTTCTGTCTTTGGTTCTATGCTCCTGTCTCTGCCCCCAACACTGTACTTCCTATAGTTCCTTTTAACAATCTTTCTCTCTCTCTCTCTCTCTCACACACACACACACACACACACACACTCCTGGTGGATCTTCCTGCCTTCTTAAGCTTCTTGTATTGATCTTCTGCAATAGTCTCTGGAACAAAGGGGTGTCAACTGGCATCTTTGTGCAAAACCCTTCCGTGGTTCTCACTGGCCTCAGTTCAAGACCTTCAGTCTTTGCTGAAGCTGTTCATTTTATCCAAGTTTCTAAAAATCAAGTTGATACTAGAAATGTGAGAGATCCATGGAGGATAATGACCCCTGAGAATTCAAGGGGAAGAGAAATCATTATGGTACAAATCTGACCCCTGATCCCTGACCCCTGGGAAGAAGGAGAGTGGAAGAGGGAGGACTGATCTAAGGGAGAGTGCCCTGACACCTCCATGCATCGCTAAGAAAGCCAAGGTCAGGTCAGTGGAGACCCTTAGTGGGCAGACCACCCTTCCCAGGAATCTGGTGGTGGTCAGGAATGACTCAGTCCTAGTACCCCTGCCATGTTCAGACATTAGATGGGACAGTGAGTGAACTCTCTGTTGGAGGCTATCAGTTTATGAACACACTTTGCTCAGGATCTCTTGAAAGGGAGAAGTGATGGTCACATTGAGTTAGGGCACAGCTGTCCTAAGTCAAGCACAAGTCTCTTATCATCTGATTCATGCCCTCAAGCTCAAGCTCGGCTCTTGCACACCCTTGGTATAAACTCTGATGCAGCTAGTATTTTGGTGTATAGTCACTGCTACTCACCCGGAACCTACTCCCCACACTCCCCAACAACCCAGCAGAGGTGCCTGGCTGACTCTTCATCTATATGTCCAATTCAGTTTATGTCTATGTCACATAACTAGAAAGAGAGCTATTTGCCCAAATATCCATTCTGTACTGAAAAATTGCAAGTTGTTAAACCCAGTCAGAGTTCAATACACAATGGATGGGTAGCTATTTAAAAAAAAAAAAAAAAAGATGTCCTCCAGAATTTCTTAAAGTCCCATCATCAGGGAGATGATTGGAAGTATCTGAAGTATCTTTGCCATTGTTTGGAGTGAAAGTCCCTAATCTGTCTGAGAGAGTTGAATTTCTAGAACTTGTCCTCACTGACAGAGATGGAGATGTCTCCAGAAATGTAGTGTGTGTCTTAATGTCTAACCTCCATCTGCCCTAATGCTGCCATTAAACCCAAGAACCAAATTAAGACTAATGCCAGCAATTCTAGGCAACAACTTATTGCATTCATTCTGAAGCAAGAAATATATCCATTATCCTTGAAATGCAAGTGAAGAGCTGACCAGCATAATTGTATCTGTCTACGCAAGTGACAAAATCAAAACAAATGCATGCACCAAGGCCCAACAATTAGCTTAGTATGAGTTATTGAGGCTCCTCTCCCAATTCTGCTGTCAGGGTCAATCATCCTTTGTTTCTACAAATATCTTCTGCCTTCTTTGAAGTCATCTGTGCCATCAGTAGCCATGCCACCAGAGGTCTCATGAGTGGACTGGCTTTTCATTCCATCCTCTATGCTCCCTCGCTGGCAGGAACAGCCATGACAAATGCTAACAAAGCCTGATCTCTCTCCACAGCCTTGCAAACTGACTCATAACCACTGATTTGATTCTGTTTTTCCCTTTTTCTGTGGACTGTTTCTTTTTTAGCTAGACTTGAGTCACTGGTTGGATTCTATTTTCTGTATTCCTGTGGGCTATTTCTTCTTTAGCTAGATTCAAGTCATGGGCAATAGGTATGGAGAGAACAGGATCCAGAAGCCAACAAACAAATGGATAGACACATTGCTATGATTGGACATGGTTGTAGGCACATGGAGAGGCAGGCACCCTTTGGAAACTTCCATAAGCTGTGGGAAACAACTGGGGAAGACTTCATCAAACTAATAAAATAAAATAAAAACTTCCATTTGCCATAATAAGCAACTAGATAAGGAGAAAGACATATATCCTTATTTTTACCCTAAGTTGATAAGATATCCTCAGAGCCCCACCCCACGAGAGAAAGAGAGAGAGAGGCTAAGAGTATGGATCAACTTGTCAACACCCATGTTCAGCGGGGAAGCAATTACAGAAGCCAGACCTTCCACCTTCTGCATCCCATGACTCTGGGTCCATACTCCCAGAGGAGTAAAGAATAGGAAAGCTATCAGGGGAGGGGATAGGATATAAAGTTCTGATGGTGGGACTTGTGTGGAGTTATACCCCTCTTATCCTGTGGTTTTGTCAGTGTTTACTTTTTATAAATAAAAAAGGTATGCATAAGACTCTGACATCATCTAACTTTGCTAAATACCACAGTCCACAAGAGTGGGTTTTCAGACTTCTTCTTGACCCCTTCCTTTGGAAATATTTACCGAATAGCACTTCTGGCGGTGACCAGGTAAACAGGGTTACCCACAGCTGCACAGCTGGACAAGCTAATAACATCAGGCAAGACAGCCAGGTGAGCTACTTCTGTTCATAAAATTCCCTTGCTTATTTACATGCCCCGTCTCTTTCTTTCTACCTACCCTCCTTATTCCTTCTCTTTAACCTTCCTTCCTTTTCTTTCTCCATTTCCCCTCCTCAAAATTACAAGTCTCACCCTGTAATTTTCATTGTATGGGAAATTGTCCTTTGGGGAGAAAAATATTTGCCAAAATGAATTTCTAAAATCAGTATAAAATTGGCTGTGCAGCTGTTAATCACACAAAGGGATTCTAGCATCTGCTGGATCCTGAGCAGCTAGAAGAGCCATTGGCCAGTTCAGACCTTGGGGGCAGCCTGGTATGTCTGGCTCCAGAACTTGGGCCTGCTCAGAGATATGCATGTGCCATGAGACAAGGGCAATGGTAGACACACACACTGCAGGATACTGCGCATCCTAGGCTCAAGAATGGTTTCAAGAATCCCTACTTGCCAAAGTGATACTAAAGTTAAAATTTCACTTGAATAGCATTGTTTGACAAGCAAAGTGAAGAGGAAGATAGTGCCAGGGGTTGAACTTGGGGCTTCTGAGTCTTATGCATGGAAATCCCACGCAATACCCTTCTGGCCACTCTTGTCATATTTTACAAGGTGTCTTCCCATAGCTAATGTCTCCCAGCTTTACTGTGAATAAAATGAATTCCCATCTCAAAGAGCTCATAGTCAAAGGCCAGTGTAGTGCTCCAGATGCGGCATGTGGATGGCATGGCTCCTTTCATTGTAGACCTAGACATCCTGAATCGTGGCCATTAGTCTGTGCACCTGCTCCTGCTGTAGTTTTGTAAGCATCTAGAGGACAAGAGCGTCAGTGGTTAAGGATGCAATGATTCTGATTTGCTTAAATACGGGATTGTCCATGGCCATTCCCCTCCATGGCCCATGCCTGGATGCAGCCAGACTGAAACCTTCACTCTCTCTTGAATGTGTAACCTGCCCCTAGTTCAGTAGCTGAGTTGTAAGAATGGAGATGTCTTTCTGCATCTTCATTAAAAGACAGAGGTAGAGAACTTATGAGATATAGATGATATCATTTCATATCTGTTAGTCTAGGACTGAGAGTCAAAGCAACAGCTAATCATAGTGAGGTAATCACTGCCATGGGGAGCTACATGTGGGGTGAAATCAGTGCTTCCACACTGAGTGCATAAATCAATTGAGCAAATACAAGATAGATTTATTTCTGAAGTGACAGTACCGGGGCCTCAGAAACACTTTTAGTCCTCCTTTGCATTGAAAGACAAGGAGAGTAAGACTCTGACAAGACTGGAATATGAAAAATGGCAAGATACACAAAAAATAAACTCCATATGGATCAAGGACCTAGATATTAGACCTGAAACTATCACATACTTAGAGAAACATATTGGCAGAACTCTTCCATCCAAATTTTATAGGCATCGTCAGTGATACAGACCCAGTTGCAAGGCAGACAAAAGCAAAAATAAACATATGGGAATATAACAAACTGAAAACCTTCTGCACCACAAAAGAAATCACCACCTATGGGCCAGGTGGTGGCACACCTTGTTGAACACACTTTACAATGCATAAGGACCCAGGTTTGAGCCCTGGTCCCTATGTACGGGGGAAGTTTCATAAAAGTGGTAAAGTAGTGCTGCAGGTCTCTCTCTCTCTCTCTCTCTCTCTCTCTCTCTCTCTCTCTCTCTATATATATATATATATATATATATATATATATATATATGTTCTGTCTCAATTTTTGGCTGTGCCTACCCAATAAATTCTTTACAGAAGGGGAGAAAATCTTTACATGTCATACATCAGACAAGAGTCTATATACATAGAGCTCATGAAACTCAACAACAACAACAAAAAGATTGTATCCAAAAGTGGGAAGAGGATGTAAACAAAATATTTAAAAAGAAGGATGGCAAGATAACATCCAGAAGTCCCACAGATTCAGATAAGGGCTCCAAGAACCTGACTCTTTCATGTGGAGAGTAAACCTAGATGTAGAACTCTGAATGGGAAGGCAAGCAGATCAAACTATTTCAATGATAGTGGCGAGAACAAAGCAGACGTGCACCAGACTTTTACGTCTGAAGCCCTAGAGATCTCAGGTTCAATCCTGGAACTACCTTTATCACCTTGCCAGGCACACAGGAAAGAGGGGATATAGCAAAGAGAAACAAAATGTCTCCAGTAGTGACAGTTAAGACCCGGTGAATCATAAAAGAATTCATCATTTTCAATTGAGGCTAAAAGTAAAAGACTTTGGCTAAAAGAAAGACTTCAGGGGGGCTGGGTGGTGGTACATTGGGTTGAGTGTATGTGTTACAGTGCACAAGGACCCAGATTCAAGCAGTGAGGAAGCTTCACAAGTCGTGAAGCAGTGCTGCAGGGGTCTCTCTGTCTCTCTCTCCCTATCCTCCCCTTCCTTCTCAATTCTGCCTGCCTCTATCAAGTAAATAAGTATTTTTTTTTAAAGAAAGACTTCAAGGTTTAGAAGAAGCTTGGAGATTTTATCATTTTAGCAAAGCAACAACAAAACCCAAAGCCTTCTCAGTGTTTACTGTTCAGCATAGAATTAGAAGGGGGATTAGAATCAAATATTATATATTCCAGCAATGCCATCAGCCAAGCTAAGGTGGCTTCCCAGTCTTTCTGGAGGCATTTAAATCCTCAGTATCTACCAGTGCCCTCATTGCTGGAATCAAAATCCCTGTAAGTGGGGACTCAGGACTTGGAATCTGGATAACTGTGCATGGTAATGTGGCACACTGAATTACTTATGAATATGTAAACCATCCTGATGAGGTTGGAGTCCTGTCTGATCAGCCAGGCTCCCAGAAATCCAACTCAGTGACCATGCTGGTAGACTAAAAGACCTTCCTTAAATCTTCTACGAACCCATGAATCAGGCTTGCAGTTCCTGGGAAAAGCATTAGACAAACAAAATGACAAAAGAAATGATAAAACACCCACAAGTAGCATCTGTGTCCCTAGCTTATGGTGCTTCCAGTGTTTGCACCTGGGGCCTCTCATGCTTCAAGCAAAAAAAAAAAAAAAGTATGTTGCACTGCTGCTGGTGCTGTCCTGCTGGTCCCGATTAATATTTCTCAAGGAAATGATTGGATCAAGTCATTCATGGAGAATGAAAGCTAAGGCAGATGAGATCCAGGCAGAGCACAGAGTCCTGATAGTTAGACTTTGAGAGGATATGTGGAGATGAGCACACCTGGGCCAATTTGAGTGGCTGCAATTTGAGTGAGTCAGAAAGGGGGGGGGGGGTCCAGAGACAGTGCACCTGCTAGATTAAATACATTGTAGTGCTTGAGGCCCAGGGTTAGAGCCCCAGCACCATATGGTAGTACCATGGTGTTAGTGAGCAAAATCAAACCACCATCCACTGCAAGGAAGCAAAAGATGTTTATTCACGAATTCGAATCCGGGTTGAGAGGTGACTGACAGCAGTCCACCAGGCTCAACCCCGAACAAGGCTCAAACCACACAATTTATAGGATTTCAGAATACATTCAGGGAGAGGGAATGTATAACCTTATCACTCTACAACCAATAACATGCCATAAAAAGCGCAGAATCCAATCATTTTAAACATAGTGAAGCGCGGGGTCCACTCAAGGCAAAGTGCGGGCTTATTTCAAACATCGCACCACCACACAACCAATAGGACTTAGCCAGAGTGGCTGTCCCCACATCCTTCCGCCATCAATTGCAACCATCTGGTAAACAGCTTTCCTTAAACCCTGTGCAAAGGTCCTGATAAGGCTTGCCCTTATGCAGGGTTTGGTTAAACATCTAGTGGCTTACTGGTCGGGTCCTGTTTTTCTTTAAGAGAAAGGAAACTGGGGTCAAAGGAGAAACCAATGGCCTGTCACTGTTTGCCATAGCTCTTATCTGAGTTCTTGCTGTGTACCGACAGGCAGTCTAAGTGCATGCCATACGTAAATTCACCCAATCTTTACAATGATCTTATGAAGTAGCTGCTATCTATCTTTGAATAAGGAAAATAAGGCTTGTCCAGTGCCATCCAGCTCTAAAGTGCTGAAGCCAGATATCAGTCCTCTGGCTGAGTTTAGAACCAGAGCACTGAAGTTTCCTCTCCAGAGGTAGACTGGTTTTGGCGCCCTCTATTGGAGGAAGTACTGGCTTCCCCCAGTGTGAGTCTCTTCTGTGTACCAGATCCTGGTAAAAACTACAGGTTTGGAATTTCGGCCTGAATAAACCAGAGGTCCCTCACAAATGGACAGATTTGACCCAGTGCTATGCTATCTTGAACTCCTTTTTTAATGCATCCAGTGATGATTAAATAATCTAGAAATAGCACACCTGATTTTAGATTTCCAGTGAATCTTGAGAAAACAAAACAAACAAACAAACAAACAACCAGAACTGAAAGCTTCTAACTCCCCAAGGACCAGAGCAGAGAAACAGCTGTTTTTTTCTAATAAGTCAGACATGGTCCTTGTCACCCCAGCTGCCACCATCCTTGCAGGCCTCCCTGGTTTCTTTCTGCTAGGGTCAATAACACTTCCTGCCCACTCTTGGACCTTTGACCTTGAGCCCCACAGAGCCTGCCAGTGCCCAGAGCACGATTCAAATTTTTGCAGGTGTTCCTGCTTCTTAATAAAATATCTCGTTATGCTATTTTTACTGGTACACTTTTAAAATTTTGCTGTATGAATATAAACGACATGCAAAATAAAATGCCAGGTTTAGCTCCAAGGGCTTCAAGAAAAAGTGATATGCTTTTTTCAGCCCAGCACTAGAGAGAAAAAAAATGTCATAAGCTGTTTCAAGGTTCACACACAATTGCAGCTACCTGTCCCATCGGGCAAGCCACTCTTTTTCCTTCTAGTCCTCCTCCGCCTCTAGACCTCATTTGCTGATAATATAATTTGTCTTACAACTCTACATAGATTCACAACATAAGTCATTTTCCCCAAGGCTCTTTTTCCCATGAACCATGTGCAAGTCAGTTGCTTATTCTGCCCTCCCTACCCCACAATGTAGAGCAGAAGTCACCAGGCCACCTTGTACAACTTCAGTACCCAGAGAGTGAGTGGCTCACTTTATTACCTGAGAACACAAGTGCTTCTCAGCTGCCCTTGAACATCACCTTGATCTGTATCCAGTTTACTGGGGACCACCATTTGCAGCCTCATGGAAATCCCAGGGGGTGGGGAGAGCACCCTAACCCTAACCTGTGTCCTTAAGTAACTGAGCAGGGTGAGGGCTTCTTGCAGAATCAGTGGGGTAAGGAAGAACCTCCTTCCCCTGCATCTCCCATCTGATGGTCAAAGGAGATAAACTGCCATGGAGCTGACAGCTTGGGTCATATCTCAGTAAAACTGCTACTCCCTATATTTCTTCATTCATTCTTTGACATTGTTATTGATTCCCTGTGTGTTAAGACAAGGGGGCCAAGGTTGTGTCTGATGCACTAAGATGCCTTAATAGGCCACCTGGAGGATAGTACAGAGGTTACAGCATTGGACTCTCAAGCATGAGATCCCAAGATCAGTTCCTTGTATCACATGTCTCGGTGATGCTCTGGTAGCCTCTCTCTCCCTTTTTCTCTCTCTTCCTTTTGTTAAGGAACTCTATTAATAATCAAGGTGACTGAAGCCAAGATGGGTGGGGGAAGAAAAGAGCCTTTTATTTACATGCAGGCCAGGAGCTCAGATCTTTCTGATAACTCTGGCACCGAACAAAGGGACAGTACAAGCTTATATGGGGGTGCAGGGTTGAAAGCAAAAAGTATCACTACAGAAGCAGAGGCTTCAGGGTTAAGGGGTGGGACTTGTGCCCACTGCTCAGGATCTGGTTGCCTTAGTTACTGTTATCTCTCCTGCATAGCTGTGTCTGGGAAAGTTCAGACTCAGCATAAGATACACCACTCAGGGGGCTGGGGTGGGAGGGTATCTTTTCAGAGGGCAGAAGCTAGCCAGGGTTGCAGATGCTGCCTTCTCAGTGAAAGTTCAGTCTGACCTTCATCATCTCTACTTGTTATCACATGCTCACAGTGAAGGCCAGCCTGCACTAACCACGTGCACTATATCAGACTTTCTATACATTCTTACTCCTTTATTATATTTTCAGTCTTTCTGTCCTGTATTGAGGCCTACTTACAAATACAGATTATAAGTGCATATTACAAGCATATCTAGGAGCTAAAATTTGGAAATTTCCTATCAGTAATAAGTAAAATAAATCTTTTAAAAAGAAAAGTTATCCTTAAGAGTATCACTTTCAAATCACACGAGTTAGAGTGTGAAGAGTGAAGGGAAGGAGGTGAGGAAGGGGACTGGGGTATCACTGGTTACAGAAGTCTATGCAAGGAGCTAAAGCTGGAGTGGGGCATGGGAGAAGGCAAGCGGATGACTGTGAGACATGCTTTGGAAGTTAGCCAGGCATTTGGTGCTGGATTTGGTACAAGAGGGTCAGGAGAAGAAAGCAAGAATGATCACTGCATTTAATCATTGAATAATAGATGGGTAGTTAGAGGTGACTTGCACCAGGGTAGGGGAGACCTGGGGAGGTAGGGGCTGAGGTTTGATTGAAGGCATTTACATATTCCTCCCTTTTAGTACTAATCAGAGATACTCCTTTGTTAATATTTCTATTTTTAAATAAGGAGAGATAAGGGGCTAGGAAGTGGCACACCCAAATAAATATACATAGTACCATGCACAAAGACCTGGGTTCAAGCCGCAATCCCTAGCTTAGAGGGTGGGGGCACTTCACAAGTGGTGAAGCAGGTCTGCAGGTGTCAATCTCTCTCTCTCTCTATCTCTCTCTCTGTCTATCTTTCCTCCCCTCTCAATTTCTGTCTGATCAAGCGTAATAGAAAGAAGAAAAAATAGCAGGGCCGGTGGTGGTGCACCTGGTTGAGCGCACTTGTTACAGTGTGCAAGGACCTGGGTCTGAGCCCCCTGTCTCCATCTACAGGGAGAAGGATTTACAAGTTATGAAGCAGTGTTGCAGGTGTCTCTCTGTCTCTCTCCCTCTCCATCACCCCCTTCTCTCTTGATTTCTGGCTGTTTCTATCCAATAAATAAATAAAGATAATAAAAATATTAAAAAAGAAAAAATAGTGGAGGTTAGGCAGTAGCACAGTGGGTTAGGCACACGTGGCGAGAAGCACAAGGACCAGCAAGGATCCAGGTTTGGGTCTCCGGCTCCCCACCTGCAGGGGAGTCGCTTCACAGGATGTGAAGCAGGTCTTTCTCTCTGCCTCTCTGTCTTCCCCTCCTCTCTCTGTTTTTCTCTGTCCTATCAAACAACGACATCAACAACAATAATAACTACAACAACAATAAAACAACAAGGGCAACAAAGGGGAAAATAAATAATAAAAAAGAAAATTAAAAGAAAAAATGGCCACTGGGATCTGTGGATTCATAGTGATGGCACCAAACCACAGTGATAATCCTAATGGCAAAAAAATAGTAATAATAATATGTGAGGCTTATTAAAAAGAGAGAGAGAAAATCAGGCAGTAGCACAACAGGTTAAGCGCATGTGGTTCAAAGCACAAGGACCAGCGTAAGGATCTCCTTTTGAGCCCCCAGCTCCCCATCTGCAGGGGAGTCGCTTCACAAGTGGTGAAGCATGTCTGCAGGTGTCTCCCTCTCCCCCTCTCTGTCTTCCTCTCCTCTCTCCATTTCTCTCTGTCCTATTCAACAACGATGACATCAGTAACAACAACAGTAATAACTACAACAATGGCACAAAAAAGGGAATAAATAAATATAAAAAGATATAAAAATCTTAAAAAAAAAGAAAAAGAAAGCGGTATCTCCAACTCTTGATTGATGGGAAGAAACAAGTGATGTATCCTCTGGAGTATAAATTCAACAGAAAGATTTACTAGCTTGCACTGCATACAAAATGTGATGTCTCATGATCCAGGAGGTGGTACAGTGGATAAAGTGTAGCACACTCAAGCATAATGTCCCAAGTTCAATCCCTGGTAGAACATGTGCCAGAGTGATGTCTGGTTCTTTCTCTCTCCTCCTATGCCTCTCATTAATAAATAAATAAAATATTTAAAGAAATAAAAATAAACTAACACATGATACCTCTCAGGAAAAGATGCCAAAATCAATGAATTAAGTGAGAAAGTAGAAAAGTGACTTGAACACAACTATCCAAAAAGATTTGTGTATACATATGTTCATAGCCACACAATTTATAATAGCCAAAACCTGGAAGCAAACCAAGTGTCCAACAACAAATGAGTGGCTGAGAAAGTTGTAGTATATATACCCAGTGGAATACTATTAAGAATGGTGAATTAACCTTCTTCACCTCATCTTGGATGGAGCTTGAATGAATCATGTTAAGTGAGATCAGCCAGAAAGAGAATGAAGAATATGAGATAATCCCATTCATAGACAGGAGTTCAAAAATAAGGACAGACAGAAAAACACAAAGCAGAACTTGGACCGGAGTTGGTGTATTGCTTCAAAGTAAAAGACTCTGGGGTGGAGGTTCAGGTCCTGGAATATGATGGCAGAGGAGGACCTAGTGGAGGTTGAATTGTTATGTGGAAAACAGAGAAATGTTACACATGTACAAACTATTGTATTTTATTGTTGACTGTAAACCACTAATCCCTCAATAAAGAAATTTAAAAAACAGTATTTACTGTAATCGACAGTTGACTAAGTCTACAACTGTAGACTATTTCATAATTCTTCAAAATAGACACCACCAAGGGATCCTTTGACTTCACCCCCCCAAAAAATCATCCGTAGTATCAAATAGAGGTGATAGATTTAGCTAATTGTACATTTGGTTTTAATGATGAAGAAGTCTTGTCAATTTCCTCCTCTGTCTTACCCCCACACAAGAGGAAAATTGAGTTAATTGTTCTGATTATAACATGCTGTTTAGATAATACTTTTGAAAATTGTGCTTTGGGGTCTAACTAGGTTTATCCTGAGAGGATTTTCTGACATCTTTTCCTCTGGTGTTACTGAGTAAGCTGATCTTTCATCTTATCTAGGTGATGAATTTGCAGTGAGAAAAATGAAGTAACACTTCAGTCTGCTTTAATTCCAGTCTTTTTATACCCAGCCAGTATATAAAAGAGGACACATCACATGGCTCACTGCATTTCACTGGGATCTACACTGAAGTTTGCTCCATTGTAATAATAAGACAGCACATCACATCGCTTCCTTTGGGTGCTTGAAGGTGGAATGGCTAGATCAAGTTGGATTTGTAAGTTCTAGATATAAAAAAAAAAAAATGGCTTGAATGACTGCCTTCATTTCAAACCATACACATACACACAGAACACACACACACGCACGCACACAAGTATGTATGTCTTAGTTTAGTCAAGTATCCATTTGATCCTCTTTTTTTTTAATTCTTATATCTGTAATACGGCATGAAAATGCCCACAGGATAATTCTGAGAATAAAGTCAGATAGTATGTGTAAAGCACTAAGGATATCACAATAGACAATAAATAGAAAATTGTTATCATAATTATAAGCTCATCAGTGTAAATTCTAAACAAACAGACCAAAAAAAAAAAATAAAATCCCCAGCATTATAAGTCATTAAAACCTGTTTTCTGTTAAGAGGCATCTTCTAGGAATAAATCCAGACATAATGATTTCATATTATTTAGAACAGTAGTTAAGTCTAAGGAAAGCAGCTCCCCCACTTTGTAAAGGAGGCAGAAGAGTCATTGTGAAGGCCCCTAGAGACAGAACCAGTGGAAAACATCTTCCCACTGACCACTTACTGGGGCTGGGAGCCTCTTGAGTAGACAGAAAGAACAGCAAATGTTGCTGCTGAGCAAATGGAACCCTCATCTTGTCAGCCCTCACTACACACTAGCTAGATCTTAGGGGAAAAAAAGTCTGCATTATTTTCTCAACAACAATAACTGTCCCCTTGGGGCAAATCTAATGGATGGCTCCAAAAGTAGCCATCAAGGCAACCCAAAGTATATACTTAGAAACTGGGACTGTGGATTTGAATTAAAATTCAAGTCTACACAGATGTACCTTGACTAAAGCTTTATGGATGTGTAACTGAAGTATAATAAATTAGGAAAATTTAAAAATGTGCACTTGGAGACTAGGGAGACACAGCATAGTGGTTATGCAAACAGACTCTCATGCCTGAGGCTCTATGTCCCCAGGTTCAATCCCCATCCCACCCCCTAGTCACCATATACATCTCCATGTGTTTGGGTATCAACAGTTGTGACCTATCACTGAAGTAAAGGTCATGCATAGATGTGACACTCCAGACCTTTCCTTGTGCTCATTTTTGACCTCCCCACACACAAACACAACCCCTCCTGCCCTTTCTTCATTAGAAGACACTATCAACTCGCTTGTAATCACTTATAGATTAGAGGAAGTTAGTCATTTGGTTCCTGCATGTTTTTCTGTTTTTATTAAGTATAATACATTTTAAATTCTCCATGTCAGTCCATGTAGCAATAGATATTTTTCAACTAGTAGAAATACTCTATTGTATAGATACATTACATCTTATACTTTTCTTTAGTTTATTTAACTGTTTTATAAAATGATAAGATAATAGGGGTATAATTTCATACCATTCCCACCATCAACGCCTATGTCCTCATTCTACACCAGTGGCAACTTCACTAGTCCTCCATAGATGCCACATCTAAATTCCCTAGTTGAATCCCTAGAACCAATTTAAGCTGAGCTAAGGGGAAGGAGGGGAGAGGGAGGGAGGGGAAGAGAGAGAGAGAGAGAGAGAGAGAGAGAGAGAGAGAGAGAGAAACAACTAGAGCATCACTTTGACAGATAAAATGTCAGGATCAAACTCAGAACCTCATGCTTAAAAGTCCAATGTAACACATCCCAAGTTCATCACAATTTTATTTTTTTATCCATTTACTTGTTGGTGGATGTTGATTGCTTTTAGTTCTGTGGCTACTACTACTCATGTTTTGAGTCCCCATATCATCCAGCTTTAGGGCACTGTGGGTGCCTGAATGCTAAAATTTTCAGTCTCTCTCTCTCTCTGCCTTTTTCTCTATCATTCTCTTTTGTAAAACACATTTTATTTATTATTTAGTATATTGCACTTATTTTATCAGAGAGAGATACAGAGACACCAGTGTGTTGCCTAGCTCTGGTTTATGTAGGTGCTGGAGACTAAACCTGGGAGTTCAGCCCCTTAGGCATGAGTGTCTTTTGCATAGCCATTATGCTGTCTGCTCAGCCCTTATTTGCTTTATTTTAATGACAAACAGAGGGGGTTACCAGTAGCTCAACTCTGGTTTGTGGTGGGGCCTCAGGCATGAAAGTCTTTTTGCATAATCATATGCTATCTTCTTCACCCACCTTTTTCTCTTTTTGTCTGCAAAAGTTAGCTTGGTTTGCTCAAGTTTAGGCAAAGACTACATACAGACATAGTGAACATTCTCACATAGAACACTGAAGCCTGTGTAAGTTTGCCAACCCTATAGATGGTTTGGTAAATGTATATTCAAATCCTTTCTCCTTTTTTGTTTGGCTTGTTTCTTTTTCTTATTTTTTTCCTCCAGGGTTGTCTCAGGGACTAGGTGCTGGCACTATATGTCCACTGCTCCTGCAGGCCATTTTTTTCCCATTTTATTGGAAAGACAGAGAGAAATTGAAAGGGGGGGCGCTGATAGAGAGGAAGAGAAGGGGCCCAGCTGTAGAGCAGTGGGTAAAGCACACCTGGCTGAAGTGCAAGGATCACTATTCAAGCCTGCAGGGGGTGGCTTTACAAGCAGTGAAGCAGGTCTGAAGGTGTCTGTCTTTCTTTCCTCTCTGTCTTCCCTTCCTCTCTCCATTTCTCTCTGTCCTATCCAACAACAATGACATCAATAATAATAATAATAATAATAATAATAATAATAACCACAACAACAATAAAACAACAAGGGCAACAAAAGGGGGAAAAATAGCCTCCAGGAGCAGTGGATTCCTCATACAGGCACTGAGCCGCAGCAATAACCCTGGAGGCAAAAAAAAGAAAGAAAGAAAGAAAGGAAGGAAGGAAGGAAGGAAGGAAGGAAGAAAGAAAGAAAGAAGGAAAAGAAAAGAAAAGAGAGACCTGCAGATCTGCTTCATTGCTTGTGAAATCCACCCCTCCAGCACGTGAGGAGCCAGGTGCTCAAAACCGGGTCCTTGAGCTTAGTATTATGTGCCTTTAACCAAGTGTGCCACTGCCTGGCCTTATTTGCTTATTTTTTAATAAGACATTTTTAAATGTTTTTATCCATACAAAGGGAAATGAAAAGGGGAGGGTAAGTTAGAGGAGAGAAACAACTGTCTCACTCTTCATGAAGCTTGCCCCATGCAGTGGGGAAGGGGTGGGGAGTAGAGGCTTGAACATGTGTGCTCAACTGGACACAGTGAACAGCAGTGCTGAGATATCTCTCTTTTATCCTTCCATCACTGGACACAGTGAACAGCAGTGCTGAGATATCTCTCTTTTATCCTTCCATCTTTCACCATTTAGCTGGAAGAAAGGGAAAACAAAAAACAAACTAACAAAAAAAAAAAGATTCTGCTCAAAGCAGTGGAATGATACTGGCATGAAAACCCAGTAAACGACTAGCCTCAAAAAGTGAAATAAACTAATTTTTCCCTGTGTGTAGTATAATATATTGCTATATATGCATCTATTTATTATATACTTATGCAATAATACAAATAATTCATAGTATAGCAGATAGTATGTAATAAGTCATATGCTCATATACAATAGACTATATACTCTTAATACATCAAAACTTCATATGTTTATTCCTCTAGCTTTTTAAATTTTAAATTTCTAAAACACAAGGTGGAAACATTAGTCTGATTCATTTTGAGTTAGTTTTTGCAAAATGTGAGAAATAAAACCATTTTTTTTCCAATTGCACATGGCTATGCAACAGTTACAATATTTTCTTTTGAAGTCTATCTTGTTTTTCCATGTAATTGTTGTCACACCTCTGTCAAAAATCAGTCAACCATGTATGTGTGAGTCAATTTTTGAACTCGATTTGGTCCCATCGATCTATTTGTATGCCTGGATGCTGTTACCACTCTGCACTCATTGTTCTGATTTCTGTTGCTCTGTATTAAGCCTTGAAATCAAGGACTATAATGCCTCCAGCTGTGTTCTCTTTCAAAGTTGCTTGGCCTGGTATTGGCATTATGTATTTCCAGATGGAGTCTATAATTATCTTGTCAATTTACACCAAAAAAAAAAAAAATCCTACTGAGATTTTCATTGGGACTCTGTCCTACCAGTAGATCAATTTCATGAGAATCAACATCTTAATAACTTGAGCCATCCAATTCATGAACATCCTGCAACTCTCCCTTTATTCATTGTCAGCTATGTAAACATAATTCAAATGTATAGAATTACCTTCAAGATTTTCCTAATTTCGTTTCTCTTTTAATTAAATGTTTTATTTGTATTTAGTAGTGTCAGTTGTTTATATACAGGAATATAATTGACTTTATAGTATTATTATATACCTCAAATTTGCTGAATTTGTTTATCAATTTTAATATAAGATGATCATATCTTCTTCAGATAAGACTGTGGAACTTTGTACTTTCCAAGGTGGATATCTTTTTTTTTTCTTTCTACTTTTCTTGCCATATTCCACATATTAGGTGGATATCTTTTTTTTTTCTTTCTACTTTTCTTGCCATATTCCATATTAGTGTCTCTATTACAATGCTGAGTGAAGGCAGTGAGTTTAGACATCTTCTCTTATACATGGTCATAGGGGGAAGACATTTAGTCTTCACTATTAAGTAGGAGGCTAAAACCTATAGTAAAGATACTGTAGGTCTTCCCTACAGTATCTTTTGCTAGTTTGAGGTTTCCTGACTCCACACCTTCTTCTGTCCCACTTTATCATTCTTGAAATGACTCTGACCATTCCAGCCAATTTCCTCCCTTTTAATGGAAACAAATCCTTGGAGGTACACAGTACATTGCCTGGAGCTCACAGATATTCATTGTTGATCCCTCCTTCTCAGGGAAATTCTTCTTCTTCTAGCGTTTGCCCTTCTTCCGTAGCCAGTCAACAGGTCAGGTTGAAAGCTGTCAGGAGCTGCTTGTTGCTGGCTTTGAAAGTGACTGGGATCCATGTGGATTCAGTCAGCTAGGAAGGATCGTCAGTTTCCCCAATGAATGGGTACTCATGGGATGCACCACGAGAAGGTCGATCCAATGCATCAGGGAAATGAGTGGGAGTGACAGTAAATGAAGAGACTGTACCTAAAACACACACACGCACGCACGCACGCACGCACGCACACACACACACATATTTCCCCAGTTTCTGCCTCCTTCTCCTCACACCCTGAAAAATACACACACTGGGACTGGAAGAAAGCTCACCTAGTAGAGTTTCATCTTTTCATGCAGAAGGTCCCGGATCCAAATCCTGACCACTGCATGGGAGCAACATGACACCAGAGGAACCTCCATGGATAGTGAAGCAAAACTACCTTCTCTCTCTCTCTCTCTCTTCCTGTCTGCTTCTCTTTCTCTGAAATAAAGTGAAGAGAAGGTCAGTCCAGGAGGGGTGGACTTGTTCACATATGAGGTCCCAGAGTCAAAAAATAAGTTAAGAAATAAAAGCAGTTTCTGGCTGGATTGAATAGCGTTCTGCTTTATTATGTGCTTGACCCAGATTCTATCCAGACCCCACCACAGTGGAAGGGGTGTCTCTCTGTCTCTGTCTGAAAAAAAATCAGTCCAG
This sequence comes from Erinaceus europaeus, assembly GCF_950295315.1. Classification (NCBI taxonomy): domain Eukaryota; kingdom Metazoa; phylum Chordata; class Mammalia; order Eulipotyphla; family Erinaceidae; genus Erinaceus; species Erinaceus europaeus. Next base: position 55,368,548 of record NC_080178.1, on the reverse strand, counting down.
ATTAGCAATGTGCCAGGTCTGACAAAAGAAAAATTAAGTACATAACCTATAGTCACCAACAGATTCTCTTCTTTTGCTCACTGCATCTTTCTATGAACCTGCTGTTCTCTCCCCTTCTTCAGACTGTGCAAGAAGTTTCTTTCTTTCTATTTATTTATTTATTTATTTTCCCTTTTGTTGCCCTTTTTGTTTTTTATTGTTGTTGTAGTTATTATTGTCATTGTTGTCTTTGTTAGATAGGACAGAGAGAAATGGAGAGAGGAGGGAAGACAGAGGGGGAGAGAAAAATAGACACATGCAGATCTGCTTCTCTGCCTGTGAAGCGATTCCCTTGCAGGTGGGGAGCTGGGGGCTCAAACCGGGATCCTTACTGGTCCTTTTGCTTTGCGCCATGTGCACTCAACCCGCTGCACTACTGCCTGATTCCCAAGAGGTGCCTTTCTAAAGTCTCCCACCTCCCACCTATTTCACTCTGGTGAGGCTCCTTTCTAAAGCCTCCTGCCTCCTGCCTATTTCACTCTGGAAAACCATCTTTCTGCCAATAACTTCGGAAAAAACCCAACCTGCTCCCCTCCCTCACCAGAAAACTCTCTCAGTGGTGTCTCTTGAGAATTTTACACCACCAATTACTCCCTGGTTTGGCTTCAACTTCAATAGAGAGGAAAAGCCTCAGCCCTTTGGCCAGTGCTGTCTGCTTAAGGGGTGCCTCTCTTACCTGGAGACTTACTTAGCCCAGCATCCTGGAGTAGTTAGGTCTGTGTGTTCCAGAGCCCAGTGTCCTGGCACCATAAATTACTTATCCCCTGAGAGTTGGGCAGTAGTGCAGCAGGTTAAGCTCAAGTGGCACAAAGCACAAGGACCAGCAGAAGGATCCCAGTTAGAGCCCCGGCTCCCCACCTGCTTGGGAGTCGCTTCACAAATGGTGAAGCAGGTCTGCAGGTGTCTATCTTTCTCTCCCCCTCTCTGTCTTCCCCTCTTCTCTCCATTTCTGTCCTATCCAAAATGACGACATCGATAACAACAACAATAATAACTACAACAATAAAACAACAAGGGCAACAAAATGGAATAAATAAATACTTAAAAATTACTAATCTCCTGCACAGGATAGCATATGATACCCAGCCACCTTTTAACCATGGTTATTTCAAAGCAGGATGAAAATGTTACCTGACTCATAACTTTTTGAGAATGAGGTTTATCACGTAAAGTCCTTAAAACAGAGCTCTGTCCACAGACAGAAAATGCTGTTGCTGTAGCTATTTTGTTCATTTCTTTGGTGCCCACTTCAGTTGGGTTGCTGGAAGACAGGGTATGGATTAAATGAGGCAGTGTAGATAGATATCCTAGAATAGTTCTGGGATGGTTGGTCTTCTATAACAGCTGCTTTCTGGGCTGGTGAAATAGCTCACTTGGGTAGTACATTGCTTTGCCATGTGCAAGACAGAACCCAAGTTCAAGCCCAGCCCCTACCACATTGAAGGAAGTTTTGTTGCTGTAGTCTCTTTCATGGACTCTCTCTCTCTGCCTCTCTCTCTACATATAAAAAAAAATGTTTTCTTTCTTTTTATTTTTTGGACATTTATTTCTTTGAGATTAATATCTTAAAACATTTATTTAATTTGGGGGGAGAAAACAAAAGAGAGGGGGAGAGCTACACCTGCAGCACTCCTTCACTGCTTGCTAAGTTTCCCCCTGCAGAGAAGGATCCTGTAGAGAGGGACCTGACCACACTGCAAGAACTCCAAGCATGGGCTGAAGGGCACAATGGTTTCTTCAGAGAGCATCCTGGTGAATTTTATTAAGCTGGCAATTTCATTGGTAAAGCGAGGGGTTTGTTTGGCTGTTGCTTTCCTCCCTCCCCCTCCCTATCTCTTTTCTGTGCCATTGCAGCTTTTATAGACCTAATTAGAGCAATAAAAAAAAATAGCAATTTTGTCTTTCCCCCTTTTTAATAACAAGTACAAGTTGGAGAGCCAGCTGTGGCTGAGCACTCTTTGAAAGCTTCTTCCAATCTCAAAATCTCTCATATTCATTTATTTATTTGTTTGTTTGCCTTTGCACTTAGAAAATGAGTGTTGAAAGCTAAGGAGACTGCTTAATGGTTCTACAAAAGACTTTCATGCCTGAGGCTTCGAGGTCCCAGATTCAATCTCCAGCACCATCATAAGCCAGAGTTGAGCAGGGCTCTGGTCTTTCATTGTACCTTTCTCTCTGTATTTCTCTCTCATTAAAATCAATTTAAAAAAATAATCACAAATACTTTATTTTAAAAAAGGAAAATGAGTTCTGACATGTGCAGAGGAGTCTGTGGTGACGGAGAAAAAAGCAAGTTCTGATGACTGTTTTTTGGGGGGTTGTGTGGGAGGGCACTGCTAGATGCTGGGGGGCATAGTGGAGAATTCAGGTTCTCCTGGAAATGTTTCTGGCCACAAAAGAACAGACTTTCTTCTTGCAAGGACCAACTGGATATTGATAACACTGTGGTACACACAAAATTATCTACTTCGGGGGTCAGGTGGTGGTAGCACCTGGTTTAAAGCACATATCACAAGTACAAGGAAGGCCCCAGGTTCGAGCCTCCGTTCCCCACCTGCAGAGGGGATGCTTCATGAGCAGTGAAGCAAGTCTTCAGGTGTCTTTCTCTCACCCTCTACCTCCCTTCCCCTCCAAAATTCTCTCTGTTCCATAAAATAAAAAATTAGGGGGAAAAAAGGAATAATGGTCAACAGGAGTGGTGGAATTATAGTGCAGGCACTGAGTCCCAGCAGTAACCCTGTTGGCAAATAAATAAATAAATAAAGATTTTTATAAATGATCACTTAATATTGCTGAAGGAATTTGGAGTCCTGTCTGAGGCTGCATTGACAAGACCCAATGATTACACAGGTCTTATTTGGCCTGTAGGCAGGACATGCCTACCCTTACCTTAGAAGGTCCCTGAGCATTTTCTTGCCTTCTTTCCTCACTGTAACCACATAGGGAGCCTTCTTTTCCCTTTCCTGCAGCGCTCCGTCCAGTCAGGCCTTCTTACCTATCACTGAGTGAACATTTCTCTCTGCCTTACAGTTTCTGGCAGGTGCAGGTAAGGACTTACACTCTTGCCCATTTGGATAAAGTTTTCAAGTAGGAGTCCAATTCTGTGTTCTTGAAGATAAAGGAAAACAGAGACTGAGGAAGTTTCTTTTTGAGCAAAACAATGGACTTCCATGTGGGAGACCCTGGTTAGCCTCCCTCACCACCAACCATATGACAGCACCATCTACAAGGACAAGTGGAACTCTGTGGATGATGGAATTGTGCTCACAGACAAATGTCAGGTGTTGGTGTGCCTGACTGAGGGCACACATCAAAATGAGCAAGGGCTAGGGTTCAAGCCCCTGGTTGCCACCTACAGGATGGAAGTTTCACTAGCAGTGCTACAGGTATCTCTGTTTCTCTCTCTCTTTCTCTCTCTCTTTCTCTCTCTCTGCTTTTCTGTCTCTATTCAAAGTTAATAAATAAATATAAAAAATAAAATACCTTTAAATAAATATTAAATACAGTGGGCTGACAAGATGGGTGAGTAGCTCAGTAACAGAGTATAAGCATCAGATCCTCCCTTCAGTCCCCAGCAACTCATTAAAAAAATAATAATAGTGACCCAGGAGGTGGCACAGTGGCTAGGTCATTGGGCTTGAAAACATGGGGACCCTGGGTTGTTCCTTGATGTAGCATGTACCAGAGTGAGACTCTTGGTTCTTTCACTCCATTTATTTTTGCATTATTAACAATAATAATAGTGAGATAAGTCAGAAAGAGAAGGATGAATATGGAATGATTTCACTCATAGACAGAAGTTGAAAAATAAACACAAAGCAGAACTGGGACTTGATTTGGTATATTACACCAAAGTAAAGGACTCTGGGGCAGGGGGCAATGTTCAGTTCCTAGAACATGATGGCAGAGGAGGATCTAGATGGGGGGGAGGGGTTTGAATTGTTATGTGGAAAGATGAGAAATGTTACACATGTACAGATTACTGTATTTTACTGTTGACTAAAAACCATTAATCCTCCAATAAAGTAAATAATAATAAGTAATAGTAGTAGTATTTAAAGCTTTTCTTATGTTTTCTTTAACCTCTTGAACTAGAAATTATCAGCAGCTATTGGAATCAGAATAGGGACTGGTGTGTATTTCTATAGAAGCATTTAAATATGGAATCTACCCAAGGAAGGATGTCAGAGTTGGACAGCAACCTGGAGACAGTGCCAGAGAAGAGAAAGGAAGGAAGTTGGGGCATGTGATATCAGGAAGACAAGCCAGAAGTGTCCTTTCAAGGGGACATGGGCCTAAAGAAAGAATGTTCTCATGTGACCCTTGGGCTTCTCCCTCAGGCAGTTCCCAGGTCTTGTCCAAAGCCAGGGCAGTTGCAGAAGGAGCTCATCCCCAGCCTTCACCGCCACCCAGAACAGTCTCCCCACACAGCTAGACCTTGCCTCCCTAGACAAATTCCTCATCTAATACTGTAACCGGTCCTTGGAAACTGCACCTAGAAAGCTGGTCCTTGCCAGAGATCATTCCACTGGGTCATTCCAGCTGGGGTTGCTGTTTCTTGCCAACCATGTAAAGCTGTTAGATGAGGACTTTATCTGAGGGCTTGCAGTGCAGTAGCTAAGAACCAGGGCTGCACTGTCTCCTGATTCTGGCTCCACCAGGTACAGCTCAGTGACCTTAGATGTTCACTTCACAGCTCAACTTCATTTCCTTAGCCATGCATTCATTTGGATGACTTAATGCAGTCTTGCTCTGCCCCAGGCACTCACTCTGTTGACCTCATTTATCAGTTAGGGATAATGACAACTCAGTCTCATTGTTTATAGAAGGACAAGAAGCCATAGATGGAAATAGGTAGGCATATTATGCTCCCCAAATAATAGTTCTTATTATTTTATAAACTAGTACAAGTTCATAAAATACATGAGATGCTCAGCAGACAGGTAATTGCATGAAAGGGAGGTCTGATTTGGCAGACAGGCAGAGACATAGACAGGGCAGGAAGCTGAGGCAGGCACCCCAGTATGTGTACATGCTAAAATCTTCACCCTTTGCAACTTGAGAGACTGTGCAGTGGCTAGAGCACCAAACCCTTAAGTATGAGGTCCTAAGTTCAATTCTTTGGCATAACATATGCCACAGTGATGCTCCGGTTTTCTCTCTACTCTCTCTTATTCTTTCATAGGAGATTAACCTTACAAAAATAAAATAATACTCATAAAGCCACAGTTCTTTATCTGATGATGCTCTGAGATTTTGTTGTTCATCATCTGCCTGGGGAAAATTTACCTTTAGGACAGTGACTTCTTGTTCTAGAGTTTTTGTTTTAAATCCCAGTTATTTCCAGGCTCTTCTTGCCTGAAGCCTCACAGTGTAATTTAGGGTATTAGGAAACTTGTGGTTTGAGGTTGTACCCCCACCCCAACACCTACCTGTCTATCTCGTGTTACATGTGTTTTCCCATATATGCCAGCTAGCTTGTCACATTAGAAGGCTGGCCTGCTTTGTAGTAACTTGGGCACTTGCCAAAGTACCTCACAGTGGAGCTAGATTTTGAGAGCAAGATCTCCAATCTGCTTATCTCTTTCTTGCCCAAAGTTCCCGGCACACTGTAGGTGATCAACCAGCATTTTCTATATCAAACTTCAGGGAAATAGGCATACCAGGACAGCATAGTACAGGAAACTTTAACCAAGACCCTAAGACCTGCTTGGGCAGTTTAAGTTAAAGAAAGGAAGGGATGGGGATGAATAGTACAGAAGAAAATTCACAACACTTGTTGTATCAGGGATGATGAAACATTCTCTGCCAAAAAGTAACTAGGAAGGGTCTTGCAAGATAGGTCAGTGGGAGGGGTCTAGTTCTGTGGTGCCTTGCCCTCTGCTTCTTCATCTCTGTCTCCATCTCTCTGAAAAAGTTGGTCAGAGCAGTGAAGCCCTTTGTGACAAGACAACACCAACAAAATAAAATACATTGAAAAAGACTTTATTTGTTAACCAGTTTGTGTTTGCTAGTTGTATTTACTTATTGTATCCATACTTGGATGTGGTGGCTGGTTTTTTTGTTTGTTTATTTCTTTATTTGGTGTGTGTGTGTGTGTGTGTGTGTGTGTGTGTGTGTGTGTGTGTTTAACACCTGTTGAGCTGTAGAAGCAAACAGGAAGAATCTAAATAGTCACAGAGACTGGGGAGTTGATAATGGATCAGCTGCTTCCCAATATTGCCCTTTATCTATGGTTTCATTTTATTAGATCATAATAAGCTTGACTAAAAATATTGTTAATAGATCTGCATTCCTTTTCAGCCTGGGAACAATTCTAATTATTATTGAGTGTATCATTGTACACTCAATTTCTCTAAATTCCTGGAGACTATTTAAGATGCAAATCATGCTGACTTTATGGAGAGTTGTCAGGGTAGGAAATTCATAATACATTGGACACACATACACAAAGTGAGAGTGTAATAAAATTTGTTGAAAATGCAAAATTATTCATACCAACATGGAATGAATGCTAGTATGTATAGTAGTTGGTGGCCAGGCAAAGCATGTTGTAAGATCACAGACTCAGTCCTTGCAGAGTGCATATGAGCAGTGTCCAACCTGAAAGTTGTAATGGGAAATAGTCCCTATGGCAGCTGGACTAGCAGATGAAAGAAGCAGAGTCTGGAAGTGGAGGGGCCATTGACTGAACAGCATTCTGAGCAGCAGGAAGTCCTGGAGGCCGAAGAAGTTACAGCAGATCTTAAGCAGGTCTCCAGAAATTACTCTAGATCCCTGTCTCTAACCAACAAAGGATCCATGGTATTGAGTTTCAGGGTGGAGGTGGTACTATGAGAAGCCAGAAGTGATGCAGATGAAAGGAAGCCTTGTCCATTCTGAGTCAAAGCCCAGCATCTTCTCAAGCCTGGGGTCTGCTATGATCTAGGCTCCCACATAAAAACTTTCTGCAGAGTGAGCTGGCCTGGAGATGTGAGGAAGGGTGGTGTGGACCACAGCTGATACAGACTTGTACTTTTCGTATCTAGTCTTTCTTTACTTTTCAGGTCTGGATGATCAGAATCATTGTATCCATGTTATGTTATGGGGACCAAGAGGGTTACCAAAATGTAGCTTTCAGACAATGCCACTTATCAGCCAGACTCACAGCCTCTGCTCTATGACACCCTGCTGTGTTTCTATCTCCTGAGGAGATGATAGCAGAAAGGAGTACTCTGAGCTGCTTTAAGCTTGTTTGAGAAGCAATTTTTAATGTATTGAAGGTGGCTTGAGAGGTTGCACAGTGGAGTGGCTTGGGCACTGGACTCTCCTAGCTCCACCTGGCATCATATGTGCCAGAGTGATGCTCTGGTTCTTTCTCTCTTTCACATTAATAACAGATAGATAAATAAATAAATACATAAATAAATAAATATTTTTATTAAATGCATTGAAGATGCCTAGAATCCCCAGAGAAGGGGGGGGGGCTCAGGAATATGCATGTTCCACACTGCACCTGATTCCTGTTGAAAACCACCACCCCGTGTGCCAGGAATGGTCAGACACAAAGCTAGTGTTGTCCGAAAGTGCACACGGATATGCAGATGTCTAACCATCCACTTTATGTATGATGCCCCTCCTTGTTTTATAGTAGCTCATCATCTCTCCTTGACATGTGAAGGTTTACATAAAAATGTTCAGAAAGACAGAGCTGTGATCACACTTTTGATAGCTACAATATGCAAGGGGTTTTCCTGGGTAACTTGGCTATATTGTCCAAGTCTTTGGTGGGATGTACATCAACTCAGGTATGGCTGGGTGATCGACTGCCCAGGAGAAGAAGAGGCATGTACTTCACTGCAATGTGTCTTCTATTTGGGCCATTTAAAAAAGTTATTTGATCTCACAGCTAGTAAGCAGCTACTGTTATTTCTAAGCACCCTTTTAGATGTTGGATAGAAAGGTAATAGGGAATAGTAAGTACAACTCTCAATCCCCCACTTGCACAGGAATAAATTCATGACAGGTGGAGCAGTGCTGCAGGTGCCTCTTCTCTCTCTCTCTCTCTCTCTCTCTCTCTCGCTTTCTTTCTCTCTCTTCTCCCTCTGCCTGTCTGTACATCTGTCTGTATGTCTGACAGGAAGGAAGGAATAAAGGGAGGGAGGGAGGGAGGAAGGAAGGAAGGAAGGAACAAAGGAAGGAAGGAAAGAAGGAAGGAAGGACCGTAAGAAACAGTAGCGTAATCATGCAAGTGGTGAACCGCAGCAGTAACCTTAGTGGGCAAAAAAAGAGGGATTAGTATAACCATGAGATAACTAACTGTCCACTGGGGAGGCAAAGCCCAATAGTTGCACAGTTAGTCAAATACTGTTTCAACAGTGCAGCCCCAAAGAGAAAGGTCTTTGTAAGCATGGCCCACATGTGCTGACTATTTCAGAAAACGTCAGAGAAGGTTTCCATTGAAAAATGGCAAGTAACAGATGACATTGTTTAATCCAACAGGGTAAAGGAAGGCTATGGTCTGTTTGCATTTAGGAGACACTGAGAAGAATGCTCATTTGCATTTTGCATCAGCATTTTCCCATCCCAGGGTGGACCAAAGGCTTACTCTTTCCTCCTGCCCCTTATCTTGCAGAGAGCATTTGTAGAGAATCATTCTGACCTGGTCTATTTCCCCTCAACTACTTGGGCATTTGCCCCAGTTCCTGGGGAATACTGGGAACTGTCATGAATGAGTCCTCCAAGTTGCTTATCCACCACCCCAGCTTCTCTGCGGTAACACCCCAGCCCACTGTACATTCCCAACAACCTCTGCAGTTGGAGTCAGTTCTATTGTCCCTTCACTTGCAGAACTCATGGGCTCATACTGATTCCTTGTCTCACATTCTCAGATACTCATTCCATTTCGTTCTGTGAAGCTAGACTTGCAAAGGCCCACCGCCATGTGCCTGGTTGGGAAAACCAAGATGAAAGAAGGCAGAGTTGCTGACCTCACAGATTTCTTCATCTCAGAAAGGAGAGGTCCATGTAAATTAACAGTAGGGTGGTGGTGCACCCAGTAGATCACGTGTGTCACCATGCATGAGGATGTGGGTTCAAGTCCCCCACCTGTAGGTGGGAAGCTTCACAAGTGACAGAGTAGTGCCTCGTGTATCTCTTTCTATTCCCCCCCCACTTACCCCTTTCTCTGTCTCTAGCAAAAAATAATAATAAGGAAAAAACTATGCCCACCAGGAAGCAGTGGTGGAATCCTGCGGGCACCAAACTCCAACAGTAACTCTTGTGACAACAACAAATAGGACAGTGCAGATATAAAACATTGCCACCACCATGGAAAACTCCATCAAATAGCAGAAACTTAGAAATTGCAGATACACAAGAAGAAAGTTAATAGAAGGATATTCACCCCCCCTTTCTTTTAGGAATAAGTTTGACAGATGGCACAGTGTGAATTTCAGGTGTACACCTCCACTTCCTTGCTTTGCTGTTGGAGGGTAAAATTAGAACTTCAAAAGCTACTGAAATCATTTCTTTGAAAACTGTGCTAGTAACAACCCTCAATATTTGGGTGGCAGCACAGCTTTCACCTCCATTAATCAGGGCATTTTTCCTTACAGCTAGGCCTGAAGTAAACAGGAAGTGCATTATTATCCCCTGTTTTGCACCAGAGAGAAACAGCAGCAATCTTTTTAAAGCTCCTTGCACAACTGGAACATTTCGCCTATAGATGATTGTTGAGTTAGACACTCTGTGCCTGAGTGTGCTTAGTGCAACAGACCTCAGAGAGGTGGAGATTATTGGCTGTGAGCATACATGAAGTAGGGGACATGAGGTCTAGTTGCTACCCTGGTGCTTCCTATCCAAACCCTCTGCTCTCTCTGGTACCAATTGGATTTCCATTCTGTGCAAATGCAGAGAGATAGTTCTTCTGCTGACTAAGTTGACAGAGTAGAATGGGCAATAGCTGCTCAACCAAGAAGGCTATGTCTCATTGTCCTCTCTGTGAACTGGCTGAACTCTAGTTCTGTGGAAACAACGCAGCACATGAAGATAGACTTTATTTCCCATTCTGCCTTAGAGTTCTTGTCAACAGCTGCAAGAACAGCTGCTCCCCTCTGAGTGCCCCCCTCCCCTTCCCTCAGATAAGTGCTGCCAACCAGTCAAGCAGCTCCAAATACCCTAGGCCTTGTCCCCTGCAGCAGCCTCCAGCCAGCTGTTATTATTCTGGGCCCTTCTTCTGCATGGATCCAAATTTATTCTGTTTACATGATTAATTCTATAATCAAATCTTTGTCTATTTTAAAATCCCATTCCACAAACTTTAAGTCACTGAATTGTCTATGACTTGGACCCCCCCTAAGTGGGCAGAGCCCTTGAAAATAGGCATGGGAGGTAGGATCCAGTGGTGGTGTATCTGGTAGAGTGCACTGGTTATGCTCAAGGACCCATATTCAAGCCCCCTGTCTGTCCCCACCAGCAGAGTATAAATTTCATGAGAGGTGAAGCAGTGCTGCAGATGTCTCTCTCTTTTTCTCCCTATTTATTATCCTTCCTTCTCCATTTATCTTGTCTCTATAAAATTTAAAAAATAAAATAAAAATTAAAGAATAAAGTATAGATAATATCTCTTTTAAAGTAGACATTGGTAATCTGAAATAGATTTCTTACAAGTGAGGCACATTGGGGGTGGCCAGGTCTGACCTTGCATGTCCAAGCCTGAGAGGAGAGGCCTGGACCTCATGGAGCCTGAGAGGAGAGGCCTGGACCACATGGAGCACCACATGCCCTATGACTCAATACTCAAAGGTTCTAGACGTTGAGCCGGCTGTTATACATATGGCATATTCTCCCCTCTATCCTTGGCAAATATAACTCATGAATGCCTGGAGAAGAGTTCTTCTCTGGAACTCCAGTCTGTGCGGTTTTGTATGAGAATATGGCAGTGAGGCAAACCATCCTGAGAGGGTCCTCCTAGTATCTTCTAATCCAAACTGCAAAAAATAAAAAGGGTTTGATTCAGATATGCAGGGCATCATGTTAGCATTTGGAACGTAGTGGTTGAAAAGAGTTAACATATAAAGCCATACATATTGTTGATTAATCTTTTCTTTTTTATTTTATTTTTTCCCTTTTGTTGCCCTTGTTTTTTATTGTTGTTGTAGGTATTATTGATGCTGTTATTGATGTCATCATTGTTACTTACATAGGAGAGAGAGAAATGGAGAGAGGAGGGGAAGACAGAGAGGGAGAGAGAAAGAGAGACACCTGCAGACCTGCTTCACTGCCTGTGAAGCGACGGTGGGGATCCGGGCCTCAAACCGGGATCCTTAGGCTGGTCCTTGTGCTTCACGCCAAGTGCACCTAACCCGCTAAGATACCGCCCAACTCCCTAGTCTTTTCTTAATGATCTGTGGGGAGAGAATTGCCTGGAGCAGTTGACTAACAACTTTATTGTTTATCCCCTATTTATGTCTTATTCTTTATTATCACCACAACTTATTTGTGCATGAGTATGGATTTTTTTTGGCTTTGTCTTATTTTGGTGGTATTTCATTAAAGAAGACAATTTCTTGCCCTGAAATGAAAGTTCTGATTTATAGGGACTGCGGCATCTCTGAGGGATGACTGGTAGAGAGCAAAATTAAGTTAAGCTGTATTCTGATCTCTTTAGACAGTATTTCTCACTGTAGCTAAACTCCTCTCACTAACTCCTATGATTGCTGGTCCCAGAACTTAGTAAACCCTGCTAACAAGATTAGTTAGAAACTTCTCTGACGATTAGTGCTACAGAGATATGGTGTGATATGAAAACCAGAAGGCAAGTTGGTCTCTAAAGGTCTTACACTAAACACCTGCTGGTTGTTCAAGTGATATTTGGGAAGGAATCTCCAGCAGGTGCTGAAGACCACAGTCCAAATCCAGATGTGTATACCACATACCAAATGAATGCAGAGGCTCTGCAAGTAGCAAATGCTGCTTCTATTCTACTCTTTGACAGGGGCAGTTAACACACAAGAAAATAAGAAGCTTTAGTCTGGGAGCTAGAATTAATCTCCAAGGGGAAGACTTTTCCAGTGCCTAGAGATCTCATTTAGCTCTCTCTTCTCAGACAAGGAAACTGAGCCAAGGGAACAGAAGTGATTTTTTTTTTTTAATATGACACAGCTCGTTACCTGGCACATCTTGAACTAGAAACAAGCTCATTTGAGCCCCAGCCCAATATTCTCGGTGTTGTATCACAACAAAACAAATGGAAGTCAGGAGTGTAATTGACTGCAAGGAAGCCCTTAAAAAAATCAAGGTGTTTCATAAAGGAGGAGATTAGGGTTTGGGATGTGACCAGAGGCAGTGTAGGTATCAGGAGTGAGAGTGTGCTCAGAGATATCATGAGACATCCAGATTCTTCTTAATTCCTCCTCTACTCTCCTGTTCTGGTTCCCAGGATCTAACTACCTGGGTTCAAACACTGCATTCACTGACTCTAGAATCTTGGGCAAGCTGATTCACTCTTCCTGGTCTCAGTGTTCATGCCTTTCTGTGAGTGTCTTCATGAGGCCGAAATGAGTTTATCTGAAGAAAGGGACTGGAAGTATTTATCTTAGGTAAAGATGAGTCTCTATCAGTTTGTATTTTATGATGGAGGTTTCTGTTGTTGCACAAGAGATTTGGGGGAGCATCAGACATCACACCTGCAGAGGATAGGCCTTTCATTGGGGAGCTCTTATGTTTCCCTCAGGAAATGAGTATACTCCTGCAGAGCTGATCAGTGTTTCATTGCCCCAAACTGAGCTATATGCCCATCCTTAGCTCCATAACTCAATTGCATAGGTAATGGTGTATTTTAGATTAGACACAGTGCCACACTACATGAGCAATGGATCTGTCACTTAGAAGTTGGCGAGTGGAATAGGAGCTCTTCAGGGAGCTCAGGTTCATTGCTAATTCCACCAGTCCAGGGATTTAATAACTTGATTTTGAGACTAGGGTATTTCACTAGCTAACTCCAGACTGGTTGTGGGAATTAAATAACCCAGGCAGCACCAGGATCTTTGTAAACAGCTGAGTGATTTGTAACTGTTTCAAGATTAAGCCAGTACCTACCCCTGTGGGAAAGTATGCTAGCAGACATAGATAAGAGATGAGGATATCCTGGGAGGGAGGGGGGAGGAGTGGGTGTGACTCCCTCTGCAATGGGAGAAGAAGCAGGTTGTCCCAAGGTGCCAGAATTTCCTGAAGGCTTCCACACACCAGATGTCTATTCGTGTAATGGGAGGGGGGGCCTCAGATGTTGAGGGTCAGAAGTTGCCAGCCAAGTGGTGATGGAACCTCTACAATGGAAAACTATATGGCTTTATCACTTCTTCAACTTTAAACTTTTTAGTCAGAAGTAAAGGAGTTTGTAAGAATCATGAACAGGGCTGGCAAGATAGATCACTTGTTTAGTGAACCTGTTTTGTCATGGACAAGAACCAAGCTTGAGCCTAGCCCCAACCACTCTGAGGGAAGCTTAGTTTCTGTGCTCTTTCTTTCTCTCTCTCTCTCTTTTGTCTCTTCATCTCTGTCTTTCTAAAGAAGTAGACCTGGAGCAGTGAAGACCAAAAAACAAACAAAAAAATCCAAAAAAAAAAAAAAAAAGCACACACATTTCTATCACTCCCATTAAATAATAATCAACTTTTATTATTTATGCCTTCTGGTATTCCTGAAGGACTTCTGACCTAAAATTGCTGTGACCTGTGCTAAGCTGAGCTGCTGACGATTTTCTAACAAATGCTTGGTGTCCTATATTGTTTTAATTACTATTCATTTTTTAAACTGATTATTGGTTAAACATATTAAAAGTCATACTATTATCTAATGTTAGTTGATTTAAATAAATTATTAACATTGATTTACATAATCACCTAGTTGTAATATAATTTTGTAATTATCAAATTTATAATGTGGTATCATTTATTATATTCCTAGAAGCTATAAAGAATCAATATTCTCTTGTAGTTTTCAACTGTATCTGAAATGTAACAGAGTATAATCTTATTCATAAGTAGTTTATTTATCCTTATTTACATATTTACTTTATTATACTGAATGCTAATTTTTTCCAGTCCTGAGCATAGAATGAAATTTTTTTTATTTTTATTTATTTATTGGATAGAGACAATCAAACATTGAGAGGAAAGGGGGTGATAGAGAGGGAGAGAGATAGAAAGACACCTGCTACACTGCTTCACGACTCGCAAAGCTTCCCCCCTGTAGGTGGGGCCAGGGTTTCAAAGCCTGAGCACATTGCTAACGTGTGCTCAACCAGGTGTGCCACCATGAAAAGTTTTTCTCAAAAAGAAAATAATACCCTTTACCTTGTAACTCAGTAGTCCTGGTTCTAGTGCCCGACCCACTCACCCACAGCTGGGTGATCTAGGTTAAGTCTGCCTTCAAATCAAGGATGGTAATGACTACAGAAAATGGTCCTGCAGCTCGTTTCTAGCAGATAAGAGTGCCAGGGTGGCACAGCTTGCACTCGGGTGGGGAGGACGAGGACTTGGAGAACACTCTAATCTCTAGGCGGTCATGGGATCTTTCATAGAGGAGAGTAAGGTCCACAAGAAGGCTGGGTACCATGCCACTGGATCCCAGCAATGTCAGTATATATGGTGTGTCCCCCAACCCCTTGAAAATACAGGAAAGTCTACTGGTGGAATAGGCCACCCCACCTTTAGATATCTGAGATGGAGCCTGGGAGTGTGGTGCTGTGGTAGCTCCCTTTTCTGGCTTTTTTTTTTTTTTTTTAATCAGAGTACTGCTCAGCTCTGGCTTATGGGAGACTGAAGCTGTGACTTGGGAGCCTCAGGCATGAGAGTCTCTTTGCATAACCATTATGATATCTACCCCCGCCCTCTTTCTGTGGCTTACTAATTGATAAATGAAAAACAAGAAGGTAAGGAAGACACTCAACAGTATCACACATACATGGAGCCCTGGGTTCATTCACTAGTGTAGCATTAATAATAATAAGGTGATATAGATTCCTGGTAATTAGCCTTGGCTTCATATTCAGATACACCCCCAAATTGTGTACTGTTTTATTCTACCAAACTGCTGGGTGTATTTTTTCATGGAAATCCTCTCTGCCTTGCTTCCCAGGGAGTGTGGGAGTGTGAGGGCTGTTTCCATGGCCAATATTTCCAAAGCCAAGAATTACTTATTCCAGAACAATTCTGGAGATGATGAAGAGAATCCACATGGGCCTGTGAGCCATCCTTGAGTTACAAGCTTCGCAAGCATTGCAGTGTGATGTGTGTGGCAAGTTCTGAACAAAGGCCGGTGGTGTTTGAGCAACTGCAGCATGTGTTGTAGATGCAGTATTGTGTTAGAAATGTTCTCTTGGTTGGAATGTGGTTGAGAGTTTAATGGGCTTTTTTACTAGAACAGAAAGCTTCACATAGAATTGGGTTATATTGATAATAAATGAAAAACAGGAGAAATAACTGGTAGAACATTAGCTCGTATGTTTGAGGATTCAAGTTTCATCCCCCAGACTGCATGGACCACAGTATTCTTTCTCTCTCTGTCTGTCTGTCTGTCTGTCTGTCTGTCTGTCTCTCTGAAGTAAATCTAAGGTGGAGGAGATCACATTTAAAATGTGATTTTATTTTTGCTGTAATTTGGTCAACAGGACTTAGTTTTAAAAAGTCTGAGAAAAGAGCAATCAGGAGTTACATCTAAATATTTGTCTGAGCATCTAAATGAGTGGTGAGGTGATTTGCTCCAATAGGAATGGCTTGGGAGGATCTGTTTTGTGTGTTTGGGAGTATGAAAAATCTGTTTAGTCATGTTGTCTGAAATGCCTGTTTGACATACAAGTAGAGCTATTGTGTAGTCAAGTGGTGATTAGTGCATGATTGGTATTTAAAGTCATGTTTAATGATGAAATTTGAGAGAAAGATAAGATATGGAAAAGAACAGACTCTAGCACTAAGCCCAAGGCTTGTCAACATTTGGAACTATGGGAAAGTAGGAGGTTACAGCAAAGGAAAGAAGAATGGAAAACCAAGAATATGATTCCATGAGAACAAAGGGGGGTGGGGAATGACTCAATCATGGACAAACAGAGTCATGGGAATAAACTTATGCTGAGAGATAATTAACTTCTGAATTGTGTAGGAGGAGGATCTCTACTGAAGCTCAGTGTCATAAACAAATACATGATTCTAATTTGTGATAAGTGCAACAAAGATTAAGGAACTATGAGAAAGAGTTAGGAAAAAGAAAGAAAGAAAGGAAGGAAGGAAGAAAAAAAACAAAGAGAAAAAAACAAAGAAAGAAAACAAAACAAAGAAAGAAAGAAAGGAAACTAATTTGAATAACCTGCTGCTTTAACAGGTGTATGACCTGGGTTAGAGTCTGGCCTCCAGTGCATTGAAGAAAGCCCCCAACCTTGAGCTGCCTCTCTGTCTCTGTAAAAAGAAGCTACAATGAGTTCTTAGTAAATCAATATTGTCGGGTAGTAAAAATAAGTCATTACAGCAAATAATATTTAAGGTGGGAAAGGAATTATAGATTGACTTATACAGGTGAAGGTGGTAGAATATAGGTTAAAATAAAAGTGTAGGTGAAAGCTAAGGGAGGGGGAAAGATTGGCACATTCCAAGAGCAAAAAGCCCAATATGGTCAGGCTATTTGTAATTGAAGAATTGTGTAACGAGAATGAGGTTGACCAGATGGAAAGAGATAAGCTCCTGCTGATTCTTGTTTGCCACCTAAAAACTATATTTTAATATGTGTTCACTTGACATATTTTTAAGATGTATTTATTTATTCATGATAGAGAGAACCAGTGTATCACTATGCCCATACATGTTGCCAGGGATCAAATATTTGCATATAAACCCAGCAATTATCAATTTATCGGTTATCTACTGTGCCATTTCCCAGGTCATTAGTTTCATGTATTTAAAGCACAGAAT